>NC_066320.1:32500309-33221976 GCF_022539315.1 Serinus canaria
ATAACATCACACTCACACTTTGTTTCATCTTAAAATTTCCCTTTTTGGATCCCATTGCAACAGGTGGAGAAACCCAGACGGAGATTAAATAATAGAGATTAAACCAAGAATGTTGTCATTATGACCATGAAGCAGGGCATGGGGGCTGTTGGTTTTATCACCAGATTCAGCAGAAAACAATTGGCCATTGCCTTTTTTTTTTTTCTTTTTTAATCACTCAGGCTTTCAGCTCTGAAATGGTGCAGAAAAGTCTGGAATCAATGACTAAATGTTAAAGCCCTCAAACCTATAACTCCTGGCAGCTTTTTGGGGTGGAATGTGGAGTTCTCTCAATCTCTCTTTTGGCTGTGGATGTCACCTGGCTGGGAAGGAGCAGGGCTGGGCTGCCAGCACCCAGCCCAGGCAGCCCCGGCTGCTTTTCCAAGGAAGCAGCTGCTGCCTAGCAACCACCCAAAGCTGGTGGCTGTTTGTGTATCCCAGTTCTTGGGCAAAACTAAGCTCACATCTCGAATTCCTGCATTTAACAATAATTGCATTCAACATCAGAGCTGCATCAGATGGGTCAGAAAGCACTTTGTCCTGTAATTCCTCATTCTCCAAGGCTGTGTTTGTAAAATACACACACACCCCAACAAATTCAATGCCAGGCCAATCAGAAAAATATTTCAATTTGTGAATAGTTATTTTTTGTAAGAGTTATCCTTTAAGAGCTACTTCAATGGACAAAGTAATTTCTGACTTTACATTTAATGATGTCACATTTAAATGGTGATGTCTCTAAGGGTGATGTAGGAACAGATTAAAATGTGTTGCATTCTCTTGGGCATGACACAACTTTCCCTGCAAAAAAGTTCTCCCTCTGGTTTAGAAGTCCTGATTTTTTTCCTAATTGTTATTTATTGCATGTGATAAAAGTAAGGAAAAAAAAAACCAACCCCAAACAACCAAAAAACCCAACAACTTTTGCACTGTGCCCTCTACTTGGATCACATTTTAGCCTGATTTCCAAAAGGAATTTGATTTATGCCCTATCCCTCTTTATGCCCAACCTGAGCCTTCTCAAGCTGTGGCCTCTTCCAAGCAAGTGGACAGAAAGGTTGAGAGCTGACATCCCAATAAGCTGACCAGGAAAATCAGTGGATGGGTGGGAATGAGAGGCTGCCACAGACAGAAGCTGCCCAGGTCATCCCTGCTGGATGCATGGACACGTTTCCCACTCAGGCAGGACACATCTCTTGCCATGGGAGCAAGGAGGGGGCACAGGGGCCCCCAGATGGGAGAGGAGAAGGGAAAGGAGACATGAGGAGGAGTAGGAACAATGTTTGGGTCTGGGCTCATGGGGTCTGTCAGCTCTCATGGAATGGCCTCTTTTTGTCAGCCTGGGTTTTCCCTTTCACATTCTTGTTTTCATTCTCTAAAAATATGGAAATCTCCTGGTAAGATTATGGAAGTTGAGGGGTTGGAGAAAACCAAATAATGCCACAGCTGCTTGACCCTGGTAGTGGGGTACCTCAGACATAACCAGGTGCAACATCTGTCCTGTCAGAAGTCACAGAGCCAAGCACTGCTGGAGCAGTCACCCTCCCAAATGGGACAGACTCAGCATCAGATTCCCAGATTTTACTGCAGAGAATGCTTGGAATAATGCCATGTGAAGTGATAACTGAGCAGCTCAGAACAACCAAATGCTGAAACAATTCCCTCTCCCAGGCAAATGAGGTGGCTGGGGACGGCTGCCACCAGCACCACTTTGTTTGTCCTGCAGTTGTTCCTTCCCACAACAATCTCTGACCCAGAGCCAAGGCACAAACCCTTCAATAACTCAGCTGCACTCTTCCCCCAGCCAAACCCTCCATATCCAGCCTTTCCACTGGGTGCTTGGGGATGGGAATGGATCCCAGACATCTCTCCTGCTTCTGGGACACAACTCCAAGCTTAGGTCAAGGCTACTACACAAAGAAGCAGGGAAAGGAGCTTACATGGTGTGAGGTAGTGCTGTGATAAAACCACTCCCAGGACACAGACTTTGCTGGATGTGCTTTCAGAAACCTCTGTGGTCATTGTTGATATTCCCTGTTCCATCAAACCCTGGGAATGACCTGCAGGACATGGCTGAGCCTTTTCAGGCTCAACAAGGAGCACCCTGAGCTCCCAGCCCTGTGCTGGGATGTGACCAGGTCAGGATCTGCCCAAAGCCAAGGTGGAATGTTCAGTTCTTCTGGGAAAGCTGCAGCTGGAAATGTGGGTATGAAACTGCAGAGCCAAGCCCCATGGCTGCAGCCCTCAGCAAACTGAGTGCACCCTTTCTGCATCCTTATCTTCTGTTTATCCCAGTTTTCTTGGACCAACAGGCTCAGGTAGATATCCCTATTGGATTCGTTCCAGTTACTTTGGTTAACTTGCAGTTTTAGTTTGATGGGTTTTTTGGTTTATGTGGTTTTGGTTTTTGGTTTTTTTTTTAAGGATGAGATGTGGCTTTGTCTGTTCTGTTTGCTTTTTTTTTTTTGGTTTGTAATGGACGCTTTTTTCCATCCACTCCAAAAAGGTACCTTGGTGGCTCTTATATCCAAAGGGAGAAAAGCCTGGTCTTTACTAGGACAGGTAAAAATGTGTGCTGGGAGCACTCCAGCAGCTGTCCCACCCTCAGGAAGAAAACAGGTCAGTTTTATTTCCAACCCTACACACAGAGCTCAGTGATCCTGAATTTTCTCTCCCCAAACCCATCCATGCAATCTGGATGTTGGGAATGCTAAACAGATGTGCACACACAGGGATCCAATCTGGAGAGCACTGCATTATTCAAGAGAGGCAAAAAGTCCAATATTTACACAGCAATATTTACTGTAAATTAAATCCAACCAACAGCAGCCAACAGGACAGACAAACACTGCAGGGATACCTGCAAGGGCATTGGGTTAAAGTTTTATCCTCTTTAAACAGAATAAAACCCAGGCTTTTAAAATTCTTCCCCTTTTAAAGAGAAAAAAAAATTAAAATACACTCAGAAGTATGTGCACTTTTTAGTGCTTAGTGGGAGAAAGGTCATCTATGATGTAAAAAAAGAAAAAAAAAAACCCAATAATTCCAGCAAGTCTCTCATTATTTAAATAAAAAGGCAAAAATATTTCTCACAACCTAAAGTGAAAGCATGACTTTGGAGGATATGTCTGGTCTATGTCATACTGATTTAAAACCATCTTATTCCTCTAAATGTAGTTAGCCTTAGTTAGAAGAATGTTGGGATTAACACCTTGGCCAGAAATTTAATGCTGATAGAGGTATAAATGTAGATTTATGTACTTCACTCAACAGTTAAGGAAAGTTTATTAAGTCAAAATTATGTGGATTTCTCTAATTTATAATGGTCTTTTTACATTTCAATAAAATACTGAAATGAGCACAAGCTGTTTCTGTACCTTGGGTGTACATTGGTGTTTCTGGCTGTGGATTGTGATAATATTAGGATTTTCCCAGGATTTCCAAGGCTGAGAACGTGGGGTTTTTATTGGGTTTTTGGGCATTTTCGGTGTTTTGGCACAGGCACTTAGTTCCCTGTAGCCTTTTAAAAAGCAGTAGCTAAATCAAGGTGTTATTGATTTCCTTGAAAACAAGCAACTAAAAGTTCTACCAGCTCCAAACCTTGTTCTTCCCAACCCTCTCCTTTCCCAACAAAGCTTCCATGTCATGGTTGTCCGTTGGCAGAGCTGGATAAATGTGGTAAATAGAGCTGGACAGATCTGGTAAATAGAGCTGGATAAATCTGGTAGATAGAGCTGGATAAATCTGGTAGATAGAGCTGGATAAATCTTCCCAGGCTGGGCTCAGGGATGCTCTCCCAGTCCTGGCTGGGGGATGCTGCTCCAGGCTGGGCTCAGGGATGCTCTCCCAGGCCAGGCTCAGGGATGCTCTCCCAGGCCAGGCTCAGGGATGCTCTCCCAGACCAGGCTCAGGGATGCTCTCCCAGGCCAGGCTCAGGGATGCTCTCCCAGGCCAGGCTCAGGGATGCTCTCCCAGTCCTGGCTGGGGGATGCTGCTCCAGGCTGGGCTCAGGGATGCTCTCCCAGGCCAGGCTCAGGGATGCTCTCCCAGACCAGGCTCAGGGATGCTCTCCCAGACCAGGCTCAGGGATGCTCTCCCAGACCAGGCTCAGGGATGCTCTCCCAGGCCAGGCTCAGGGATGCTGTCCCAGACCAGGCTCAGGGATGCTGTCCCAGACCAGGCTCAGGGATGCTCTCCCAGACCAGGCTCAGGGATGCTCCTCCAGGCCAGGCTCAGGGATGCTCTCCCAGGCCAGGCTCAGGGATGCTGCTCCAGGCCAGGCTCAGGGATGCTGCTCCAGACCAGGCTCAGGGATGCTGCTCCAGGCTGGGCTCAGGGATGCTCTCCCAGACCAGGCTCAGGGATGCTCTCCCAGACTAGGCTCAGGGATGCTCTCCCAGGCCCAGCTCAGGGATGCTCTCTCAGACCAGGCTCAGGGATGCTCTCCCAGACTAGGCTCAGGGATGCTCTCCCAGGCCCAGCTCAGGGATGCTGCTCTAGACCAGGCTCAGGGATGCTCTCCCAGGCCAGGCTCAGGGATGCTGCTCCAGGCCAGGCTCAGGGATGCTGCTCCAGGCCAGGCTCAGGGATGCTCTCCCAGACCAGGCTCAGGGATGCTGCTCCAGGCCAGGCTCAGGGATGCTCTCCCAGGCCAGGCTCAGGGATGCTGCTCCAGGCCAGGCTCAGGGATGCTCTCCCAGGCCAGGCTCAGGGATGCTGCTCCAGGCCAGGCTCAGGGATGCTGCTCCAGGCCAGCCTCAGGGATGCTCCATGTCCGGCTGCAGCTTCCACATCCTCTCAGGACTCAGCTCCTGCTCCCCTCTGCTGCTCTTCTCACCCTTCCCTGGCTTAGCTGAGTCAGGCTCAGCAGCTTGCCCGAGATCCTGACAGGGATTACCAGGAGTTCATGGATGCAACCAGTGCCAGCAATAATTAGGGTTTCAAACCAATCCCTGGTGGGAAGGGATTGTCATTTGTGGAGCCAGTCCCTTTAATGGAGAAACAACCCCCGTGCTATGGAGAGGATAATTTGGCAGTTCCAGTCCCAGTGGCTCAGAGACATAAAATCCAGGCTCATCAATGTGTAAGATTAGAAGTAATTAGCCCCTCTATGGTAAAGTCATCGCTCAGGAACTCGGCGCCGTCTGGGGACTCGCTGTAACGATGCCTCTGGGACAAGTAAGATGGGACCTTTGACTTGAGTGATTTGGAAGGGGCTGAGACCTAATTAAATCTGCAAAGATGCTGTAGCTGCATTAAAAGGGATTTTTAAATATGAGCCATATTCCCTTGCACTAAACAAACTAGGTGTATTCCACCCTGGAACAGGGAGGGAATTAATCAAGGGACAGCGAGCCAACAGCTGCAGTGTGGCTGCCAAAGAGAAGATGATACAGGATTATACAGAATTGAAGAGCATTTAATAAGAATTCAGGGATATTTACAAGAATTGGAGAATATTTAACAGGATTTTTTGAAGGATGAGGTTTTATTCAGCTGTGGTGAAAACCCAGCACATAACCCTCATTGTAAATCCAAGAGAATGTAAGGATTTTTTAAAATCTGTTTCTCCAAATGTTTAACTTATAATAAACACTGATTGCCTTACATAAATAAAAGCTAATTTTCTTGTAAAAAATAATATACAATTTATTTTTTCGCTCATTAAAAAAACCAACTTGCAGCTTTTCAAAGAGGGGTTCACAGAGCTATTATATTTCTGCTACTGAGCTCCACACAGCACTTCCCATCTTCCTTTTCCTTAAAAAGGCTTGGCATTTCATACTGGAAAAAGGAAAGATTGTAAATTCTCCTCTCAGCAATGATTGCCTCATTTATATATTCTATCTTCTCCCAAGGATAAAAAAAAATCCCTGTATGATATTAATATTTTTCTAGCATAAGTCAGCCCTCTGCCTTTGTCAGTGCAGAGCTGGATCCTCAAAGCCTGGAAGGCAAGTGGAAAAGTAGTTTAAGAGCATGAACTCAGAGTGGGACATCAGAAACATCCTGATGGCAAAGAGAAAAGAGCACTGGGATGACACAGAGAAGTTTAGACACTTCATCATTCCGCCTAAAAAAGATTAATTACAACAGCATCAAACTCATGGGCAGGCAGGTCAAAGCTGAGAGAAATCACCGTTTAGCCAAAAATCTTCAATCATATTTTTCTAAAGTCTTAGAAGCATTTTGATCTTTGCATTTATGATGGTGGTAGGATTATAGTTACTGCTTTTACAAAAGAACCATGTTCAGCCATTCCTGAGCAAATTCAGGGTTATTTATACTGGAATTATCCATTGCTACTTATACTGGAATTATCCATTGTTTGGACTGCCTATAAACCTGTGAAGTTAGTAATGTTTATTTGAGCCAAACTTGGTGAACAAACCTATGAATACATTATCTCACAGAACACATCTACAGCCTATGGGCTGACTGAAAGCCTGTTATTAGCATGATCCCAAAAAGGATTCACTGAACAAACATCACCCCGTACAAACCAGCCCCCAAAATAAAAAGGTCACCCTGTCACCTCCCTGGGGAATGTGGTTCTGGTTTAATCAAACAGAGATTTTGATCATGGAATAGTTTGGGTTGGAAGGGACCTAAATCCCATTCCATTCTCCCCCCTGCCATGCTGGCTCAGGTTTAGCTGGGTGTGTTCTGTCCCCATCTGTCAGAGCTGGGGCAGTTCTCTCTGTTCCTGGGGCAGTTTTTCCAACCCTCCCTCCAGGAGATCTCTGCTGTCCATGGCCACTGAGTGTCCCTGCAGGGCTGATCAAATTCCACCATCCCATGGGAGATGCTCTGCCCAGGGGAGGAGCCAAGCATTCCTACCTGGATCCAATCTGCCCTGGGAACAGCCCAGCAGCCTTTGCCCCCTGCATTCCCAGAGGAGCAGCTTTCTGCTGCCCTGCATTCCCAGAGGGAGAGCAGGCCCATCTCCAGCAGCCCTGGAGCTGCAGAGGAAAACTCCCCCCTTGTGCAGGATCCCTGCTCCAGCAGAACCACAGCTGGCACTGCAGGAGGGCTGAGCCCCCCTGGGATGGGACTGTGCCCCCACCCTGAGCCCCCTGGATGGGACTGTGCCACCACCCGACCCTGAGCCCCACCCTGGCCGGATGGGACTGTGCCACCACCCTGAGCCCCACCTGCCCCCGGATGGGACTGTGCCACCACCCTGAGCCCCCCTGGGATGGGGCTGTGCCACCACCCTGACACACAGGGCCAGGGCCTGTTCTGACTCTGGCAGGTTGTTTTGTATTACTGCATTTTGATTTTTATCTTTTTTTTTTTCTCCTGGTAAAGAGCTGTTATTCCTGCTCCCACATCTTTGCCTGACAGCCCCTTAATTTCAATATTATAACAATTCAGAGGGAGGGGTTTTACATTTTCCATTTCAGGGGAGGCTCCTCCTTCCTCAGCAGACACCTGGCTGTTCAAACCAAGACACCTGGGCAGGGACACCTCCCACTGTCCCAGGCTGCTCCCAGCCCCAGTGTCCAACCTGGCCTTGGACATTGCAGGGATCCAGGGGCAGCCAAGGCTGCTCTGGGCTGTGCACTGAGTACCCCAACCTCTGCTGGACTCTGGTAATTAATCCCTCACCATAATCACCATAATTGGATCCGTGCTCTCCTTCCATTGCAGCAGGTACATGGAATGGTTTCTGCTCTGCCCCTTTTGGGCAGATCCAGGTGTCACTCCTGGGGTATCCATGCTGAGCAATGCAGTTCCAGCAGCAGCAGAGTGGAAAAGCTCTGTGGGCTCTTTCCTTACAGGAACAGAAATTTAACCAGTGACTGTTTTTAGTAAGGCTTGATGAGCTCGATGGCTCCTCAATCACCATGAGAAAAATCAACAGCAATCAAAGTGCTCTGGTATTTCAAACCTTCAAGTGACCTTTCAAGAGGATTTCAGTTTGAAAATACAATATGAGGAAACTCTGTGGATTTGGGGATTCATCTTACAGCCAAAGCCTTTGCTAAATGTCTCCTGCTAGAAATGCAGAATAAACAGCAATGGGGATCAAAGGTAGGGGAATAAAAATGAAGGAAAAGGTGGGTGGTGACCAGCTGGTGACCTGGGTCAAGCACATATTGAATTATTTTCTTCAATTCTGGGTGTTAGAAATGTCCCTCAGCTTTCAGGAGAGCAATCCCAGTCAGACAAAGTGGAAAAACGAGTGGGACACAGGAAACAAAAGGAAAACCCTCACATGAAAAACAGTCCCACTCTAATAGCACAGGAAAAGGCACTGGAGAGAAGGAAAATAAGGAATTTTACTGGGAAAACCCTGGGGACTGAGGAGGAGGCTGCAAAGAAAGGCTGGCTCCATCCTGCCCAGAACAGAACAGCAGTTAATGCTTTTAAAGTTCAGAGAGCTTTTATGGAATTTTTTTGTTGTTGTTGTTGTTTTTTCCTCCCCAACTAAAAGCTGAAGAAAAGTTGTTTCTAAAAGACTCTGTATTTTTGGACAGAATGGACAGAGAAAATCTCAAGTAAAAAAAAAAAAAAAAAAGCAAAGAACAGTGAAGACAAGGAAAGCTTAATTTGTGCCTGGAGCTTAAAAATAGCAGCTGAAGCAATACAAAGTGTGTGAGTTTGAACATGAGCACACAGCACTGAATTGCTGAGTAACCCAGAGTGCTGCTTAAATTTTAAAAAGGGATCTTGATAGCTCAGGCATCTCAAAATTAGGATGGGATTAAGATACATCAGAGGATAACATTAAAATAAAAATAAAGGCAGTGTAAATTACCTTGACAGGACCAGGGTGACAAAGGAACAGAGACAGAAATCAAAGAAAATATAAATAAATGAAATAGAGCAGTGCCTCCACATCTCCCTAAACTCGTCCTAAATGAGCAGAAGTACTCTAGGAATTGATATTTTCCCAGAATGACCCAGAAAGGGGCACATTACTGGAAAATCCTGACACTAAATAAGTTGGGAGTTGTCAGTAAGACAAAAAAAGAAGCAATAGGGTAGAGATTCCCTAAAATCACAAAATTCAGAAGATGCATAGGAAGAGGTATGAGGAGATGTGAAGCTCCTGGCTACATTAAAATAGAGTTTTTCTGCACCAAGTGTGATTAAATCTTGAATCTCAACGACCATAATCAGGATAATGAAGTAACTGATGAAATACAACAAAATCCTCCCCTCCCCAAAGAGTAAATTGATCAAACACCATTATTTTAACATGCATAAACTGCAAGAAACCAATAGAAACTTCCTTTGAATTCCTTGAAGGAGTTGATGGCTGCAGCCCTCTTTGTTGTATTTTTACAGAGGAATTCTCTAAATGAACAAAACAGCAACAAGTTTATTTAAGCCAAACCAACGTGGACTGGTCTGAGGAGGAAATGTCTGCTCTGAAATAAAAGTGAAGCTGTTTATTGAAACACAAAGCAGCACGTTCAAGGTTCTTGCTCATCCCACGTTATAGGAGGAGATTTTAGAGGGAAAGGTCATAAGTTCCACACTCCTTATTGATGTTGGGAAACAAGGACAGATTTATTGTAAAGATCTGTCAGCAGCAGCAGCAGGGAGGTCACTGTGCCCCAAGAAAGAGAAAATATTCATTTACCTGTAACCCCACCCCAGTGAAACCTTCCTTTCCCAACCCTTTGGCTGCACAAAACATGCATTTACCTTATAAAGCTCCAATTGTGCATCAGTGTTCAGCTAATTGGAGGTTTGCTGTCATTAATTTAGATAATATACATTCATCTCACACAAATAGCTTCTAGCAGCTTCTTTAATTTAACCTTTCTTTTGGCCTCCTTTTTTCACTGTCACACAACCAGCAATTGAGAGCTCACAAATGACCTCCTGTGCCACAGCCCTGCCACAACAATCCATGGGAGGAATTTCATAAAACAGATTCAATTCTGCAGCCTTGGCTTTGATGAATTAGTAGAATTAGTTACCTGCAGCTGCTCAGAGTGAATCTTTGATTTTTAGCTGAGTGTTGGAAAGAGTAAACCAGGGACACCTTCATGGCTGAAATGGAAACAGAGCCACAGCATCCACAGAGGCAAAACCTTTACAGATTTTTTGCCTTTTATCTGTTTTATCTCCCTGCTTAAAACAATATCTGAGGAGGGACCTCCCCTGACAAAAGTGTTTCTGAATAAATTTTCAGATTATTACAATTATTCTATAATGATTATTCCTTCCTGCCTGGTGTCACATCACAAAGAAGCAGAGCTGAGCATCATTGCCTCACAAAGCTTCAAAGGTGGCAAATGATCCCAAGGTAAAAAATGAGCTCCAGCACAGCAAATCACCCAAAATGTTTTGTTCAACATTAAATTATTATTCACCATTTAAATTAAGGATTGCAAGGGAAATTTATTCTGAGCCTTTTCCATTTCCCTCATACTCACAATTTGGCTAATGAACCAAGAAAGCAATTAGTGAAACATCTCAATTTATAGCAGGTTGAGGTAATCTTTAGCCAGGGCACAGTTAAAACTCCTGCACTGTGAAAAGGAGACTTTTCATCTCCTGCAGCAGCTCTGGGGAGTTAATGAGAGCACCAGCAATGGCACAGTTTGTCATTTCTGGCTGCCCCTGGATCCCTGGCAGTGCCCAAGGCCAGGCTGGACAGGGCTTGGAGCAGCCTGGGACAGTGGGAGGTGTCCCTGCCATGGCAGAGGTGGCACTGGATGGGATTTAAGGTCCCTTCCAACTCCAACCATGGGAGCACAGCAGGGATTTCCAGGAGATATGGAATTTTTTCCAGGCATTTATCCCATGCAGCTCAGTTGAACACTTCCACACAGCATCTGGGAGCAACCAGCCAAGGTTCCACAGCACTGTGGTGGGCACTTCCCAGTTCCCAGCTTTACAGGGGCTTCATTTCTGTGGGACACCACTCCCATGGATGATCCTGTGCTAAACCTTTGTTGCAGTAAGGGAGAAAAATTATTTTTAAAAGCCTTTTAAAACCAAGCCTGCTCTGGCTGGTCTGTCATTTCTTCTCAGGCAAGCTAGCATTTTACAGGTTCCCATGTGAAAGCAATCCTGGTGTGAGCAGTTCTTTGACAGGACAATCTCTTCCTGGGTAAAAGACAACTAACACCTGTGTAAACTGCTTTTACACCTTAGATAGAAAAATGAAAACTGTCTTTCACAAACAGCTTTCCCTGCACATACACCCCAGGAGTCTGAGTGACCATTAAACACAGAGTAACAGCTGGTTACTGACCAATAAAGTAATTGGCAAGGAAACTACTGACCAACTGGAGTCCCACACAAGGTCTGTGAATAAAGAATGGCCTTTTTTCCACCATGGACAAAACAGTCCTGTGGGATTTATTCCCATAATCCTGCAGTGCCATCCCAGTGGGAAAAGGGGAGAAGCAAAAGAAGGGGAGCACTTCCATGGGAAGTGGAGCCTGCCTGAGTTAGTGAACTCCAGAGCAGAGTCAGGAATTGTACATGGACGCACTCAGATCACCACCAAAATGCAAGAAATAATCTGATATTCTCAAAGATTATTGAGCTGCAATCAAGAGATCACTCACAAAAGGAACCAGGACTTGTGAACAGCTTAATGCAAGCAACTTTTCAGCACAAAAAATGGGGAATAAGGAAAACAAGGCTGCATAAGGAGCAGGATATTATGGAAAATACAGTGGCAATAACATAACTTAGTGGTGTGCTGCAGTATTTTGCCTAGTAATGATTTGTGTCTGTAAAATTTGAAAGGGACCTAATTGGTTATGTATATTTGTTATTTTAAGACTTTATGATAGATACTTCTATAGCAAAGATTTGGGAATGGGCAATAAACATGGGAAGTGTTCTTTTTTTTGTTTTGTTTTGTTTTTTAAAATTCAGTGCATCAATAATCACAACTTGGCCAAAAAAAAAAAAAATACTTAATTGGAATCAACCAAAAGCTGCCCCTGAGGCTTGGGCTCAGTTGAATGTTGGGTGCCAAAGTCAGCTTCTCCCTTTTCCTTAGGATAGCAAAGAAAAAGGAGAATGAGCTTGACTTTATTTACAGCAATGGTACATAAAGCCAAGCTCAATCTTAGGAGAAGCATGAGCCTGGGTAATTGAGTCAGGAAGAGGAGTGGAAGTCTCCTGTGACAGCCTGTAATTGTCAGAGTTCCAGTTAAATGCAGCAGACAAGGATTCAATTCATATTTTGAATGCCTGGGTAGTGCCTGGATCAAACCTGGCCTCCAGACCTCGGGAGAGCTGCTTCTCTCTGCAGCGTGCTCCCTCCTCTCTGACACAGAGAACGTTAACCAGGGTAATTCTGCACTCTGAGCTGAAAATATTTCATCTAGGGCTGCAGGAAAACTTTCATCCCCTTAGCAAGTGGGAGGTTCCTGCTGGAGGCAGCGATGGGGAAGATGGGGCTCTGGGAATGTCAGAGGCAAGCGAGGATTCTGTGGGTGTGAAATTGTTGGCAATTATGTCTGAGCACTGGCTGCACATGTTTCTGCTGAATGTGTTCAGATTTACTGGAGGAATTGGCCTGAAGTATTTACTGAATTCTGGGAGGCCTGATTAAAATAAACTGTGTTCAAGACACTTGTACTGTACTGAGACTCTGGAGTCCAGGGAGAGCTCTGGATGTGTCAGACACCAAAACAACAACAAATTAAAGAAAGGAATTGGCTCAGGAAATATTACTGCTGGTTCCTGAAAACAAGCTAAAATGCAGTTGCTACCTGAGGAGCACAAAGGGAAGGAGAAAGAACACGAGAAGCAATAAAGTAGAATTTGGATGTGGTGGAGCAGCTCTCTGCAGACCCACACAGGAAATGAGCACAGGTGATTAAGACTAAATCATTCCATGGTGTCCTGCCATTCCCATCCAGGCTGGAAGGGTTGGAAAGGCAGGAATGAGGGGAAACACCCCTTCCTCCCTAACTCTGCTGCCAGACCCAGGGCAAGGCTCCATTTGCCAGCCTGGGAACTGCCTTAGGTTGGAAATGGGGGGTGTGAATTCTACTCCCACCTGTCAGAGCTGGGGCAGTTCTCTCTGTTCCTGGGGCAGTTTTTCCAACCCTCCCTCCAGGAGATCTCTGCTGTCCATGGCCACTGAGTGTCCCTGCAGGGCTGATCAAATTCCACCATCCCATGGGAGATGCTCTGCCCAGGGGAGGAGCCAAGCATTCCTACCTGGATCCAATCTGCCCTGGGAACAGCCCAGCAGCCTTTGCCCCCTGCATTCCCAGAGGAGCAGCTTTCTGCTGCCCTGCATTCCCAGAGGGAGAGCAGGCCCATCTCCAGCAGCCCTGGAGCTGCAGAGGAAAACTCCCCCCTTGTGCAGGATCCCTGCTCCAGCAGAGCCACAGCTGGCACTGCAGGAGGGCTGAGCCCCCATGGGATGGGACTGTGCCACCACCCTGAGCCCCCTGGGATGGGACTGTGCCACCACCCTGAGCCACCCTGGGATGGGACTGTGCCACCACCCTGAGCCCCCCTGGGATGGGACTGTGCCACCACCCTGAGCCCCCCTGGGATGGGACTGTGCCACCACCCTGAGCCCCCTGGGATGGGACTGTGCCACCACCCTGAGCCCCCCTGGGATGGGACTGTGCCACCACCCTGACACACAGCGTGCCAGGGCCTCCTCTCACTCTGGCAGTGGTTTGGGGGCTTTTTGTACTCTTGAATTTGTATTTTAATTTTCCTAGTAAAGAGCTGCTATTCCTACTCCTGTATCTTTGCCTGAGAGCCCCTTAATTTCAAGATTATAAAAATTCAGGGGTGGGGGGATTTTCCATTTTCCATTTCAGGGGAGGCTCCTGCCTTCCTCAGCAGACACCTGGCTGCTCAAACCAAGGCAGGAACACAGGCAGCAGCAGCAGAGGTTTCCTTGCAGCTCACTGTTCAGGTTTCTCCCCTCTGGATCTCTCTGGCCTGGCTGGTGGAAGGAGCCACCAAAGCAGCTCTTCCACCCTGCACAAGCCACACACCCCACATCCAGCCCTCTTCCCTTGGAGGCCTCCATGAGCCTTCCCAGAGCTCATTGATTATGGAGAGGTTTGCAGGGAATGACAATTTAGGAGTGGGATCGTTCCCAACCAGGCGCTGTGGGAATCACAGAATCCTCAGATGGTTTGGGTTGGAAAGGACCTTGAAGGCCACCTGATTCCAGCTCCTGCCATGGGCAGGGACACCTTCCCTAATCCAGTGGTCCAGGAGCTGGGATTCCACCCCTGTGCCAACCTCACAGGGGGAGAGCAGCAGCAACACGAGTGGGGCCGTTCTCACAGCCCCCAGTGAGCCCTGAGCAGGAGGAGATCCCTGTTTTCCTCCTGGTTCCATGGAATAGGGCTCAGAGAGCCACTTCCAAGCCTTTTTATCTTCCCACCTGCAGGAGAACAGGACCTGCAGTGGTGTTTGGCTCCTGCCTCCTCCACCACACACAGCAACCAAGCCAGCCCAGGTTTCCTGTGGCATTCACATTCTCTGAAAAAATCCCTTTGCCCAGGATTCTTCTCCTGGGAAGCTGAGAGGCCTCAGAGAAAAAGGAAAACAATTTTTATCTGATTTGCTTCTTCTGTGTTTTGCTCATCTGGAATGTGTTTGGAGATTGTTTCATTGCATTCTGCTGGGAGTTGTTTTCACTCTTTGGCCAACTGGGGCCAAGCTGTGCCAGGACTCTGGAGAGAGTCACCAGTTTCCATTATTATCTTTTTAGCCTTCTGTAAGTATCCTTTCTTTATTCTTTAGTCTAGTTTAGCATTCTTTAATATAATATAGTGTGACAAAGTAATAAATTAACCTTGTGAGAACATGGAGTCAGATGCATCATTCCCTCCTCTGTTGGGGGCCCTGTTTTACAAGAGTTTTCCTTGGGATAGAAGGAGGAGGAGGAGGAGGAGGAGGAGGAGGAGGAGGCTGTTTCTGAGCCTTCAACTGCTCAGGGAAGGGCTCTGTGCTGCCCAGGAGGCTTTGGGCAGCACAGCAGCGCACAAATTGCCATCGAGCACGCAGAGGACTCAGAGCCCGACGCAGAGCTGGTGCCAAAATCCTGCTCTCCTGCCTCCTCAGAGGATGCAAAAAGAAGATGAAACCTTTCTTAACGATCCCCTGGTGCCACTGTGACTGTGGGTACCAAGGAGACAACACAAGTGTGGCTGTGGCAGGGATGACTCCCCAGGCCACAGCTCAATTTCATGTTCCAGGCAGAGCTGCAGCTCTCTGGATGAAGAACAGGTCATTTAGCCAAACATAAAAATGCTTCTTTGAGCACAGAAGCATCTCTCTGCTACCTTACCCATAAACTCCAGATTAATCTGCTGTTCCAAAGTGTTTATAGGTAATATCATGGGAGTTTCCTTTTGAAGAGTTTTATTTTATGGCTAAATTGCCAGCTCATATTCCAAAATCCCAGCTATGAGGTTCCACAGTTTTGGGGGATCTGCAGGATTGATGTGCTCAATTTCTGCCTCTCAGACTCTACTATCTGCTTTTTTCAGTCATCCTGCTACGAGGCATTTCTCCAGGAAGGTGATTTTCCTTCCTGTTCACTCTATCTCTGGCAGAAAATGCATTTTAGTGAACTAATTAAATAGAGTTGGATTGTACATCAAGTATCAGTAATAATATCAGGCACTAACGTTCTGGCTGCTGTGAGAACAGGTTGCAATACACATTGTACCTGTAATACATCACTGGGATAATGATTTGATGCATCTGTGCTGTTAAATCCTCCCTTGGCAGAGTGACCAGCAAGCAAAAGACTGGAAAATATTTATGGGGAAGAGGATTCTGGAATGGTGGAGGGAAGGATCCTCCTCTGTGGGCTGTCCTTCCCTGGACTTCTCCTCCCAGCCACATTCCCAGGGCTTGTCTGAGGCTGCATCCCCAGTTTTCTCCTCATTTTCTGACTCTCCAGAGTATCAGGAGCTCTCCTTTTCTGTATTCTACTTATTAATTATAATTAATTAAACTCCTGTTTAATTAAAATCTAGTGTATCCCAGAAAAACTTGAGCTAAACCCACTTATGTTTTTAAATACACTTCTTTTCCTTCTCCCAAAGGATTCCTGAGTCCTTCACAAGCTACCACCACAGAATGATTAAAATTAAAGCTCTTCTTGAGCTGAGTTTTAATTCTGTGAGTTAATTTAATTGAGGAGAAGACACACTGGTAACTTGTCCTCATTTCCCATTTCTGTGGAATAAAAAGAGGGAGATCTTGCCTAAGCAAAGCAATGTCCCCAGGAGAGGAAATTCTTGAGATGCTCAAAATGCAGAACCTGTAGCCAGTGTTTCTTCTCAAGTGTAGGGAAGTAAAAAAGGATAATTTTTTTGGGAACAAAGTTCACGGAACCCTTCTGGAGAATGCTAACCCTAATTCCTTGTTCATTAAGCTGTGATCTCCCCCAGTCCAGAATTCTGAGTTTTCAGTGACCCACTCATCCTCCAATGTCCATAATTCCCCAAAAAGAGCCATAAAAAGAAGCAAAAAGTATCCAGTATAATAATAAAAATATAAATTGACCTATAAATTGTCACTGCCCAGGTTCATTTGGGCACTGGGGGATGGAAGCACCAGGCTCACATCCATCTCCATTAATATTTTCAGCCAAAGGTTAAAGAACAGTAAAACCAACTAAGCTGTCAGAGAAAATACATATTAGCATTTAGATTAGCAGTTATTATCTGCATTTCCCATCAGCAGACAACAGTGAAATAGGTGATGATGGCTTCAGATATTTTTTCAGAAAGGTTAAGGGACCCCTGGATTCAAAGGGCTGGGAAAGACTGGCCTGGGAGATAAATGGCCTGGCCCTGGCATGTGCTGTGCATCCTCAACACATCTGGACTCTGGCTGGAATTAAAATTCATAATGCAGCAGCAATTAAAAGGCAGAAGTAGGTCAGGAGCTGTTGTTCAAGGCAGTGTGCAGGCAAGGAAGGAGAGGAAAAACCCCAAAGTGAGCAGCGTTTGCCTGCTGGGAAATTCAGCTGTGAGAAACTCAGGCTGGGGTAACAATGAGAGGGTAAACAGGGAAAGGGGAGTTTGGGTGGCTCAGCTCAGCAGGCTGTCCCCAGCTCTGAGGCTGCACAGTGACATCAGCTCTCTGCTTTTCCATGGAGAGAGCATTTCATTGTGCATGGCCAGGGCAGTGCCCTCCCCGTGTGTCACACGCTGGGACAATGCCCTTTGTGGGACCTCCACCAGCTCCAGGCATGGAAAATGGGACTAAAACCACATTGCTTCAATTGCTGTTTGAACAGCAGGAATTTGGTGCAGTCACCTGCAGGCTGGCACAGACCCTCCCTGCAGGCTGCTCCTCTTTTGCAGTGCTGGCAATTAATGCAGGGGAGGGATTTCATGGGCAGCTCAGTTTAGTCCCTCAGCCACAGAAAACTGAGCAAAGTGAGACCCAGCCACCTAATGTTGATTAAACCTTGCTTTCAGTATAATCTCTTCTTAAAGGTGTCCTGTTAACTAAAACTACATTTAAAAAATGTTCTCTTGTTCTGTAAGAATTTGCATGGGAACTTCCCCTGTTAAACTTTGATTTTATCCAGAAAAATAATTTTGAATGCTCAAAAGAGCAGCAGTTGGTTTCAGAAGAGGCAGAAGCTCTGCATGTGTGGCTCTGGGCTCTGCCTTGCCCTGCTTCTCATGGGAATTGCAGAGCCAAGCCCTGCCAGGGATCTCCCCAGGCTGCCCAGCCTCCCAAACCCACTTTCCATGCTGGCAGCTCCAAGTGGCACTAGGAATGCAGAGCAGTAGAAGCAGAAAACGAAATGCAATCAGTTCAACCCAAAGAGATCTGAAACCCAGCCCCAGAGGTGTCCCAGAGCACCCATGGCCATGTGGCCAGAGCTGCCTTCTGCTGCCCAAACACTTCTTTTTTTGCCATATATTTATCCTACAGACACAAGGGAAAATGTGTCCATATTCTCTTGACTCCAATCTTCTTCCAAAATTCAGCCAAGGCAATTGTCAATAGCAGATTTTGTCACTGGTTATTGTGAGTTTTCTGCACTGTTTTGTCCCCTGCCCCTCATAAATCCTGCACTGATGGGCTTTACTCACCAGCAAAGGTTTCTGTACCTCATTCCACCTCCTGCCACGGGCACTAAAGACATTTTCACCTGTTTGTGATGCAAGCCTGTGCAGGACCCCAATAATTATTAATGGCAACACACCATCAACAAGTGGGGACACAACTCTTAGAGCTGTTTGTGCTTTACAGGGAGGGCAGGAAGAAAATCCCTTTTCCCAGATTGTGGTCAGGGCTTGTTCCCCACAGGAGTTTGCTCACAGGGTTGCCAGGTGTGTGGCTGAGGTGTTACAGCATCAGCAATTAACTCAGTGATTAATGCACAGCCCTGATGGCAATCTGGGACAGGTTTGGGCTGGGACCACACTCAGAGGTGGGAGTGGAGCTGTCCCCTGCTCTCCCCAGGGATGCAGAAATGTCTCATGGAACAGCAGCAGCAGTGCAGGGGAGAGGAACACCCTTGAAAATGCCACAGGGGGGAAATTGGGGCTGGGCTGGAGCACAAACAAGCAAAGGGCTGTTGGGAACGCTGCTCCCAGGCTGGGATTTGCAGCAGAGGAACTCCTGGAGGACAAGGGACAATGTTAATTTTAAAAATATGCATTGCAGTTTTATCTGACTGTAGTCATGCATTAAACACAGCATGTACATTCACACCAGCTCAGCTTCTCCACTTCAAATCACAAGATCAGGGAATAACTGAGGTTGGAAAGGACCTCAGAGTCACAGGATCACAGCATCATTAAGGCTGGAAATTACCTCCAAGTCCAACCTTTGACCAAGTACCAACCACGACAAGGAGAGATATAAGAATGACACATCAATAATCACAGAAAACACCTTTTCCATACACAATTTGCTGGGAAAAAAAACCAAAAAAATGCAAAAAACCCCCCAAACCCTGCTGTTCTACACACAATTTTTGATACAAAACAGGCTGAACCATTCCAGAGCACGTTTTGGCCAAGTTTAAAAAAACTTTTCAAGAAATTTCCTTCAACAGCCAGCTCTAAAATTCTCAAAAAGCAATAAAAACTGAAATGGGCACTTGACCTATGCCCACTGCCAGAAGGAGAGCCCCAAATAATAATTGCTGCATGTGCAGTTTGGATTTTTATAGGTAGAACTCAATAAAAAAGAACAGATGTAAGAAATGTTCCTGCAAAATTGATAAAGTTTAAATTAAGGTGCAAGCAGTGCTTGTGGGGTTCTCCAAGGATTGGGAACTCTCTGTGGGCAAGGTTCAGGGACAGAAAGGGACTTGCCTGGAGAGAGCTGCTGCTGCTGCTGGGGCTCTGCATGGAGATGCTGCCCAGGGCCACTCCAGCCTCTTGCAGCTGCCACTTTGTCCCCCCAGCCCTTGGCACTGGGGTCATTTTATGGCTGCCAGCTCTCTGAGAGCGATGTAAGCTCAGCTTTGAACTGCTTCTGTAGCAAAGAAACGCTGCTAATCTACCAAACCTCCTTTTTAAACAGAAAGCCCCATGTAAGAAAGCTGATGGAAGAAAACCAGCTCGTTCCTGATAGCTCAGTGCAACAACAAAAAGCCAATAAAGAATTAGTGCCAACCTCACTTCAGAGCAAGTTTTTAACACCATCTGGAATCGTCACCCAGTGCATTTTCACTTGTAATTTTTTCTAGTTTTCCCCCTTTCTGGAGGCTCAGAAGAGAATTTTCCCCCACAGAGCAGTGACTGCCAAGGGTCTCTCCCCTCCAGCCCACCCGAGCTGGCAGCAGCACAAACTCAGAGCACCAGGAGCAGTTCATGACTATTTATACTCCACAGCCCCATCCTGCTGAAAGCTTTTAAGTAATTAGTTTTCCTCATTAACAGATGCTCTGCCTGGGGAAGGGCACTCAGGTGCTCCCAAGCCCCCTCCTGGATTACAGGGCAGCACCACACGGGCTGGGAGGGCAAAGCTCAGAAATGCTGAGCTGGGCTGGTGAGAAGGGCACCAAAACCACCACGTTTATATAAAAATGTGTCATTCCTGCAAGATCACAGAGCACCCCAGCAGTAAAAAACATTCCCAGGGCATTAGCACAATCCCCTTGTATTTAAATCAGATGGACAATATTTACCAACATCACTTTTAAGGAGAACCAAATATACTTTGAGGGATTTCAGGAGTTTTTTGGTGCTAAAGTTGCATCCTATCCTAAAAAAAAAAAAAAAAAAAAAAGCAATTTGATGCATCCCACGGACCAAAAAGTGATTTGCAAACACAGGGAACAGGGGTAGCCAATAAAACTGAGGTTTGTACCTTCTCCCTGCCACATCTCATCCATTATCCCATTTTTCTCTTTCACACTTGCAGAGGCAAAACGGACATCAAGTAAAGCCTAATTTAATATTATCACAAATGCATTCAAACACATCACCAAGAGCTGTGTTGCTAAAATTGCACTGCAGAAAAAATCCAGGTAAAACACTGTTATCTGCTTGGAAAAGCTGGGCCTGGTGCTCCAGCACCCACTGATGTCTATTGAAAGCAGCAGGATTATTTTCCTGCATAAGGATGACTCCCATGATTAAGGAGTGCAGGATTACATCCATTCTTTGCATATCTCCTGGTGTTTACACATCCCTGTTTTCACCTCTGGGTTTTTTGTTGTTTTCTTCTTTCTTTCTTTTTTTTTTTTTTAAACATGGGCATTTAATTACTGTAGCACCAGATATCATTGTGCTGGACTTGTATCCCTTTGAAATTTGGCTGGGTTTGAGATGCCAAAGAAGAAATTCTTTTGTGACCAAAACAAAGGAAATAAAGCAGAAGCAGCAGAATGTGGACTGTGCAATTAAAAACAAATAAAAAGACAGGGAACTTGTTATTCACAATCAAGGCTTATTCATGATTCATCTCACATCCCTGCTCCTACCCCTGGCCTCTGCTCTGGGGAGCTGATTGCTTTTGTATCAATTTTTAACTGTGCCAAGGACTGAGTTACCTGAGAGCTCCCGGGCACTGCTGGCAGGATCACTGCTGGAAAATAACAGCACTCAGACAGTTGAAACAAGTGTTATAGGTAGGTGCTGTTAATGATTAACAAAAAAAAAAAAAAAAAAAACTTTGATGTTTTTCACCTTATAAAGAAAAGGTGAGAGTTGCTTTAGTTTGTCACTGCCATGTGCTTTATATATTAAATACATCTCCTTCCTATCCTTAGGAAAATTAAATTACTTTTCCTCTACTTTATGGTAAAACGGAGCACTTAATGCAGAGTTATTAATTAAGAACTTAATGCAGGTCTCAGGTCATTGAGAAATGACATTGAGAAATGTCTCTAACTGAATAAAAACAACACCCTAAGTTAAACTTCCAACAGGGAACCAACTCTTTTTTTATGGAAAACAAAACTTCTTTCAAGTTCTCACATTTGACAGCGAATTACATTAATCTCAGTTTGGGAAAATTATAAAAGGAAACATAAATATCTTTAGTTTTAGCAGCTTGCCACGGGGTGGGGGGTTGAAAACTTAAATACCACCAGATAATTTCGAACAGCTCCATCATACCTTCAGTGCCAGTCCTGTAGGTGCTGTTTACATATTCCCTAGGGTTAAAGAGAAAGGCACTTCCTGCCTTTTTAGGCTTTTTAAACTCCCTTCAAGCTCCAAAAGAACAGAGTCTGTTTTCAGAAAGGCAGGCACAAGAGCGAAAGGAGCTGGCAGGAGGCTCAGAACCCCCCCGAAGTTGCCCAGACTCACCCCAAAGCCGCGGCTCGCTCCAGCCCAGGCTGCAGAAGCTGCGGGAGCCCGAGGGCTGCGCGTCCCGGGAGCGCTCGGGCATCCCCGGGATGCGCTCCCGGCCGGCCCCGCCGGGTGACAGCGACAGGGCCAGCCCGGAGCTGCCAGCACATCAATTATTCACCCTCCAGCGCCCACAGCAGCTGCTCTGCTCCGGCAGCCGCGACTCAGCCGCTCGCTGGGTGATTTGAGTCCCGGGAAAATCGGATTGAACGAACCTGGGCGCGCAGGTGGGGACGGTCCGTGTCGCGCTTGTGCCCTCTCACCCTTGGCTCCTGGGAGCAGTTCAGTTGCTTGGTTTCAATATTGAAGTTGTGTCTCTCCTTCGGAGTGTTCTGGAGCAAAGTTAAGAGGAAATGTCCAGATCTGCTCTTGCACATATTTCTGTAATGACCTGCTGGACTTTTAAATAGCCAACACCTGTTGGCCAAAATGTTCCTGCTCTAAGCATGAAAAGGGGGGTAAAAAGCACAGCAAATTCCTAATTCACTCCAGAATCTATTGCAGTGTTATTTTTGAAATTATGTTTTGAAGGTGATGTTTTCACCTCTATGTTTTATTTTTTTATTGCAAATTTTTAAAATAATCAGTGGCAGCTCCATTTTTCTGCTCGATGTTTGTCATTTAGAAGTCATTAATAACTGAGTATAACAACAATTTAATAACTGAATAAACAAACAATAAACAATTTAATAACTGAATGTAACAACAATTTAATAAGCATCCTTCTGATAATTGATCACAAGACTAATGATGGAACACAGTGAAGGATTTTTAATCATTTACCTGTGTAGTTATGTAATGTCTTAATGGGGTAAACAAAGATTGACATCATTTTCTCTAATACTGCTAAGAGCAGCACTGGAATATTGCATTCATTTCAGTCTCCATCTTCTAAATAGAACAATAGAAAAAACTGCTCAGAAATTATTTGAACTCACTAAGGAGAATTAAAAACATGTGATTCAGCCTGGTTTGCTGTCCAAAAGGATACTGAGAGTTAATTTGATTACAGTGCACCAAGGGTTTTTCAAGGAGAAAATACCTCGAAGTACTTCTGAGGTAGATATTTCTTTGGAGACAGTGATTACATGCTACAAAAATGTTCTGAGTGCACCAGTGACCCCTGCATTTCTTAGATACCTTTCCAGAAAATATGCTTTTGCCAAACAAACAACAAAATTTACAGAACTTAAAATGCAGGGAACGTAAGAGCAGATTCCTTTAAATCCTTTTAGAACTGCATTCTATGCTCATGCTGTTCATTGGATCCCCACTACCTTCCTATCAGCTGCTTGAGGTGATTTTAGCAATCTTTAAGTAAATTAAAAAAAAATTGCAACGATTTCAGGATTTCACCCAGAGAACCATGACATTGTAATGCAAATGAAGCTGATGAATGTTTCATGGCAGACTTCAAAACGTTGGCTGCTGAGCCTTTCTAGAGCAGCCCAGGTGGATGCACTTTTCCTCCCACCTTTTTCCCATTATTCTAGTCAGGATAAGAAAGAAAAACAACTTGGGGCACAGGGACGTTAAATAATTTGATTTTGCTTGAGAATTATAAATGAAGCTTATTTCTGCCTCTAATATTCTGGCTCTAGACAGGTTTAGACTGAGAAAAACACAACTTTATTCAGTGTTTGATGTAGATTGGATTGAGTGACTTTGAAGACTTTGATCACCAGCTTAAAACTGCAGCAGGGACAGAAGGGTTTGTGATTATCTGCTGGGTTTTGGCACCAACCAGGATCTGCTGTTCCTTCCAGATTGCAGGTGCACTTTGGAGGTGGTGATTACAGAGATCACTGCTGAGGTCACCCCCTCCTATGGAGGACTTGTGACAACGGCCAACAAATAATGTGTTTTCACCTGAACTGAGTGCTGGAAACGTCCTTTAGGATGTGTGCAGCTTGAAAGGAAAGGTTAGGCTGCAGGGAAGAAGACAGCCAGACTGATATTGGCCAAGCCAGCCCTTGGAAGCGTTTCCCAGCAGGATGCTCTGAGCCCAAACCCAGCCCTGACTGTGAGCACTCAATGGTATCTCTGGCTGCAGCTGGGCAGGGCATTGTGCAGCTCCCTGGCAGCTCCAGCCCCAGAGCTGGCACGTCCTGCCAGCCCTCCAGAGGTCTGCAGGTGGATGCTGAGCAGCAAAGAGTGCAAGGGGAAGGGAGGGGGAATTGCTGTCTGTTGGTGCTGCATGAGTTTTGCCTGGGAAAAAAGAAATGATTGACAGAGTTGTAGCTCAGAGTCCTGTTCAGACTGTGTCACATATGCAAGGCAGTGACAAATTATGCTTGACTGCACTTGAAAGCTGCAGAAATGTTGAGTAGCACGGGCAGGGAGATGGGGTTCCTATCCATTGCCATCAAAATATCATCTTTTAGTGCTGTTGACAGTTTAATAGCTACTTCTGGATGGTGGAGAGCATTGTGAAGTGCTGCCACTGTATTATTAACCCAGGCTGGAGCTTCTCTGCAAATCAGAGCTAAAATCCACACAAAGGGAACTTCTGAAACAGTTTTAGATTGAAGGTGTGCTGGTCCCAACAGGAGTTTATCTCTCTGTCTGCATCTCAAGGGGACCCAGTAACTCTTTAAGCCCTGATTACTTTATAGTTTCTTTTCTGAGATCACAGAATCATTCATGCTGGAAAAGACTCCAAAACCATTGAGTCCAACCATAAACCCAGCACTGCCACATCCACCACCAAACCACATCCCAGGGCCAGACTCCATCCCATTGTAAAAATCCAGGTGATGGAATTCTGCTCAAATCGAACATTTTTGGTTCCATTTGTCTCCTCCAGGCAGCTGGGGTGGGATGTGGATATGGATATGGATATGGATATGGATATGGATATGGATATATCCTGCTCGGACCTGCAGGATACAGTGTATGATACTGCTTGTGAGAAAATGCAGCTGTGCAAAGCTGCATCCATGCATGTGACTGCCTGAAATCATTCCTGGGATGCACAAAGCTGTGCCACACCTTGGAAATGGCTTGCAGGGCCCCAGTCTGTGACGGTTCAGAGCAGATTTGTTGAATGTCACCCAGCCTCAGCACATCCTGTGGCTGGGGAGGTGTGGTGTGGTGTGTGCCCACAGGAGAGGTTTGGGATTCAGCAGATTGGAGTGTGGCTCTCTATTGATACCTTTAAATTAGCTATCACTGCAGTATCTGCTTTCTGTCAGGGTGCTGCAGGAAATCAGTGAGGTGCATCTGGGAGGGGAGTGAATCAATTCCCTGCTCTGCCTGGGGGCTGACCCTTCCCTGTTGGCTGTTTCCCAGCTTGTCACCTCACTGATTTCCCTTTTTTCCCACTGTTCCTTGGCACCACTGGCAGGGAATGTGTTCCCTGCTGGGACACCTGTCTAGAACTGCCACCTCCCCATGGTGGCACCTGCCCCAGGTGGCTGAGCTGACTTTGGGGTGAGACTCTCAGCATTTGCCCTCTGTACTCAGCACTGGTGAGGAGCACCTTCAATCCTGTCCCCACGTAGGAGTCCCTCACTCAAGAAAGGAAATTGAGGAGCTGGGTCTGGTCCAGAGAAGGGAACGGAGCTGGGAAGGGTCTGGAGCCCCAGGAGGGGCTGAGGAGCTGGGCAGGGGCTCAGCCTGGAGCAGAGGAGGCTCAGGGGGCCCTTGTGGCTCTGCCCAGCTCCTGCCAGGAGGGGACAGCCGGGGGGGTCGGGCTGTGCTCCAGGGAACAGGGACAGGAGCAGAGGGAACGGCCCCAGGCTGGGCCAGGGCAGGATCAGGGTGGGCACAGCAGGAATTTCTTCCTGGAGAGGACTGGAAGCATAGGAAAGGCTGCTCAGGGAGGTGGTGGGATCCCCATTCCTGGAGATGTCCGAGGAATCCCTGGATCTGGCACTCCATGCTCTGGGCTGGGGACAAAATGGGGATTGGGCACGGCTTGGACTCGATGATTTTGGAGGTTTTTTCCACCCAAAATAATCCTGGGATTCTGGGACACCAAATGTGGCTCTTCTGGCACGTGGCACCAAGAGGGGCAACACTCCAGGACAGTCCCAGGGAGCTGTGGCAGAACTGCCAAAGCACATCCTGCTGGCACTTTATTCCCCATCTGGGTTGGCTTTTTTTGATTTTTTTTTTTTTTAAAGTCTCAGAAAAACAGAGCATTAGAAAAACGTCAAGCTGTGAGAAGAAAAGTCAAAAGCCAGAAAATTCCAAGCTAATGCTGACTCCTTAATTCACATCATTGACTGGGAGGCACGGCTGAAGTCTGGGCAGCAGCCTGAGCTGAACTCTGCTGGGGTTTGGAACAGGATTTGCACATCCAAGGGAGCACAGATTCCTGTGTGGATGCAGGAGGGGAACTGGGACTGGCTGGGTGGAGGGTTGGATGTCACTGGAATGGGATTAAAAAAAAAAAAAAAAAAAAAAGAGGGGCAATAATCAAGAGACAGATTTCCTGAAAAATCAGGTGAGGGAAGGGAGGTGAGAGAAGAGACAAGCTCATCCCAGAGGAGGATAAGATTAAGGACTCTGATAAATGAAGGAGCCAAGACATGAATTCAGAGGTGAGCAGGGAAAGGCAGATACTTAAACAGGAGAAATAGGGGTAATTGTGAAAAAGGCAAAGCCAGGAGGGAGTGAGAGGAGAGAGACTTGGCTGGGGATCCGGGATGGAGCTGGCACAAAGCTGGGCCCTGCAGTGAAAGGGCAGGAGAACAATGGCCTCTCACACAGGGAGACGTGCAATTAGGGCTGGGAGAGACTGCAGGAGAAAAATCAGGAGGAAGAAAGGCTCAGGTTTGGTGGGCAGAAGAGTCAGGGCATTTTAGACTCCCTCCTCTGAAGGCAGAGCAGGATTGAGCTCCCACCCCTCTCTCTGCCTCTCTCCTGCACTCTGATCGTGCTAGCTGAGCCCTGGCCTTCATTTCTGCTTATTATCTCAAAAAATTCAAATTGCACACGAGAAACAGAGACTAAACCAGTCATTAAGGCTGCAAATGAAATATCCCAAAGTAAGGAAATTCGAGGAAAACTGAGGAGGGAGGGGTTTTGCAAACTCTGTGATACATAAATACAGATATTGCTCTTCTGCTGAAGATCTCAGAGCACTTTGGCTCTTTGAAAATACACACAGCTGGATACTTACATTTAATTAAATAGTTTTTAAGATAATGACTACAGCAGTTTTGGCATAATTCACAAGTAAAAGCAATCAAACCCAAAATTCAAAACTGCTTTTATTCCAATATCCAGCATCAGTAACAGCCTCTACAGTTTTGGATGGAATGGGAGCCATAAAACTCCATTGCAGAGTTTACAGTTGCAATAAGAACAGATTTATGGGCAATAAGAAGTGTCTGTGTGCACCTTCTCGTGCCTCTCCTTTATTAGGCTAAAGCTGAGACATCCCCAAAAACCTCTTTAATTAGCTCAAGCACTTCATTGAACAAAACAAGCAGTTTAGAGCAAATATAAACCCCAATCCTCCAGCCACCACGTGCAGGAAGCAACTATGATTTGTGCAAGATTAATAAAGTCACAGGTGATTTTTAGAACAACCTAATTAAAGCATGATTTAAACCTAAGAGCAAATGGCTTTTTTGCATCAGCACTGGATCAAGGAAAAGAAAATGTTATGTTAATAAATACCCTGCTTTTGTGTAACTCCTCTGTGTTGAGAGAGGGTATGAAGACACCTTGGAATGGAAGTTGCTTTTCTTGTAAAAACATGCACATTTATTTGTGGGATTTTCCCTCAAATAAACCAGAACTTCTCTTTTTGTCCCATCATGTAATCCCTGAATTAAGGAAGAACAGTGCAGTGATGAGGGAATAATGGGAGTTAGAGAGTCAGGGGAAAAGTCTGACTGGGGGGACAGTTTGCTGTCTCACATTCAGGTGTTTTACATAAAGTGACTAAACATCTGCATAGAGTTTATTTAACATTTTTCCTCCCTGTGGTAAAGCACAGCATTAAAAATACTGAGCACATTCAGCTACACCAAAATCAGAGAGAAATGCAGGGCCCCAGCATTGTTCTCAACAGATATCAGAGCCCTTTGGGCTGCAATCCAGCACTGGATTTCTACAAAATTCCTTTTCTCACAGCCAGGGGTTTTCCAGAGATGAATTCCCACCAGAGGACCCAACTGAGGATCCTCAGTTCCAAACCCTTCTGCAGCCACAGAGTCACAGGATGGCTTGGGTTGGACCTGACCTGACAGACCATGGGCAGGGACACCTCCCACCACAGCAGGCTGAGAACATTTCTTTAACTATCAATAAACTCCTTTTCACTTCAATGAAACTTCTATAATTTCTTTAACTTTCAATAAACGACATAAAAATTGGATTTGTGGCCAAAGAGGGCATTGCACTTTTTGCAAAATCACCAAGACAATGTGGGTGGTGAATGTCTCCCTAAAAACCATTCCCACAGCAACAGTGACAGGAACTGTTCTAGAATTCTTTTTCCTGTGGTGGTTTCTTCTCATCATTGTTCATCATTGAGCTGCTTCTCTCAACTTCATTTGGAAGTCCTGTGAAATGGCTCTGTGAAATCCTTTATTTTAAGATTATAAATAGCCATTGGTACCTTCAGACACTTTTTGCCTGAATTATGAAGTATTTGACTGCAGGTAAGGGTTTCTTTCCCAAATGTCTGCTACAACACCTGAATTCTTCACTGTGGGTTTTGTTATTGCAGCAGGGATTTTTGTCAAGATTTGTCTGTATTGCCCAGCCTGGACAGCAGCAATTGGCTCCTCTGTTCCTCAGCTCCATCCTCCTCCTTCAGATTCACTTTGTGGCCAATTTGCACCAAGAAAAAGCTTTTGCTTTCTTCCCTCATTTTTGTTTCTCCCAATAAAGAGATTAATAAATTGTGTGCCAAGAGAAAGTGCCTGTAATGGCCTCTTTTTCCTCAAATATTTATCTCCCAAACATTTTTAATATTTAAACACCAGCTATTTAATTGCTAATAAACCATTTGGTATTAATTGGGTTCAAGGAGTAAAACTGAGATGGAATCTGTGCCTGGCTGTGCTGTCCATGGGTCCTGATTGGTAGTACTGGGATTGTATCCTCAGGATTGTCTCAGCAACAGTTTATTCCAAATATTTCAATGGGAATAAAGGGAGGGAGATGAAGTTGTGATCTCTCAGACAGATGTAATCATTTGACAGTGCCTTTGCTCCCCAGGACCTGTGTTTTCTGGATCTATCACAGAATGGTTTGGGTTGGAAAGGACATTAAAGACCATCTCATTCCAGCCCCCAAAGGAGAGACAGGTCCTACCATCTCTTGTGTTATTTAAGTTCTGCTGGAGTTACAGCAATTTCTGGGCTTTTCCCTGCACATTTCCAAGGCCTTTCTTAGGCAAGTTTTGCTTTTTAACTGCACACTGCAAAGTGCTCCTCTTGGTCTCGATTAACCTCTGTCTTGGGCTGTTAGAGATCCCCCTCTGACCCTGACAAATCCCAACCCTCCTCACTGACAGCCACCCTTCTTCACAGGTCATTGTCCCGGCTCGCTGCTCCAGCAGAATCCCTTCCCTGCTCTTCCCAGTTCCTTCCAACCCAAGCCATCCCAGAGAGGCTGATCCCAGCCCTGGCTGCTGCCAGGTCAGCCCTCCCTGCTTGGCATGGCATTCCATGCCAGGCTTAATGGACTGGAACAATTCCCCTCTCTAAAGGATCTGAGAGGAGAGCTGCTTTCCCTCCGAGGTCACCTCTGCTGCCACTCCTGCCCAGAATAAAACACCAAACACCCAATCATGGGGCAGGAGCTGCAGTCCTGGGACAGCTCTTGTGATCCTCACAGTGACCTTGCACTTCCCTCAGCTCTTGGGAGAGTCACCCACGTTTTCCCAGCTTTTACTTCAGCCATAAATTCTCTGGCACTGCTCCAGTGCAGTCTGTGCCCAGTGCCTGCCCTGACGAGCTGGGAAGGCTGGCCAGTGCTGCAGGACAGATGGGACTGTGCCTCTCACTTTGGCAGCCACAGCAAAAGAAATAGATCATTTCAGACAGGAGAAATTGGACTTTTTTTTCCCTTTGACGTTTTCACGGGTTCATCCAGGGCTCACAGAGGTCAGAAAATAACCCCATGGATTGCTGAATGAATGGGACACGTGAATTAATACCAAGCTTTTATAAATCTATTAAACAGTTCACAGGATCCCGAGATTCCCCAGTGGGAAGGACTTGAGAGGGTTCAGATTCAACCCATTCACATTGGCTCAGGATTTTCCCCCAGAAAATCCCTTGAAATCCCAAGGATGGGGATGGCAGAAGCTCCCAGGCAGCCCATCCCACAGCTCCTCTGCCCTGCATCCTGGCAAATCCACAGGTGCAGCTGCTTTGCTCAGAAATCCTCAGTTTCCCAGCAGGAGAGGCTGCACTGAACTCTAACACAAATCTGTCTGATTTTACAAAAAAAGAAGAGCTAAACTGTGGTGTTTGCCCTGGAATTGCCTAGGTAATGGAATAGCATTGGATCACCTGTGCTGGTCAGTTCCCCCATTACAACTTCAACCCAGAAACAATTATTCTTTTTTCCAGAGAAGATTATGAAAACACAGATGGTGCCACGAAGCCTCAGAGCAAGCCCAGGACTGCACCCTGCACTCTGATCACAATTTCCTGCTGCTAAACTCTTTCTCTGGGTCTGATTTAGGCAGAACCTCTTCAAAGCCATGCTGGGTGCAGCCTTGGCCTGAGTGGAGCAGGTGTGAGGCACTGACCCCACATCATCTCTGCTTTTCCAGGGAAATTGCTGAGGCTCCCAAGGTTTTGATTACTCCATCCTCTGCAGCAACAAGATCTTGTATAAAAGAAATTTCCAGGCACAATAACCTGCCTCACCTGGAACAAGGAGCAACAAGAAGCAATTTCATCGTGTCGTGTACGGGGTTTCACATCTTCCCTCTGGCCTTTTCCCAATCCAAGGCAGTAAATTAATTCCCAAACACCAACCTGAGAGGTCTCTCTTCACTCCTCCGTGTCTTGGTGCCTGATTTTCTAAGAAATTCATGACCTCAGTAAATAATTCAAGAGGGAAGAGGGAGCTGGGAGACGACAGGAGTTTATCTGGCTGCAGAGGGGAGGGTGTTGTTTCAGAAGAGGTCACAATGAGGGCAGGTCTCTAGAGGATCAACACTTCAGCAGGTTGATGGCTGTGGTTATGAGCTGGAATTTGGGAAAACACAGCAGTGATAAGGATGACACAGTTCCCATCTCTAAGCTGTAGGTGACTGCATTTGAATTTTTGTATCACAATGAAGCCTGAAAATACCTGGTGCAGGAATTAAAGGCAGAAGGAGCTGTGATTCCATCTTAAAATCCTGCTGCACTTGAAAAAGAAAAAAATAAATGGCAGGCAGGGAAGGAATTTAAATTTCACAGGAGCAGTGTCCACTTGGATCAACATGGGAAAACACTTTTGTCCTAGAAGCCTGTCAGAGATGTACATTTGCAATGAACGTTCCAATGTACATTTTCTTTGGGACAAAGTTCATGCCAGGCTGTCACAGGAAAGGCTGATGGACCTTTCAAGAGGGAAATCTACCTTGGAGGGCTAACTGTCAGATATATAACATAGATAATTATATATAATTCCAATATACAGTTCTATCAATATACAAAGTAGGAGAGAGACAACTCAAGCACACAAGTTCTGAACGTTTCAGGTGAATGAAACATCTCAATTTAATTCCACACCAACAAAACAACTTCCAGCCTTGGGAAAAGACAGCTGCAGACTTCTGGCTGTGGGATGCAAACCTGCTGTGGATGGAGCTAAAGAGGGATCAGATCTGGGACACAGTGGAACATCTTCCCTCAGATCATGAAAGCACAAACACAGTGAAAAAAAACTCCAGATCACTCTTGAAAGGCTCAGTTTCTGGTAGGAGCAGCCCAGGCTGCAGCAGTGTTGTCACAGCTCTTTAATGAAGTGCTTCTCCTGGCTGCTCTGCTCCAGCTGCTGCTGCTGCTGCTGAGCAGGGCCTTCCAAAAGAAGCAATCACTGCCTGCGAGCTGGGTTTACTCAGCTGTGGCACTTCTGAGCTGATTTAAGCACTCTGTCAAAATGGAGTGAAATTAATTAATTCACTGGAGAGCTTTGCCTTCCCCAAACTTAAGGAAAAAGGAATGCAAACGAGCAGTAATCAGATCCACATTTTTTCTGGCAAAGTGTTTGAACGCCCTGGAAAGATGTTCTGGTTCTGCACAAATCCAGGCAAGGACCCACTCAGTCCTCTCCCCCTGGAATAAATTTCCTTCTCAGTGGCAGCTCCTGAGTTTTGGGTGTTTGGCTGCACCCACAGACCCCATTTAATTCCCCAAACTGTTGCAGGGCTGTGAAGGCACTGGAAGGATGGAATAAAAGACAATTGGAGCTGGATGACTTCCACATCCAACTGTGGAGATGCTGAAGCAGACAATTGCCTTCTGCTTCTTACTGAGGCTTTTTGGGGTTTAAGTGCTCCTTGATAGCTTGGTACACAATTAGAGGTGGATTAGAGGAAGTGGTAATAGGGTATTTTTTGTCTAATCTGCTCTCAGTTGTTAATATTAATTACAGGAGTTCTTCCTCTTTGTAATACAATAAACATGAGCCACTCTTTAAAATGAGCATTTTAACTTCCTAGCTGCTTAGTGCTGCTTATTTTCAACTATTTCTTTTCCCTTTTTTTTCCTCTTTATTTTAATTTTTTTCCCCAGCAGAAACCATGGCAGGAGCCTGGCACACATCACCACCAGGTGAGGATCATCTGATCCTTGACTTCATCACATTCAGAACTGGCTGCAGCACCTAAACCCTCGAGCTGTTTTTTCCTTAATACAACTGTCAAACTCTCACACAGAGAAAGAGCAGAAAAAATACAAAACAGGGCATTCAGGCAGAACCTGGGAAGGAGGGAGATACAGGGCTGTTGTTCCAGCTGAATACCTGGGACAGTGGAAGGTGTCCCTGCCCATGGCCAGGGTGGGGCTGGATGGGCTTGAAGGTCTCTTCCCACCCAAACCAGTCTGGGGTTGTATGAAATCCAAGAAAGAAGCCCTAAAACCCTTCTGCTCTCATTAGGAGCCCACCTGTAACCAGGTGCAATCATAAGGTACCAAATCAGAGAGGTTATTCCTGTCAGCTGGATTAACTCTGGGTGTGCCATTAGTTGAAAAAAACCACATTCTGTTCTAGAGCACAAGAAGCTGTGCCAGTATTCCATGAGCAGCAGCCTCCCTGCACACACAGGGGCAAAGAGTGCTGAGGCTTTTTGGGAGGGAAAGAAGGACAAAAAGGGAGGAACAGCAAGAAAAAGCAGCAAAGATGTTGGGGTCTCTAACTTGTCAGAGTGACCCTGAGAAAAGTTGGAAAGTCTCTTTTCCCAGCCTGGCACTTGAAGAAGGAGTCAGGGCTCTTCATTTCTCAGTCTCAAGGTTGTTTATTGTTCCTTATCTATAAAATTCTTTCTCCTGTCCAGCTGAGGTCCCCTCAGCAGGACAGACAGAGGCACTCTGCCTGCCCTGGGGTGGTGTTGTGTCTTTATACTAAAAACTACATGTACAATGTTTGCAATACCTTCCCAATGCCCATCACCTGTGTTAGACAGTGAGCTTCTACTCTAGACCAACCCAAAAGTGCCACCATCACAGCAGAAGATGGAGGCCAAGAAGAAGAAGGAGAAAGGCTGGACTTGCCCAGATTCTTCCATCTTGCCCCCTGAACCCCCATTCTGAAAACACTAAAATCTATTTTTTCACCTCATAACCTCACTATTATTCTACTTAATTTGTCGTGGCAGATCTTCATCTAAGGTTGGTAACTTGCTCCACGGGTCATAATCACAACCACAGGCATTTCTGGGCTCTGTGCCAGGGTCTCTGAGACCCCTGCAGGGGTCTTGGCTGCTCAGGACGGCCAGAGGGATGTCCTGGGTCCTGACACAAAGAGGCATCACCCAGGGCCACGTAAAGATGGAGGGAGGAAAACATTCCTGGTACTGAGCACTGAGTCAGGGGTGAGGGGGCTCCTACAGCCCCAGCCCTGCTCTGCCCAGGGAGATGGGAGTGGGAACATTCCCTGGGAACCAAGAGGGGCTCAGCAGAGGGTGGCACAGCCCTGGCAGCACTGTCTGCTCCTGATGGGAGCAGCCTGCAGGACCCCAAACCCCGGGAACAGGAGGACAGCACAGTTATCAGCAGAGCCCTTCAGCTCTCTGGGGGCTTTCTCTCTGAGTGCTTCCCAACCACAATCGGGATTTCTGATGCATCAGGATGGAGAGGAGAAATGAATGCTGTAACAGGGGAGAAAATAGCTGGGGTCATCATATCCATGAGAAAAGAATGGGAAATAAGGAGTACATGCACCACAGGCAACATAACAAACAATAAATAGGCAATAAATCTGTCAGAGGATTAAATGGTAGGGCAGAGGCTCCAGAGCACAATTTATAGTAGTATATAATTTATATTATAAATAATATAATAGATTTTATCATGATATATTGATATGATTATATAATATAATAAATGATGTCACTTATAATTATTATATAATATTAATGTAATAAATTATATTCTACAATACAAATATATTTTATTTATATTATAGATTGTATTGTTATATAATATATTAATATAATGTATTCTATAATACAAATATATTGTATTTATATTATACATTATGTTATACTATATAATTTATATTTACAAAATTATATATCCATTATAAAATATATGCATATGTATATATAAATGTCAATATGAATGTATATACACAAATGTATATATAGGTGTATATATAATGTATATATGTGTATACATTATATATACATATGTAAATATACATATATATGTATTTATATACATATATATAATGATATATGTGTATAATTATATATATGTATATGTATATATAAATGTCAATATGAAGATATAAAAAATGTACATATATGTATATATAAATGTATAGATACATAAATCACCTATGTAAAGCAAGGATAAGAGTCTTGGAGAGCCCTTTGCAAAGAGTTTGGATTTTAATTCCTAAACAGGAAAAATAAGAACCCTAGAACAAACCCAGGACATTTCTGTCCTCTAACCACTTCAAATCCTGTTTTTCAGAGGGAAACTGCAAACCTGGCAAGTTTAGTCAGAGAACTCAAAGAAAATCTGCCACAGGCTCAGCCTGAGCTGGGTGCTGGGCTGGGGCTGGCACCCAGGGCACCAGATCCAGCCTGAGCCTTGGGATGGGGCTGGGCTGGCACCCAGGGCAGCAGATCCAGCCTGAGCCTTGGGATGGGGCTGGGGCTGGGGTTGGGACTGGCACCCAGGGCAGCAGATCCAGCCCGAGCTTGGGATGGGGCTGGGCTGGGGATGGGGCTGGCACCCAGGGCAGCAGATCCAGCCTGAGCTTGGGATGGGGCTGGGGCTGGGGTTGGGACTGGCACCCAGGGCAGCAGATCCAGCCTGAGCTTGGGATGGGGATGGGGCTGGGGTTGGCACCCAGGGCAGCAGATCCAGCCCGAGCCTTGTGGGGGATGCTGTCACTCCGCTCCTGACGGAATTCCCTTTATCTCGGGCTGCATTTCAAGCTCCTTCTCCTGATAACAGCATCTCAAGGACTCGGACTATTAAAGTTATCTGGAAGTGATAATCGCTGTCTCCGCGGGGAGCCCGTGATCCACTTCCCCTCCTTCTCCTGGCCGATGCCTCTGCATCCATCTCTGCAGTTTCATGGCAGCTCTGCCTCCCACCCCTCTTCCTGTGCATGTTAATTTTTAAAGGCACCTACCTCTGTCCATCAGCTCACCTCCATCTGCAGCATTCTCTCATTTCACTGTAGGCTTGCCACAAAATCATCCACTAATGCCTGTTTGCTCTCCAAACACCTGCTGTGTGTTCCCAGCCCAGCCAAGCTGCTTTTTGCTTTGCCTCTCTTATTCTGTCCCTCCCCTGCTTCGTGTGCTGACACTTTTTCCCTAATTATTTTATTTACTCAGATACTTTTTCCACTCGGGGCTCCCATCTTCATAAATCCCTGTCACGGATTCACCACTTCAAACTTCACTTCAAATGTGTTTAATAAGATCTCAAATCTTTGCCTGTTTCTGGGTGTAAATAGGGTGGCAGGATGTGCTACCCAATTTGTGTAGATAGAAGCCTTTTTAATCTAAAATCACTAACGTGAGTCCAGTGCTGCAGCTGCAATTAAATGCAAAATTAAATGAGGACAATTTGTCAGTTTTGAGGGAAAATTTGAGGAATCAAATTATTCAGAATTACCTGCATTTATGCTTTGCTGTGTGAGGTTCTCCAGGTCTGATATTGAGCACCTTTGAGCACAGTTTTTCTGGTTCACATCTCTCTGCTCCCCCAGCACAGCATGAAACTGTTCTGAAATGGTCAAAATGCAAAATCATCCCCAATGCTCAAAGAAAATAAACCTGGTGAATCACAGATTAAAAAACAAACCCACCCTCCTTTCTGCTCCTGGATTGTGACTCCACATCCATGTCCTTTACAGCCCAGGGAAAGCTGAGGCCATCCATGAATCTCTGGCTGCTGGAGCAGCATTTTCCCTGGAACACAGCAGCTGCCCGGGCTCCCCCTTCACCAGCAGCCTCTTGTAGAGGCTTGAGAGGTGATTTCCTCCCGAATAAGTAGGGAATGGAGCTTGCAGCAGGTCCCAAACCCTGTGCCTCCAGGTGTGCCACCTGTGGGAGCCAGCAGGAGCTGCCCTTGCTGTGAGCCAGTGCTGCTGGAGCCAGTCTGAGGCTCGGGATAAATCCGTGCCTGGAATGTAAACTCCAAGCTCCAAGGAATGCATTTTCAGCCTTGATTTATCTGCAGGCCACTCCAAATTAATTAGGGCAGGGAGCTCTCCCTTCACCTTCCCGCTGGCAGCGGGCAGAGGTGCCTGGGGTGGCAGCCCCTCTCTGTCCCTCCTGGCATGGGGACAGCCAGGATGCCACCCCTCCTGCCACCACGGGCTGTCCTCCCCACTCAGCTGTGACCCCGGGGCAAACTCTGCACCTTTCCTGTGCAACCCCTGAACTGGGGCTCCTTTGTTCCTGCAGCTCCTCTCTGGATCAAGGTCTCCACCTGGCTCTCCTCACCTCTTGCTTGCAACCCAACAGGAGTAAGAGCAGCTGTGGCTCTTTCTGCCTTTCTTCCACCTCGAGTGCCAGCTGGGCAGCCTAAAATCTCCTTAGCTCTTCCCCAGATAAAATCCTCTCTTGGCTCTCCAGGGCCATTTCTGAGTTCCTCTGGAAGGAGGTTGTGTGTGAGGGGCAGTGTCAGTGAGAGCAAGATGTTTTCTTCAGAGGGAAGAAAGCCTTGAGCACGTGGAATTAGCAATTTCAACTTCCTTGGAAGAGTTCTTAGGACCAGAGGATGGAGAAGACCCAAGCTAGGTGGGAGAAGTCACTCCAGCAGTCTCAGGTGCATTTTTTGATGTGCACCAGGGCAGCAGCCTTGGAGAAATCTCCTTACTCTCTCCATAGGATCCATGCTTTCTCCATGGATATGTGCCAGGAATCCCCAAGAACCTGCAGACCAACCTTCCAGAGGGAATGTGAAAGCCTTAATACCCTGCATGGCTAAAAGCAGAGGTGACAAAGCTCTAAACCAAAGGGGAAAAACCCCCAGTCCCACCACAGAGCAATCCTGAGTTTTGACAAGCTGCTGTCCCAGCTCTGATTACACCTCTCCATCAAGTGCAACAGCCAGCAGCTGTTCTGGGAATCATCTTTTCTTTTCCCTTAGAATAATTTCACATTGGTTAAACACGGTGAGGGAAGAGAATTCAGTAGAAAAGAAAAAGACCCAGCTCAAGTTCACCTGAGCTCAGCCCTCACATGCCTGGTAACATGTCTGCGCTCTGGCTTGTTCCTGAATGTCAAAATAAAGACTCTGAGTCTGAACTTAATAATTTCCCTGGAGCACCATTGTCCTGCAGTTTGCCTTTCAGTCCTGCAGTGCTGCCAAGGGAGAGGTGAGGGAAGTGAACCACTTTATTTATTGAGTTGGTTGCTGTAACCACTTAAAGCGAGCTCAGCATCGCTGGCTGCTGCTTTGGGGTGGGTTCCTGGAACGAGGAGATTTTCCTTCAGATCTGCAGAGGGGAATCTCTCTGCTTTTATTGCACAGCTTTGTCCCAGCTTCAAATACATCTCCTGACCTGAGAGAGGATTAGAGCACCTTTGATACCCCAATTAAAATGGATGGGGAGGGGGAAGGAGCGATTGATCCTTCAGCCCCGTGCTGCTCTGTGGAAGTGCTGACTCGTGCCCGTGAGCACAAACACTGAATCACAGGGATCAATAGCAGGGCTGGATGCTGCAGCTGCTGCAGGCAGCCTTGCACTGGCAATTACAGAATCTGGGCTGCCTTTACAACTGCCTCGACAAATGCCCTCTCACCCTGAGCCTTCCTCTCCAAAAGCAGCCATTAGCTGGCATCTGAATGACCAAAATGGCACATAAAAAGGGAAAAACACCTCAGTTGCCTGGGAAGTGCTTACAGCTCTGTGTTATAAACATTCTCCTTTTAAACTTATGGGTGTTGGGGAAGTTGTTCTTAAATCTACAAAGCTTGGATGTGCTGTGGAGAGAAGGTTTCTAAATGAATAAATGATTCATCCTTTTTGCTTTCTGATGCTGCAGGCAGGCAATTAAGTGGGATTGAAGTTGATAGTTTAGGGGGGTTTGGAAGTTCTTAATATAAAAGATCACAACTACAAAATACTTATGAATTATAGAAGAGGCCAAGGGACAGAGTGCTATAGATTTTAATGGCACTTGAGAAAAGTGCCTAGAGGAGACAATAATGTGGTTTTCTTAGCTCATTGAAAAGGATCTAAAGACTAAAGGGGCAAGGCCAGGTGGAGGAGGATGTGTTACACCTTGGGTGTGTGGCCCTGTGGACAGTGAGCACATCCTCAAACTTCCTTAATGTGCATTTTCCCCTTGCAGAAGGCAAGGGCTGGGCAGTGATGTGGGGACTGTGGTGCTTTGTGAGTGTAAGACAAAACCAAGGATCTTCCTCATCCCCAGCTCAGCTTTGCGGGTCAATATTTACATCCCTCTGCCAGAGTCAACACCAAATATTTGGGATGACTATTCCATAGGTAAATATCAATACCAAATATTTGGTTCAAACATCTCAACATCTCAGATATTTAGGGAAAGCCCGATTTGACTGCCTGCAGCCTGGAATGGAGTTATTAAATCTTTTAAAAAGAACCTTTAATTTTTCATGTGCAATTTTGGGATAAAAGGAAACAAGCAATAAGTTCTTGCTGTACTTCCCGCTTGAAACTCCAGATTTTCAACCCAGCCCAGCTTTTTCAGACCTGAATTAAATTTTTAATCAGATATTTACCCAATGAGCTACATCAGCTCTTTCTCTCTGTGCAGGAATTTTATCTGTTGGCTTTAGAATACAAGGAAAACTGAGTATGAGGTCAGGATCCATCAAATCACCAAGGGGAATCTCTTCATCTGTAACCCTGCTTTGTTCTTTCCATGGGGTTTTCCTCCCTTTTTTCATCTTTCACATAATTTTCACTTATTTCCCAAAAATATTGGCATGAAGACTTCCCCTCCACCCCCAAATGGAGAGTTTTAAGAGCTGGGTATTGAACTCTGTAAATTCCACTACTTGCAGCTCATCCTGTTGATTTTTCCCATGGCAGGAGGTTATGTGGTTTTAATGGAATATTACTAGGATGGCTACATTAAATGCCATTTAAAACCTCTTTCAAAGTGGCATTGACTGTGTTGAAATGAGACTGTGGAAACATCCCAGTGATGGGAAATAGGTGTGAATATTGTATTTTCATCACAGAATTTTCAAACTGATGCAGAAAACCCTGATCTATGTAATATTAAAAAAAAAAAACTATAAAAATTATCATATTGTTGTGTGTGGATTTGCCTTTCTATACAAAAGAGCTAAAAATAGACTCGTTGATGCATTAACAACAAGGAAAAATATTCCAAGTAATTATCAGCTCTCCCCACGTGTTGAAAGCCCATTTTGTGCCGTGGCTGTTTCAATCAATACACTATTTATTTCCAAATAACCATGCACTAAGGATCATTTGGACACAGAGCCCATAAATACACATTACCTCATTATCGACCCTCTCTGGCCACTGCTGCATTATTAACATCTCACTCCAAGAAGCAATCAAGCTGGAAACAGGAGGAATTTCTAGAGTTATTCTTCCCCCAAATGTTTTTGTAGGGGTGACCAAGCCTGGGATTTTCCCCCAAGAATTACTTTTCTCTGTGATATTCTTTACAGAGCAGCAAATGTACCCAGTAGCCAGTGAAATGGGAAGAAATGCAATATTTGCAGAGGCAATGTACACAGGACAGTTAAACTCCATTTTTTATCCAGGGATTATCACTTGAACACACACAAGAACTCTGAATTTCGGTTCCAATACACCCTATTGTTTTAATCCTACAAATCCCATTTCTGCAGTTGCTCAGTGGGCTGGAAAAGGAACCAAGGAGCCAGCCAAGTGCTGGGATGTGGGGTTTGTGAGGTCCCCAGGATGAGGTGAGAGAAGAGAATCTGACTCCTTGTTCTCAGAAGGCTGATAATGTAATAGATATAGATGAATAGATAGAGATATGAATGATAATGTAGAATAGAATATATAATATAATGATAGTATAATATACTAACTATAATTATAGTAAATAGATATGACATATTATATTGATAGATACTAGATTATATATAGTATTATATAATAGTGATATATATTCTGATAGATATGTATATGACATATATTGATTAGTAGTATTAGTAATATAAGTAATAGAGAGAGTATAATGAGATAGTCTATGAGTAGTTAGAGTAGATATGATTAGTATATTATATGATATTATAGTATAGTATTATAGCTTATATTATAGTATATAGATTATATTACATCATATATATTACTCTATCATTACTATATTATATTACATTATATTCATATCATCTTTTATATCTGCTATCATATCATGTTATATTCTATCATATCATGTTATATTATATTATACTAAAGAAAGATAAAAGATACATCAGAAGGCATAACAAGAATGAATAATAAAACCCCGTGACTACTCAGAGAGTCTGACCCAGCTGGCTGTGATTGGTCATTAATTAGAAACAATTCCCATGGAACCAATCAAACATTCACCTGTTGGTAAACAATGCCCAAGCCACATTCCAAAGCAGCAAAGGCAGGAGCAGCAATCAGGTAATTATTGCTTTCATTCCTCTCTGAGGCTTCTCAGCTTCCCAGGAGAAAGTCCTGGGCCAAGAGGATTTTTCAGGAGATCTCAGTGGGAGCAGAATCCCTAGCCCTGGGTAGGACAGCAGTCTGCAGTGCCACCTTTATGCAGCTCCTCTAGGGAAATTCTCCTCCCTGGCTGCTGGGGGGGACTGATGCCTTTCCCATAAAAGATGGGCAACTGGGGGGCAACAGCAAAGGCTGCCCTGGCAATCTGCAGGAGCTGGAGGGCTGCACCTGGACTGGGTGTAAATTCACTCTGCTTTTAGAGCCACTGGTAGTGCTTGGATGTTTCTTGACAGGTTTGTCAGCGCCGTGTGATCTCCAGAAATAAAAACCTGGCTCTGAGAGGCCTGGCTGCTCTCTGTGCCTTTGGGGCCGTGCCCTGATCCCACTGACCTTGGCAGAGGGTGCTCAGCACCCCCAGGACCCCCGAGGTCCAACCCCTGCACCTTGACCCCAGGGCTGGGTGCCATGGTTTCACTGTGCCATCCCTTAGGTGCCACGTCCAGCACAGATCCATGCCCACATCCCACCCTCAGGCTAAGCCAAGCCCAAACCAGCCCCACTGGAACCACAGGAATAAAATTGTTGGGGTGCAGACCCTGCATTGCTGCTGGGTTTGTAAAATACACCCCCCTGCTTATGAGCAGTAAGAATTTAATGAGTTGGTGGTGGGTTTAGATGGGATATTGGGAAGGAATTGTTCCTTGGGAGGGTGGGCAGGCCCTGGCACAGGGTGCCCAGAGCAGCTGGGGCTGCCCCTGGATCCCTGGCAGTGCCCAAGGCCAGGCTGGACAGGCTGTGGAGCAACCTGGGATGGTGGAAGGAGTCCCAGAGTGTGTAATGAGCTGAGTTTTAAGGTCCTCTCCAAGCCAAAGCAGCCTGTGGAATTCTGTGATGTGTCTGCATTCCTCCAGCCATGGGCTGGCACAGGGATGTGGCTCAGGAAGGATTAAACCCATTTTGCATAAAACCAATTGCAACAAGCGAGGGGAGAAGGTGTGTAGGGGTGCAAAGTGGAAAATCACTGAGGGAAGGAAAAGAAGATTGAGAGGACAGGGGCAGGTCCCTGTGCCAGCTGCTCTGCAGAGGAAGAAAATGGGAGGGATGAGCTGAAACCTTTGGATTTCAAATTTGGACTGAGGCTGTGGATAATGCAGAAGCTTCCTGGCAGATTGGGCATCTGACGGCAGGAGCTGCAGTCAAGGTGATCTTCTGGGTAGCTGCTGTATTCACTTTATTTCCAAAGCTTGCATTCATGCTCCTGCTGTCAATAAAAATCCCTGTCTGAATAGATAAGGCAGAGCCCCGTATCTCATTAAGCCTGAGAATTCAATCCTCTGCTTCAAGCTCTGTGCTCCTATGCTACTTTACATCATTCAGAAATATTGCCCAAGCTGATCCCCTAAATCCTTGTATTAGCCAGCACAATTAAATCTAATGGGGATGGAAAAATGGGAGCCAGTGGGATTCCTCCATGGTGAGAGCTCCAGGTGCATCCCCATGGATGTGACTGGAGAGTGCACGAGCAACAAGTCAGAAATGGGACACTCAGAAGCCCTAAGTCATTCTATTTTAAATAGCTTGAGAAAATGCTGAGACTTTCTCAGGCTGGATTGTGGAATACCTTGAAGTGAGACCATAAATCCCTATGCTGTCACTTTTCCTCCAAGGAGTTATTAAGTGAAGCATCCAAAATAAAAAGTCAGGCTGTCAAGCTCCTGGGGTTTTGTTTCTCTGTCAGACAGGAAACTCGGTGACTTTTGAGTTTTAAAACAACGGCCTAAACATGCCAACCATTAGCAGAGACACTTAATGAGATTCTCAGATAAGCCTTTAACAGAATATGTAGTGATTAAGTCAATTTAAATGATTCATCTCCGCTGCAGCCTGTGAGACTTGTACATAACAGCCATTTGCATAGCAATAAAAATCTCCATTTCTCCACACAGGACAGGTTTATAAGGATGTTTCCAACCTTAGTAATGCCTGCTCTCATTTGTCTGTTCAGAAGTTTTTTTTCACTCCTATTTTTTTCCAGATGCTTCTCCTGACAGGGGAAGATCTCAGGGCAAAGCATCTCCCTGTGCAGTGCCGGGTTTTGAGGAGGAGCATTCCCAGGCTGGCTGTCAAGAGGCTCCGGGGGGAATTTTGCTCCTGTGACATTCCTGGCGTTGGTGTGTGGCCAGAGCATCCCCTGCCCTTCCCCACACACAGAGCAGCCCTAATGAGCCCAGCCCCAGCCCCTGCCAGCCCAAATTAACCCAGCAGGCAGCTCCAAGGGAATTGCTAAACTCCCTCCAGCTTCCAAAGGGGCAGGATCAGATCCTCCCAGATCTGAGACAAATCTCAGGGTGAGGCTCTGCCCAGCCAATCCCTGGCAAGGCTGAGTTTTCTGGAAGATCCTGGAGTGGCCTGGCCAAGGGAGGTTGTTGGAAACTAATCCTTTATCTTCTTCTTCCTTCTTTTTCACCTTCTTTTTCCTTCTTCATCATTAGTTTAGATAACATTTTATAATTGAACAAAAATGTCGGCTTTGTGGACTTCAACTCATTAGTTCTTAAATTAAAAGTAAAAATAATTTAAGTATCATTTCTTGATTAGATAGTTTAACCTTGAAAAAACCTTGTAGCAAAGAAATTGTTAACCATTTCTTGTACCTTATTAGTAAAGAACTACAAAGCTCACTACCTATAAAACCATAACAGAAATAAAAAATAATAAACACCTAAGTCTAAACACAAACTATTGTCTTGAATACCCTCGGTCCCAACCTCAACAAAACTAGAAAATACCCCAAGAACCAACAGGAGGGTTGTGTGCCACCCCCTCCTGCTCCCCCAGCCCAGGCAATTCCTCACTAATTGAAATTGCTTCTCCCCAGCTGACCCAGAGCCACACGGATTAAACCAGATTTCGGAATGCTAATTACACGACATCATTTTCCCAATTATTCTTCAGATTGGATTATGTGCCAGGAGATGGGGTGTTTGAAGCAGCCACTAATGAGCAGATCATGCATAAAAAACCTGGTTTGTTCTGTTGGTGACTGAACAAAAAAAGGTCACGGGCGTGAAGTCGTGTCCAAATAAACAAAGGAAAGCAAAGAGGTTCCAAGAGTAGCACCAAGCTGGAATTCAGGGAGCTTCAAAAGCCATGGCAGAGCCAGAGAATGGGTTTTTCTTCCTTTTTCTCCCATTGTCCATTGCTGGCTAAAGCTATTTCTGGGTTACTGGGTGTTTCAGGGTATTTTCCCAAGAAATCATTATGTTATCTAAGTGACCGAGCAGCTTATAATCCATTTTCAAAAGTTTCTGTGGAGCTTAGGAACACAAATCTGATTATCAGAGAGACTCCACTATTGCATTTTCCCATGTGGTGCTTGCCCCACCTTTCTGATGCAATCAAGTGAGACAGAAATTTAATTGCTCCAAGTAGTCTCTGTATGGCAGCAGCCAGAACCCTTGAGATTCCCAGCACAAATACCAGAACTCCAGATTTAGTCCCTCTGTACCTCCCTGGCTGAAGAGTTTTGCTGTGATTCCAGGGCAGGTCAGGAGAATATTCCAAATGGGTTTCCAACCCCTGAATAAATAATAATAAAGAAATAATCTGGAGATCTGTCAATCCACACCTGTCTGTCTATCCAGCATCACACTGCCTGAAATAATTCATTGCTAATTTATCCCCAATATTCTTATAATTCAATTTCACAGCCAATTTCAGTGCTGGTTTTTTTTCCCCTCATGGATTTGAGACAAATATTGCTTTAAAAATCCAACTAAAAACCCAATAGAAATCAAGTCATGTATGCAGTTTTTAAAAAAATGAAGTTTCCAGGGTACTTGCTCCAAAGATTCCAATTTAGTCTACAAATACAAAATTATATTCCTTCCTTCTCAACAATCCAGAATGTTTAAGTCAAAATGGGCTTAGCTTTAAATCTAATTTTTTTGAGTATCATTCCTAACTGAGAAACTCCAAGCTCCTTGAAATAACACTTTTTTTCTCTTCAAAGGACATAAATTAAAAAAAAGTTTTTAAAAACTCAGGATATTTTTACTCCCTGGACTGATAAACCCAGTGAGCTGTGCACTGTTCTCCCCTCCTTCACAAGTCTCCTTACCAGTCTCTCTTGGCCACAATTTAAAAAAAATCTCAAATAATTACTGAGATAATTATTTTCTGATGTAAAACTTCTGTTCTAAGTTTGAAATTTACATTACAAGTCTATTCTGACACTAAAAAGAAGATATATAGGGAGCAAAGAATGAAATTACAATGCACTTTGGAGCAACAATGAATATCTTTTGAGTCAATCTCCCATTTACATTTTTAAACTCTTTTCTCTGGTAAAGCTCAAGACAAGACTTCCATAGCAACAGAGACAAGGTCTGGCTCCCACTGCAAGGAATCCTAACAAAAAATGTCACAGGAAAAAACCAGGGGGCGATTGTTTATTTTTAAGTTGTTTGAATCAGGCACATTAACCTCAATGAAAAAAAAAAAAATCAGTGTTTTTCTTCAGCCCAGCCATCAATCAAAACAAAATAACATATTCTGTTAATTGCTCTCTGTTATTCTCACAGTTTCAGGGGAGTGCAGGGGTCGAGGGAAATTCTTGTTGGGTTTAGGGGTTTTTTTTAACTGAGATAGAAATCCTGACCCCTCTGAACCAGCCAAGGGAAATCAGAGTTTTCTGCCACCACCTTTTGTGGCCAAGGTTTGGCCCAGGAGATGCATTTGTGTGCTCACCTCGTCCTGTGGGCCCTGGCACCCAGAGTGGGGGGCAGGAATGGATCCAAGGGCAGCAGCACTCCACCAGATTTCCTCCTGCATGAACTCAGGGAATTCCTTGGCACCCACAGCAGGAAGGACAAGAGTGGGCACAGCCAGAGCCCCTTGCAGGTCAGGGGCTGTGTCCTGGAGCAGGCACAGGGCTGGGCTGAATTCCCAGCAGGATCTCCTCTGAGCTCAGTGCTTTTCTGGAGGTTCAGCAGCAGACCCAGGTGCTGGCAGTGAGTTTTTATCAAGCTGGGCTACAGAAGTGTCCCTGGCCATGGCAGGGCTGGGACAAGATGAGCTCTCAGGTCCCTTCCAACCCAAACCATTCCATGGTTCTGTGCCCTAGCTGTCACTTGTGCCACTGCATTTCCTGATACCACTGAGCTGCTACACTTATTTTTTTTAAGTGGTTTGAAAGAAAAGACTGTCATCAATATTTAAAATTAATATTTCCCATGAAAATTTAATTGTGTGCTGTGGTGGTTTTAATCTAATCTAGTCAGCAATCTTCACAGAGTCCCCAAAGGCAGCAACAGCATCCCAACTGACCAATTTTTTCCTTGCATTTTCTTTGCTTTTGTACTATTTTATCATTTAACAATGTTTTGTTTAGAAACCCAGATTTACCTTCTGCCTCATCATTGCTGTTCCATTATGCTCTTTATGTGTAAACAGAGTGTACTTCAAAGAGCATATATCATTATTAATAGTTAATAAAAGAAATGGAAATAAAAGCTCCACAAGCTGGTCCTGTAGCTGGGAAGCAATTCCCTGCACTTTATGGGAAAGCCTTTCCTTCCTGTTAGATGTCCTTGATGACTCTTGCAGGGACATAAAAACACCCCCCTATTATTGCACTTACTGGATATATAATCTTCAAATAATGAGCAACAGGATGAAAACAACTCAAAGAAGCCTCCTGGAGCATTTTCCCCCTGTCTTGCCAAGGCCAGCAGTTTGCCTTGATTAAGGGTGAGAGGATCAGAGTCCCAATAAGCAGTTAGCTGTGGAATTGAATCCATGACACATCCTTCTCCTCTCCCCTGAGCTAGCTCTGCCACCAAATGAACCTGGGATATTGATGACTTCAAAGGAACTGAAAAAATGAAGCAACAAGCCACAATCAGCCAATATTCCTAAATACTCTGTGACAGAATTACCTTCAGAGGGGGAAGATTTGGAGTCTGTAGTGTTTTATTACAAAGTGCAATGGAGCCTACAGGGTCCTGTGCCCACCACGCCCAAAGCAGCTGCACGGGAGAGGTGAAATCCAATTTATTCCCATTTCTGTGATCAGTTCTTAGCTCAGCAGGAGATGCTGTTTGTCATTTATAATCCAGCCCCCCACGAGTCACAGGACTTGTGTGGTTTCCATGAATCCCAGCAGCTCCTTGAGGCCCTGCTGGGAATGGGTGTCCTGGTGCAGGGCAGTCCCCAAACATTTGTATAAATGACATTTCTGAGGCTGAATTTCCCAGTGCACTGCATGCACACCCTCATTGCCATTCCATGGGTACAGCCAGCGAGGAGCTGTCTGTTATCCCGTTGGGAATTGAGCAGGAGTCCTTGATCAAAGGACAGATACCTTCATTTTCTGTGATTCCCAAATCATTCTCTTGAAAAGCTTCACCACCAGCAGATGTTTTTGGTGGTGGGATATTTATTTAGCTGCCCATATTGCTCTCCTCTCATCAATGACAGGCTCGTTTTCCCTCTACTTAATTAAGACTACCTTCAAAGAGACCCTTTTATAAACAAATTAGGGCTATCTGACTCAGAGTTTAAAATGGAGCAGTGTTTGATCAATACAATCGATTGAAGAGATCTAAACTCATCTCTGGGATACTCTGTTCCTGTCTTGGAAAGTTTGTAATGCCTTGCTGGAGTGGAGATTGAGGTCTGTGGCAGCCTCTGGCCTCTTACAACATTAACTGGCACTTGGAAATGAGGCAAATAGCACTGGAAAGCCTTCCAGTGGAGCCATTCCCTTTAAACAACTGTGTGGAAGGCTGGTGGGAAGCCTGGAGTGCTTTTAGGAGAATCAGGGAATGATGGAGAAGATGGTGCTGGCAATAAGACAAATACTTGTGTATTTTTAGCTTGCACAGGATGTGAGGATGTGATTTGGCATTAAAAGAAAAATCACAAAATAAAAAGATAATCATAGATAAAAAGGAAATCACAGATAAAAAGGAAGTCACAGAACTGTTCAACCATCCATCCATTCATCCATCCATCCATTCACCCATTTGTCCATCCATCCATCCATCCATCATCCATCCATCCATCCATCATCCATCCATCCATCCATCCATCCATCCATCCATCCATCCATCATCCATCATCCCTCCATCCCTACCTTAACACCAAGACTGAAGTGGAAACACCTTTAATTTATTTTTATTGTTGCAGCAGGAAGTTCAGATTGAGCACGTGAAGATCTATGGAGATTCAGATGCAATGGATAAAATACACAATTAATTTGTATTTCTTGCATGGAATGCAGCCTTGGAGCTGTGACTCTCCTTTGGGATTTAATATAAAACTTTACAGGCTTATCTGCATTACAAAAAAATATAGATTGCAATATATCAGTGAATTTAAAGAAATTTTAAATATTTCCTCCAGAAGAACTTCTCCAATTGATGCATTCTGAATATTTTGTCTGTGTGTGTGAACTTCCTAAGCAGGGAATCTGCATTCCTGCACACATCCCCTGTATCCATTCCAAGATGCAGACAGCACTGCACAGACTTTAATAAAAAGGACCTAATTACACTGCAAACCTGGGAGCAAAATCAGCCTGGAGAAGGAGCAGAAGAAAGCAGCAAAACCAAAGTACCTGAAGAGTTACCAGACACACAGAAATTACATCTCAGTCTCACTAATTCAATACTGCCACCTAATTCCTGACAGCAACTAACAATTTCATGATAGCTGTCCACCAGCTCACCAGGAAATTCTCTTGTTCTGGAGAAAAAAACAGCCAGCTGCTCCTGAGTAGGCTTAGAAAAACACTCACCGTGTCTGTGCATCTCTAGTCTCTTGTTTCTCTTTTTATTCAGTATAAAATGCTCTTTTTGCTAAAGAAGAATTAGAGTTTATGGACAGAACTCTTGTACTTTATTCCCACATTTGGGAATAAAGGATTGTGTTTCAGGCTGCACTGGGATCCATTTCTACCCCATGTCAGTAATCATTTCAATGTGATATTGATACCACACATTTTTGGATGGTTAATTTAGTTCAGCTTTATCTGTGCCAAGATATCAAGCTGATAATTGATCTCCAGCTTTGTTCTGCAGCATTAATTAAGTTTTAGAAAAGCTTACAGATCAATTTATTTGAGTTAATGCAAATCTGCACCTAGAACAACACGACTCAGATATTTATCACTCTGCTGTTAGTCCCTTCTCATGCCTCAGCAGTTCAGGTTTACATCTGGTTCAAGTTTCTCTAATCTAAAATAAACCAGCATGAAAAAGCATTTGATTTCTCATTTAGATTCTCGATAGCCTTTTATTGCAAAGATAACATCCCTTGTCTGATATGAAATGGTGAAATTGTTGGGTCAAAAATAATGAATAAAATGTTGGCACTACAGAGTTTTTACAACTCACCTAAATTTTATTTGTCTTAAAAAAATTAAAAGCAAATTGGGTTTCTTTTCCACATGAGAGATAACACAGAATTATTTAAGTGCTACAATTGTGATTAATTTCTATGCCCTGAAAATATTGACTTCAAAGGCATTGAAAGGTTGATGTGAAAATCTCCTCACGGTGAGGACCTGGCTTGACTTTGCTCTTGCACAGCCTTCAGGTGAGGATGGAGATAAAACCAGCTCAGGCCAAATCAAGTCAGCTGCAGCAGCACCAGGTTTGTTTTATCTTTTCTTAAAATGCAAAGGATGGCTGTATTCATGTGGATTTTTCAGAGAATGGTTTGGGTTGGAAGGGAATTTAAAGTTCATCCAGTGCCACCCAGGGACACCCCCCACTGTCCCAGGTGCTCCAAGCCCTGTCCAGCCTGGCCTTGGGCACTGCCAGGGATCCAGGGGCAGCCCCAGCTGCTCTGGGAATTCTGTCCCATCCCTTCCCCACCCTGCCAGGGACCAATTCCCAATTCCCAGTTCCCAATCTCCCATCCATCCCTGCCCTCTGGCAGTGGGAGCCATTCCCTGTGTCCTGTCCCTCCATCCTTGTCCCCAGTCCCTCTCCAGCTCTCCTGGAGCCCCTTCAGGCCCTGGCAGGGCTCTGAGCTCTCCCTGGAGCCTTCTCCTCTCCAGGCTGAACAATCCCAACTCTCTGTGCCCTTGTAGCAGGATGTGGATCCTGCTCATGGATCTGTGCTTTACAGAGGCCTTTTGTTCCATTTTTGAGTTTAAACAAAGCTTCCATTTTCTTCCATCACGCCCAGGTGCTGAAGAGTTACAACTCCAAAACATCCCTCGATTTTCCCACAACCTTTTTTTTGCAGAGTCACAGTTTTCTCAGTTTTGTTTCAGAGCATTTAAACACATTTAAAGCTGAGCTGGCCACAATGACCTTTCAGCTCAGCATGCAGAAAACTCTGAATCGGGTAACTCAGTTTTTACTGACTGTTGCACATTTCCCAAGCACTCAGGTCAATACTCTGCAGAATTTCTCTAACAACAGATCTGAAATATGGGGATGAAAATGTTTGCCCACCTCAAAATTTTTGCTGGAGGAAACTTGGATTTTCCTTAGCCTGTATCTGGTATAATTTTCTATCAAGGATGATAAAAGGGAGGATAAAAAAGAGTTTGTAAAATATGAGCTCTCTGTATTTTTCATGAGAGGATTTTTATGTACATTGGATTAGGTCAATGAGGTGTGATTTTTTTGCCTAATTAACAGAGCAGGATACTATTAATTAATCAGATGAGATACATGCCAGTAGGGCCCCCTTTATCAGAAGCAGAGAAAATGGCTTTAGGAAGTTTCCCAAAACCTTAAAATCTGAATTTTCATAATGTGAGATGCCTCTGCCAAGGCCTTGCTGGGTAACTCCCCATAGCCAGGACTGCCTTCAGCAGCAAAAAGGGTGAGAGTTCTCCTGAGGAAATTGGTGAGGTTTTGCCATGTGGATCCCACCTTTCTATTTCCCTACTTGTCCTTTCCTGAACATTTCAGTGGGTTTTTTTCCCTTGTATAGCTCCCTCATCCAAACCCCCTGCAGATCCTGCTCTGTATTGATTGTGTCCACTGTACAAAATGCTGGCTGAAGGAATAGGATAAAACTCCACTCCTCTTGGCTTTTCCCAGCTTCCACTGGTTCAGGAAGGTCAGAGGAAAATGCCCAACTCCCCCCTCCAAATGAGAGTTGTTTGGGAACTGGAGGAGGTTCAGATTGTGATGAACATCATGGGCTGCTGCTCAAAGAGCTCCACAGCTCGAGAGATTGGCACAAACAGCAAATTCAGGGGTTGGTCATTGCTTTTTGGGTTTTCCTAATTGTGATAATTTTAATCTGGATGTGGGAGTGTGTCTCAAGTGCTTCCTTTTTTTTAATCTATGAAAATCAATAATCATGGAAGCACAGAATGGTTTGGGTTGGAAGAGACCTTAAAGAACATCCAGTCCCTGTCCAGGGACACCTTCCCCTGTCCCAGGTGCTCCCAGCCCCAGTGTCCAACCTGGCCTTGGGCACTGCCAGGGATCCAGGGCAGCCACAGCTGTGCCAGGGCCTTACACTCTAACAGCCAAAAATTCCTTCCCAATAGCTCATCTATCCCTGCCCTCTGGCAGTGGGAGCCTCCTTCCTTCTCCTTCTCCTTCTCCTTCTCCTTCTCCTTCTCCTTCTCCTTCTCCTTCTCCTTCTCCTTCTCCTTCTCCTTCTCCTTCTCCTTCTCCTTCTCCTTCTCCTTCTCCTTCTCCTTCTCCTTCTCCTTCTCCTTCTCCTTCTCCTTCTCCTTCTCCTTCTCCTTCTCCTTCTCCTTCTCCTTCCTGTCACTCCAGCCATTCCTTGTAAAGACTCTCTTTCCATCTTTTGGCTCCTTTCAGGCACTGGAAGACCCCAATTAGGTCAGCCCAAAGCTTCTTTTGTCCAGGTGAACAATCCCAGCTCTCCCAGCCTTTCCTCTCAGCAGAGCTGCTCCATCCCTCTGATCCACTTGGTGGTTTCCTCTTGCCTGGCTCCAACACCTCCATGTCCTTCCTGTGCTGGGAACCCAGAGCTGGAGGCAGAACTCCACAGAAAATCCTAATTCCAGGATTTACCAGTGCCTGCAAAGCACCACAGCTCCTTCTTTGGCTCTCAGCCGGTGGGGTGAGAGTGGGTGAGAAAACAGCCACACTAGACATCACTTCAGTCTCCATGAACTGAGCTGCAATTTGTATATCCTACCTGGAATTCCAGTTGGATATTTATTTTCCCAAATTAGCTGAGCCACAGTAGTGGTGCAGGTTCCCACTTCTATATTTGATGGGAGTTTTCAGTATGCAGCTTGAAAACTGGGAATAAGACAGCTAAAATAAAGGAAAAAAAACCCCTCCAGCTTCCTCTGGCTGTAATACCTAAGGCAAAAGACCCTCTTTGAAGCAATAAAATGTTTCAGCACGGTGTGGAAGGCAGGATGGGCTGAGGGAGGTGGTGCAAACATCCTCTGCTCCTCCTCAGCTACTCCCAAAATGAGGGACAGACAGAAGAGCCTGAGCTGCTCCCTCTGGAGCAAGTTTGGCATTAAAAAAAACTTTTAGACAAAAAACCAAGAAATTATAATTTCCCTCCTTGGAAAGAAAAACTTGGTTCCCTGTCCATGGCACGGGGTTGGATGGTCTTTAAGGTCCCTTGCAACCCAAACCATTCCTGGACAGATCCTGTGATTCCTGGTTTCTAGTACAAAATACTCTGTGATGCTTTCTGCATGAACGACTATAAAATCTTCTATTCTTCAGCTTTTACTGACAATTTTCTCCCTCTGGAACAAAAGATTAATTTACATTTTCCTATTAATAGGCACATTTTTACAGTGCCTGCACCACTGTAGAAAAGGGGCAGCACAGCATTATTTTTTTGTCTGCTTACTCAATTATTGTGGGAGAAATAAGCTATTTCAGAGATGTCTTCCAAAGTAGGTCAGGACAGAACGAGAGAAGAAGTCTGTGAGTACCTTTCCAAAAATAAGTGATATCCCCTGATCTGAGGCAGGCTCTGGGTGCCTGAAAACCTCCTTGGCTGCAGCACTGCATTTAAAGGACTGTTAATTAGGAGTGAAAAATTAATTACCTTCCTCTGCCTGCTCTGGGGCTGGAGGTGCTGCTGGCAGATGGGCAGTGCTGCAGCAGCCCTCGAGGTGGCAAAGGTGATTGAGTTCAGACTATTCTGTGCTTCTGATTTTCCTCTTTTTGGGTTGTTTTGGATCATTTAGTGAAGATTCATCTCCTTCCAGGGCAGTCTGTTGATGAAGCCACCAAGTGGGATGTTGGAAGATTTTAATAAGATATTGACTGAGGGTGGTTTTTTGTGGGGTTGGTGTTTTTCCTTTCAAACTCTGGAGTGTCACTGGGCTTTTTAAGATCTCTGCAGATCTGAGCCTTGGTTTCTCTCTGCTTCAGTTCCCTGCCTGTAAAGGAGATTAATCACATTTCCCCATCTCACAGGAGCATTGGGTAAATGAATCCATAAAAAGATTGCCAGCTGTCCCTATATCATTTAACAGGAAAATATGGGCACCAAAACCAAACATCCAGAAGCCTTCCTGGCCAGGGCACAGAAATACAAAGAATATTTTTCCATGCCAGCAGCCAGCAAGTAATTTTGAGTGTGAGCAATCCTTTCCTTCAGAGACAAGCACCAAACACATGAGCTGTGGATTTCACTGGAAATGTGGAGTTATCAAGTGTTCCACCAAGCCTGGGGCTGATCTTGCTCATTAATCCAGAATTTGGCATAGAGGGGGTCAGGAAATTGTTTAAATGTTTTTGACTCTGCTTTCTCCCCAGGCCATCTTCTTTCATTACTGAGAGTCTCCAAAGCATGTGGAACCAGGCAGGCACCAGGAATTAATTCCCCTGACAATGTGGATTGCTGGCACTGCTGTGGGGTTGCCAAAGCACCACTGTAGGTCTGTTCCTGACTTTGTGCTCCTAAAAGTGAGTGGCTGCACTCTGGACTTTGCCTTCCTGCTCTTGAGGTTTTATAATAAATTTTATTTTATTTTATTTTATTTTATTTTATTTTATTTTATTTATTTATTTATTTATTTTATTTTATTTTATTTTATTTTATTTATATTCTTTGTTTTCTATTTTATTTCATTTAATTTCATTTTATCTTATTTAATTTAATTTAACTTTATTTTATTTTCCTTGATTTGATTTTACTTTTTTTATTTTAATTTTTTTTGCTTTATGATGAAACACTGCTCTGAGCCCCAGCAGCTGCACCTAAGCTTGCAGGATTTTGGAGGAAATGCATCCCACACATTCAAACTCTAGAGAATAATTAATAAGGCATCATTTATTAAATATCTGCATACATATAATTATCTTAACTCTGTGATTTTGGAGTCAATAATTTTTTGGTTGACCTGATGATGATTTTAATGGAATTGCTGCTCCTGACCTGCACTTCACTGTAAATAGAGGGAAAACAAGGAACTTCCTCTTCTCTCTTGGACAGCCCTGCAGACCCAAATTTATCAGCTAAAATATTTATGTCTCTGCAAACTTAAAATGAGAATTCTGTGTGTCCAACAATTCATAGAGGGACTTTTTGGGGAAAGTATTGTGTAACTTTTTTTTGTGTTGGAGCAACATAAAGGACTTCAAGGTCCTGGAAGGACTCCTGGTCCTTGATTAAGCTGAAAAGCTCCTTGCTGGAATTGCTGTTGTCACATCCACATGAGGATTCAGCCAATGACACCCTGGCACTGTGGCTTGTAGGAGGTTCCTTTACTGTACAGCAGAATTATCTGACTTCTTTGGAGGTTTCACCAAGTTCTACCTCCTTTTGAGCATTTCTGTTCAATTATCAGCAGAAGCTCGACTTTTCAATATTCCAAAGACTTGTGGAAAAGCCATTTACTCTCCAGCTTCCTCCTGACTTAGGTTACAAGATGTGTGAATTCTATCCCCATCTGTCAGAGCTGGGGCAGTTCTCTCTGTTCCTGGGGCAGTTTTTCCAACCCTCCCTCCAGGAGATCTCTGCTGTCCATGGCCACTGAGTGTCCCTGCAGGGCTGATCAAATTCCACCATCCCATGGGAGATGCTCTGCCCAGGGGAGGAGCCAAGCATTCCTACCTGGATCCAATCTGCCCTGGGAACAGCCCAGCAGCCTTTGCCCCCTGCATTCCCAGAGGAGCAGCTTTCTGCTGCCCTGCATTCCCAGAGGGAGAGCAGGCCCATCTCCAGCAGCCCTGGAGCTGCAGAGGAAAACTCCCCCCTTGTGCAGGATCCCTGCTCCAGCAGAGCCACAGCTGGCACTGCAGGAGGGCTGAGCCCCCTGGGATGGGACTGTGCCAGCAGCCTGAGCCCCCCTGGGATGGGACTGTGCCACCACCCTGAGCCCCCCTGGGATGGGACTGTGCCACCACCCTGAGCCCCCCTGGGATGGGACTGTGCCACCACCCTGAGCCCCCCTGGGATGGGACTGTGCCACCCTGGGATGGGATTGTGCCACCACCCTGAGCCAGGGTGAGCAGGGGCTCAGCTCCTGCTCTCACTCTGCCAGTGGGTTGTTCTCTTTTTTGTACCATTGCATTTTTATTTTTAATTTTCCTATTTAAGAACTGTTGTTCCTATTCCCATATCATTGCCTGAGCCCCTTAATTTCAAACTTATAACAATTCAGAGGGAGGGGTTTGCATTTTCCATTTCAGGGGAGGCTCCTGCCTTCCTCAGCAGACACCTGGCTTTTCAAACCATGACACCTCCCCATCTCCTCAACTCCCTCCCAATTCCTCCTGGCTGGGATGAAACCAGGAATCAGGAGAGGTCTCAGCTTGGAGATGTTTTGTAGCAAAGTTTTGTGGCAAAGCCCTTCCTTACGTTGTCAGGTGAAATGATCATTGCACTGTCAAGCAGATGACACATCCAGTCTCAGCCCTGCAGCTGCTTTATTTAGCAGGGGACTTGTTTAACCCAGCAAACTCCTGCTCTCCTCACATCCACCAGCCCTCACATGCTGGGAGAACAGCCCCAAAAATTCTGCTTTTCCTTTTTTCTTAGCTTTGACTTTGAGTAAGAACAAGAAGGCTGCAAGAATAAATAGCCTTGACTTTGAGTAAGGAGGAGACTTTAAATAAACCTTCAGATTTCCTTTAGATTTGCTTCTTTCAAAAGAAAAATCTACAAATCCTCACCTTTAGAGTACAACATCCCTTTTCCTTTTTTCATTTTGCTGCCAAATAAGGGAAAAAGAACATTTTTGCACAAAAAAAATGGCATGCACATAATTTCAATCCCATTTATCAGTAAATGTTCTGTATCAAGACGTGGCTTTATTGCTCTGCAGCCCTAAAAGACAAGGTTTTAACAAAAACTGCCATTGCACAGGTACTTGGGAAAAGCTTCCAACATCCTGGTAGTGGATTTGATATCCGTGGGGATCATCAGTGCCTGAGTGGAGCCCCAAACTGAGGCGTTTAAGGAGCTCTTTCTTTTCTTCAAATAGGCTTGCTGGGTGTCTTAAACTGAGATAAGCACCCCAAATGATTTATCTTCAAAGAGTTTGGCCACTTAATGTGAATTTTTGTCATTTAAATTTCTGGTAATTCCTGTAGTTGGTGGATTAGGAGTGATTTCCTCCTGAATAGTGCAATAAACTCTACCCCAACCACTTTATACCATCATCAAAACCACTTGAAACCTTCAATTCTCTGACAGTGAGAGGGAAATTTATGACGAGGCTGAATGCTAAAGAAAGGTCGTTTGTACATCCCTGAGCAAGTCCCTCCCCAGTGAGGCCCTGCCAGCTCTCAAAGAGACACAGAAAGGTCTTTGAGCTGCTGTCATCTCTGGGAATAACAGCATCAATATGCACCGAGGTTAATGCCTCACAAAGGAGCAGGAATCTGCATATTACATTTATCAAAAGATGTGTAAATGAGCCGTATAGGAGTCTCCTACAATGCCCTGCATAATTTATTCCGTGTACAATAAGGAGCTGATCAGATTTCACGCATGTTTACTTTGGGGAAGATAACTGCTGGAGTGCCTGAACCAGCCATGGAATACAAATATGGTTCAAAGGAATGTGTTTATCTACCTGACATTTTAATCTTGAAAACTTTCTTATTCCCATTGTTTTGACAAAGAGGTTCCCTTTTGTGAGAATAATCTCTGCCCAGCACTGGAGGACTTGCTTTGTTGGAGACACACAATATATCTGGGAGTCTATTAGATATGCAGAAGGGAAACAAAAGGCCCATGGTAGCACCATTTATATTTCTGATATGGTTTATTTTCTTTCTCAAACTTTGAAGGAGAGGAAAATTAATTGAACCAGAAGTTTTAGAAACAGAGAGATCCTGGTTTCATAACTCAGAGGCAAAGTGCAGAGCCTCATGCTGCAATCTCGCTCCTTGAGCAAGGTCCTTGACAAGCCAAGGTGGGCCCTTGTACATCCATTTGCCTCTCCTAATTCTGACCAGCTCACATTGATCCTCTCAGCATGAGTATTAGCTAAGAGAAACATGAATTTAAACTTTTTATAATTTAATTTCACACTGCTTAGCCACCAGTTAGTGACCAACTTCCCCCACAAGTAAATATTCTGATTTCAACTGCTGGACATATTTACTGCAACTCTGAATTTACCCTCGTCTTTACCTTAGATTTGCTGGCTGTTATGCCTTTGTTCTCCAGGGTCTGGCAGGTGCAGGTGAAGCTTTCCAGCTTTCCTCTCTCAGTTATTTCAGGGACTTGCTCCTCACCACGAGAAGGTTGGCGGGTCCCATGCCAGAGGACGGGAGCTGCTTTTTGCTGAGCTCACCCCCAGCATCCCCTGAAGACTCTTCCCTGCAGTGGCTGCAGCTGAGCTTCCCAAACCCTGCATGCTGGAGGGAGCCCTGCTGCTCTCAGGGAGCTCAGCAGAGGAACAGACCCTCCTTTGTTCTCCCTTCAGGTGCTGAAGCTCTTTGGAGCTCTGTTAAACTCCTTCTTTGACCTCCCCGCCCAATTCCTTTCAATTCATGGGATCAGGTTCTCAAGCCTGCTGGATCTAAAGCTCCGGAGAGAGATTCTGGCATTTGGCAAAGCCTGGTCCCCAGCAGGACACTGCCCTACAAGTCCTGGGGAGCATGACCTGGCCCCTGTTTGCCTGCTGCTCCATCATCCCACGGGGATCAGGTGTCAAAGGCACGACCTCATTTCACACCCAGTCACTCTGAACTCCAGGATTTCATTGCAAAACAAGTGTTTCTCAGCCCTCAAATTCTGGTTTTAAGTAGTTCTTAAAAGTCTTCTAAAAAGCAGAGCACTGGAGTTATGCAGAACTCTGCAAACATTTTTTTTTCCTTGACATGATTGATGAGTGAATGTGCATATATTTAAAATAACAAAGCTGTTTTCATAATTCACATTAGCATGATATTTTGTCATCTTCAGGAGGCCGTGTCTGTCTGCTCTGTTGTGCCAAAGCAAGCAGTGACAGTGTCAACAGGTGCAGAGCAACAAACCCAACAGGATTGTTGTGCTGGGAAAGGACAAACCAGGGACAACTTTTTAGCAGGGGCTGTTGTGATAGGAAAAGGTGCAGAGATCTTAAATGAAAGGACACCCAATTTGGATGGGATGTCAGGAAAAATCCTTCCCTGGCAGGGTGGGCAGGCCCTGGCACAGGGTGCCCAGAGCAGCCGGGGCTGCCCCTGGATCCCTGGCAGTGCCCAAGGCCAGGCTGGACACTGGGGCTGGAGCACCTGGGACAGTGAAAGGTGTCCCTGCCATGGCAGGGGTGGCACTGGATCAGATTCAAGGTCTCTCCCAACCCAAACCATTCTCTGATTGATTGCACAGGCAAAGAAGGGTCACAGCAACAAAAGGCAGATGAAACCTTGGTTATCACTGCTGCTGAAGGGAAGAATTCAGTGCAGATTCCTTTAGGCACATGAGACAAACAAACAAACAAACAAACAACCCCAAACAAGCAGATGTCATTTGAAGTGCCTGTTAAAAAAAAAAAACAACTTAAAAACCAACCAAACATCCACTCCTTGAACTGCAGCCTGGAGTGAGTCAGTGTTTGCCCATGCCAGCCTTCACCTGGTGGGAGCCAAGGACAGCCAGCACCTGCTTTGCACAGATCTTCTCCTGTTGCAAATTTTACACCTTTTCTTTTCCAGCAGCCATGGGAATTAGAGTATAAATAGCATTTCTTCATCAGTTCACAAATGCTCCCCATTCAATGTGCCCAGTGAATGCAGTTACATGGCTTGGAAAATGCCAATCCCTCCTGTCAAATAGATTTATGTTACAACATGAATGTGTCAGTAACTCCTCATTAAAAAAAAATAAAAATGGCAGAGAGGGAGACTTCATGAGGGGGAATAGAGAAACCTGAACAAGCAACCATAGAAACCACCCAGAGCTAATGCTGTCCCAGGAGACAAATTTCCTTCCCATATAAATTTAGATGGCCTGTACAGGTTTGTACCTCCCTCCTCCAGGCTGCCTCAGATGCTCCTCGCTGGTTATTCACCAAATGGAGCAGAGATGAGACTGAACTGGATTATACACATTAAAAAAGCAACCCCTGTGGAGGCAGGAGCCCTGAAACACTTGCCTTTTATGTGGAAAAACTGCTACAGCAGTGTTTTATTCCCAGAGCCCAATTGCCTCTGTGTGAGTCATCCCAGGAGTGAAGTCAGCAAAAACATTTGTGATAATACAATGAAGCAGCAGAACGGGTTTTGCCACAATGGAAGTGTTCAGAAAAAGGGCCCTGTGCTTACACACAGCACCTCTGCCTTTACTCACAGCCTGCTGCAAGGTTTGGGACTGCTGCAGGTCTTGCTTCAGGTGGATTTTGGGGATATTTCAGGTTATTTTTCATGCTGAAGTTGGAATCGGGCTGGGAAAACCAAACAAGCAAAAAAAAAAAAATTTATTATAAAATATAATTATAAAATATAACTTAGCAGCAACAAGTAATGTGAATGGAGAAATGCATCCATTCTTTTCTATAGTATCAGCAAGTTGGTGGTGTTGGAAGTCTGGGATTTCAGAGCTGGAACCACTCCTAGGGCACAGTGGAGGAGAGAGGGTCACCTGGAGTGCAGGGCTTTGGGGCTGGAGCTTTTGTCTACCCGAGGAAATCTGTTCCTTCTGTCAAAAAATTTAATTTAGAAACATAATTCTGGTAATGGCCCCATACTTGGGTCTGTCAGCAGTGATGTGGAGCCCTGATTTATTTCCAAAGAGTGTCCAGGGAAAACACAGAGGCTTTTCCTGCCCCTTGGGAGCTGATCATGCTCTGACCCTGCTGCTTTTGGCCCACTGGATTTTCCAGCAGCTCCATGTGGCCCTTTCCCCTCGGTGCTGATGGAGAGGCTTTCCCTGGCAGCTGTGAAATGCAGGATTTTGTTCTTTTCTATTTCTGTTTTGGATCATGGGTGGTGTTTCCAGGTGATTTCTGGATGCACCAGCAGCCAGGTGATGTGGGGTGTCCATCAACCACTGCTTTATTCTGTACTCCTCAACACCTGCCCTGGACAAGAAAATATTTGGACTTCCAAACCCCTAACTCTCCCTGTGAAAGAGGAACATACTCAGTTACCTTTCAGTGTAAAATTTGTGTATTTTAGCTCTTATTTTTAGTGTAAAATCTGTGTATTTTAGCTCTTATTTTTAGTGTAAAATCTGTGTATTTGCTCAGGGATTAACCTGGTCTTGTTCTCTTGCAATGCAGTGGAACTTGCAGTATTTAATATGCATTTAAGCATTTCAATTATGAATTATTTTTAAAAAGTAAAATAGTTACAGGTGCTCTATGCCAGATATTTATGCCACTGAAATCTTAATCTATTTTAAGGATGATTTTTTAATTTGTTTTATCAGAGTAACATCCACTGTCATGAAAGATCTTCCACTGCAGGAGATGCAGAATTTCTGTGCTTAAACCTCAGGATTGCTCTGAATTAATGAACTGATTATTTAGTTTCTTTTGAAATGCTGATAATGTGCATTTTTTTACTTCTAGACACATCATGGGCATAGTCAGATAGGTGGTTTTGTACAGTTTGAGTGTTATTTACAGTTATTTAATTGCTGCATCAGCCAAAAGTCTCATTAAGCCTCCCCAAACCTGCTGGGAAACAGCAATTCCTTGTTTTTTCCAAGAGCCATGATGTGGATCAGCACTTTTTGACCCTGTGGGGTTCAAGGGGGGTGTTGAAGGCTGAGAGACAGAGAGAAGGGAGAGATCATTTCCATGGGAGAGCACGAACTAATTCCTCCTTGGGTTGTTGAATTCTCCAGGACTGAAATCCTGATGCACTCCCTGAGGAACAGTGCTGGCTCCCTGTCATTAAACACCTTGTGAACAGTTCCAGTGGGTATGATTACCAGAAAATCACAGTCACTTCCTGCTTTTTGTGTATAATCATCATAAAATCACAGTCACTTCCTAGTTTTCCTGCTTGCGCTTGCCTATTAAAGCACCAAAATCTTTTAAAACTTCTAATGCTTTTAGAATTTTGAACAGAAAATGGGGAGGTTTTATCCTCTGGAGAGGATCAGCCCTAAACCTTAAAGCACCCAGTGCTCTGACACAAAGAGAAGAAGAGTTTGCTCTCACTGCTCCCATGTTAAGCTTTGAGTGAACTCAGCAATTATTGGATTTAGGAGTTTTTCTTCCAAGCTTTTGTCTGAAAACACTTTCCTTCTGCATCTCTCACAAGGATTTTCCTTGACAGGCTCTCTAAATCACCAAAATCCTTGGGGGAGGCTGGAAAAACCCTAAAATCCTGTTTAGAATCTCTGAAAAAGTTTTCTCTTCCCAAACCAATTCTGAGCATTCTCCAGATCCCAGTGTGCTGAAATGGCTCTGTGTTTTCCCCTGGGACAAAGGCAGCTCTGTGCCCAGGAGGGAGCCAGCTGTGCAGAGGGGGTGGCAGAGGGTGACAGCCAAAGTGGGGTTGGCATCCCAGCTCCTCTGGGGAAACAAGGGCTGCAGAAATTCCCTTCCAGCTGCCTTCCGGGGGGGGGGGGGCTTTGTTTGCTTTGAATTGAAATTCTGTCCTAATGGATCTGGGTTTGGATTTGGGAGGAGCAAAGTTGGATGTTGGAGCTGCCCAGCCACAAAATATCCTCCTTGTTGTGCCATCCAAGCATCTCATTGAATGCCAGGAAGGCCACAGAAAGCCCTCCACATGAAAGCAGGGAAATTATTTATTTGCTGTTAATGAGTTATAAATAATCCACAAACCCACTAAATTTTTGGTAATTTTAATCAAATTCTTTGGTTCAGAAAGGAGAAGGAACTCCTTATTACCACTCATGGATTTAATTTTGCAAACTGCTGGTCTGAGTGTATTTCCAGTGTACCAAAAATGTGGTGTACAAACTGCTCCTTGCCAAGAGTAGGGCTTGACCCAGTGAGACATTGCAGCATGGAAGGGGAGAGACAGAGCCCCACCATTCCCAGATCTCCCAGCAGAGTCTCCATCCTTCTTTGGGCCACACAAGGATGATTGTCAGCCCCAAACATCCCCAAGACATTTGAAATGGACCTCTCTGGGCTTTCCTTTGGTGAAGAAATCTCCTTGTGAAGCAAACCCAAGCACAGAACCCATCAGAAAGGTGTGTGTGCACAGCTGTGAAATCAGAGCACAAGGTGAGGTGAGAGCATTGTCCTGAGCTCCACTGCTCTTTAGACAGAAATAAAATCTAACATCAACCCTTGCATCACATTGAATTTTGTTTTCTTTTGGAAAAGGGTTCATAAAAATAGAGATGTATCAATATACAGCAAGCTATAGTTCAGCAAAGCAGGTATGGATTTAGGCATTAGGATCAATGGCCAATCAAAAGGAAGATCCGTGTTTAAAGAGCATTAAAATGACCATTTTAATTAAAAAAGCAGGGGGGAAAGCAGATAAAGGCTCAGGACTGGTGGAGCTCTGTTCCCTTTATAACTACTGTTTGCTTGAGGAGAATGAGGGTGCCTTGAAGCACAAATGTAAAATCACTTTTTTGGACTGGCAAATTCTAGGGTCAAAAATCAGAACTTTTTTTTTCCTCTGTTACAAATTCCCAGTTTTATTGTCCAAAGGAGAATTTTTTACATTGCTTTGAGAGAATTTTACAGCCAAGGGTGCAGAGTTGTGGTAATGAAATCACAGAATCGTGGAATGCTTTGGGTGGGAAGGGATCTTAAAGCCCACCCAGGGACACTTCCCACTATCCCAGGGTGCTCCAAGCCCCATCCTTGGACACTTCCAGGGATCCAGGGGCAGCCACAGCTATTATAAACCTCTGTAATTAACTTAAAATTCTTCTTTACACATCTTTGAACTCGATTCTTATACTCAAATACTCATTTGTATTTATACTTTATAGTATGTACACACTTCAATACATTTATATCTATATGAACTTATATGTACATTTCTCTAAATATTCAAGACCTGAATCTGAGGATAATTACAACTGATGTGGTAAAAGGATGAGGACCACACTTACCTATTGATCTGCTGGGGATGAGTAAAGTCAGAATATTGTACCCAGGAGAGGGGATCACTTTTATACATCTCCATCCTCTTTGTACCAGCCTCCTTAAGCATAGTCCACTTTCTCAGAAATTGATTTTTTGGAAAGTGGCTATGATAAAAAATAACCCATCTTCCTCTCCAGGAGTATTTCATTCCCATAACCTCCTTTGAAAACATTCCTTGCATCAAAACAAGCACTTAAAACACCTGACTCACGTGAGGCTCCCAGCAGTGACTCTGGAGCACACTCATTTTTATTGGCAATGCACTCCCTGATTTCAGCAGGGCTTTGGTGGCTTGGGGTGGTGTTTGACTGTGAGCCCCCCACAGGAAAAGGAGTAGGATGATGTAACTCTGACCTCAAGCCAGTTCTCATTTCACCTTGGGAGCTGGGCTCACTTTATTCCCTACTTGGCAGGCTCCAGTTACTAAAGAAATTCTAAACTAAAGGTTCTGGGCCCTCAGCTTGGGAAGGACCTTGGGACACTGAGCACATCCAGAGGGGACAGAGAGGCTGGAGAGGGGCTGGGAACACAAACCCTGTGAGGAACCCCTGGGGGAGCTGGGGGTGCTCAGCCTGGAGAAAAGGAGACTCAGGGGTGCCCCCATCACTCTCACAGCTCCTGAAAGGTGCCTGTGCTCAGCTGGGGCTGGGCTCTGTCTGCAGCAGCACTGACACAACCAGAGCACACAGCCTCAAGGGAAATACAGGTTGGATAGCAGGAAAAAGTTTTTCACAGAAAGGTGATAAAGTTCTGGCATGGCTGCCCAGGGAGGTGGTGGAGTCCCCATCCCTGGGTGTGTTTAACAAAGCCTGGATGTGGCACTGGGTGCCAGGGCTCAGTTGGGGTTTTGGGGCTGGGCTGGACTCGATGGGCTTGAAGGTCTCTTCCAGCCTGGTCATTCTGAGAATTCATTCCTTTCCTGGACAGCCAATCCCAGGGTTTAACCTTTCTGAAGTGTCCCAAATGGGTTTGTTTGCAATCCAGTTATCCCATTTATGAGAGGTTTCATTCCTCAGCCACCCTGGTGAGGGTCACTGTGCCAGAGCTGCTGTGCTGGAGCAGCACTGGGGGCTGTGAGCATGGAGTGATTCTGTGCTCAGGGGCTGCTGCTCATCTGCCAGAGTGGCAGTCAGACCCCAGCCAGGCCTGCCATGGAATCCCTTCTGTTTTGGAAACGTTTCCTTTATGCTCTGCACACCATTCCAAAAGCTCGTTTAGAAATGAAAAATTAACACTCATTTAATTCCATGGGTTTTGGCCCAGAGCTCTGCCCCATAGGGGCAGCACATGGCACACACAGGGACAGCAGCAGCTTTTTGGGATCCTGGCACATGGAGGGAGCTGTGGGAGGAAGATCTTCCCTGGATCATCACTTTGCTCTAAGTGCCACGACAAAAATACAGGAAGCCACCAGAGGTCCAGAGCTGAGATCACAGACCTGAACTGATCCCTTGGAATTGGGCTTGGACAGTGGGAAAATGTCTGTATCATGTACAGTGTGGGGGTTTTGAACCTTAGGGAAACCTGGTTTGGCTGTAAGGCCCATCTGATCACACACCTGCTTTTCCTTGGTGTGCCAGCCACTGCTCATTTTGCCTACAGCATTTTCTTAATAACTTCTAATGATGGCTGAATTTGACTTTCATTTAGTGCTGAAACCAGACATATCTGCAATCCTCCTTTCCTCCTTTTAACGTTTCTGGAGCCCTCATTCCTCTGTTATGCCTCACCAAAGCACCCCTTACCCAAACACGTGTTCTCATCCAGCTGCAAGGATGTGTTTTTGAGAAAAAAGATGAAATTGGAGTTATCTGTAGAAATGAAAGACAGAAGATCAGTCTATCAGATAAGCTCACTAAGGCAGCCATGCATTCCAAATCTTCATGGGTCGTTTAATAATTAACTGGGTTCTGAAATGCTGGTTGAGGTTTTCCAGCTCAAGAACTTGTGCTTATTATAGGCACAGTCCAGTGTGTTTGTGTCAGCAGAGGAGAACACAACTTGGATTTTTTATTCTTCTCTGTGCAAAGAAAAATCAAGGAATCATGGAATTATTGAGGTTGGAAGAGACATCCAGTGATCCCTGCCCTGGGGAGCCTGTTCAGTACCCGACCATCCTCTGGGGGAAGAACCTTTTCCTCCTAAAATTTATTTACAGATTTAGATATGTATTCATATATATAGATATAAAATTAGTAACTGGACTAAAAAGATAATTGAAATTCCAGCATGTTTTTTCACATTTTTTCTTTAAATAGGGATGTCCCTATTTGTTAAAGGAACCACAAACCATTAAATGTCCTCAAGGAGAAAGAACTCAGACAATATGTCAAGCTGGCTGATGAATTACACTTAAAAGCCTTCCTTTAGATCATGAGCTTTATTTCTGATCTCTGTGTGCTTAATCTGTGGTCTGTGTCCATATCCCTTGGAGAAAGGTTTCCTTTCACCATAATTAGCACCATTGTGGAAGATAAAAAGTGCTAATGAGGAATCACTGAGGAAAAGATTTTGCTTTGTAAAAACCCCTTTCAGGGAGACCTTCCCTGGCTTTCTTGGGGAGAGAGGGGCCCATCCCTTCACCCAGCAGGGGCACAGAGAAGCAAAAACTAGCAGTAAGGTTGGGACCAAGTCTTTTGTCCTTGGGTGTGTGTGACAGCCAAACTGACATCCTCAGGGTCATGCTTTCTATGGGCTACAAGGGTGCTGGCTTGGTGTTTTGTTCATCAGGGCTTTGTAATTATATTCATATTTTTGTTTCGTTTTTTGGGGGTCAGAAAAGATGGAGGAAGAAGGTGATTTGTTGAGGTGTTGCTTGGGGAGCTGGTTGTGTGACTTGGTTAGGTGGTGTGTAATTAAGGGCCTTGGTTGTGTAATTGTTTGTTGGATTGATGATGAAATGAAACCATGCATGGGACTGGGTCCAAAACTAAAATATTTACTCCCAAATCAGTCTTTCCTCATCTTCCTTTGCCTTGAAGGAATCACATCCCAGTTCCCCCATTTCCTATTGCAGAAGCATTTAATTCTCTAACTGGGGGGAGAAGGTAATCTGCGAATTGCTCTTCCCATGGACAGTCCAGAAATCCAAATCCACATCCTGGAAACTCCATTTTCCACTGGAAACACAGGGATACATCCCAGGGAGACAGCTTTAGATGAGTTATGCCATTGCAGCTCAGATCCTCAGCTTGGCTTGGGAATTCAGTGGAATTCATTAGAGCAGTCAACACTGTCTGCACCTCCCCACTTGTCTGTGCCTGCCAGAGGAACATGGAATGCTTTGGATTGGAAAGGAGCTCCAAACTCATCCAGTGCCATGGGCAGGGACACCTTGTCCTGTCCGAGGTGCTCCCAGCCCCAGTGTCCAACCTGGCCTTGGGCACTGCCAGAGATCTAGGGGCAGCCCCAGCTGCTCTGGGAATTCCATCCCATCCATCTCCACCCTGCCAGGGAACAATTCCCAATTCCCAATCTCCCATCCATCCCTGCCCTCTGGCAGTGGGAGCCATTCCCTGGGTCCTGTCCCTCCATCCCTTGTCCCCAGTCCCTCTCCAGCTCTCCTGGAGCCCCTTCAGGCCCTGGCAGGGGCTCTGAGCTCTCCCTGGAGCTTCTCCTCTCCAGGTGAGCACCCCCAGCTCTCCCAGCCTGGCTCCAGAGCCCTGGAGCATCTCCATGACCTCCTCTGGGACCACTGCAGCAGCTCCACATCCTTCTCATGCTGAGCAGCCCAGGGCTGGATTCAGAGCTCCAGGTGGGGTCTCACAAGAGCAGAGGAGAGGTGAAGAACCATCTCTCTAATCCTGATTAAATAAATATGGTATAAAGCTTTGTAGGTCAAATAATTTACAATTTTAAGCTTGTTCTTTGGATTTTGCAAAAGGGGAGAGAATTTACAATTCTAAACACCTAAGTCTACACTCCATGAAAACTTAATGGTTTAATTTTTCTCTTATATATCTTTTATAAACTCTCCTCTGAGAGGGGCTCCCTGCCAGATTTCAACAGGACCTTGGGCTGTTCCTCTGCTCCCAAAGATGGCAGTGCCAGCAGCACCTGTGCTTCCCATGGGCTGCTCTGGGAACGGGGCTGGGAAACATCCTTGTGTGACAAGGAGCTGTGCAGTGTGAGCTGGGGCAGCATGAGTGACAGTGAGATGTGGTTTGGAAGTGTCAGGCTTGATGGGAAGTGATGGAATGAGTGTGTTTCCTCAGGAGAACCTGTCACAGCCACGGGTGAGGAACTGATGAACTGTGCTTTGAAGAAGTCTCATCCTCTCGCTTTTAAATGAATGTGAAAAGGAAGAAAACCAATCTACCAGAGATCATTCCCTCCCCAGAAGTTGTTTGCATAAGAAAAATGCATCAGGAATGAAATTCCAGGGGAACTTTTTATTTCCGTGGGGATTTTTCTTCTGGTTTGGAAAGCAGGAAGAACTATATATACATATATATACATATATATATATATATATATACACACATACATACATATATATAGATTTAGATAGATAGATAATGCTGAAGGTTTACAAACAGTGGTTGAAATGAAGAGGAGATGCCTCCAGAAGCCCCTAATTGAATCTCACACTTAATTGCACCCTCACTGAACCTCAGGCTCAGGGGCTGGCTTGGCCTGGGAATTCCACAGCATCCCACACCAAGGGCCTCTGCAAAGTGGCAAAAACCCCAAAACCTTGACCTTGCTCTTGTTTCCCATCTTTTCTCTGGAATGCTGCCCCCAATTCTCCTGCTGAGCAGGAAACCCATCCCTGCTGCCCCAGTCAGATTTTGTGCTCCAGCACAGTTTGGTGTTTTCAGATATTCTTGATATGTAAAATATGAGGGAAAAGGGAGATGAGGGAAGGTTGGACAGGGACTCTGTACAAGGGATGGAGGGGCAGGACAAGGGGAAATGGCTTCAAACTGACAGAGAGCAGACTTAGATGGGGTTTTGGGAAGGAATTGTTCCCTGGGAGAGTGGGGAGGGGCTGGGATGGAATTCCCAGAGCAGCTGGGGCTGCCCCTGGATCCGTGACAGTGCCCAAGGCCAGGTTGGACACTGGGGCTGGGAGCACCTGGGACAGTGGGAGGTGTCCCTGCCATGGCTGGGGTGGCACTGGGTGAGTTTTAAGTTCCTTTCCAACCCAAACCAGTCTGTGCTTCCATGAAAAGGTTCCCGACAAATGATTTAATTTTTTTGGGGTTTTCTCCCTTGTAGTGGGTTTTGTCTGAAGCTCTGGAATACTCACTCCTAGATGGAAAAAAATTTAAAAACCCATATTATTTATATTATAATTAATATAAATAACTATAATTATTTATGGTAATAATATGGCAAGTGAGGAATATTCAGGTCTATCAAAATTTGAGTTTGTTCTTATACACAGCTGTCTATTTGCTACCTCATTCATGTGCTCCTGTGCTGGATTTCCCCAGTATTCTGCCACTTCCAGCAGTCACCTCTCAATTCAGAAAATATGATTTTATATTTTTATTTTAGGATATTTTTTGGTTTGTAGTTTATATACTTTAAATCTACTATGTGAATAGTGTGTAGTAGTATTTACAGACAGTGTGTGTATATATATATATATTTGTAGATAGAGACACACAGACTCTATTCATCTCCTGGGACCTTCCCTGAGCATTCCAGGAGATCCCTTTACTCCACAGGCTCAGGAAGAGAGCACAATATTGCACACCAGGCAAAAATACCTTCAGAAGAAGTTTCTTTCAAAGCACAGCTCTCTAAAACTTCAGATTTGTAACTTCATTCCACTTTTCCAAGTGATAAAACAAAAAATTAAAAAAGAGTATTTTAAGGTTCTATCACTGAACACCAGGGGAATAGAGAGGATACAGAGCAAAAGTTATGATCTTTTTTCTTTGGTGTCCCAGATAATGTACTTTCATATTGCTGACAAGTCTTACAAGACTTTCCTCCCTTGTTTCTTGGGAATGGGCAAAGGCACATCACAGACTGAGGAAGGGCTCCATCATCATCATCATCTTCCCCTCCTTCCAGCTCTTTCTTTGTTCCCTGTCTGCAAAATTAGTCTGGGGCTTGAGGCTGCCTCTCTCTATTTTAACCATTAGGAGAAGCTCATAGAGCCCAATTTTATGAGAAACACTCAAAGCATTATTATTTTTTTTTGCTACCTCCACAACCATTTTATTTTCCCAAGCATCAGTTGAAGGAGATAAGGCAGAGTGAAATTGCAAAGGCACATAAAAATGATTTGTTCTTTCCCTCTGTGCAGCCAATACTGAGAGATCTGGGCTTGGGGGGCCCTTCCCACTGGGTTTAGGGAATGTGATCCCCATCCCACCTGGTGCTGCCTTTGGCTGGGATGGAGGGGATGATGCTGGGAGCACGCTGGTGTTTTGGAGCCCAGGACTTCTGTTTTTCCTTCCTGTTTCCAGGAGGGGAACAGGCAGCCCAGACTCTGCTGAATGACAGATAACTGAGTGATAAAATTGCTGGAGAGTCTCCAGTGCTCGTGCTCCAGCCATCAGGCTTCAGCTGCTACTCAGTGTGAGCAAGGACTGGGACCATCACTGTCTGGCCTCTGTGTCCCAAACCCTGCCAGCCAGGAGCTGCACAGGAATTGGGCAGGAGCATGGCCAGGACAGGTGACCTGAGGTGACCAAAGGGACATTGCACACCTTACCATGCCCAGTTTATAAACTGGGGACACTGGGAGCCACCCATCACTGCTGGGGGACAGCTGCTAAGCAACTCTTTGGGCATCACTGCTCTGGCTGGGGCTTTTCTCCCCCCTCTCTCTGTCTCTTCTTTATTATTATTAAACCATGACACTCTGCAAAATATTTCTGGTTACACTGAGTGAAAGATCTAAAAGTTATTTTAGCTTTTGTCCTTTAAAATGAATTTTTTAAAGCCTCCAACGTCAGTCAAGCACAGGAATAGTCCCAGTCCTTGCTCACACTTAATAAGAGCTGAAGCCTGATGGCTTGAGCACGTACATTAGAGATTCTCCAGCAATTTTATCACTCATTTATCTTTCATTCAGCAGGGTTTGGGCTGCCTGTTTGCCTCCCTGGAAACAGGAAGGAAAAACAGAGCCACCTTAATCACCAAGGTAAGGGGAAATCAATTTTTTATGAATTGCCCTCCATATTTTCCAAGAAGTAAATTATTTCTTACATTTCAAGCTAAAATAAAAGTTGGCCGAGGGAGGAGAGTTGGCAGAACTTTGGCATTTCCTCTGGAGTTCCTGGATTTGCATCTGCAGACTTTGAGCCTTGGCCCAGCCCCATGGAATTCCCATGTTTTCAAGGGAATTCATGGATGCTTCCAGCCTTGCCAGCTGGCAGCAAAGCAGCAACCAAGCAGGAACATCCCCCATCCAGCCAAGATTTCCAATATTGGTCCCCATCCCCGTGCCTTGGAGCAGTTTTAAACCACTCCTGGAGCAGACTGGGAAAAGGTTCCACTTCCAGCACGTTCCTCCATCAGGGATGCACAGCCAGCCTTTGTTTGGTTGAATACATCCAGTGGTTCCAAATTACTGTGGACAGGTCTCATCTTCATGCTGGGAGGGTGCAGATGTTCTGGACAAAGCCACTGGGCAGGCACTGAAGGAAGGAATCAGGCAGAAATCCATGATGGAAACCCCCTGGCAGATGTTCCCTTGTTTAATATTAGGTGCAATGAATGAATACATTGCAATTTCTACAGCTTTTCCAGAAAAAAAAACCCAACAACTTCATCTTCCCATCTGTATGCAAAAGAGAGAAAATGTTGTTATTGTTAAAGGAGAGCAAGAAATCCACAGAAAGGAGCTGAAGGGACAATTACAGAGAAGTTCAGTAGATTCAATTCCACAAGAGATGAATTCTCTAGAGAGGAAAACAGAGACCTGATGGGTGATGCTGCTCATTGTTCCACTGGGTCATTGCTGCTGCTGGATTTTGCCAGAAGAAATTCAATGTGGCTTTTGCAATTTATTTGTAATGCCTCTCCTTAGTTACAGACTTCAGGATTAGACCTAATTTTGCAAATATTATCTATAGATTTGATTTCATGAGGTGTTTTGCTCTGAATTTGGGCTCAGATGGAGACAATATGTAATAAATATATTACATTTGTAATATATTGTATGTTGTATATTACAAATGTAATATATACATATTGTTTATGTATATATTACATTTGTAATATATACATAAACAATATGTAATATGTAGAATCCAAAGTAGCAAAACCCTTTTGCAGTGTCGCTGATCCTGGTATTTTATTGCACATGAGCTGGACCCTGAAGGAAAGGAGGGATCCAAACTTTCTGGAAACCCAGTTCATCCCTTTGGAAGGGCTTCAGGAGGAAAACTGACTGCAAACTTTTCAGAAATGCTGATTGCATTTGATTTAAAAAAGAAAAAAACCCAAAAACATAATAGACTTTTTTTTTCCTCTCATAATCCCTTCAAGGAGGAGCAATCTTCACAATAAAAAAAAAAATCAAAAAAAGACACATTGCTCTCCACGTGACACCTGAAAACATCTGCCATCTCCTGGGGGCTCGAAGGGAATGAGAAAGAGAAAAGAAGCTCATGAAATATAAAATTACCCTGGAATCCATATGAAAGAGTGCAGATTGTCTGCAGTGGCTGCAGAGCCCCCTCAGCCCCTGCTCCCCTGCCCTCAGGGGCAGCTCAGCTCTCTCCCCTCACCAGCAGGAAATCAGCAGCCAGGGAGGGCTGGGAGGAATTCTGGGTTTGCAGCAGGCAAGGAAGGAATTCCTCCCTGGAAGGGAAGGGTGCTTTTACAGACTGAACTCTGCTCTTGGGAGACCCCAGCTGGAGCTCTGGGTCCAGCCCGGGGGTGTCAGCATGGGAAGGACTGGAGAGAGTCCAGAGGAGGCCATGGAGATGCTCCAAGAGCTGGGACACCTGGGGGGGCTCGCCCGGAGAGGAGCAGCTCCAGGGAGAGCTCAGAGCCCCTGCCAGGGCCTGAAGGGGCTCCAGGAGAGCTGGAGAGGGACTGGGGACAAGGATGGAGGGACAGGACACAGGGAATGGCTTTAAACTGACAGTGGGCAGGGATGGATGGGATATTGGGAAGGAATTGTTGGCTTTGAGGCCCTGGCACAGGTGCCCAGAGCAGCTGGGGCTGCCCCTGGATCCCTGGCAGTGCCCAAGGCCAGGCTGGACACTGGGGCTGGAGCACCTGGGACAGGGGAAAGTGTCCCTGCCATGGCTTTCAGATGAGCTTTAAGGTCCCTTCCAACCCCAACCATCCTGTAGGTTTATGATTTTGGATAGAGACATTCAACAAACCAAGTTGGTTTGGTTTGGTTTGGTTTGGATTTGGATTGTGTGGCATTGTGTGTTTTTAGAATCTGTTATTCCGTTTGTAACTCAATAATGGTTCGGTCCTCAGTTCCCCCCATGTACTTCCCTCACAATGGTTTCTCCCTATTGGAGCTGCCCCCCCTCCCCTGCCTGTCATGGTGACCACCCCCCTCATCTCGAGAATTCTCTCTGTCAGTCATTCCTTAATTTGATGTATGATTTGTATGGTTCTTCCCCTCCCCTGTGTGATCCTCAGTGGCTTAGCTGTAACCCACACTCCTCCCTGGGTCCTTGCTATTTGTAAGCTTTGTGTCTCCTCCTATCACACCCACTCCCTTTATCAGCGCCCCCCCAGGACCCTGTCTTTGTCACCTGTCCCTGAACCCACCGGAAAGAACATTAAAAGATCCTTGGTACTTATACAGGTGTCCCTCCTCCTTCCTTTGCTTTGGTACCTCATAGCCAAGATCCGCCTGCGCCACCCATTCTGCAGGCAGTAACCACTGCCAGGGTTCCTGAGGGGATCCAGGAGTGGCACTTGGTGTGGCATCTTCGTTCGGGCCGGGGGCACCCAGCCGGGCACCCGCACAGCCCTGCGGCCACGGGAGAGAGGCTGCAGATTGGATTGGAGACTGGATTTGGCTCCAGCACAGGATCCAAAGCAGCAACATCCTTTCCAGTTTCCAATTCTTGTGCCAGCTCCATCCCTCACCAAACTCCAGTGCCCCACCAAGGAACCTTTAGGTGCAGATGTGCTGTCCCATTTTCCCACTTGGGAGCCTGAATTGTTTCCCAGTTGTGAAACCTCAGGGAGGTTCGTTGTCTCTGGAGGTCCAACCAAACCCAAAGGAAAAGGAAAGAATTTCTCCTCATTTAATCTTATTTTGCTGAACTAGCCACAGATGTGGAGCTGGGTGTCCTAAATAGCACATCTATCATTCTGCTTTTGCTTGGATAAAGTTTGCCCTTAGGGACTCCCAGGAAATCTGTCTTAAAATTACCAATCCTCTGCCATCTGAAATGATGCAGTTTGTGAGCTCCAAATGAGAAAGAAACTTCTGTTAACTTCTTGTTTCACTTCAATTTAGTCAAGGATGAGAAAAAAAGGTGTTTTGAAAATATTCAGAATAATTTTCTTTCCCATTTGGGCCAAATCCACTTCCACTCCTCAAATCATGGAATTATTAAGTTTGGAAAAGGTCTCTGAGATCATTGAGTCCATCCATGAGCTCAGCACTGCCAAGGCCACCACTGAACCATGTCCCCAAGTGCCACCTCCACAGGGCTTTTCAATCCCTCCAGGAACCCATCATTTCCCTGGGAAGCCCCTTCCAGCCTGATAACCCTTTCTGTGAAGAAATTCTTCCTCATATCAGATTTATGGATGTCCAGTGGCTTTCCTTGTCTGAGTCTTGTTTTTTATCCTTGCCTCACAAGCCCAGTGTCCTCTGGGAGGAGAGGGCAGATCTGACCTGGGCTGTGGGAGGGCTCCTTCCAAGTTTAGTTTTGGATAAGTATTCCCTCATATTTCACTGGAAAACTGACCTCTACCTTAAATGACCAAAGATTATATTTACATTTTATTTATTAAAGATTACATTTACATTTAAGGCAAATGCTTTACCTTAAAAGACCAAAGATTATATTCATAACACTGCACAAAGGATATAATCTGAAATAGAAGAGATAACATATAAAACCAAACAAAATGGGAAAAAAATTCTAAAATTTTTCTGCCTTCCACTCCACTCTTTTATTGATACCACAAAGAATAATTCATATTTTTAAGATGCAGGCCTAGGGATGATTCCTGGTTCTCAGGAATCCTTCCACTTGACAGATCTTTGCCCAATAATGTCAGAAAATAAGAAGAAAAGCACCAATTGTGCTGCTGAACAGCCCCAGACACAATCACCTGTGCTGGGAGGGAACCAGGAGGAAGAAGAGATGGAGAATTACAAGTGCCAGGAACAGAAAGAGGGTTTTCAGGGAATTTGACCCTGCTGAAATTTGATAGATTTATGACTTAATTCCAACTGACCAGGACAAGGATGCTCATACCAAAGGTCAGAGGGAGGCAGGGCCACGATACAGGAAAAACACAAACAACAGCCTCAGTTTGGCTTGAAGGGAAGAAAAGATAAAATAAATTCTACCAGAGAAAGGATCTCCTTAACATGCCCAAAAGCCACAACTAAAATAAGAGCAGAGAGCATAATAGAATTAAAAACATGTTTATTATGACATTGTGACTGTACCCAGGCCTTGGGAAGCAAAATCCTCAAGAACCAAGCCCTAAATTTCTTTCCATTTTTGAGTACTTAGTGATTGATGCATTCAGTGTTCAAAATGTAGTTTTAATTTATTCAAATGTCAGAGAAACCACAGAAAATCCAGCCACTGACCTAGATTTATCCATTCCCATGCTTGAAATTTGGCTTTCAGTGATATAAGATAAAGAGCAATTTACTGTTTCTTGAATTTGGCCATATATAACAATAACAGATGATTAATTATTTTTAAAAGCATTAAGTTTAAGCACCTTTTCATTCCCCCTGCAGGTCAGGAAGGCTGTCTGTTATGTTGGTGATAGGATACAGAACAAGATACATAAAAACCTCCCTGGCAAAATCACCCTGGGGTTCTTTTCCTTCCAGCTGGAGCTGCTTTCTTTTCCTAAATTGAAAAAACAAAATTAACAGTTGCTCCCCATTCGCTGACACATGATATTTGGGGATTTTTTTAGATTTATTTTTTATTTTAATTTATTGAAACAAGTTCCTGTGGATCTCTGCTGAAATATCAGCAAGGGTAAGCACAGATCTGTAGGTTTTTCTAAAGGATAATAAGCCAATTTACATGGAATAATTGCATTACAGAATTGGTTCTGTGGCTGAACTGGAGGCACAATATTGCCCCCAGGAGCAGATAAAGCTCTCAAATCCTCTGGGAAGATCCAGGGTCAGCAGCTGGAGGCAGGACAGGCTTTGGCATCCCTGGCTGGTACCCCCAAACCCTGTCAGGAAATCACTCCCCACTCCACAGTCCCAGGACAATCCTTTCCAGCGCTGCTCCTGGGGAAGCTCCAGCAGCTTCAGCCATCAGGAACTGGAAGGGATCAGGGAGCTTGGCCTCAGGAGGCAATCCCGAGGATCCCAACACTCCTTGTCTGAAAAGGGTCTGGAATTCCTGACTGATGAATTCTGTGTGTGCACTGCTCACCCACCATGCTGGATTTCCATGGAAAATTTAATTGTAGCTGTCCAGGGTGTTGGATGGGGCTTGGAGCAGCCTGGGATAGCAGAAGGTGTCCCTGCCCATGGCAGGGGTGGCACTGGATGGGCTTCAAGGTGCCTCCCAACCCAAACCACTCTGTGCTTCTATGAATCTGCAGGTGAGGAATTGTTATTTTCCTGAGAGGGAGGGGAGAGGAGCTGCAGATGGATGGAATAGGTGGAATCCCTCTTTAAAATGGAAAGGGAAGCGAGTCAGGCAAGCATGCAAAATAGGTTCTTAGAACATCTGTGCATCAAATATATTTATCCAAACTGCTACAGTCAATCTTTTCCAGCTGAGTGTTCAGCAGTTCAGATCTCTACAAAACCACAGCAACTGTTCCAGGAAACAAGGGAAATATTCTGTAGTGTAAGGGAAGGAAACTCCAAATCTCACAGGGAAAAACTCCCTCTCCAGGCAGCACAAACTCACCAATGGACCAAGGACATGAACTGAATTTCTGTCAACACTTTAATGGGTTAACTGGAACTCCAACATTTCTTCCAGCTCGTGATGATTTGATGTGTCTGTGTTTTTATATCCACACTCACATCCCTGATAAATTTTGCTAATTATTGGCCTAAATGGGACTGACTGGCTCGGGGGATGGATGTGTTCAGTGTCACCAGAATAAGGAAAAGCTGATAGGAATATCTGAGCTGCTCTGCCCAGCAACTTCAGCTAAATATAGAGGAGTGGGAAGGGGGTGGTGGAGCCTGCAAGGGCCCACATCCGTGTCCAGCAGTTCCTGGAACTCCACAAAGCCAGCCAGGTCTCCTGGACCTTCCCATGGCATTGCAGCCATGCCAATGAACGTTAATTGACGCATCTCTAATTGCACCTAATTACTGACTCTGAATTATTTAGTGTAGCAAGAGGGAGCATAAGCAGAAGTAATGGGATTAAATTAAGACAGGGAAAAATTAGGTTGAATATAAGGGAAAATTCGCTGGCAATGAGATTCATTAGGATGGCTCCCAAGGGAAATGTTGGGCACTGCTTTGCTGCAGACACAGAAAATTAAGTTAAACCCATATTCAGGAAAATTACCTCGATAATTTGGTACGTCTTTCCCACTTTTAAATTATTGAACTCTTCAGCAACTCGAGTGCTGCCCAAGTTCTTGCAGGCAGCTCAGGTGCTGGCCCAGGCTAACAGCTGATGTCTCTGAGGAGATGATTGCCCTCCAAGCGCCTCCAGGAGAGCAGACCCTGCACTTATTCAAAGCAAGTTGTACTTAAACTTTCCTGCAAAGCCAGCAATGCTTAACCCGTGGTTAAGTAGTGCTTAAACGCTCCCCAGGGTGGCAGTGAGGAGGCAGACAGTTATTTCCCCACTCTGAGATTATAATTATCTCCTGCTCTCCCTGGCAGAAAGGAGCGACGGTGGGACATGGGGAGATAGGAGAAGCCTTTCAGAGAAGGCATCCCCAGCACCTGCTCTTTCATCTTGTTTTATCATTTGACCCAGGAGAAGTTAACTGGAACAAGCTCCAGAAGGAGCTGTGAGCACAGTGAGACATGTGCAGAGGCAGCTTTTATCGTGACATGATTAATGATGTTTGGGCAGGCTGTGAGTGGCAGGGGAGTGAAGGAATCCAAAGCAGGGAGTGCAGACTCATCCCTGCTGCTTACACTGGGTAGTGCCATCTCAAGGCAGGCAGGGAGCTGTGAACCTTTACAGGCTTATTCTTCATAAATCCTAAATGTGATTCCTTTGGAATTGCCTGGGAACTCCAGTGTGATGACAGGACTCAGAGGATGGAACAAACCCAACTGTGTGGCCACTGGTGCTTGCTGGGCCTATTTATCTTCATCTGTTTAACAGCTGATGGGGGTTATTTGAGCCTTTCTGGTGTTTAAATTGAACACCAGCAGCCTCAGCAGAAACTGTGGGGGATTTTGGGGGGAGCTCAGCCAGCCCTCACTGCCAGCAGGATCTCAGGCAGGAGATGAGACCATGCCCACTCCAGGAATCACCAACATCCCAAACCACAGCTCACAGGACACCAGGCTGCTTCCTGAGTTCATGGAATCATGGAAACTGCACCCTGGAATTAAACTGGAATATCCTGCACAGCTGAAAATAAAGGGAAATTGTCCCTATCTGGAATAAAACAGGAATGAACACACACTCAAAGCCAAACAGAACAAACCTCTCTGGGCTTGTGCTCTGCAATGCTGGGAAAAGCTCAGATAAAAAAAAAGGAGTGTATTTCCAGGTGCAGAATAAACACCCATTATTGCCTGTTAATCTAAAGGTAAGGTGTGTCAGCCAACAAAAGCAATCCTAAACCCTTTTGCATTATTTTGCATCTGGTAATCTTTACAAAAATGGAAGGAAAACATCTTAATTGCATGAGTTACCATTTCCTCCTCCTGAGTCACTGATTTCTGCCTCTCTGGAAGCTGGCATCCATCAAGGTGAGTCAGTTTTCCACTGATATTCTGAATACCTCTTCATTTACAAAGACAGAGATTTTTCAAGGTCCAGACTGTGCTCACAAACTTCAGCTGCTCCAACCCTTTGCTATCTTTTCTCAGAACTGCTCCTGATCAATGAGAAAGCTAATTTAAAGAGCCTTTTTTAAACCTTTATTGATGAACTTGAGCATGTCTCTGTAATTTATAGCAGCACACTCTCCCAATTAATCCCCAGTAACTCATTTTTCAGCCCCCACCACCAGTGTTGCAAAGTTCAGTGATCTATGACTGTTTCCAGAAGTTATAATTCATTTTACCTCTCCCAGCCCCACGTTAGCCCTTAACCAGTAACATCATGTGCTGTGATTGAATTGCAGCTCCGTGGGGCTGGCTGCACTTCCAGAGATCTGCTCTCACCACTGAGTGACTCTGCCTTTCATCTCCTCTGAACATGGAGTTCTGAACTTCCATCCTCAAATTCCCCATGGGCTGAAGCAGGAAAGATGAGTGGAACATAAAAAGCTTCAAAGACAGCTGCTTCGAACTCTTGCAAACTTCCATCTCTCCCTTCCTCACCCATCTTCTCTCACTCTTTTGGTGTAACTCTTGGTTAATGTTTTAATTTTCAGCTCAATTCTTTTTTTCCCTCCACTTGTGGAGGAAACCAAGAGATTTCTGACTTTGTGGAAGGTTCCCCTGTGGTCACATGTGCAAAATCCAAGGAAAAAATGGGTTATTAGCCATGTACAGCCCCTTATGGTGCCTGAGAGCTCCAGGTGGGCACTTACCAAATATCACTGGGTTCTTTAACCCACAGCCCCAGAACTGATCAGGACACATGGGAATGATGAAATTCAACCAAACTCAGCTTCCTGCAGCTTTTATTTCTGTTTTGGTTTCCCACTGTGCTCTGGGAGCTGACAGAAGGTGAGGAATGGCACCTTATGGCCTGGTTTCCATTGCTGAGCAGGTCCCCTTTGGTGACACAGAAATCATCAGGAAGATTCCTGTTGGATTCCATCTGCCAGAGGGCAGGGCTGGATGGGATATTGGGAATTGGGAATTGTTCCCTGGGAGGGTGAGGAGGGGCTGGGATGGAATTCCCAGAGCAGCTGGGGCTGCCCCTGGATCCCTGACAGTGTCCAAGGCCAGGTTGGACACTGGGGCTGGGAGCACCTGGGACACTGGGAGGTGTCCCTGCCATGGCAGGGGTGGCACTGGATGAGCTTTAAGGTCCCTTCCAACCCAAACCATTGTGGGACTCTGTAATTATGGCTGTGGTGATACTGAGAGCTTTTCCCAAGGGTTGCTCCATGGATCTGTGGGAAATCTCAGGGGGAGATTCCCACTGGCACCAGTGAAACCAGACCCCACTGCTGTTCCTCAGCTCCACTAAAGTCTGTTTAAACAGAGCCAATAAACTGCATCTCTCCTGGTAACTCTAAAAGAAACTCTGAGTTCAGGTTTAAATTACCTCCATAATTAGAGTGACAACAATTAAAGAGTGTAAATCCTTATTTATTTGCCCAGCTGTTACCAGCAGTGCTCAAACACTGAGAGTTACAGATATCTTTTAACTTTATCTGGGTTTGTTTGTACAAGATTCTGACTAAACAGTAACAAAGCTGGCAAAGTGTGACATCATCCTGTGTCATACCTGCAGTGTGTGGGAGGGAGACAAGGGAAATCTGAGAATCCAGAGCCCACAGACTCCCCTGATGATGAGGGGATTTGTTCCTTCCAGAACTCAGAACGTCACCAAAGAGCAATCTAATATTATGCAGTTATTCTCAGTAAATATTTACAAGGAATTTTAAGATCCTATTCCAAAATATAGATAATTAAACCTTGAATGGAGCCAGCCAGGATTTGACAGAGTTAATTTCCCACAGCTGATTACTCAAATTGACTTTTACTTAGTACACAACCACTCTCCCCTCCTTCCCATTTTCTCTTTCCCTCATTCCTGCTGGAAACCAGGGAATGTACTGGGATCCTGGTGGAGCCTTCAGGAAAACTGATGCAATTTTTAAACCCTTTTCTATGTAAAACCCTCCAAGGGGTGCATGAGGGGGTTGTGTGGTGTGTGTCACCTCTGGTGACCTTTAGGGACAGCCACCAGTGGCCCTACAGCCTGGTGGCATCAGAAGCAGCCCTGATGCTCCCATTCCAGAACTGCCACATGAGGGTTTTTTTTTTTTTTCAAGATGAGAAGAAAATTCTGGAATTGTGCTGGCATGATGAGAGTGCTGAGGTGGAACCCAAGGAATGGACCTCTCATTTGAAGTTCCGAATTGAGCCAGCTGTTATTAGCCCACGATAATTGCACCAGCATCAAAGATGGGTGAGAAAAGATAAAAGGAGCTCTGCACAAAGTTACAGTTTTCAAATAGCAGAATGTGCTTAAGCACCATTTTCCTGCACACCAGTAAGTCTCTGCTTTGAAGGATCTGTTTAATTATCTCCTTTGTTTAAACCCTTGAGGGTGCCAATTCAAGAGCATTTTAGGGAAGAGCACTCCCAGAAAAATCAAAAACTTCTGGCAAAAAGTCAATTCCACTTGTATTTTTAAATATACAACTCTCAAATTGTAGTCACTGGGTTTTGGTTCCCATCAAAACATCCATGCAGAAGGGAAATGGAGTGGGGTGAAAACATCACCTCCAGGAGCATTACTGGGATTTCATTATTGGGATTTCAGCTCCATAAAGAGCAGGGGCAGGGTGGGAACCCTGTCAGCAATTAAGGAACAATGAATCTCCCAGAATAATGGGTATTGATTAGGGACATTTCTGTCTGACAAAATGAGGAGAGTCAGCAAAAGGCAGAGATGTTCAACCCAATTATAGTAGAAGCTGAGACAAAGTCAAAGCACTCACTGGGACTAAGTGAGCCTGGGACAAAAAGGAGCAGCACCCAGGACATCCAGGGACACTCAGAGGAACTCCAGGGCAGAGAGAAGCTCTGCTGAGCCTGGATTTTGCCATGGCAAAGGTGGCTGGGCCAGGCTCACAGGCTCATCCTGCCTTCCCTCCTTCCCCACCAGACTGAGCCCCCCACAAAGTAGGGACATAGTGCTCCTCTCCTGGAACACTTGGGGTTGTTTTTTTTAAAAGCAACCTAGAAATTCAGGCTGGGATGTGCAGGGCAGTTTTGCTGTGGAGGTTTTGGAAGAATGAGCTGAATCCCAGAGAGTTAAAGGGGTCACTGCAAAGGGAGACCCCTCTGGCCCTGGCAGAGAAGGAGAAGTGGCTGAGGGAAGTGGGAATTTCTGATCCTGGGCAGAGGGAGGGTGAGGGCACAGTGACCTGCCCTGCCCAGGGGTGCTGGGGAATGAAGGGATCTTCAACCTGGGGCAGGGAAAAAGAAGGGGAAGGCTGTGGCTGTGCTCCCTGGGAGCCTTGTGTCACCTTGGGCTCTTTCCCTTGCCACAAATTCTATTCAACCATCTAAGACCCAATGCTAAAATTACTGTTCCTGAGTATAGGGGGAAATATTCCTTGCAATGTTTTCTTTTACTGTTTTTATAACTAGATCTGCTGTGGGGTGGGCAGGCCCTGGCCCAGGGTGCCCAGAGCAGCTGGGGCTGCCCCTGGATCCCTGGCAGTGCCCAAGGCCAGGTTGGACAGTGGGGCTGGGAGCACCTGGGACAGTGGAAGGTGTCCCTGCCATGGCAGGGGTGGGATGGGATGAGCTTTAAGGTCCCTTCCAACCCAAACTATTCTATAATTTTATGAAAATCCCAAATAAAATATTCTGGAGATTGTTACTCATATTTTTCCTGTTCTAATCAGACTTATCAAACACATAAAACACCACTTTTTAATACAAGAAAAATATTTCCCACACTATCAAATTGTCTTATTTTACACATACAAAGATATAAAGGCTGTAAGTTTGAAAGGATATTAACCTTGTAGAAATGAAAAATCATTATTACAGTGCACTGTGCAACCTTAGAAGAATCTCTATGTATGTAGAGATGTATATGCACGTATATGATTATTATTATAATTATTAATAATAATAATAATAGTAATAATGTTGAATTGCATGCAGTGCTGCAATATTTTTGTATTAAAAATTAAATATTTTAATTCTCCATTTTTAAATTTTTCTGTGGTCCCAAGTAGAGCAATCAAAACACAGAGAATCTTTTGAAAAGGAAAGCCCTGGAAGGGTGAACCTGGAGAGGGGGAATGTCTGTCCTGGCTGATTTCCATCAATAAACAGCCACCAGCTCACTTCATTTGTGCCTCGTAATTCCTCCAAATTATCCTGAAGTGGAGCCTCCAGGGGACAGAGATCTCCTCTCTCCTCCACGGCACAAGGCTCTGTTATTTTATTTCCAGTGAAATCTCTCCAGAGAACCAACTGGAGCAATTTCAGCCCAGAATCCCCCTGGGAAGGTGCCTATGACACTCCAGCTTCCCAGATGATGATAAAAAGTTCTTTATTTTCAAATTGCAGCAGCCCCACAAGGCTCTGAGATCAGAGGTGTTGGTGCTTGCCATTAACCAGACCTCGAAATTCCTTCCCTGCCATAGGAAAGGAATGTTCAGGAAACTCCAATTTATTCCCAGAAGGTTCCCTTTGTACGTGGGCAGGAACAATCCTCCAGTTCAGAATTCATACTTCTGATATCTTTGAAGTTCCAGCTAATTCTCCACAGATTCTTTCCAAGGCGTTTTTTGGGATGTTCTTGCTGGTGGTGAGAGCCCCCATGGGCCAAAGAGACATTATGGAAAATATTAAAGGCACAAAAAAAGGAAATAATACTTTTAAGATGAAATAAGTCTAACAAGGAAAAGAATGAGCCTGTTATCCTTGGATAGGATCAAGATGCTTTTTCAAACATTTAATCCCCTGTTCTTCCTTGGAAAAGATATCAAGGCTAAAACAAAGAATTGTGATTTTGACCCAAAAAGTCAAAAAAAAAAAAAATCCCTATTTTGCTAGTAGGCACCTTGTGGCTTTTTGAGGTTAACAAGGACCCTGAAACAATTTAACTGCATTACAGTTCTGCATATTCATAAAGATATGCTGAGCAGATAACAGAGCAAATGATTTAATTGAAAAATCAGCCAGTGTGAATATTTTTTCCTGTGAATCATGGAAATGCGACAAGATCTGTTAATTAACATAATCTCATTTATTTGACATTATTCTTGTCACTTAATATAATCTTCCTACAAAGAGGAAAAAATGGAAATTGCCAAAAAAAAAAAAAAAAAAAGAAAAGGCAAAGAGAAAAATATAAATGGGGAAAAGTAGAAAAGAGAGAACGCCCCTGGAAAATGGAAAAAGATGTAGGTTACATTCACCACTTATAGAGAAAAAGAAATGGAATGAGTTAGGAAAAAAGCAAAGGGAAGGCAGAGATAAAGAAAAGAGAAAATGAGGAGGAAAAAACTCCAGAGCACTGAGAAAGTGCAAGAGAGGAACTGGAGCCCTGCCTTCCCCTGCTCTGGCAGGAAATTCCTATGGCTTCACTTTGGGGATCAGAAAGGATGGGTATGGAAATGTGGGGCATGGAAGAACCCCAGCAATATAATTTACCATTTAGAATTCATATTTTATATTTTATAATTGATAATTTAATTTATCCTTTATAATTTACCTTCAGGAATTGGTTCCATTTGCCACCATTTTTTCCCTTCACTTCCAGGGAACAAGGGACAGGACAAGAGGAAATGGCCCCCAGTTGCACCAGGAGAGGTTCAGGTTGGATATTTGGGAAAAGTCCTTCACCCATGGGCTGTCCACCTGAACTTGTGGTGCTGCATAAATAACAAAAAAGGAAATAATGCAATTTATCCAACGCTCAAGGCTGCAAACTCATTTAGTCCTCAATTACTTCTGTTACTATGACCACAGATATTTAAATGGGAGATAAATTCTTATAAAGCCAGTTGTTAATAGACACTATTAGCTACAATTTCTGCTCGTAATTGTAGATATTGTTAAGTGTGGGAACTGATAAAAAAAGAGAAGCCTAATTGGAAAATGGAGATTAATTTCATTACAAAGGATGTGTTGATAGGACATGTCTTGTTTGGCTTCTCCAAAGAGCTGGACTTGAGGGCCAAGTTGTTTGGGAGGGAGGTTTTCCTCACAGGGCAGGAAAGGAAATCCCCTGGAATTCTGGAGCAATAGAGATCTAGAAATCCCATTTCTAGTGCCTGTGGAAGGAGAGAGGGATGGATGGATGATGGATGGATGGATGGATGGATGGATGGATGGATGGATGGATGGATGGATGGATGGGGATGGATGGATGGATGGATGGATGGATGGATGGATGGATGGATGGATGGATGGAGGATGGATGGATGGAGGATGGATGGATGATGGATGGATGGATGGATGGATGGATGGATGGCTGGGGAGGATGGATGGGATGGATGGATGGATGGAGGAGGGGATGGATGGATGGATGGGATGGGGGATGGAGGATGGATGGATGGATGGATAGATGGATGGATGGATGGATGGATGGATGGATGGATGGATGGATGGATGGATGGATGGATGGATGGAGATGGTTTCAAATTGTATGAGAAAATAAGGCTAAAAAGCCAAAGCTGAATTAAAGAAAACTAAAAAAAAAAAAAAAAGAAATAAAATATCTGCACGACAGCAGGGCAAACAGACTCCTCTGAAAGTACTCCACAAGCCTGAATTCTCTGATTTATTTCACAAATACTTGTTAGTACAACTGATCAGGATATGTAATTTTTCTTGGCTGTTCATTACAATAAAATGTTCTTTTAAAATCCACACAAGAAACGTGCAACAAACAAACTGTGAGAGCTTTATGGCTGCTCCCTGCAAAGCCCCATTTATCACCAAGACTGAAGAGAAATAGCTTGAAAAGTGATATCAGAAAGAACAGGCAGGGGGAAAAATATAAAGAATTATTTCTTTATATTGTTATTTTCCCAAGCAGAGAGGGGAAAAAAAATCAAATCAGGAAATGCTTACAGTATTTGTTCTGTCATTGACAAAATCCTCATCAAAGCAAGCAGTAACCCACAGGATAAACTGCAGAGCTTTTTTATTTTGCAGTATTTGCACTCCACTGAAAGAGATGCTTGTAAATGTATGTTCTGTTTTTACCAGATTAAAACCTAATTTCACTAAGGACTGCTTGGAAAGTGCTGTCATAGTCCCAGTGTTAAGGCCTTTTACTTTCTTTATTTTATGACTATGACTCCACCATTCACATTTTCTGTTCTCCCTGTGAGACCACCAGACATGAAGTAGGATTAAAGAGTGAATTTTGGGAAGTCTGTTGAAACAGAGCCTTCTCCACCTGGACACTGATGCAAGAGAACATCTCAGGGCTGATTTCATCACCCAAAGGGATGAGAGGGAGCTTTTATGGAGATGTAAAATCTTATTTTTAGCAAATTAGCTAAATTTTCAGGCTCCACTTTTCAGGCTCATCACTCACAAGTGTGACAATGCATTGCTCAGTGCTGGTGGCTGCTTGATCTAGAAATAAAAATGAAGAATGCAGGAACATTAAAGCTCCTGATTATGGAATAGTGAGGCAGGGAAACCATTTAAGTCCCAGGAATGGCAACATCCACCTGTGTGAGTCAGTTCAAGTCTGCCTCTGCAGTTTCCCAGCCCAGGGAGCCTCAGCTGTGGGCAGGTGGAGCTGGTTTACACTCCTGGGAATCGGCTCCACAATCCTAAAACTTTTCCATCAGCCTGGAGTGAAATGTATTCATGGGATTATTGAAATATTCTGGTTGAATGCTCTCCTTTCATAGACAGAAAGCATTCTTAGCTGGAAGGCTTCTTTCTACCAGTTTAATACTGGTGGAAGAAAATACCGGGTTACTCAAGGGTCACCTGGTCCAAACTTCCTCAGCAAAAGCCTGGGAAAGATTTACCCATGAGGAAAAAAATGTGGGTTTTTATTTAATAAAAAAAAAGTTTCTGCTGATTTCTGAAGTTTGATCAGTGGAGTTAAATCTGCTTGAAGACCTCCAGTGTCCCTCCCTGCCCTACTGAAGGGGAGAGTGGCAGAATGGGTGTGGAGGCAGGACAAAAAAATAGGGAAAAACCAACCAAGGATGTGCCAGTGGTTATAATAAACCAGGGCTGAGGTGGGTAACAAACCTGTCAGGGTTGAAGAACTGCCCACAGACTGGCACAGCTGCCCAGGTTTTATTTGGCAGAAAAAGAGAGGTTTTCTCATTCTACCTATTTGTACATGTTTAAAAATGAGCTGAATTATCCTCCCTTCCCTGACTGCTGAGGGAGACTGGCTGAAAACACAGACTAAATATTCACCATGGGAGCTATTTTAGGTGGGTGAGGGCATCATGGCCAAAGTGTCCTGACAGAAATGGGGAGGATGCTCCTGGCCCTTCCTCTCCTGTCATAGGTGCTCCCACAAAGGCTGACAAATCCCCTGAAGGAACTCCCTGATAAAATTCCCCTGAAGGAATTCCTAATAAAATTCCCCTGAGGGACCAAATTTAGCCCTTGGGTAGAATTTAGGTCTAGAATCCACACCCCATCCCATACTGGCTGCAGCATTTGTTTTTGCCCATTGTAAGTGATGGAGCTCTTGGCTAAACATTCCCAGCTTTCTGTGCTGTGCTGCCTGAGCAATGAGAAAGAGCTCCTGCTTCAATTCCATCTATTTATACATTCCAGAGAGCTGATTTGGGGTTTTTCCCATCCCACCTAGCTCATCTAAACACGCTGCATCCGCAGAGCCAAACCCAGCGCCTCTGCACCTGTGCAGAGCACAGCAGGATAAAGGGAGAGCAGGGACACAACCCCAAATTGCAGCAATTTGCCCTCCCTTTTCAGGGCCATAACCAAACACAGAAGGTGAATTTGGGAAATGGGCCAATTATTGCTCTCACCCCAGCCTGTTGCTTCCTTGATGTGTGATCCAAGCTCGGATTTGTGCCTCACAGGGAAGGAAACTGCTCAGCTCACACAGGGACTTCCATTTATTTGTTCTTTCAGCAAGGAAATTTCCTTCTCATGATTAGGGCCATGGGTCAGTGGTGGCCTTGGCAGGGCTGGGTTAATGGTTGGACTCCATGACCTCAGAGGTCTTTTCCAACCTAAATGATTCTGTCATTCCCAGCATCCACTCACCAGGGATTAGCCTGGCCAGAAAACCCTGTGATCTGTGGGTTCCTGCTGCCCTGCCACAAATGGGCAATGGAATGGTTTAATTTGTGTTTTCACAGGTGAGCTGTGGGGGAACAGCGCCAAAAGGTGACAGCCTTGCACAGGAGGTGATGCTGGGTGCTGAAATCTGGCTGCAGATGTTTCTCTGAGAGGCAGAGAAGTAGTTCTGACTCAGGAAAGCTGCAGCTGCAATTGCGATCAGAGGCACGCTGTGCATTTCTGCTCCCCACCACAGCTTCAGCTCGACAGGAACAAAGGAAAGAACATCTCTCCAAGTCTCTGAATCCTCAGCTCTGCCAGGTACACAACCCCACAAGCAAGTTAAATTGTTATCACCACAAACCTCCTTCCTCGGGGTGTGATGAAATCCCAGTAATGTCCTGCCTGGGCCAGCACTGCACTCCCCTGTTGATCATCACTGCTCAGTACATTCTTTAGCCAATTACCCAGGCTCATAATTGCATTTCTGCACAATCCACTTGGACTCATTTGTCAGACACCATTTTGAGAGGCGCCGTGTCGAGTGCTTTGGTAAATTCTGGATGCTTTCACGCCCTGCCTTGCCTTCTCCCACTAATTTAGGATTTCATTAAAAAAGGAGTCATCTTTGCTTGACACGATTTGTTCTTTACATACCCACGTAAGTGACACTATTTCTAAAATTAAATACAACTCTGAACCTTCCAGAACCTCCACTGCTTTCTCTGAGGATTCACCATACCCCAGTCAACAGGGTTTGCCTGGAGAGGAAGAAAACTTCAGATCCTGAAAGGCTCACGATGTTCTGTCTATTTCTGGGCTTTCCTGTTGAATTTCTATCACACAGCTCACATTTGAAACCAAGGAGCAAAATGGTTTTTATTACAGAGTTTTTATATAGCTGAGAGTTTTACTCTCTAATCCCCCAATATACAAAGATCTACAAAGGGTGAGATCAGACTTCTTTTTTTAATCATGAGGGAATATCTGGTTTATTAAGTATGACAAGCCTGTGGTTTGTCTGAAAGTATCTGAAAATGGGATAATTATCAAGGTGAATTGGATCCACATGGTTATGTCTGTACAATATTTAATATTCCTGCACCAATCTTTAACACCTTCTTGCCATTTAAACATTAGCAAACAATTTGTCACCAAAAGAGATTCTTTATGCAGAGTTTCACCAGCTTCTGTCAAAAGAACTTGCAGTAAATATTTAAAAACCTACAGAATGAAAAAAATACATGTTATTTGTTAGGAGAATGAATAGCATGTAGCAATGGAAGGCTTAGTAAATCATTTCCTGCACACCAGTTCATATTTACTCATAATTATAATTCACAGGAGTGCATTCCTGCAATCAACAGACAGGGGTGCACAGCATGAAAAAACATTTAGCACCGAGCAGACTGCATGAATAATTGCCTGTCAGAGTGGCTTATTAAAGGGAAACTACAATTTTACAAGACAATTCTTGTATCTGCTTGTCTAATCTAAAGACAGAGGGCTGTATAAATGCAGAGAGTTCAAGGAAGAAATGTTTCTCGCTCCGCAGCCGAGCTAAAAGTTGAGTCTTTAAAGCACTGAAAGAACAATCAAAGTGTGACAGCTCTGAGATGCACAAGCTCAGACCTCTCTAAATTGGAAAGTGAATCCTTTGTGTTTAAGGTGGCAGCCCAGGCAGGGAGATGGAAGGGATGGAAGTGTGGCCATGGAAACCACACTCCCTCCTGTAAGCAGAGGTGATGTCACCCACGGAGAGTCCTTGGAAATGTCCCAGCAGATGGACCCAGAGGGTGAGAGCAATCCAAGAGCCCTCCTGGAGCTCTGCCCTCCCCAGCAAACATCAGCAGGGAGTACTGGGATGACTGGAGCCTTGCAAAGTGACATTTTCCTCTGGGTGTGTGGCAGGTTTGGGAGCCTGCAAGGAGCACCTGGTGTCCCCTGTCCCCGCTGAGTGCAGGGCAGGGACAGCTGCCAACATCCCCCAAAGCTGTGGGAGGCAGGAAACTCCAAATCCTGGAGGGAATCCTTCTGCTTTATTCACCCAATTAATGAGTTTCACTTCTCCTTCTCGGACTGATGGAGAAGTTCTCAGACAACTGACTGGATTTACACAGAATTAAATTTAAAACAGGATAATGCTGCAGGGGGAGATTCAAAAATTAACTTAAAATCCCCCAACAACCCAAACCAAGGAAAGGTGTCCTAAATGAACTCAAGGCCTTTGGTGAAAATCCAGCTTCATGCAGCTACTTCAGCTTTTTAGAACCATCCTGGCATTCTTTTTTTAATGGCTGTGAGGTGACTGAGGTGCACACCTGGCAAGTGGAAGAAGACAATACTTCATTAATAAAGAGCATTGAGAAACAAAGGCCAAGGTGGCATTATGAGCCTCAGGAAGAGCACCTGCAGCCCTGGGGAAAGCAGTAAGTACCATTTTGTCAGGCTTGCCTGAAATGCTTGTGACTGAGAGGTCTAAAACCTGCAACCTGCTCACTGAAGAGCTGGGCCAGAGCTAAATCCCCCCAAAATCCACGTGAGCCTTTCCATTGATTTCAGGGAGCTTGGACCAAGGCCAGGGCAGCAGGAAAAAGGCAGCAGCTTTAAAAATGCTGCACAAAAATATCTTGCCCTTTGTTCCAACAACCACTGCTGAGACTTTAAAGGCACGTCCTGGTCCCTTCCTGGGTGCTGAGGCTGTCCTGGGTTTGATAATGGTCATAATTTGGATTTTCCACTGTGAAATACACCCAGGCAATTTATGTTAATAACTCATAGTAAAAATCATCACGTGGAAACATCCTGCAGTCACTTGAAGAAAGCTTTGCTCCTTTCCAAGTAATACACTTGATAATGTTTCACTTGCAAAAAAAACCAAACCTAATAACTTTTTAAATAACAATCTGAGGGAACTTTCAGCTGAGGGCTCTCTGGGAGAACACTCAGACTCCAAGAATAGGGGGCTTGGGTTAAAAAAATTATTACCAGAGTTGAACATTATCAAAATGACATAGTTTCCAGAAAAGGTTGTAAACAAATTTATTAGGACCTTTTCTTCCGAGAAATACATTAAAAACAATCAAATTAAAAAAAAAAAATTAGTTGGCCACTGAGAAATGTGTCTAGACAAAGCTTCCATTATATGATTTAACAATCCCTGGCAAATGCTGCTTAAAGATAAAATTGGATTCCTGTCCAGAATATGAATACTTTTATTGCAGAAATATGTGTATTTGAGAGATAAAAGTACATATTCATGGACAGATAGATGATGAACATTGAAAATGGCCTGGAACACAGTTTGTTTTATCAGTGTTTCTCCCTCTGTCAAACAAGTAAATCAATGTTTTTCAGGTGGAGGCTTCTGACGAGGAGGAAGATTTTTCTCATTTTCAGACAAGGGATTCTGTATTTCCATTTCAACCACTGTCAACACACATTGGTGAGTAGTTCCTGTGGCTGACACAAACAACTTTTGATTACAGAATCAGGAACAGCACTCACAACTTTCCATTTCCAAACAACTCCACATAAATAGTTTGCAAGCTGAAGTTTGGGCAGAGCCAGAGCGAGCTCAGGAATACAGATATCAGCTTTATTGTGTTTGACTCATCTCAGTGCAGGAGCCTGCTGGAAATAAAAATGTGACATTCTTCCAAAATGACAGGAGAGAATTTTGAGATGTTTTCCTAAGCCAGACAAGAGGAAAGCACTGAGCATTAGATCAGCTCCTGTCTTTTTTCCAAGGAGGAACGAGGCACAGCCAACTCCAAGCAGCTCCGTGCTCCACGAGGAGAGCTGAGCCTGGTGCAGAGCACAGCAAATACCTGTCTGCACTTTCCAGGAATCCTGGATCTCAAAGCTCACCCAGTTCCATCTGCTACCATGGGCAGGGACACCTTCTGCTGGAGCCCTGGATGCTGAGAATTTCAGATTTCTGGGCTGGCAGGCACTGACCCCCAGGAGAGCACTGCAGTGACCTGAGGGCATGGAGAAGCTTCCAGAATGGAATGATGGAACTGGGATTGTGGGTGAGGAGTTTGATTAGAAGTGTGTGACATCACAGGGTGGGAAGCTTAGAGTTTAAGGGTTTAGAATATAGCAATATATATAAAGAAAGATGGAGGTTTTAGGGCAGTGGCTGGTCCTTCTTCTCCACCTTCTTCTTGACCTTCTCCTCCATGGGTTTGGGTGGTTTTGTGTAATTAGATAAAAACGTCCCCATTGTGGGCACGGGTGGTTGGTTATTGGGTTAAACATAGGAATAATTTAGGTGCCATTTGTTAATTTGACAAGTTATCCTTCAAAGCCTTGTAAGAGAGAGATGGGGCTCCATTTTCAGTTTGTCAGTGAAGTGCTGCAGAGCTCAGGGTTGGTGAGACTGTGACATGGATAATAACTAATAAACACCTGAGTCCCAACAAGAAAAACCCTCTCACAATTTAATCCCGACCTTGGCAGGAAAAAAGAAGCAAAGAATTCACTGTCCCAGGTGTTCCCAGCCCCAGTGTCCAACCTGGCCTTGGGCACTGCCAGGGATCCAGGGGCAGCCCCAGCTGCTCTGGGCACCCTGGGCCAGGGCCTGCCCACCCTGCCAGGGAAGGATTTACAGAAGATCAAACAGTGTCTGAGTTCCTGCTTTGCTCTTTGTCTCTAGGGGAAGATCACACCTCGTTTTGCAGAAGCCAGTTTGAGCTGCTTCAGACATTGGTGAACTCCACAGTTAAAGAGAATTATTTGGGATTTTCCAAAAGGAGCTGGACCTACCATGGCAGCCCAGGTGGAAGGTGTGGAGTTTTCACCCTATCATCTCCCCTGAGAGTGGCTGAAGTCTCCATGGAAGGGCGAAGGAGAGCAAAGGTTTTGTCCTAAGGCACAGTGATAAAGTCTTTTGAAGACTCTTTAGGAAACCAGTTGTGCTGGTGGGAAAGCCTAGCAGAGTTTGCAGTGAGAAATCCATTTAGAAACCCAGTTTTGGAGAGCAGCCAGGGAGAGACAATGGTACCACTTGCCCCCAGACCCTGCCAGTGTTGCCCAATTCCCTGAGCAGGGTTTGCCCTGGATCAATCCTTGGTCAAAAGCCATGTCAGCTTCCAGCACTACACAGCCTCCTGGGCACCCTCCCATCCTTTCCTAACTTGGTCTTCCAAGGGCTCAGAGGGATAAAATTTGGGGAGAGAGTTGATGGGATGTTTTTATTCCATTCAGAAATGTACATTTCATTCATGGAGGCCATTTCTGTGACTCCTGCCCAGTTCTTTGTTCCCACAATCTCATTTTCCTCGTTGCTTCAAACACTCCATATTCCACCAACCAGTTTTTCAACCATTCCAACAAGTGCTAGTGCATCATGTTCCCTCTCTCTGTCATTTCTCATTGTCATCTCGTATCGTTCATCAAAGCACGAGAGGGAACATTGTCTGCAGGCCCAGGAAATCATCCCATCTGACCCTGCCCCAGCTAACGTGTCACTTTTGGCCTCAGGAAAATCCCATCAGCAGCAGGTGACAGAAGGGGCCTGGCATTTCTCAATTTCTGAATGCCTGTCACACTTTAAAAAGCTGGCCTTAGCTCAGCTGCCTCCCCCTTGCAAATGGAGATGCTGAAACCTCCCTGGATCACAAGAGAGAGTTAATATTTGTTCAGTGCTTTCAAAATGTTAAGTGCAAGATGAGTGCTGGGCCTTATTACCAGGAATAATGGATGTTTGCAACTCCAGCCTGCACTCTTCTGTGCCATCATTATCTGGCTTCTAATAAGTAACAGCTTTACCAGAATCCAGTCCCAGAAAACATCTTTGGGAAATGCTCTTTATTTGAACACAGATTGAAGATCACAGAGCTGTTGGAGTTGATATAGTTAAACTTTACAGCCTCTCTGGGAATGATTCAACCCTGACTTGTTACATCCAGCTTTTTGCTTTGTCAGTTATATTTGAATTTGTCTGAGAGGTTTGTAAATCGAGTTCATAATCTCATTTTGAGTGTAGATATCAAATACAGGAAAAATGCACCAGTAAACACCAACAGAAACCCCTGTACTGCTGGTTATTCACAGGTGCTGCAAAGAGGAGCAGGATGCCACAACAGTGAGCTCTGAGTTGACTCGTATTTTAGATTAATTTGTACAACCTTTTCCCTGAACTGCTTGGGGCTTCAATGTAAAATCTGCAAAGATATTCCTGACTCTGTTGCAATTTACAAGAATTAAAGCCTGGTTTGTGCAAGGAACCGCTAAAAAATTAACTTTTGTGTGCTTTTGGAGTTAACAACACCCATGTGAGTGAGGGGATCTTCCTCCTGTTACTAAGCACTTTAGCTGGGAATAAAAATGTTTCTTTAGATTTGGTGAAATTTCTGGCTGCAGAGAGTTGGAGAAACCTTCAGTTGCCAAGAGGATTTCAGCTGCCTCAGTGCTGCAGGAATGATCATCCCTGGAAAGGTGAGGGGTAAAAAAACCCTGTAGGCAAAGAGCTCATGAGCCAATGCCCAAGACATCACATAAAATGTCCTGATGGTGATGCCTGAGATGGTTTTGACAGAAGATTTGCTCTTTATGTAAATGGTGTTTATTCAGAGCACACAGTGATGGCCCTGACCCACCATAAATCTCCCTGAAGAATGCAAAACCTCACACTCTGGCATGGGCAGAAATCAGATTTCCCCCTTTTGCAGACATGAAGCTGCTTCCATTTATTGTGGCTTTGTAAAGCACTTTTTATTACAGAGCACAGGATGACATAGCAGGGTATAAACAAAGCTGTACCCAGAATAATCCCATCCTTCCAAAACCACTCTGGGAGCCCCTGTGCATTTGTAAAGAGCACCTGGGAGATGTTCCCACATTTGCATCTAAACATCCAACCCCTCTGAAGGTTCCTTGTTTTCTATCACTTCCAGCAGCATGCTGTGAAGGAACATAATTTAGGAAATAATCCCTTTCATTATGTACAGCCAAGCTCCAGTTTTTAGGCTAAAACATAAACAGTTTAATAAAATAATATTACTTAATAAATTATTATCTTCAGCTCCTCTCTGGACTTCTCTCTAAAAGAAATAATTAATCACCCTCTAAATCCCTAATAGCCCCATAATCTCTGACTATAAAAATTCAAATGCTGGGAGGCAGGAACTGCTGATGGAGGCAGCAGGATGGAAGGAGAGCTGCTCTCTTTAACCCTTCCCAAAGACCCCAAAGCAGTGCAAGGACTGCACTGTACATCCCAGGAGCTAAAGAAATTCAAATATTGCCTTTGAACCCTTCTGCTGGCAAATGCAGCCCTGCATGCAGCACGTTGGGCATCCCAAATGTCACCCTGCTGGAAGGAAAGCTGAAGGCACACCCAGAGATAATCAAAATACTTCTATGAAAGTAAGAGGAACAGGAAAGATTACTGAGCAAAAACCACAGAACTTCCCTCCAGCTTTGTCAGACTTTATCCAGGTTTGTGAATGCCACACCTTGGCTGACAGAAGGCAGCAGGGATGTCAAAGGAAATGCAGTTTTGGCTTCTTAATTCTCCCTGAAATTCACTTTCACCTGCAAGAGACCCCCAAGCTAATCAGACATTTAACAGCTCTCTGCAAAGCCAAGGCTGAAGTCATTTTTGTAACACAAACTCATAAATTTAATTTTATTTCCGTTCTGATTCATTGCAACACATTGTAAACCAGAGCATTTACTGAAAGCCTCTTCCCACCAGGTGTAAAAACCTCTTATTGTGTGTACACCCAAACATGGAACATGCAGCCAGTCACAGACACAGAGGTCACTGACCCCTGATGGAAATGACAGCAAAAAGAGATGATCAGCAGCTGCAGTGGAAGCCACAACATTTCCAACAGAATATCTTTAGTGCAAACAGAAAAGCCAAAAAGTGATGACATTATTTTTTTTATAAGTCCACCCATCTCCTCCTGGGAGGAATACTTCCAAGAAGAATTTGCACTCTGGGTGTACAACAACTACTTATGAGTGTTGTCTGAAAATGCTGAATTTACCTACAGGGCCTGTCAATGAAAAGAAACAACTGCAAAAACCTGTGATATTTAACTGAGATGGAACAAACATTCCCCCGGTGTAGTCATCTGCAATAACCATGAAACAAATCTTGATCATCTCTGTACACTGATGGAATATCTCTGGTTTTATTGCAAATCTGTCTCAAGCAGGGCAGCAGCTCTGTTTCCATTCATCCTTTAGAAAAGATGCTGTGACAAGAATTTCAAACACCATTTGTGGCCAAATGCTGCATTTGGATTTCTTGGAACTAAAGAATGAAAAGGAATGTTCCTTTGCTCCAGGAGAAGTGTCTCCAGTTCTGTGTGATGCATTACAAAAATCAGATGAGAACCCCAAGAGCTGACATAAGGATGTGATAAAACTTTCAGGTTTTATGGAAGGAAGCATTTTTCAGTTTCCTCTTAATAAATGAAAAACCCACATGCACAGTGCAAAGAAATATATTATGTCTAAGCATGTAAAATATGTCAGCTCAAACATTTTACAGTTTAATGAAAAATGCTTTTTTCAGGACAGTTTATATTACATTTGCTGGAGAAAAAATAAAAATCTTTTATTTTCTCCATATCACAGTCCAAAAATTGCCATTTTTTCCTAGCTGTAAAACCCCAGCATTGGGATATTTATGCATTGTGAGTTAGAAGCATTTTTTACTGGCTATCAAAAATTTAATAGCATTAGCTCTACTTGTGACACGTTTTCATTAAAATGAGAATGTGGAAAGCAGTAAAGTGAATACAGACCCTCATCAGTAGCAGTGAGGCTTTATGGTGGTCACAGGATCAGCTGGGTTATATTTGTCACAGACCATGATCAGACAACAGGACAAACCTCTTCTTTTTCACTGACATCAACAGAAATTGTGCTATGGAATGGATTTAATATGTAGAAGTTGTAAGTAATTCTTTAACTTTCATTTTATTGAACCTGCTGCTTCCTGCCTTAGGCTCGTACTTGATCTTTGGTGTCCAGACAATTCCCATTTAGTGCAGACATAGAGGTGAGCTGGGACTGAGGAGTGCCAAATTTTGGGGGAATTTAATTTAACTCTTGGTTAACACCTGAAGAAAGCTTGGCAGCAGCACATTTCTCATGAAGGGAAACACGAGGGCTCAGAAACAAACACATTTCAGCTTTGAACCCTGAGGCCCAGAAAGGACAGACTGCAGCAATAACTCATTAATTAACTAACTACAGGTTTAAATTAACATCTGCATCCTGCTTTGTGTCCCCTCTCACACCCTGGACCTGCAAAGCCACCACAGAAGTCATTCCTGCTTATCAGTGATGTAAATGAAAAGTCAATCAGCTTCCAGATTTACAGATTGTTCCAGTAATAGCCTCAAAAAACCCTAAAGCACCTGAGGGCTGAGCAGCTCTGGCAGTTTTGCTGCATAAATTTAGGAGCACCACAAACATAACTTACCAGTTGTATAAAAGGGTGTAATATTCATAGCTGGAAATAAATATTATTGCTTTTCACTTTCCCTGCTGTGGAAAACCAAAGGTGACTACAGGCACAGAGAGAGCACATCCAGTATTTCAGTCAATTCACTTTGATTTCCCTTACGAAAAGAAAGGTGTGAAATCAAAGAGCTCCCTTGTAAGTTGTCTTTGGGAAGGCTCTAAATCATTGATCCATTAGTGCAGGATAAGGAGGACAAGCCATGGCTCTGAAACCCTTTTGATGGCCTCACTCCTGGGCAGAAGGAACAAAGGTGCAGCAGCTGGCTCATCACAGCCCCCTGGGGATCTGCAGGACAGCTACAATAAAATCTGCATGAGTTTGAACATGTTGGGGATGTCCTGGGGAACCAATCCCAAGGGTGGGAAAAGGACAGGGAAAGAGGAGCAGACTCATTCAGGGGTCTGAGTACTCAATCTCAAAACCTGACAGCAAAATGCTGTTGCAGAAACTGGTCCTTTGCCATCCACACAACACAAGAAAATAAGGAAGAAAAGATTCAACCCTGGATCTATCTTAATCCTTAAATTTGTGTTAAAGGGCCTCCCCTTTGGCAGAGGACTAATCCTACCAAATGACAGCCAGTCAGTCATTTCAGTTCTCTTTATTCCTTTCAAGTGTTAGCCCTCTGCTGTTTCTTGACTTTTGCACACTTTATTTTCTCTTTCCTAAAGGCTTTAATTTTTTTTTTTTTTAAGCACAGTCCCAGATATCTCCAAGACTACAGGGATTGGGAACAGGAAGTTCACTTCCCTTATTCTTTTTTAATAATGTATTCCATACCTAATTAGCCAGGAGATGCTAGATTTGGACAAGATTTTGGACTTTGGTCTAGAAATCAGAAGGTTTATCATCTTTAAGTCCTGTTCAACCTGGCCTTGGACACTACTAAGGATCCAGGGACAGCTTCTCTGGGTACCTTGTGCCAGGGGCTGATAGCCAAAAGTTCCTTCCCAGTATCCCATCCATCCCTGCCCTCTGGCAGTAGGAGCCATTCCCTGTGTCCTGTCCCTCCATCCCTTGTCGCCAATCCCTCTCCAGCTCTCCTGGAGCCCCAGCAGGCCTGGCAGGGGCTCTGAGCTCTCCCTGGAGCCTTCTCCTCTCCAGGTGAGCAGCCCCAGCTCTCCCAGCCTGGCTCTAGAGGGGTTCTAGCCCTTGGGGTGTATCCATGCCTGCTCTGGACTCTCTCCAGCAGCTCCACATCCTTTTGACGTTGGATCCCAGGGCTGGAGGCAGCTCGGCAGGTGGGACCTCACCTGAGTGGGGCAGAAGGACAGAATTCCCCTTTTCCATATTGCCCATGGTGTGGGATGAGTCCAGGAGTTGAGGTTTTTCCCCGCATGCCAACCTCTAAATGCACACCCTGCTCCAGCCATCAAACATCGGCAAAAACCCCGTGCTTTAAAGCCGCACCTCCGGGCAGGGCACGACCGGGCACACCTGGGACACAGCCGGGGAGAGACGGGGAGTTACCGGGATATAACCGGGTGTACCTGGGACACAGGCGGGGAGATACCGGGATATAACCGGGTGTACCTGGGACACAGCTGGGGAGGCACCGGGAACACAACCGGGCACACCTGGGACACAACTGGGTCCACCGGGAATACAACTGGGCACACCTGGGACATAACCGGGAATAGGTGGGGAGGTACCCGGGATATAACCGAGTGCACCTGGGACTTAACCAGGTGCACCTGGGACACAACTGGGGAGAGGCGGGGAAGTACCCGGGACATAACCGCGGGCACCTGGAACACAACCGGGTGCACCTGAAATATAACCGGGGAGAGGCGAGGAGGCACCTGGGACACAAGCGGGAATAGGCGGGGAGTTACCCGCGACTTAACCGGGCGCACCTGGGACACAAGCGGGAATAGGCGGAGAGGCTCCACGAGTAAAACCGGAGGTAGGAGAGCGCTCCCTTTGTGTGGAGCCGCTCCGGCCGCGGCCGGCCCGGGCGCGGAGGGGACGCCGAGGGGCGGCGGGCCGGGCCGGGCCGGGCTGGCTCCGCCCGCACCACATGACTCCGCCGTCGGGAGAAACTTTTCCCGTCCCGCGGTTGGAAAATGGCGGCGTAGGGAGCGGGGCTCTGGCATCCCGGCGGCTCCCGGCGCCATGACCCGCTGGGTGCCCACCAAAAGGGAGGAGAAGTACGGTGTAGGTGAGGAAGCGCCCGCCCCGCTCCTGCCTGTTGCGCTCAGGGGCACCCCCCGGCCGCGGCCTCCCCGTCCCTGCCCGGCTCCCCGCTCCGCTCCGGCCGGGATGGAGCGCGGTGTTCCCCCCGAGTCCCCTCCGGTTCCTGCCTCCCCCGCCCGGCTCCTCCCGGCTCCCGAGAAGTTGAGGAGCTTTCTGGGAGCGCCGTGCCCCGCTGGGAGAAGTTGCCTTTCTCCCTCCGCTCCGCTGCGGTCCCGTCGCTCTCCGAGCGCTGCGCGGAGCGAGAAGCTCCGAGTTGTTTTCACCTCGGTGCTTTCTCCCCGTGCTGCTGGCGGGATGCACTTCCAGGCTGGCTCCTTTGGGAGCCCAGCCCGTGCCCCGAGTGCTGTCCCTCTCGCTTCTGCCGGAGTGTGATGCTCATACAGATCAGGGCTTTCTGGGATCCATTTCCTACCGCGCTCCTTCCGTCCCTCTCGAACAGAGGGGGATTGTTCCCAGCTGGTGGCTCGCACATCCCCGCTGGCACTAAACCGACCGAAGCCCGGGCAGGTTCGGGCCGGGAAGGCCCGGAATGAGTTCAGAGATGTTGCTTTTGGAGCAAAATGTTTTATTTCGGGGGTGCGGCGCAGAAAACTTCATTGGGGTGAATGAGTGTTTGTCTGGGGGAAGGAAATAATAAATCTGATTATTCAAATTGGAAACGTGAAGTTCAATGCCCACCACAGTTCTTGGGCTGGATTGATTGTGAGGAACACTTTCTCATAGAAACGTACAGCTAAACTTCATAAGCAAAGCCAGCAGGAAGAAGGGAGTTTCTGGGGCTGAAGAAGATCTGAGTGAATTGTAGGAATTAATTTTAATTTCTCTGTGTGTGTCCTTAGAAAACCACGGCTTGGTTTTAAAAATGATTAGAAAATTGCAGTTCCAGCGTGTGGGAATTACCTGTGGGTAATTCCCAGTGCTGAGGATGCAGGACAAGCACAGGGAAGCAGAAGTGCCACCGATGGCAGTCAGTCCCTGGTTAAGTTTCCAAATTATCTTCCTGGTGGTGTGGGATGGGTATTTTGGAATGACTGAATTGTCACGTAGTGTAAGCTGATGTTCCAACCCAGCGACACTCGAAAGCAAGTTCCTCTTCTGCAGGAGCTCCGTATCTGCTGCTGTGGTGGGGGTGACTGCCCTGCTCGCTTTCCAGGAATGTCTTGAAATTGAATTGAAATTGATTTGAAAGTGACATGAGAGAAAAAAGTGTGAAATTGGCTGGATTGTTTCATAACATACTTTAAGTGTGCTTGCATCTCCAGTGTGGGGGATTGCACGTGTAGTAAGAAAACTGGATTTAGTTGTAATTGAAGAGTAAAAAATCCCTCCCAGTTTGAAAAAGCCCAGTGGGATGTGCTTAGTTGGTATTTTTTTGTGTTGCTCTACAGAGAAGTTTGTGATGGTTTTATAATAATTTATGTTTCTCTGATAGTTTGTTTTCTTTTTCCTGCAAGGAGGCTGAGATCCTCACCAACCGGGGGTTTCTCTGCTGCATGACAGAGATGTGAGGGCTGAAAATAGATGAAGTGTCTCAAGGAGATAAATCAGATTTGGAGCTAATTGAACTCACTAATTGTGGATTCACTGGCCTGTGCCATTCTGTTATAGGCTGCTTTGGGAGAGATAGCTTATTTTTGGTGTCCTCTTAAAGGAAAGGAATATTCAATTTGGTTCTAAGTGTTTTATGGACCTTTAGTGTTGTTAAGAAAGGGCATTGTGAGTCTTCTGATGTTTTATTTTTTGCTGCTTGTGAAAGCTGGAGGTTGTGGAGAACTGATGCAGCAGTTGTGTAGTCCCAAACAGAACTGGGGACAGCACTGTTAACCTGAAAACTTGGACTTGAGAGTATTTTTCTTCCTATTTGCCATGACCAGCCCTGGGGCTGATGTTGACTCAGTATTGTCTGTCAGGGAGAAGATCCCTAATAGGAATGCTAATGGGACTCAGTGAAACAGATGTACAACGCTTTGGGTGTCTCATCAATCCATGCAAATATCTCCAAAGGGATGGTGCCATCATTCCAGTGGCAGGGGTGAGGAGCAGTGGCCAGGAACTAAGCCAGGAGAAGTTCCACCTCACCATGAGGAAGGATTTCTTTCCATGAAGGGGGGCAGAGCTCTGGAACAGCTGCTGAGGGAGGGTGTGGAGACAACCCAGCCCTTCCTGTGTCACCTGCTCCAGGTGACAGCTGGGATGGACTGGATCATCTCCAGAGGTGCCTTCCAACCCCAAATATTCTGGGATTCTGTGTGCAGGCTTCCCCAAGCAGAAATCCCAGGGAGGTGTGCTGTTGTGGTTATGTTCAAGTCACAGCAGTGGGAGCTCAGAAAAGTGCCTGTGTCTGTATACAGAGTTGTGTACATATAAAATACACACATGGGCCTATATAACACATTTATGTCCCTCTCCCCCTCCTCTGCTGTATCCCTGTGCACAACAGAGTTTCCTTAACAGCCCAAGACCTGAAGCTCTGCTGGCTGTGGTGCAGCTGCAGCAATGATGCCTAGAAGCCTGCAGTGCCAGCTGGTAGGACCCAGGTGTGTTGAGGAGCCTCTCCCATGGCACGGTGGGATTTGGGGATGCTCCTGGGTGCCCTGCATGCCTGCAGAGTGAATGTGCTGCCCTGAGCCTCTGTGCAGAGGCATTATCTCAGCAGGCAGTTGAGAGAGTGACTCAGCTCTGCTTCCTGAGAGCGTTCAGGGCCCGGCTGCAGGAGGAATGGGTGTGGATCTAATGGGATCATACGGATATTAGGGGAACATGTGGGGAGCCAGGAGGAACAGGGACATCATCAGCTTCCTTGGAGGAGCTTTTCCCTGCTCCCAGTGCTGCAGGTCCTTGCCCTTCTTCTCAATCCTGCCTTTCATCCCTGGCCCTGAGCTGGTGGGGAGGAGTGTGGCTGTGTGGAGGGGACCACGTGGCTGTGTGGCTTCCTCCACGGGGACAGCAGAGGCTCCCAGAGAGTCCTGAGAGCTGTTTGTGTCCCCTCGGTGTCACACAGTGGCCATGGAGTGTGGCTGCTCAGCCTCCCATTCTCTGCTTTTAGCGTGATGGGAGATTGGTAATTTTGGAGGTTTTCCTTTCTGCTGGAAAAGGGATGTAAGGAGCTGCTCTGGGAGCCTGACCAGCACCTCTGAGACACTGCACAGTGGCTATGGTGGCTTCCAAATCCTGAATTCTGCTCTTCTTTGCCCCTTTTCCTTTGGGCTGCAAAATGCAGTGAGAGGTAGAACTGGTGCTGCTGTTGTTAAAAAATACGATATTTGAAATGCTTTTGTGTTCAAAGGTTTGTGTTCATATGGAGTAGTCAGACCACAGTAAACTACCCTACTGTGGTAGTTTAATTCTTTTTTTTTAAATTGAATAAATGGTGAAACAGAAGATTGGTGCCACGTGCCCTTGGATGGTCAGATGTAAAAGGAGAACTTCCCAGTTACAGAGCTTGAGTCCCCATCCCTGAAGGTTTCCAAGGAAGGGCTGGATGTGGCACTCAGAGCTCTGGGCTGGTGACAAGGTGGGGATTGGACTTGGACCTGTTGGTCTTGGAGGTCTTTTTCAAATTCAGTGAGTTTGAGTATTTTTGTTTGTTCCTGGTGAGTTTTTGTTGTGTGTCACGGCTTGGCAAATAATAACAAGCCTGATTTTAGCTGGGGGCATTGGCCACGCTTCATGCTCAGGGTGTTTCAGTGCCTCTCTGAGGTTGGGATGGCTTTTCCAAAGGGGTTTATGGAGGTACCTTCACATCAGGTACACAGAAATCTATATGTTTTTTATTAGGGGAGGGCTTTAAGGAGTTGGTGGACTAAGAGGTGATACAATGATCATGACTTGAAAGTTTTGCAGCTGAGTTTTGCTTTTGTAAAGTCTCTTTAAAGGAGGGAATAAGAATTTGTCAAGATGAAAGCTGGTGAAAGCACAGAAAATCCTACAGCAGAGCAGTGCTGCTTCTCCTCTGCTGCTTCAGGGAGGACTGTGGTGGTTTAGGACAGTTTAAGGCTTTTGTGGAGCCCTGGAGTCACAGCCCAGGCTGTGGGGAGCTGTGGTGGCACATGGGGACTCATGTTTAAGGTGATGAGTGTGTGCACGTTTGTGCCTTAGAGCAGGGAAGGAAACATTGGAAGGAAATTGAAAATGATGGATCTTAGGAATGCATCTTGGTGATTTTAGTGCTGCTGTGCTGTGAGGTTTGGAGCTGCCTGGCAGGACAGGACAGGTGACTGCTGTTAGTGACAGCAGGGCTGTGCTGTGACACATCCCAAACCTGTGGAGCAGAAGTGGAAGTGGAAAATGTCCGTGGAAGATTTGCTGCTGCATTGAACAGAAGATTGGAGTGAGCACATGCAGGTTCATTTTCCTAGAGCCAACATGGGACACCCAGATCAGGGTGTTGTGTGTTCCATCCCCTGCACACCCAGATCAGGGTGTTGTTTGTTCCATCCCCTGCACACTCAGATCAGGGTGTTGTGTGTTCCATCCCTGCACACCCAGATCAGGGTGGTTTTTGTTCCATCCCCTGCACACCCAGATCAGGGTGTTTATTCCATCCCTCTGCTGGGAGGAAATGCTGAGGGAATTGGGGTGGTTCAGCCTGGAGAAGAAAAGATTTGGGGTGACCTCATAGGGGACTTAAAATGCCTGAAGGAACTGAAAGATGGAGAGGGACTCTCTGCAAGGGCTGGAGTGCCAGGACAAGGGAAGATGGCTTTAAAAGGACTGAATATGTTTAGATGGGAATATTGGGAAGGAATTGTTCCTTGTGAGGGTGGGGAGGGGCTGGGATGGAATGGTCCCTGCAGGTGTCCATTGGGGTTTGGAGCAGCCTGGGACAGTGAAAGGTGTCCCTGCCTTGGCAGAGGTGGCACTGGATGCTGTTTATGATCCCTTCCCACCCAAACCATTCCATGGTTCTATTTTCCAGTTCCTTTAATTCCCTGCTTGCTGAGGGTTGCATTTCTGTGCTGCCCCATCCTAGCACCTCCTGAAGCCAAGGGAAGGGGCTGGAAGGTGCACCCCACCTCTTCCTGCAGGAATGCCCTGAGCTGGGCTGCAGCCTTGTGCTCAGCTCCTCCCGGTTTGCTCAGCAGCCTCTATTGTTCTCTGTCAATAAACACTTGTTGCAAACAGCAGATTGGAGAGGGATAACCTTACCAGATAAGTGGAAGGGAGTGTGGGCTCCTGTTTGTTTTCATCCAGGTCAACAACAACATTACAAGCTGGGATTGTTCTGAGAAATGATTCCTGGTGGGATTTTCCAGGAATATTTTTTATATTCCTCTCATGGAGCACAAACTGACTTCAGTAGGTAGCCAGCTGCCTATGACCACAGTACAGAGCTTTTTTTTAACTTTGCAAAGGGAGTTTTCAGTCGGTTTAGGGAATTTTCAGCTGCTGGTTTTACTCTTTAGCCTAGAAAATAAAAAAGGAGGTAGAAAAGTGAGCTTTTACACTTTACATGGTATGCAGGTATGGCAGTGACAGTAGTCAGGGGGCTGATTTAAGGTGTTTGATTTGGTATTTCCATCCCTGGAAGTGTCCAAGGCCAGGCTGGATGGGGTTGGAGCACTCTGGGCCAGTGGAAGTTGTCCCTGTCCATGGCAGGGGGTGGAATGGGATGAGCTTTAAGCTTTTCCTTCAACCCAGACCATTGTGGGATTCTCTGATTTCAAGTAGCACCTTGGTGTGTTGTGTAATTATGCCTTGATCTGTTCTGTTGGAAATGCCTGACTTAGGTGCACTCAAACAATGCTGATTTTGGGCTCTCTGCCACGCTTGGCACAGGTTTCTCTGTGTTACAAAGGCATTTTCCTTTATGCAAAGGCAAAACTTTCAGGGAAGGGGGGAAAAACATGGAGGCAGCTTAAACCTTCTCCAGGAAGCCCCTCTGTCAGCCTGCAGCTACAGGAGTAAGGGTTGGGATAATTTATCCTTTAAATATTGGTGTTCCTGGAGTTTTCCCATGCTGGTGCTGGAGCACATGGATCCTTTGCTCTGTCTAATGCTTCAGTGTGGTCCTGCAGGACTGAAATCCAATACCTCTGCTGAAGCACCTGGGGATGTGTCCAGCTGCAGATAAATAGCTGGGGCTGACTCCTGGTAATGAATGGAAGCTCCAAGAACTGCCTCTAATCCAGTTTTCAAGTATTTATTCCATCCAGGGTGTCAGTTTTGCTTCTCCCCTTTCACTTCCTGCAAGTCCAAAACTTCCTCAAAATGCACAGTGGAGCTGTTCCTACTTATGGGTGTTTTTTGGCAGGGTGGTGGACCACTGACAAGTCAGATTTTTTCTTTTTTATTAAACTTAAAAGCATTTTTAGTTCTGTTTTCTAGCCTGTGGTGGCCCTCAGGGCTTTTCTGACAATAGTAATTTTCTGAGTAAGGCTTTAATGAATTCCTTGATGAGTTATTGGAATACTTCCCTCCTTTAGCTTGGGCAGGGGGGGATGAATTGAAATCACACCCTGTGTAAACCAAAAAAAGTTCAAGAAGAGAGAATTCTTGTAATTCTGAAACTCTCTCTCCCTTTTCAGACTGCAGTTGTGCAAACATTTATATATTTATGGAATTATCTGCCCATGTTTATGTAATTTGTGCATTAAATCTGATTTCTGATGTAAAGATTTGTAATACAAGAAGCTGCAGTTGCTGCATTTTGGTTTCATCAGCAGAAAGATGAAATATCTCTGGAAATATTTTTCTGCTCCATCTAGCTTTGTAACTAAACTGAAATAGTTGCATTGAGAACTATTATGTGTAATCATGTACCCTCTGTATAACAAAACAAACAGATGGGTGAAGAACTGAAGCAACCACTGGCTGCCATACATGAATTTGGGGTTTTTTTGTATGTTTTTAATTTTTTTTTTAGCACTGCTGCTTTATTTCAAGTGCTGCTTATATTATTTCAGCACAACCCTTTTTAGAACGTGTTTGCAGAGGGTTTTGGTGGCTGATTTTGCCTGGAGGGTGTTGGAGTAGCAAAATGTCTTTGTGTTCCCCCAGTAGAAAATACCAGTGAGTGAGTGGAGCAGGATTTGCTGTGTGATTTCTGAATGGGAATGGCAGCACAATTGTACATAATCAATGTTGGTGCTTGGAGGCACTCAGGTTTTGGAGGCACTCTGTCTGTACATCCCTGCTCTTGCAGTGGCTGTGCCACTTTTATGGATGTGCTGCAGGAATTAGTGAATGTTGAGGTGGAAAACCTGCTGGAGCAGCTGCCTGGCTGAGCAGCTCTGGGGCTTTTGGGAAAATCTCATTATCCCTGAGGAGTCCCACCTGGGGAGGGCAGCAGGAATTGTCTCCCTTGAGGAGGAACCTCCTGCCTTGACCTGGGGCTTCCTGGCTGCTTCTGGCACAGCTTCCTGGAGCATTTGGAACATTTGGCAGTGCAGGGTGGGCACTTGGGACTGGAGAGAGCACAGAGCTAATGTTGATGGGTTTTTTTCTGTTTTTTTGTTTGGGTTGGGATTGAAAGTCTTTGATATGGTATTTTGTGTTTGGATTTAGATGTTTATTATTTCTTATTTATACTACAGTTTTATAAGTTATGAATTTTACAGTATTTTACTAACAAGATACAAAATAGTTTTATATAAATTTTTGTAAGTTTTTTTAAGGAAAAACTATCTAATTAAGAAATAGCACTTAAATTGGTTTTATTTTTAACTTAATAACTAATTACTTGTGTTCTGTAGTGTGGACTTCTTTGTTTAATTACAAAATGCTATTTAAACTCGTGAAGAAGTTACTGCTTTACACTTTATGGCAGTGACAGGAGTCAGGGGGCAGAGTGAAGGTGTTTGATTTGGTATTTCCATCCCTGGAGGTGCCCAGGGCCAGGCTGGATGGGGTTGGAGCACCCTGGGATAGTGGAAGGTGTCCCTGCCCATGGCAGAGGCTGTAATGGGGTGAGCTTTAAAGTTACTGCTTTCAAACTTTTTAGTTTTATGTATATTACTATGTTTTAAAACTTTAAATTCTATTTTTTTTTACTGTGTGATGTTACACACTTCTATTTAAACTATCCACTTATAATTTTATTGCTATTAATTAATTTTGGAAGCTTTTTTTCTGCTTTTAATTCAGATGTAGTGTTTTCTCGGGGGTCTGTGCCTTTCAACACAGAAAGTCTGAAATTCTCAGCATCCAGGGTTGCAGCACAGGTATCTGAAATAGCTGAGAGCCTCTAGGGGCACACAGATGCCTTCTGCAAGTGCAGCCTGAGGTGTTTGTGTTTGCTCTGCCTTCCTCCCCCTGCTTATCCAAACAAAGCACGGAAGTGCCGGCGTCAGCAGCTGGGGCTGGATGGAATAAAACATAAAATAACATCTGTGGAGGGACAGGGCCCTGTGTCCTGGCAGGGCAGGAACAGATGGGGCCACCCTGTACCCAAAAACCTTCACTGGGCTCTCTTAGGGAGGGTTTCCCCATTTTCATGCAGGGTATAAAAAGGAAAAATCAAAATTTGGAACAGGGTGCCAGAAGGACAAGGAACAAATGAGGCCACACTGTGCCCAAAAACCTTCACATGGCTGTCTTGGGGGGGGTTCCCAAGTTTCATACATGGAATAAAAAGGAAAAATCAGAATTCAGAACATGGCTTGAGTGTCCTGGGAGGACAAGGAGCAGAGGAGGCCACACTGTGCCCAAAAACCTTCACATGGCTGTCTTGGGTGGGGTGGTTCCCAAGTTTCATACGTGGAATAAAAAGGAAAAATCAGAATTCAGAACATGGCTTGAGTGTCCTGGGAGGACAAGGAGCAGAGGAGGCCACGCTGTACCCAAAAACCTTCAGCTGGGCTGTGTTAGGGGAGTTTTCCCCACTTTCATACATGGAATAAATGGAAAGCTGGGACTCAGAACAGGCTCTGACTGTCCCAGAAGGATGAGGAGCAGCTGAGACCACACTGTACCCAGAAACCTTCACTGGGCTGTGTTAGTGGGGTTTTCCTCATTTTCATGCAGGGAATAAAAAGGAAAAACTGGAATTAAGGGGGACCATGGCCAACCCAGGTGCTGCTGGTGCCTCTGGGAGTGGGCAGAGGTACAGGAGGATGGGGAGGGAGGGAGCTCCTCTCTTCCCTTCCCTGCCTCCCAGCTGCTGCTTTAGCCTTGAGCATCCTCCTCCTGGTGCCAGCTGGTCTGCAGGAGGAAATGTTGGCAGCAGGGAATGGTTCAGGGCATGGAGTTGGGTGCTTTTATTGAGGGGTTGCTTCATGCAGAGTGTGTGGATCAGAAATGGAGTGGAAGCAACTGGTAAGAGAAAAAAAAAAGTGCTCCAGTAGCAGAGGCTGCCCCAGGAAATCTCTCAGTGCTGAGCCAGATGGAAGCTGTTGATGAGGATTGAGTTTGTGAGTCTTGAGGCAGATGGTGAAGGATTGAGAAGGACTCTTGCTTTCAGGAAAATCTGCTGTGTTTAGGAGTGCAGTGAGCAAATCCTGCCCTGCCAGGGCTGGGATCAGCGAGGGGATGGCTCGGAGTGCCCTGCCAGTGCTGTGCTCTGAAGGAGGGCTGGCACTGGGCACAGATATGCTGAAATGTGTCACTTGGGCCAGCAGAGCTGGAGATAAGGGCCTGTGGGAATGTTTCTGCTGATAAAGAGGAGGGTCATCTCTCAAAGTGGGAGTGTATGAGTGGAAATGAGCATCAGCATGACAAGAAATCTTTAATTACTGTTTTGAGGATGTCCAGCAGCTGTTGTTTGATTGACTTTTTCCTGCTGCTTTTGGGGTGCTGTGGGAGAAATGTTCTTTTGCATTAATCTGTGGCTCATTTCTGGCTTTAATATAGAAAACAATGCTAACACTCAAGCCTTTTGTATGCTCTGTCTAACCTGAGGTAGTGGTGCTGTTACCTGGTCTCCAGCCTCTTTTTTTTCCCTTTATTTCTCTTCCTTTGACCTTACAAATTCCCACCAATTTTCTGCAGGCATCACCTGTTGTTGCCTTGTCATCCCTGCAGGAATTCCTTCCTTCCTGCTCACCCCTTCCCCCATTATTTTACTGCCTCAGTCCTGCTTGTTACATTTTTCTTGCCATGACTGGTAGCTGTTGGTGTTTCCATCAATCTATCACTTTCTTTGACCAGAATTCTTAGGTGGAGAAGACTTGAGAGCCTGTTTTATTTCCTTCTGTCTGAGCCTGGTGTGTCTTGTGGGTTTGCTTTTTTTTTTATTTTTTTCTCCTTCTGTGGATTGATCTCTGGAGTTTCCTGTGTGAAGGGTGGCTCAAACTGGTTGTAAAAAAAATTAAATTGTGGCAATTTAATTTAAAAAAAAATTGGAGGTATTTTGGCTTCTGTTTCACAGCAGAGTTGATCTGTAGGAGGTTTGTGTTTGTTATAGCTGGGTCCAGCTCTGCCCTTCCCTGTCAGCACCACCTCTGTAGCTGCTGACAGTCTGTGCCACCTCTGTCACCTCCACTGGGCTGCTCTGCCCTTTTTGGATGCTGCTCACTGACATTTGGGCATAAAGGAGGCAAGCTTTTTGTCCAGGCCATGGCAGGAGTGTGCACAGGGGCAGCTCAGAGTTCCTGGAGCACTGGGGCTGCCTCACAAACAGCTGGCATCGACTCCTTTGTAAGAATAATTTAGTGGCATGTGACAGAGCAGTGGTTAAAGATCCTTTTCCCAGAGATTTCAGTCACTGAGCTGTTTTGGTGAGAAACCAGCTGTCCCTGCTGACACTGAAGTGGCTGGAGATGAGAACAGATATTTTTTGTGGTGCAGATATTTCTTGGCCAGTAATTTCCACAGTGTGTGAGTCCAACGGGACAAAACACCAACCCCAAACTTTCTGATGCAGAGCCAGATATTCTTTTGGTGTTTATTGCACTACACTTTATTTGTATTTGCTGGTTGTGTTCTTGTTTGACTGGAACTAAGACTCTAAAAGGATTTAAAAAGCAGATTAGATGTTGGTCTGGTAATAGGGACATCTGCAGTTGGATGGGATTGCTCTGATGCTGAGCACTGCTGCCCTGCAGAGCTCCAGGAGGTGCTCCTGGGGGAGGGAATGTTTTATAAGGCCTTGATCTGTCTCTGAAGTGCTGATTGTAGGAATTGGACTTTGGATTCTGTCTGGTGCCTGTCCTGCTCAATCCCAGTTTTGGGATGTTGATGGAGGGTGGTGCTTGTGCAAGATTATGGCCAAGGCTGGGTCAAACCAGTGCTGCAGCCAAACTGGGAATGGGGTCCCAGCAGCTGGGGCAGTCCCCATCCCTGGAAGTGTCCAAAACTTGTGGATGTGGCACTTGGGGACCACATGGGCTGGTGGTCACCGTGGTGCTGGGCTCACTCTTGGACTGGATGATCTTGGAATCATTAAGGTTGGAAAGGACCTTTAAGATCAGCAAAGTATTTTTGAGGAAAACATCCCAAACCTTCTGTAAAAATCATTTTAATCTTCAAATGCTGAAGTATCTTGCTTTGAGCTCTGTGGGGAGGGAATTCTTATTCCCAAAAAATGAAGACTGGGTGTAGCCAGATAAGCACATTTTAGTCAAGACTTGAGAGAATGACTCAGTTGTGGTGCTGCTGACATTGTTGGAAGTTTTGTGTGGGTTCAGCTCTGGTTTGATTTTCTACTTGAATGTATTCTTGAAGTGATTTATTAACAGATTTTTATCAATCACTGGTGCTGCAGAGGAGCCTCTGTTTATTTACTGGGCTGTGATGAGTGATGGAACTGGTTCAGATTTTTGCCTTAAACACAGAAAATACAGCTGGGTCTTCCTGCAGCAGCTGCACTTTCCACAGTTAGAGCACACGAAGGTGAATGTGTTCTTGGCTGAAAACCAGGAGTTTTAATACTTTTAGGGCTTGAATATTTAAAATATTGGCATAACTGCAACCTTTTGCTGCCCGGGTGTGATACCATCTATAACACAGTGTGCTGATCTTCAATCAGGATATAAACTTTTAAGTCCAGGAGTTCATGTATTATATTTGTAAAGGGCTGTCTGGATGCTTCCATAACATTTACATAAAAAGTGTGGAAAATAGAAAATAATTTTGTGGAGGGGAACTAGAATAATTGCATGCCAGCTTAGGTTTTCAGGAGATGGGTAGTGACAGCTTTGAGAAATGCCTGGGTAGACTGAGTGAGAAGTAAAATATTGGTGATCATTGATGAAATCTTGAGTTCTGCAGTTGTTTCCCTTAAAATATTGGTGATCATTGATGAAATCTTGAGTTCTACAATTGTTTCCCTTTTTGCTGCACCCGCATGTGACAGAATTTGTGTCGTTACCTTTGCTTGCAGCAGCCTCCTCTTGCTCTTGGGCCATTCATGGAGCAAGAAATGTTTTTAAAGTTTAAACTGTTTTTCTCCAGAACACTGAGGGCTGCTTAGCAAGAGGGCTGAGTTAGACTCCTGCAGGAAAATGGCACAAATACTCTCCCCACCTTCTCCAGCACAGGTCCCACTGCTGAGAGCTCCTGCTGTCTCAGAGGATGCCTTCAAGCATGGCCAGGGCAAATGTGTGATTTATAGATCAAAACCAAGCTGGTTTGCTGGGCATGACTTGAGTGTGGGCTGTGCTGGCTGTCATGAATTTGCTTTTTTAATAGTTTTGTTGTGAGGTAGATGTGCTGCAAGTGGAGATGAAGAGTTGAGGAATAACCACTGATTTTAGATGAATGCAGTAATTTTTTAGCAGGGGAAGCAGAAAGGTGAGAGTTACACTGTCCAGTCTAGCACAAGCTTTGCTGCCTGTTGGAGCTTTCCAATCAGAGACATTGAAGCAGATTTTGGGAATCATGGCAGGGGAATCAGTCCCCTTAAGCTGTTTGCAGTGCAAGGAACAGCCTGGATCTGTTCCTTGGCCAGGAGCTGCCTCTGGCTCCTGCTCTGCCCTGGGCATGTGCTGGCTGCTAATGCCTCCCCCTTTTCAGGGAATTCTCAGAGTGATGCTGGGAGAATAACCTGCAAAAAGGGGAAGGAATAATCAACATACTCCCTTTCTTACAGCAGAGGTGAGAGAGTTACTGCTGGGTTAGTGGCACCTTAATCACCCTCTTGGCATTAATATGTGACCCCCAGGGGGTTTGTAAAATGCAATTTCCTTGGATGATTATGCTTGGGAAGGAAGGAGTTACAGCTTTGAATTATTCTGAATTAACAAGGGCAATTTGGAGGCTCAGAGCAGTGAGGGAGGGAAGTCTAAGGGTTATTGGGTTATTTTTGATGGATTTCAGTGGGCTTGAAGGGTGCCTTAGCAGTGGGGAACCAAATTCTTACCTGGGAATTCCTGTGTACATCTGGGGTTGATTACTGGGCTGCACTACCTTTAAAATACCAATTTATTGCACTATATATGTATTAAAAAAAATTGATTAAATAATAATTAAAAAAAAGGGGTTGGACTTGATGTTCCTTGTAGGTCCCTTCCAACTCAGAATATTCTGTGATTGGGCTAGAAGAGGCTTTAGAATTATGAAATTAACTAATGATAAAAGTGAATGGTCGTGAATGTGCAGGTGGGTTCTTATTGTGCCACAATTGTGGAGCTCAGGGTCTGGAAGCAGATTTAGGGTGTTCCACTATTCTGTTTTTCCCCTTTCCCAGAAGTCTGAATTTATGGAGTAAAATGTGATGCTAGATCCTTAATGAATAGTGACATCATATCAATTACTTTTCCTTATCTCTTCCAGAACGAACACAAAGATTGGTGTGGGCTCACAGGATTCTCTGAGGTGGGGAAGTTGGAATTACAGGGATATGAACTCTCTGAGAGAGCTGCCCCAGGGCTGGAGCTGAGAGGGAGCTGGACAGTGACCCTTTGTTAGGGCCAGTGGCCGAGCCAAGTCTGCTGGAAGCTGCCCCGAGCATGTGATTGCCCCTGCTCTGGAGAAAAACAATTTTTCCCTGTTTTTGCAAAATGCTGCTCTTATCTTTGACTGCATTCAGTGCTGTTTGACTTGCCCCCATGGTGATTTTTCCCCCTAATTCCAGCGTGAGGTGCAAATTCAGGAAAAGTGTCGCTGATTTCCCATTTCTGCCCTAGCCTGGCTGTTTTGGGAGGGAGGGGGAAAGTGTTGCTGGGTCCAGCTGGGGCTCTCAGCAGGTCATTCCCCTCTCTGGGTGTTCTTTTGGGGAATGCAGAACAAGTTCCTTGGGGTTTCTTTGACTTGGGGTCTTTACTCTCACTGTTGGAGGCAGCCTGATAATGTGATGGCAAAGAAAATAAATTGAGTAAGGTTTGAGGTGTAAAAAGCCTCAAACTCCCTTCATCCTTTTTCTCCCATTCCAGAGGCTTTCCTGAGAAAGGAACAGAGGAATTTTGATTTTGTTTTCCCTTGCAGAAATACTGAGGAGGAAGAACAGTAGGAAATGAAAGCATCTTCCCACCACCTCATTTCCCCCTTGCTTTAGGCTCTTTGCTGTGCATCATCAGCTCGGTGTTGCAGTGAATTGTGTAATTTTTTTCCTGTTTCCTCAGCAGTGCAAGAGGAGTTTCAGTGTGTTGAACTTGATTTTATAGTCCTTGAAATGCCTATTAAAACATAGCTGTGCCATTAAGCTCACTGCTGTAGTAGTGCTTAGTAAAGACCCTCTTAGCACAATTCTTCTCAGTGCCATTGGAATTTCCTGTCATGGCAAGGAAGGGGCTTGAAGAATTAAAGGCTGATGCCTCAGGGATGTTCACAGGGAGCTCTGTGGCCTCCTGGAGCACCAGGTTGGGCCTGGGGGGGCTTTGACATCATTTGTGTGGGTTTAGCCTGGAGTGCTGTGTTGGGAAGGACTTGGGGGTTTTAAGTCCCTTTCACCCACTGGATTTAAGAGTGAGTGAGCTTGTGACATTTGGGATGTGCACCTGTGTGTGTTGGCACAAACTAAACCAGGAGATTTCACTCAACACGAGGAGCTCCTCTCCACGAGGGTGGCAGGGCACTGGAACAGCTGCCAGGGAGGACATGGAGCCTCCTTCTCCAAGGGAGACACTCCAAAGCTGCCTGGATGTGCTCCTGTCACCTGCCTTGGCAGGGGTAGGAACTGGATCATCTCCAGAGCTCCCTTCCAGCCACAGCTGGTTTGGGGCTCTGTGTCTGGGTTTGGGACTCCTCCTGAGGCTGTCCCTGCTGTTGATATTTTGGGATTCTGTGGCTGGATTTGGGACTCCTCCTGGGGCTGTCCTTGCTGTTGATTTTTTGGGATTCTGTGGCTGGATTTGGGATGTCTCCTGGGGCTGTTATGGAGCTGCTGCTGTCCCTGGGCAGTGCAGGCTGAGGATGGGGTGGGTGCAGTGCTGCTGCCAGGGAGGGCAGGGATGGGGGCACATCAGGCAGGAGTGGGTGTGGAGCTGCAGCTCTGCCAGTTCTGGTCACTTCTCCTCTCCTGGGGACCCTCAGCTGGAGGATGTGGCCTGACTCACCACCAGCCCAGGCGTGTTGTTGCTCTGCCAGCACTGACCAGAAGCTGGATGAGTTCCTCATCTCTCCAGCCTTTAGCTCTTGTCCTTCTCCTGCCCTGCAGACCCCTGGGGGGCATTTTCTACATAGCAGTGTTGAAACTTTTTGCAAATTTTCTAACAACCACATGTAGAGGTGGTTTTGAATTTTGCTGAATTCCAAGCACTGAAATCCTTTCTTGAGGCAGAAATTGTTTTTTGGGTGAGCACAGCCAATGTTCAGATGCTGTCCTTGCCTGCCTGGAGGATGGTGCTGGAGCAGGAGCCAAGTTACAGCTCCTTAGTGGCCCCCAGTGAAATGAGGGAGGTCTGAGGGACCATCAGAACTCACTCCCTTTGTGATTCTGAGTTACCACAAGACAGATGCCAAAACATCTGCCTCTGGATAATGTTTAGTGTTAGTCTAAATCAGCATCTTGCTTTTTCTGCAAGAGCCAGTGTTGAGAGCTCGGGGTGATGTGATTACTCTTTGCATCCAGGGTGTTTCACTTAATGGACTTCTTAATATTAAAAATCAATTTGGATGTTCTTGATTGTGCCTCTTGTTAGCTGTGCATTATGGCACATTAATAATGCTGTTAGAGTCAATGATGATGTGTATATATATATATATTTTAGCACTAGTTTCAGCTTTATACCCTCAGTACTTGGTGGTGAAGTCCTCTGAATACAGATTAGCCAGGAGGAGGGGGAGAGCTGCTAAAATGGTGACTGAGCATCTCACTTCATTAGCTCCCTAAAAATAAAGTGTCTGCCTTGAAAGGAGGGAGGAAGGAAAACAAGAAACTGAACTTGCTTCTTGGAAATCTTGGTTTCATCCAGAACTCTTCATTTGACAGAATCCCAGATTTATTCATGCTGGAAAAAAGCACCAAGATCTTTTTAAGGCCATGCTGTGCCCAGTCCCCACCTTGTCCCCAGCCCAGAGCCCTGAGTGCCACCTCCAGCCCTTCCTTGGCCACCTGCAGGGATGGGGACTCCAAACCTCCCTGGGCAGCCCCTTCCAATGTCAAGTCACCCTTTCCATGGGGAAATTCCTCCCTGAGCCTCCCCTGGTGCAACATTTCTTGTCTTCTTTTTGCTTTCCCTGGGAACAGATCCTGATCCCCCCCAGCTGTCCCCTCCTGTCAGGGGCTTGTGCAGAGCCACAAAGTCCCCCCTGAGCCTCCTTTTCTCCAGGTTTTATTTCTTTCTGTGTTTTTTAATGAGTGCAGAAATGACAAGTGAGCATCTTGTGCCCTCCTCGAGCTCTGCCAGCAGGGCTCAGCAGGGTGGTTGCACTCTGGGAGGGCACCAGGCCCCAAGTTTGGGGTTGTTCTGGATTTCTGAAGTTTCCTCAGCTAATTAATTAATTCACACTGGGTGGTGAGTGATGGGACCCCAATGATGCAGGCACATTGCTGCCTTTGCCATCTGCTGTGAAACCTGGGGTGTCTGCTGGTGCTTAGAAAGCCTTGGTGGCCCTTCACTCTCTGTGCCCTGACTTTGGAAGAAGGAAGCAGGCTGGCATTGCAGGGATTTCAGCCTGAGGAGTTCCAGGGGCTGGTTTAGGGCTCTCTCACCCTCAGCAGGTGCCCTGTGTAGTGATGGAGGAGTTTGCAGGTGAGCCATTGAGTGTTTCAGGAGTTTGCTGCTCCCAGAGAGGAGGAGTGAAAGGAGCTGTCTCACCTTTGTAAGGGAAAGTGGTGATAAATCCTTTCTATCTACTTGAACTTGTGGGATTTGGGCTAATCCTGTGATAAAAGTCACATTTGTGGATTTAATCAATAAGATTAGAGCATCACTGGGCAGGAGGAACCTTGAGCTGGATTTTCTCCTTTAGCTCGGTGGTAACTGTTCAGATCTGAGGATTTCTCCAGGCTTCTCCTCTCTCCAGGAAATGAATTTTTTTGGGAATGTTTGGATACCAGAATAATTAAAATATTGAGAAAGAACTCTGACTCAAGCTTGGTGACCCCAGGAATGACAAAACCCAAGGTGAGAGCGAGAGGATCCACCCTTGGTTAATGCACACATGAAATAATTGTCATTAACAGTTCTTAGGTGCAACTCCTGACTCAAACACTGCTTTTTTCTTTTGCTTCTCCATTAGCCTCAGGTGTAGAAATTACAAACTCCTCTGGGTGTCTAGCAGAGGACTGAGGAATCTGCCTGAATACTCAAATCATCCACTTTCATTTTAGGGAAAATAGGAAAACCTTCAGGTGTCTTTTAATACCAGAGAATTTACAAAAGACTTTGCTCTCACCTCTGCAATTTGTCTGCTTTTATTGAAGAAGCACAGTTCGGATTTAGGGATTTTAGTTTTTTTTAAAGCCAGGGTAAAATAAAGCTGGTAATGTGTTAAATGTAGTTTGGGTTCATTCAGGAGTTCAGAATGATTAATACAGCCTTTAAAGCAAAGTAATAGCAGGGGATATTACTCTGTAACATTTTTATGCTCTCTTAAGATATTTCACCTTTTGTGCAGTTAGAATAGAAAAAAGCTTTTTCAGTATAAATTGATGTTACCTTTGTTTGCTTTCTCCTTTGTTTCCACCACTAATTCTTCTAGTGTTGGCCCCCTCATTTTTCTGATGTGTTCAGATGGAGTGCAGCTCACAGAGGTGTTTGTTTTGTGTTCTTGAATGGTAAATGGGGGTTTGGTGCAATTACTGTAATGCCCTGTTCAGTGTTCCTTTCTTTATCAACTCCTAGAGCTGGAAAATGCCTCTTTCTGTGCCCACACTTAATCCTTTGCTTTGGCAACTTTGGGACCCTTGGGTGGATGTTGGATTTTTTAAATTAAGCAAAACATACTTCAGTTTAAAAATAGAAAGCTGCACCTCAGGTTTTTAAATATATTAAATGATAGCTCAGGATACAGTTGATGAGACAAAATGCAAACTTAACAGTTTCATCCTATACTCCTCCAAACTTTCTTTCCCTTTAATTAAAACCTTGTCATTTGCTCCAATCAAACATTTTCTATCACATCTTTTGATGCCACTGTACCCAAAACCCCTTCCTGTGAGGAGGAGTTATACCTGCTCCCTTGCAGGGGAGTTTGTGGTGCAGGTCAAGCCTGGCTTTGTGATCACAGGGGTGGAATGCACTTGGTGGTTATTTGGGTTGTTTGCTTCAGGATCTGTCAGTGCTGTTGGAAGCCAGAAATGTGATTTATTTTCTCTTGCAGACATATTTTTCACACACATATATATATATTTGAGGATAAATCACCCCTCCCTGGCTCCTCAGTCGGTTGAGGTCAGTGGGAGCTGGCGTGGGCAGCAGTTACCATTTGATGGCTGTTTGTCATCTTCTGTCAGAAGAATTGGTCATTCCACTGCAGCTCCTGCTGCCTGACCTTCCTTGTTGTGACAGACACCACTTTTAGCACTCTTGGGCATAAATTTTAGTGCCTTTTATTCATAGCTGCCTTTGATCCTGAGCGTTATTCCACTTAAATGCTGGAGAAATGCTCAGCTGGAGTGTGAATTGAGTGCAGGACTGGTTTTTAATCTCTTAGAATGCAAATTTTTCCTGTCTGGGAGGAGTGGTGTGAGTCAGTGAAGTTGCTTGTCAGGGTCCTGGAGGTGGGAGACGGTCCTTGGATTCATTTCTGGATGTGTGAACATCCCAGGGGGCCCTTGACTGAGCTGTGAGCGCTGAAGGGATCTCAGTAAACACCCTAAAGATTGGGGGTTTTGTGTTGCACTCCAGGCACACAAGTTTGGAGGAGTTGGGGCTATGTAGCTTTGAGTTCCCTGCTATGCACAAAAGCTGAAATGTGAATATTTCTGGGGAGTGTTTCCAAGCAGACTGTGCCACGTGCTCGGTGTTCACCACTGTGAACAGTTTGAAATGCTCATTTTTGTTAAGGTTTTTCTCAGAACCCCCTTCTCCTGCAGGGTAGCATTTATGGCTCTCAGATATCCTGTGCCAGATACTTGGGAGGGAGAGTTTATCTGTCCCTAATAATGACAAATTAGGGAAAACATTAAAGCACAAATAGCTTGGCTTGTTTTGATGCTAATAAAAACTGTTACTTTCCAAAAGCTTCATTGAAATCCTGGTGGTAGTGGTCTCTGCAGTGCACCTGACCTTTATTCTTTCTACCCTGTAGTGTGTTTTTATTCCATTAATAATCTTCCACCTTCTGCAGTGTTTTCCAAACTACTTTTCCATGTCTTCTTTTCCCCCTGTGCACTCAGATTTCTTGATTTACCTCTTCACGCTAAAGTCTGTCAAGCCAGAGGAGTTCTGCAGAGAAAAGGACCCAGCCAGCCTGGGTGGGTTGATTTATGGGTGATCCAGTGGGTTATAAATTGATTTATTGGTGATCCAGTGGGTTATTTGTGGGTGAGTCAATGGATCATGGATTGATTTATTGGTGATCCAATGGATTATTTATTGGTGAGGCAGTGGTTTATATATTGATTTATTGGTGAGGCAGTGGTTTATATATTGATTTATTGGTGAGGCAGTGGTTTATATATTGATTTATTGGTGAGGCAGTGGTTTATATATTGATTTATTGGTGAGGCAGTGGTTTATATATTGATTTATTGGTGAGGCAGTGGTTTATGGTTTATTTATTGGTGAGCCAATGGATTATGGATTGATTTATGGGTGATCCTGTGGGTTATGGATTGATTTATGGGTGATCCTGTGGGTTATGGATTGATTTATGGGTGATCCAGTAGGTTATGGATTATTTATTGGTGGTCCAATGGGTTACGGATTGATTTATTGGTGGTCCAATGAGTTACGGATTGATTTATTGGTGGTCCAATGAGTTACGGATTGATTTATTGGTGATCCAATGAGTTACGGATTGATTTATTGGTGATCCAATGAGTTATGTTGATTTTGGGTGATCCAGTGAGTTATGGATTGATTTATTGGTGAGCCAATGTCTTGTGGATTATTTATGGGTCATCCAGTACATTGATATGGGTGCTCCAATGGGTTATGGATTATTTATTGCTGCTCCAATGGGTTATGTATTGATTTGTTGGTGATCCAGTGGATTATGGATTGATTTCTTGGTGAGCCAATGGATTATGGATTGATGGTCTGGTTGTGAGCTGGAATTCCAGGGGTTCTGGGCAGAACAAACAGGAATTCCTGGAGGCTGGAACTGGAGCAGTGGGCTCTGTGCCCCATCCTCGTGCTGGGATCAGACTCCCCTCGTTCCCACAGGGATGTTCCTGGTGTGTGAACAGGACCAGGTTTGGGCTCAGGGCAGGGGTTTTGTGCAGTTCCCAGGTGCTGCAGGTGTGGATTGTGGTGTTGGTCTCTGTAATGCAGGAGGAGGGCTGGGCTGGGAGGGAAGGCAGGTCTGGATCCCACCTCTCATGGCTTCGTGTAGAACTCTGCCAGGTTTGGAATTTGAGGGGTTTTTTGGAAGTGCTGTGTTACCTGTAATGAGTGTGGAATGGGCTGGGGATGCTCTGTGAATTCCTGGTCTGAAATCAATTTCCTCTGACAGCCACGAGTCCCTTACCCAGCTCTTTCTGTTCCAGTAAAACATCCCTGAGCCCTGCCCTGGAGACTGAGGCAGAACCAAAAGCAGTGAGAATCTCAGGGGTGGTAGGAACTTCAGAGCTAATTATGATGTTCCAAAAATGCTTTTCTTTCCTGAAGAGTTACAACAAATAGTGAGAAATTCTGATTTTCAGGTATTATTGGTCCTCTTTGGAGGGAATAGCTGCAGTTGGAAATTGAGGAAGAAACTTCTGTGGGTCCACCTTGACTGAAGTTCTTTGATTTCAATTTCTTGTGAAATATTTCAGTCTCTGCCTTCAATCACGAGGGACCCTCCTTGGTATTAGAAGATTTTTTTTTCTCCTACAGAGCATTTACTCCATATAAACCTTATAAAAATTTGGCTTTTGGAGTTGTAACTGTTTTGGTTTTTGGATCATGAGTGTTTTTTCCCCAACCAAACCTGGTTTGTAGCATTCTTTGTCAGATGCTTTTGTGGACATTGGCCAGATTTTCTTTTGGGAGTGGCAGGGAGGAGAGGTCTTTGAGTTCCTGTTGGATTTGCTGTATTTTATTGTGCAGCCTCTGCCACTCAGAAATTCCAAAATCACATTTTTCAACATCCTATGCATGCAGTAAATGAATGAAATGACTGAGAAGTCATCCTTTGTTGTTAGTGTGGCAATTGGAGTTTTCTGAAGACACTTTGTAAGTTTTCTGTGTGTTGAGCTGACAGGGGAAGACAGAGCAGTTCTTTGTAGAGCTGCCTAAAATTGACACAAAGTGCTGTGGAAGGCTGGCAAATACAACAAAAATTGAGTCTATTGCCATGAAGAAGCAAAGCATTGCAAACACAGTGAGGTACAGCTTTAGAAAGGGAACTTGTGGGGTTTATTATGTTACAAAGGGAATTATGAATGGAAAGGGAATTAAGAACTTGGCTGAATTTTTATAGAACTTATTTTTTTTTTTTAACAAGGAGGTTCAGAATGGCAATAATGAGTAATAAGAGCAGTGGTGTGATGAGACAGCTGGAATTGTTGCCTTGCCTGTGCTAACAGCAGTGTTCCCTCTGTCCAGCTCTCTACAACTACGATGCCAGGGGACCTGATGAGCTCTCCTTGCAGATTGGGGACACCGTGCACATCCTGGAAACCTATGAGGGTAAGATGGCAAAAACTGAATTGAAAACCAGGATTTGGGGGGGAATTGTATTCCTTTTCTGTTTGTGACCCTCTTGAACTGGAAAGTGAAGCAAATGGGTTGAGCTGGTGAATAAGCACTGGATTTCCTGGGGAAGAAGAATTTTCTCCCAGCTGGGTTTGTGTGGATCAGTTGTAGCCTCTCCCCCACGTGAGAGAAATGGGAGATGCTTTTTGGGAACCCTTGGGTGATGCAGAAGAACCTGCTGCTGCAAGAAGTTTCATCTGAATTTGGAAGTCACCTGGGTCTTGAATTATTTATGTCTCTTCTGAGCTGGGTGCCTGTGTTGGTGATTTCAGCCTTTTCCAGGTGCCTCTTTGGATGTGGAACTCTACAGACATCACCTGTACCAAAACCTTTCCTCCCTGATCCTTGTACAAGGGAATTCCAGTGCTGACTTTGATAATCAACATGATGGGGAAATTGTCACAACGTTTTCACCTCTTAATCCAGGCAGAATAAAACTTTCATTGTATCCTTGAGTTGGAATTTTGTGATGTGCTGCAGTTTTGAAAGGTCTGAGGAACACAGAACTAAACTGTGTGTTTAAAATAGTGTAATGTTGTTTGTTTTATGGAGACATTTACTTTAATATATTGATTTAATTTGTTTCTCTAGACATTGATCTTTTGGTAGATCTGGGTGCTAAATTTTAGTTATTGGATTAATTGGATTTTTAAAAAATATTATACTTACTGAAACAAACAATGCTGTTTCAACAAGAGTTGATCATCACTTGAAGTGGAATTTTTGAATTTTCTCATTATTCCTGGGCTGGCCTTTTCTTGGAGCTCAGTTTGCTGCTGCAATGCCAAGTTTGACTCTGAGCAAAGCAATCTTTCCACTATCTGATGCTGCATGCTTTAATAAACCCCTAATAATGCCAAGATTTTAAATGCAAATGGAGCAATTCAAATATTGCACAGCTTTGTACTTCTGTATAAAAATAGATTTATTTAATGAATGTGAGAGTAACTGAGCAGGGAATGTGAAACCCTATTAAATGCTGCAATCCTATCAGATGCTGAAACCCTAATAAATGCTGACTGTTCCCAAATAAGTGGGGCAGTGGGGATGAGCCACGTTCCCCTGGGCTGGAAATAGAGGAAACCTTCACCCTCTCAGGGCTTGGAGCACTGGGATGAGTTCATGGTAAAAGAAATGCAAATTCCTGTTCTCCCAAGCACTGGTTGCTCATTCTTGATCTGAGATGGGGAAACTTTATAAAACTCTTACAAATCAAACAAAACCAAAGGATAAGAAGTTTACAAAAGCTCTTCATATCCTCAGTTCAATGCTTCAACAGAATATATCAAACACCACAGACCACAGTTATCTAAACCTGTTTTAATACTTAAAAATGATGAACTTTCTTTGCTTTTCAATTTATTTGAAAAAACTGTAGCATTACTTCTCTAATTTATTATTTCTCTAAATTCTGTAACACCTAAATCTCAAAAACTTCTCCTCTAAACTACAACAAACTGAGACCAAACCTCTTTCTGAGCCTCTCAAAAGAACTCTCAACATTTCTCTTCCTACAAAGCCATCCCCAAACCATCACAACCAAACCTGAGACAGATATCTGGGGGATGCTGTAGCTCTCCTCTCCTGTTCAGAGCTGCCAGGGTCAGGGCATCATTTGAGTTGTTTGATCTCCTGCTGTCCCTGGATAAAATTGCTGTGGGTGGGAGGTTTTGTACCCTCCAGATTCCCAGGGGTGTGCCAGGCTGAGGTGGGAATGGGCCCATCCCAAGGAAAACCCTCTAATGAAATAATCCTGGGACAGAAGAGTGATTGGGAGAGTCAGTAAAGCCTTTTTGCTGAGGATTTTGCCTTTCCTACCCTTTATCCCTGTGGGAAAAGCAGTTGGCTTTTTTTGTGGATACCTGCTTTGCTCCTCCCATCCTGAGTACCCATCTCCTCCCAATCCAAAATAGATTAGTTACTATTTTAATTTAGTTTTCTGCAATCATTCCTAAGTTGGGAGTAGTTTTGAAGGCTGGTCTGGGTCTGTGGGCTTTGAAGTGGTAGAAATTCATTTTTTTGGGTTTTTCCCCTTTTGAATCTGCATTGCCAAGAAAAACTCCTGGGAAATCCTTGCTCAGATGAGGGCCTGGAAGGGCTCAGTCTCACATCCATGGTCTGCACCATCTGATTTTAGGACAGATGTAGGATATCTCTTGCTGCCATGTACTGGAATTAATTTGAGTTGAACTTTTCCCCTGTGTTTAAAAAAATAATTAATTGTGCTGCCCGTGAGTAGAACTTATTTTGGAATTAGTGTTTATTATTAAAGTTTTGACATTTAAAATTCTAAGAGTGGAAATTATTTTTCCCTCTAAAATGCAAAAAAATGTGTAGAAAGAGTTCAGTGTGTGGATCCTGTAAATTTTCAGTCTTGGTGAAAACATCCCCTGTTTTTATGGGAGTGAGGGGATTGGAAATGAATGTACACATTTCATTATTAAATATTAAATTTGTGTTCTTCCAGGAACCAAAGTAAAGCTGAGGCTACTTTCTAGACTAATCAATACTGAAATTTAATTTTTTTCATTTAGGAAGTATTTTAGTTTATTTTTCAGTTAGAAAACTTTCTTTGTCCTTCTGATCTGAGCCTTAGAGGAGAAGCCAAACAGGAAAGCCGTGGGAATTGCCAGATATCCTGCTCTGCAGGAGAGGAGGATTGCATTTTGTGGTAGATCCCCCAAACCCCAAGTATTTGCCACATTCTGGATTAATACTTTCCACATCTTTATTGTCTTAATTTTGTTTCTTGACATTATTTGATGGACTGGGCAAATGGAGCCATGAGATCAATAAATGTGGCTGATGAAGGGGCATTGCTGGGAAATGTAACAGAAAATCAACCTCAAGGCCAAGATGAACTGTTGAGCATCAATTAATTTCTAGTTCTGCCATGAGAAGGGAGTTTGGCTTCCCAAATAGGGATTTTCACAGAGGTTAAACTTGATATTATGGAAAAGTTAAGGTTTTGTTGCAGGTTTTTTGTTTGTTTGTGAATGCAGTGGAACTCTCAGAATGGATGCATTGTTTGAGGGTAACCACAGCAAATTCTTGAGTGTCTTTTGCACCTTTGACAGACAGAAATATTTTGTTGGTGTCTTAGTTGAGCATTTCCCTGGATGCCCATCTCCAGCTGTTTGGTCCCAGATTTCTTAAGGGCAAGGTCTGGTCTTGAGCAGGTCCAGGGATGAGGAGTCCACAGCCTGTGCCAGGGCATCACCTCCTTCCCAGGGAAGGAATTCCTGGAATCCCCCAATGCTTTGGGCTGGAAAGGACCTTAAATGCCCCCCAGTGCCACCCCTGCCATGGCAGGGACACCTCCCACTGTCCCAGGCTGCTCCAACCCGTGTCCAACCTGGCCTTGGGCATTGCCAGGGATCCAGGGGCAGCCCCAGCTGCTCTGAGAGTTCTGTCCCATTCCTTCCTCACCCTCACAGGGAACAATTCCCAATTCCCAAAATCCCATCTAAACCTACCCACTTTCAGCTTAAAGCCATTCCCTGGGTCCTGTCCCTCCTTGCCTTGTCCCCAGTCCCTCTGGAGCCCCTCCAGGCCCTGGAAGGCTCTGAATGCTTTGAAGTGGTAGAAGTTCATTTTTTTTGGGTTTTTTCCCCACTGAATCTGCATTGCTAAGAAAAACTCCTGGGGAATCCTTGCTCAGTTGGGGTCTCTGCAGAAGAGAGGTGAGGGCTTGGAAGGGCTCAGTCTCACATCCCTGGTGAGCTCTGATCTCTCCCTGGAGCCTTCTCCTCTCCAGGTGAGCCCCCCCCAGCTCTCCCATGTTTTTGGGGAGTTGTTTAGAGATGGCTTCACCCTTTGAGTGACCCTGTCCCCATCTGAGCCCCTTCTTGGGCAGCCCAGTGTCCCCAGGTGCACCAGTGGGAGCTGCATGGGCACCCTGGGCTCCCTGCCCAGCTCCAGGTGGGCACCAGCACCAAGCAGGAGCCTGGTGGGACCTGCCTGGCTGCACCAGCAGCTCTGCAGGGAGCAGCAGTGCAGCCAGTTCTCCAAGGCAGGTTTTGGCTGCTCCCTCCTCCATGATCCTGGCAGCTCTGGCTGCAGAACTTCAGGAAGGAGAGGTTCATCCATGAGGAGCTGGGCTTTTATTCCACAGGATGTCCTGAGGCAGCACAGGAGGTGGGCTGGGAGAAGAAATAATGATTGTTTGTTCTCCAGTTTGTGCATCTGATCACAGTTCTGTTGTTCAGCAGTTTATACTCCAGGACTTCAAAATGTTGCTTTATTCATCTGAAACTGTGGGAATTCAGTTTTTTTTATTAGGATTGGAATCTGTGCCTGGGTTTCAGGCAGTGCAGTGAGAACAGGCAAAAAGGTTTTGCCTCCTTTGTACCTGGCCAAGGCTGGGAGTGCTGATTTCAGCAGCAGTTTGGTGTTCCTTGGGAAGCAGTGGGAGTGTGGGATGTGAGGCTGTGGCAGCCTCTCTTGGGAGGTGAAGTGTGGTGGTTACACATTTGAGATTTTTGAGGTGGCACTAACCCAGCCCCAAGTGCTGCAGGGAGGAGGTGATGAATCCCTTGGGCTTGTGCTGCAGGAGAGCAGACTGAAAAATCCCCTTTAATTTGGATTTCTGGCTCCACATTGTGCATAATGAATTTATCAGCATGTGTTGGTTTCATGGAAGTTTCCCCTTGTTCCCAGGACTGGAACTGCAGTTTTTATTCCACATCTGCTTTGTGATCTCCCCTTGACAGGGATGCTGTGCTGTACAAACCCTTCTTTGCCAGGCTCAGTTTTCCAAAAGGGCTCCTTGCTTTTGTATTTTGATATGTGGCCCCTAAATTCCCAGGTATTCCTGTTTCCTGCTGAGATGGCTAACAGCTGGAGACTTGGATTTCTGGAATTTGAGTGGGTTTTGAAATGGAAGTAGCCTCTAGTAAATTTTTGTCAAGTTAATGCTCTTAAGTTGGTTTTGTCTGTATTGGTGAATTAGTAATTAAAATTAAATGCCCAGCAATTAAACACATCATGTGAACCACCATCCCTGTCATTCACTTCTCTCCGTTGTCACTCTGATTTTGCACCTTCCAGGATGACTTCTTTTATCCAGGATATTTATTAAGCCTGTGGAAAATTGAAATTGAGGTGGGATGTGCAGGGCTGAAGCATGATCAGCAAGCACCTCAGGGTGCTGCAGAGCTGGGGAGGAGCAGCTGGGAGGTGCCACAAATGAACTTTTTAATGCTTTTCCCCTTTGTCTCTCCCAGGTTGGTACAGGGGTTATACACTACGGAAGAAATCCAAGAAGGTGAGTGTGGCCAGAGTGTGCTCCTGATTTTTCTCCTGCAGTGGGATGGGTTTGGCACTGGGTGTGTGGGTTTGGTGCAGCTGGGTCCCACGTGTGCACTGGTCCCTGCTGCTCTGTGTCCTCAGCCTCTGGTCACTGGGAGTTTCTCAAGTTAATAAAAAGTGATTTTAGCAAGGCCTGAAAGATGAGTGGCATATCCAGCTCTGGGGTCCAGAGGGAGGATGTGGAGCTGCTGGAGAGAGCCCAGAGCAGGCACAGGATGATCCCAGGGATGGAGCAGCTCTGCTGGCAGCTCTGCTGGGCTTGTTCAGCCTGGAGAAGGGAAGCTTTGAGGTGACCTTAGTGTGGTCTTGCAGTGCCTGAAAGAGCTACAGGAAAGATGGAGAGAGACTTGGGACAAGGGATGGAGGGACAGGACAGGGGGAGTGGCTTTAAGCTGAAGGAAGGGAGGGAGGCTTAGATGGGATCTTGGGAAGGAATTGTTCCCTGGGAGTGTGGGGAGGGGCTGGCATGGAATTCCTGGAATTGCCCCATGTTCTGATCTGGAAAGGACCTTAAATCCCACCCAGTGCCACCCCTGCCATGGCAGGGACACCTTCCACTGTCCCAGGTGCTCCCAGCCCCAGTGTCCAACCTTGGGCACTGCCAGGGATCCAGGGGCAGCCCCAGCTTCTGTAGAGAAGATGCCCCAGAGCAGCTGGGGCTGCCCCTGGATCCCTGGCAGTGCCCAAGGCCAGGCTGGAGCACCCTGGGACAGGGGAAGGTGTCCCTGCCATGGCAGGGGTGGCACTGGGTGGGATTTAAGGTCCTTTCCAAGCCAGGCTATTTTATATTTCTGTGATCCCAGTTTTTGCACTGTAAAGGTAAATCAGACAGTAACTCTTGATGTGCATCATCTTTTTGTGTGTGCAGTAACTGCTGCACCAAAGTTCTCCTCAGGGAAAAGCTCAGAGCTTGGTGTTCTCCTTGGTCTGTTCAGAGGCTGACACTGCTTCTGTTAAATACTGAATTCCTGGAGAAATTCACCTCCCTGGCCCTGGGAGTTTTCAGTTGTTCCCTTTGGAGAGGGGAGGAGGCTCCTCCTGCACTGGAATTCCAGTGTGCACCAAGGGCTGCATTCACAGCAGCTTTTCTGGGAGGAAACCACACAAATGCTGCTTGTGGCATCATGTTTTCTTTTTTGAGCCTTTTACTTCATAGTACTAATTAAAATTAAACTTCAGGGTTTGCTGGTTTTTTCACTGAAACACTGCAAATGCCATGTGTGCCTCCAGAGGTGTGTTTTTAGTTGCTTCCATGTCTAAAAGTACAGAGTTCATCCCACCCATTTTCTTACCAGGCCTGGGTTTTTACTCTATTTTTGTACTTCGCCTTTTTTTTTTTTTTTTTGGGTTTTTTTTTGTGTGAACACATTGAATTTCTTACAAACCATATTTCATGAACGTGCTTTTTGCAGTCTGAGAAGCAATTAGATGTTTTTCTTGCCTTAAATTAATTTCATGTGTTGCTGCATTTGGCTGCCACTAAATTTAGTGATTTTAAAATATTTTTAAACTGGGGTAAAAATTCATATGTCCATGCACTGCTTCCCCTGGTGGCTTCCCAGGAATTTCTATTAAGGCATTCCCAGATGATCAGAAAACTGAACTCCTACATTGAAGGGCGAGATGGTGGAATTTGCTTTATCAGCTTGACTTGGATTATTTTAAAAATATTGTCTTATTTCTGGCCTCTTGATGAATTTAGAATATTTTTTCAGAGAAAATGTAAGGTTGCAATAACATCTTGAAAGGACAGGCAATGCAAAAATTCAATAGATATTAAAAAAGTCCCAAACACAACTCTTCTGATGCTTGAGGATGTGAATGGCTCTGCACACCAGCAGTGTTTTGGCATATTTTGGGTAATAAACACAATCTCTTGTGTGCAGCTGGTTAAATAACACATTTTTTTCCTCTCCCTCCCTCTCCAAGGGCATATTCCCTGCCTCCTATATCCATCTTAAGGAAGCAATCGTTGAAGGCAAAGGGTAAGTTGGGTTTGAAAAGAACAAAACTCCTTTTTCCTGCTTTATCCACATCATTCCAATGCATTTCCAAGTAACTTACACTTGTTTCCAGGTAGTTTTCTGCCTCACTGAGAAGTTATTTTGTGTTTTTCCCGTTCCTTTCCCTGGTGTGTGCAGTGGTTTGAGCTGTATTTGTTGTTCAGCAGCAATTCAGATCCTTTTGTACCAAATCAGCTTTGCTGGGCATGCAGGTAGAAGTCTCTAACATGGGTAGAAAAGCTGAGTTAAAAACCAGGAAAAAAACCCAACCAAATCCAGAGGAAAAAGGAGGTGGAGTGAAATTAATAAATCATTACCCAGGTATGAAATGGACTGAAACAGGATTAAAATGTTTTATTCCTTTGTGCCTGATTTATTTTTATACTCTGTTAAATATGTAAATGATCAAACTACTAATCATGAGATTGCTGCATAATGACTTCTTCCTTGCTGATTGCAAAACTGCCTTTAAGTACTCTGCTTCTGCAATATTCAAAGATCTGCCTGGTGTTCCTCACCTTCATGGTACCTCACTTTTAAACAAATCATACAGAAACTTCGTGGGAAGGAATTGAATCCTTATTTTTTGTTGTGAGACCAGTATTTGGGAAAAAAGAACAATCAAAGAGCAGCATGGTGGCCTTGCAGGTTGGGCTCAGCTGGTTTTTATCTTGGTTGTTTCTTGGACAATAAATCAGTCGTGAATGTTATGGTGAGGTGTGCATTGATATCCTTGGGAGTGGGCAAATGAGGAGAGAGTGGGAAAAATTCTCAAAGGTGTGGAGGGATAGGGTGAGAGGGGATGGTCTGAAACTGAAGGAGGGCAGGGCTGGATGGGATATTGGGAATGAGGAATTGTTCCCTGGCAGGGTGGGCAGGCCCTGGCACAGGGTGCCCAGAGCAGCTGGGGCTGCCCCTGGATCCCTGGCAGTGCCCAAGGCCAGGCTGGACACTGGGGCTGGAGCACCTGGGACAGGGGAAGGTGTCCCTGCCATGGCAGGGGTGGAAAATGATGCCTCAGGTTTGGCTTTTCTATGTTTCACATTCTGAGCTGGTTTAGTGTGTGGGTCTGGGTTCATATTATGGGATGGTGAGCTCTGTGCAGAGAGCAGGGAGACAAAACAATTCCTGCTCCAGCTGGGCACCAAGGACAAATGATCCCAATCTCAGCCCAGGAGCACAAACCCCGTGGGCTGGAGAGAGAAAAACAAGCAGGGTGGGAGTGCCTGGGCTAAAGCTGGGCTGGGACAATGAACTGCAAGGTGGGAATGGAGCAGAGCTGATCCCAGGGAGAGACCCCGTGCCTGGCCGGGCATTTTGGGGCCATTTTGGGTCATCTTGGGTGCAGCCCTGGCTGGGCTCTGGTGCTGCCCAGGGTGGGTCCTTGGAATCAATCCCTGCTTTATTCTATAACTCCTTCTAGTCTCTGCTCTAGGTCAGCCTGCACAAGGCATCAGTTCAAGATCATCTTTGATCCCTCCCAACCTAAACCATTCCAGGATTCCATAATCTGAGCACATCCAAGAACCTTTTATGTGGTGTGGTTTTACTGGTGTGCTGCAGTATCTGATAACATCTTAATTTTGCTTATAAATTTACAGCAAGTGATGCTAATTCCAACCCACTTCTACTCAGTTCCCTTTGTAAATGAGCAGTTCTTCCTCAGGAATCATTCTAGTTCAGATGATTTAGATTAGGTACCAGCATAAAAACTTCCACAGGAGAGGCTGCTCTGGGCAGTGGTGGTGTCACCATTCCTGCAATTGCTGAGAAACTCTGTGGGTGTGGCCCTGGGGACATGGCTTAGTGCTGACCATGGTGGTGCTCAGTGACCTTAAAGCTCCTTTCAAACCTTAACAATTCTGTGCTTCTTCATTCCCACCGAAGCTGCTGCTTAGTTCAGCTTTTTAATTTTTTTTTAACTCTTTCTCTTCAGCCAACATGAGACTGTGATCCCCAACGAGCTGCCCCTGATCCAGGAGGTCACCACCACGCTGAGGGAATGGTCCATCATCTGGAGACAGCTCTATGTGGTGAGGCCAGCTCAGGGAAACCTTCACCCTGGGAGGCTTGGTGGGGAAAGTGGTGCTGGGGAAGGTACAGGAGAAATGGGAAGGAACTGCCATTTTTGAAGGAATGCTTAGTGAATTTTTCCCTTCTGTTGTTGTTTCTAGAGGTTACTTTCAGTGCTGAAAATCCATGTGGCATCATCTCTGCTGAAGCAGAAATCTCAGGAGTTCTTTGTGCTTGTTAAAGCACAAATCTCTTGCCTGTTTGCTCAAATCTCTTTATTTTCTTGAGCAGAATCAGGCTTTTTTTAGAGTGCTACCTTGATCTAGCAATAGTTTGTTGAGCTGTTACAATCCCTTTTTTGTGTAGGTTCTGTTACGTTATGTATACAAAACATACTCTAAATATATGTATAAAACCAGAAAATATATATAAAACCAGAAAATATATATAAATCATATAATATATATAAAACATATATTATGTTTTTATGTATAGTTTTATATATAACATATATAAAAGCATAATATGTATATTAAACATATGACATATATCTATATAACATATAATAGATACATATTTTATTTTTAAGGTATATACAGATTTGGAGTAATTGAACATGTAATTTTATTAAAGAAATGGTCTTCAGGCTGTTTCTTAAGGCTGTCAGTCTCTGTTATGAAGTAATTGAGTATTTAGTGTTGATTTTGTGGGTGTAAACTGAAGGAAAGCTTTGTAAAATTATCAGTGTAGGCCTTTAACCTCTCAGTATTCTTTACATAAAGTTGATTGTTCCCAAAATTTGACACCTTAATTTGCATACCTGTTTATTTTGGTATGCTAATGTTTCAACCACATAAGAATATGTTCTTAGGAACTTGTAGTGATAAATACTGATAGTCTCTCAGATGGGGAGCTACAAAACCAGAGGTGTAAGTGCTCATAAATAAGATCAAGAGTTCCAACTTCTATTTCAAAGTGCAGTTCAGATGTGAAGCAAGGCCTGCTGTGGGATTTAAGGGACCTGGCCCACACGTGAGATGCTCTCATTGTGCAAGGTCACTGTAACAAGATAATGGGAACATGAAATTCCTGTATTTAAAGCAGGGTTGAATGCAGTCTCTGTTTCCCAGAAATATGTTTGAAATCTTGTATCATAAAAGTGCAAGCTGCGTAATGAAGACGCCGAGTGTAATGAAGACGTTTGTGCTGACTAATGTGGCTTTTAATCACAGCCATGAAAATAAAGATTAGGAGTAAGAGTGTAATGGAAGTGATGTAGTGTGGCAATAGAGAAGATGAAGGATAATATCTTCTATGAAAAGAAGCAGATTATGTGTTGAAGAGAGAGCTTTAAGGAGTTGGAATAGCAGGGAGTTTGTGAGGTGAGGAGCAGGGAAGGAGCAGAAATAAAGGAGGAGGAACAGCAGCTCACGAGGGCACTGGGAACAGCTTTGCCCTCGGTTCCACTGCTGTGGAATGCCAGCATGGTTTGGCTTCTGAGGGACCTTAAATGCCACCCAGTGCCACCCCCTGCCATGGGCAGGGACACCTTCCCCCATCCCAGGCTGCTCCAAGCCCCAGTGTCCAGCCTGGCCTTGGACCCTTCCAGGGTGGGAAGTGGGGCTGGGGCTTGGAGCAGCCTGGGACAGTGGAATTGGTGGGTGGGACTGGCTTGGCTTTAAGGTTCCCCCAAAACCATTTCATGATTCCATGTTAAACAATACTTTAGTTCTTTGCTAATAACTTTGAATCCAAGAGCAGGCAGTCAGGGCAGGTTTGGTTTACTGGAGATAACTGGTTTTAGACTGGGCAGTCTGCAGGCCTGAGGGATGTTCCATGCTGTCCCTGTCTTGCATATCCAAACCCGTTAAATGGCCACATTTATGCCTTGATTCAGTTTGTGTTCAAATCTTGAATGGATGTTGAGTTTTTTGTTTGCAGAGAGCAGGGGATGTGGAGTGTTTCCCATCTCTCTGCTTTATGATTCCCTGCAGCCTCAAAAATCAGGAACCTCTTCCCCATTTGGGTTGGTCTGTGTTTAGCTCCCAGCCATTTGTTCCTGTTGTGTCTTTCTCTGCTGCATTAAAGAGCTTTTAATAATGAGTATTTTCTCTCTGTGGAGGTTCTCCCACTATAATCAAGCCAGCTTTGGATAATCTGAACAGACTGAAGTCTTTAAGTTTCACAGTTAGATATCCTTTTCCCAGAGTCTTGGAGTCATTATGTTCTTTTCCTGCATCTTCTGCAGTTTTTCCTTGTTTGTTTTTTTGTTTTTTAAGTGGAGAATTTTATTGTAATTATTGAATTATTCCTAGCTCAGCTGAATGTTGCCAAAGAAAGTTTGTGTGTGCTGCTGGCAGTATTTAATATCCACAGTTCCAGGCTTTATAAACACTTGAGTTATTTAACTTCCTGTCAAGTTTAGGTCTTTCCTGGTGTTTCACTGTCCTTTAAAAGTTACCTGTGGACTTGTATGGCACTGATGTGCCCAGAGAGGGATTTTCAAGTGTTGTTGTGGAGGTTTAAGCAGGCAGAGAAAGGATTCTCCCATCTGTTGAAAGTGAGCCATTTCCAGTCCTGCTCTGCTCAGTGCAGAGGGTCACTGAACAAAGCTACCCTGGGAATCAATAAAAGGACATTTCCCCTTGGATGTCTGCAAACAGCATGACCCAAGTTTTCAGATACCACAAACCCAACCATTTACACCTCTTAACTCCTTAAAGCTGAGTGCAGCCCTCGGAATATTCTGTGTGCTGTGCTGTAGGAAGGTAGGCTCCTGTTCCAGAGCTTACCCTTGGAATTCCTGTTGATAATTGCAATTTATCCTGTGTGTGCCCAGCCTTCAAAGCTGATTTCTCCCCCATTTTTTCCCCCACCACAGCAGGACAACAGGGAGATGTTCCGCAGCGTCCGGCACATGATTTACGACCTGATCGAGTGGAGATCCCAAATCCTCTCTGGGACCCTGCCCCAAGACGAGCTCAAGGAGCTGAAGAAGAAAGTGACTGCCAAAATTGATTATGGCAACAGGTTTGTGAGCAGCACTTCCCAAGTTTTTCTGCCTGAATCCAGATCAGCCTGTGTAAGACACATCAGCTGTCAGGGAGTTGTTGGAGGATTCTTTTTTTTCCCCCTGGAGCTGTAGATGAAATATTTGTGTATTCACACTTCTGTTACAGCAAGATAAAGATTGAAGTTGAGGCAGCATCTTTAAAGTGTAATATGTAAAGTGGAATCCATCTCTCTCTCTTGATGGTATCATCAATTTGACAGTGGTATGAAGCTGTAATTTTTTCAGGCCAATTCAAAAGTGCAAGTATTGAAAATAGAATTTTAAACTCCACTTGCTTCTGTGGCACAGTTGTCACCCTCTGAGCACCACCAGCTGCCTGTGCCCTCCAGCCACTCAGCTGTAATGTGATGTTGAAGGATTTGGCTCAGAAGCACCATTTAGCTCTTGGTTCCTCTCCTCCCACAGCATCCAGCTGGTGGCACGAGATGAGCAGGGAGATTTCACAAAAGAAAGGAGCTCTTTAGCGCAAGAGAGTGGAAGTTGGGAAGGAAATATTGCCCCAAAAAGCAGTGCAGGTTGCTTGTGTTGGATATTTCAGTGATTCAGATGTATTCTCTCCCCAGATGGTTGGCTGGGTTTAAAGACATTTTAATTTCTGTAAATACAAGTTTTAGATTATAACTTGTCTGTACAATTATGATTTTGCATTTTGATCAAAAATGAGGAATCAAATCTTACTCCTCATCATTGGAAGCAGTGTTTTGAATACTGAGAGACAAAACATGTAGTGCTCCCTTCAGTCCTGCCCATTGTGTGGGATTCTCTTGTCCTGCACACCTGGGCAGTGAGAAAGTTTGCACCAACCCAGTCTTTCAATGCTTTGTGATGCAGATATCTCACCATATTTCATTTATTTTTGTTTAAATCCTTAAGAACTGCCAGTCTTACAGTATTTCTGCTCATGTGCTTTATCAGCAAAAGCTGTGATTAAAAAAAAAGAAATTAAAAAACTAATCATTAACTGCATTCAGTCAGTAATTATCATTTGTAGTCTGAGGTGTGGACAGTGGTACCTCTGCAGACAATTACCCAGATGTTGTGGGGGATTATTTGTTTGGCTGCTGGATTTCACCATCTGCCCAAGGAGTTGGTAGAAGTTGCTCAGAATAACCTCCAGATGCTCAGCCTTCCAGTCCAGTGGAACATCTTGTGCTGTGCTTTGTGTTTGTAATGTTCTGATGGACTAATGAAGTGATCAGAAGGTTCTCTGGGGAGTGCAGGAGGGAGGTGAATGTGAACTTCTGAGTAAATGCTCACCACTGAAAGATAACATATGTTCCTAATAAAACCCTAAACCCTTCATTTTGCCTAAAAGGAGCATGAATGGGGATTTTAGGATCCAGACAGAATGAATTCATGTTCTGCTTTATAAACACTGGGTCACCTTTGAGGCCCCAGCCCAAATAATTCTAAGTGTTTCCTGTCCTAATCATGTCCTAGCCTTTCCTGACTTGGGAAACAGTGATTTGTAAATAAGTTTTTTTTTCTTTCTGTAAATACAGACAGAAGTTTTGCAGCATATTGTCAGAATAACTGTGGAAGCAAAAATGGACTTAGGAATCTGTATTTTTAATATCTTTCTGAAATTAGGTCAGGTAATTTTGTTGTGAAAATGCCTTTTTTTTTTTTTTTTTTTTTTGGTCTGTTGCAAATATCTGTAACTGGGACACTTATTTAAAAAAAAAATCAGATTTTTTTTTTCCCAAGCATCATTTGCAAGTTAAAGGCTGAAACAAAGGAATTGAATCAAAGGAGGGTTTGCTTTGACTCCTTTGACAGCCTGTGCAAACACTGGTGTGTTGTAGTTTGGGTTATGAGACTTTGCCTGAATTTCTGAGCTTTTCCCCTGGCCCAGGCAGTTTCTCCCATGGAAGGGCTCTGACAGTTCCAGTGCTCTGTGGGTGTTTCTCCTGCTGTGGCTGCTGTCCAGGGAACAGTAGTAGGGAGGAAGAAGACAACTTTGGCTGCTTTTGTGTTTGCTTTCAGTGATGAAACCATTTTCTCAGCAGAAAATTCATCTGGGAGTGAGATGTTCTGGGGAGGCTGGAGAGTTTTGTGGTGGCTGGGTCCAGCTCCAGAGCAGAGCTTAAAAATCTGCAGCCTCCACCCTGCAGCTTGAGTGATCTTTGTCTCCCCTGCAATTAATGCAGTGCAGTTAATTGGGAGGGTTTGGGTGTTGACCCCACTCAGGGGTTGGGAGGAATCCTCATGTCCATGGAAATACCTCTGTGTGCCACAGCTCCTGTTTCCAAGTCCTTGCAGGTTGTGCCCAGATGGAATTTACTTTCAGATAAATCATGAACTCCTGGGTGACTTATCAGACACAGCAAATTTGATTTAACTCGTGGATCAAACATATTTTAACTCCAAAGTTAGAGCAGCTCCACTGGGAGAGCTGACCATGAGCTAGAAGGAAATAAGGACACATTTGTTGGGGTGGAGGTGCCAAGGGCAGTCTTAGGGAAGGGACCTGATTTTGTAACCCTTGGTACTGCTGGAAAATGTGGAGAAAAGTGGAAGGTTTTTCCTGAGCCTGGATTTGATTGTGGCAGAAAGCTTCCTCTCTGCAGAAGGTAATTATGGATGTTAACACCCTGCTGACAGAGATCTGGCTTCTGCTTTAAAAAGGGAAACAACTTCTGCCTCGTCTTGTGGGGTGTGGGTAAAACATGAATTGGGAATGGGAGACAAGAGCTGTGTGTGGTGGGACCTGGTGTTCAGACTGCTGGGTAAATCAGAGGAGCAGACCAAGTCTCTGGCAAATTGATTTGTTTAGGAAGTTGCTTCCCCAGCTGTTGTGCTGTTTCATTTCCATCCCTTCTCCCTGTGCTCTGGGAATAAGTGCCTTGGATCCCCAGGTTGCTGACATGTTAAATTGCATTATCACATCTCAGATAATTTCTTTTCCATCACGTGTCAGGTGTGCAAGTTGAACATTTGGCAGGTGCTTTTTAGGCATTCCTTTCAGCACTGTTAATCCACAGACACATTTTCTGTCTTGTTTAGGATTCTGGATTTAGATCTGGTGGTTCGAGATGAAGATGGCAACATTTTGGACCCAGAGCAGAGCAGCACCATCAGCCTTTTCAGAGCACATGAAATAGCTTCCAAGCAAGTGGAGGAGAGGCTGCAGGAGGAAAAAGTGAGAGACTCTGTGGCTTTTCCCTGGCAAACACAAGGCTGTGAACTAATTGAATGACTGTTATTTTTAGCATTGGTAATGAGGGATTTGATGTGTTTATGGAGAATTATCAGGCTTAAAAATTTTGTAAAAAGTTTTGTCTTAGGCTGGGTTTTTTTTTTTTTTTCATCCTTTAAAAGCTTTAGTAGAATTTGTGGTTCAGACCTGCATGAATAAATCAGCTGCATTTGTAGGTTAATATCAGATGTGCATGTGGGAGGTTTGTAAGTTAGGTTGTCATCATTTGAGTTTCCATTTGAGAATCACAAAGACTAAAATCCTCATTCTGGTGTGGTTTCTTTATGCCAATCCTAAAAACTTGTTGTTGAAATAAAAGGGGCAGATTTAAAGCCCTTCTCAGTCTTGAATTGTCAGCACCTTTGCAGTTCAAAATCCTTATTTTTAAAAGGAAGAACTTTTCTGTTTCTTTTTATTGTGTGTTGCTGGATTTTTTTCAGGTATATTTGAGGCTCTATTTCTTCTCCATTTGTTTCTCTCTACTTAATAAGTGAAGACATCTTTTCTTCCTTTTTCTCTTCTTTTTTATTTTAACTTTTTCCTTATGGTGCAGCACTTCAAGGCAGATCCAGAAAATCTGTCTGTCATAAAACTTAACAGAAAAAAGATCACAGGAGCAGACACTCAGTGGAAAGCTCCTCTTCTTTCTGGAAGGTTTTAGGAAAGTTTTACAGCTGTTGGATGTCTGTTAGGCGAAGTTAAACTTTATTTTGTTCTTCAATTGCAGTCTCAGAAGCAGAATATTGACATCAACAGACAAGCCAAGTTTGCTGCCACTCCTTCATTTGCTCTGTTTGTAAATTTAAAAAACGTCGTGTGTAAAATAGGAGAAGATGCTGAAGTTCTGATGTCTCTGTATGATCCCCTGGAATCCAAATTCATCAGGTCAGGGCCATTTTTATCTGTGCTCCCTCAGGGGTGGTACTGAGGGACTTTGGGGCTTAGCAAAGTCACATTTCTGTGAAAGGCACAGGCAGATCCCTTCACCTGGGGCGTGTTTCAGGGTTGTGCTGTGCTTGTGGTTCCCCCAGAGCAGATGGAAATTGAGAGTGGAACACACCTGAAAGGGCTGTGCCCTTGCTGAGCTGCACAATTCCCACACTTGCTTGCTGAGGAGCTGCTTTCTTGATGAAAATTGTGTGCACTAAGGGAAAGGCCAGCTCCCTGCTCAATATTTGTTTCCTTAGGGTAAGGAAATTGGGTTGGAAAGTCTCCTGTGAATTCTGAAGTTGATTTTATCAGCTTAAGTTAAAGGGCATTCAGTGATAGGGTATGGGGGAATGGCTTAGAGCTGAAAGAGGGTGGATTTAGATGGGATATTAGGAAGAAATCCTTTCCTGGGAGGGTGGTGAGGCACTGCCAGGGGTTTCCCAGAGAGGTTGTGGATTCTCAATCCCTGGCAGTGCCCAAGGCCAGGTTGGACAGGGCTTGGAGCACCCTGGGACAGTGGAAGGTGCCCCTGCCATGGCAGGGGTGGAACTGGATGATCTTCATGATCCCTTCCAGCCCAAAGCATCCTGTGGTTCTGTTGCTCTGTGATTTAAACAAAAAGTCTTCAAAATGTTCTTTTCAGTGAGAACTACCTGGTGAGGTGGTCGAGCTGTGGCCTCCCCAAGGACATTGACAGGCTGCACAACCTGCGGGCTGTGTTCACCGTGAGTGTGCACCCTGGGGTGGGGGCAGCTGGGAGGGAGCAGCAGGGGGAAACAGGGCTGGGCAGGGCCTGGAGGACAAGGGATGGAGGGACAGGAAATGGGGGAATGGCTCCCACTGCCAGAGGGCAGGGTTAGGTGGGATATTGGGAAGGAATTGTTCCCTGGCGGGGTGGGCAGGCCCTGGCACAGGGTGCCCAGAGCAGCTGGATCCCTGGGAGTGTCCAAAGCCAGGTTGGAGCACCCTGGGATAGTGGAAGGTGTCCCTGCTCATTGCTGGGGTGGGAACAAGATGATTTTGAAGGTCCCTTCCAACCCAAACCATTCCAGGAATCTTTGCTGCTGGAAGCTTGCATGAGACATTTCTCCTAAGTGGCTGCTAAATGTTCTCAACACCTGGGAAAAACCAAAGTGCATTTTTAACTTACTAGAAATGGTTTGACCTCCTAAGGAATTAATTTGCACAGAACTCCAGTAAGGTGTTGAAGTACTGTTAGAAAAGCTGCTTTGCTTTGAGAGCACTTTTTGTTAGAGGCTTGCACAGCAAAGGCAAATTCTGAGCAGCAAAGCCTCTGCCTGCTGAAATGGAACTTGAAATTCAGCTTTGAGAAAGCAGCCTGATGTCTGTCCTGTTTGTAGGACCTGGGCAGCAAGGACCTGAAGAGGGAGAAGATCAGTTTTGTGTGTCAGATCGTGCGCGTGGGCAGGATGGAGCTGCGGGACAACAACACCCGGAAGCTGACGTCGGGGCTGCGCAGACCCTTCGGGGTGGCAGGTACCTCTGGGGTGATCCCCCCATCTCCTCTTCAGCTCCTGCATGGAAATTGGGTGGTGGAACTGCTGTGGGGTTGTATAAACTCAGAGTGGTTCAGATCCCATCAGACTGGTTGCTGTATCCTGTACCCAGCAGGGTTTCTGTAGCTGAGACTCCAAAGCTCATTTGTTGTTCCATAGAGAACTCTGAAATTCCACAGTTGAGAATTCCACCCCTCTTCTGAGTCACTGTGGCTTCAATTCCCCGGGGGTTTCCCTCTTCCCACGTTGCTGAGTTCACTCAGTGCCCTTGGTTTGTCTTTGCAGTGATGGATGTTACTGACATCATTAATGGGAAGGTTGATGATGAGGACAAGCAGCACTTCATCCCCTTCCAGCCGTAAGTAGGGAGCAGCTGCAAGAACGAGCAGGAGTCAAAAAACCAAGATTTAAACTTTGATTATTTTTAAAAAGTTAATATTTTAAGCTAATTTATTTTAAGCTAATTTATTTTTCTAATTTATTTCCATGGGATATTTTCTCTTCAGTAATATTGTTAATTTATCTTCTCTGCTAATTTGCATTAGCCGCAACAGTGATATCCCAAAAACTTTAGGGGTTTTGGAGTTTAAAACATCCATTCCCAGTTTTGCAACCTTGTTTTCTTTTGTTTCAAGATGTCAGGGGGAGAATGTATAAGAGGTGAAGTGCTTACAGTAAGTTCACTGCTGGTTTAGCTGTGCCTGAGATCAATAGAGATCATGTCCCATCCATAAATCCCAAGTTTTTACTTCCATGAAGTGAGGAAAGCTAGAAGGGATAAGACAAATAAATTTACATGAAGTAAATAAATAAATAAAAAATAAATAAATAATAAATTTACATGGATGCTTTGTTCTCCCATTGCTGGACTACCATCTGTTCCAAAAGGCAAAACATAGTTATGGGAGCTAAATTCCTTGATTAATGCACTAATGGATATTCAGATGGGCTTTTAATAATATTTTTTTAAAAAAGCCTGACATAATAAAAATATAAATTAACTTTGTTTTGAGAAATAGGCATAATTCAGGAAGTCCTTGTGGTTTGAAGGTGTAGGGCTGGTGAGAGGACTGCAAGGTATGCAGGCCCTGCAGGGGTAGGGGCTGTTTATGACAAAATCAAAGTACAATTCCATTTTTCAAGGAAAATGGGGTTTGGGGAAGAGAAACATACATTTATTGTGTGGCAAACAACAACAAAGTTATTTTTTAGGCAGTCTGGAAGTATGCAATGAAAATGAACCTTTCAGAGGGGGTGCTAATGGAACATCCAGTTTTCTGCTCCATTAGCACTGATTCATTTTTCCTGTTACAAATACACAGAGCTTTAAAAAGATGCACAGTGTGGTTTTTCTTTTTCCCCTGTAATAAATGAGAACATTCTCCTGAAAAAGTCTATCCCAAAGGACATGAATAAGGTGGAAACCAAGGCAGGGGGAATGCTGGTGTTGTTATTTCCAAGATAGACTCTGGCTGTGTATATGAGGCACATTTTTCTCCTCATCCCATGCTTTGTTTCTGTTGTACCACATGCAATTCTGTTTTCATATCTTTGTTCGTATTCATTCACTGGCCACCAGCACAATGGCTGTCAAAAGCACTTGGCAAGATTTATTTCAGTGCCACCTAATGCTGCTGTTTATTTATCATCCCCATCTTCTCATTTGTTCACTGAGTTGGGTTGTCTGCTCTTCTCCTCCTTTTCCCTGTGAGATTGGTGGGAGCTTTTCCTTCAGGCACTCCACCTGTGGAATGACAGAGGTGACCCTGGAGGTGAGCAGGGCCAGTCTGCTATGAATATATCTTTATTTCAATATTTATAGAAAAGAGAACTGCCTGTGTGGGTTTTCACTGAGTAGCTGGGGACTCCCAGGTGGGAGAGCTCCCCCTGCTCCCTGAGGACTGTCCCTGTCCCAGAGGGAGCAGAGCCCTCACAGGTGTGCTGCACTCTCTGTGGTAGATCAGCGTTCTTCTGATTAATGATCTCCCTCTGTCTTTCTTGTTACCTTTCCTGTCCTCTGTCCTGCCTTGACTAATAAATACTCTGTCACAACTATGATACGATCTTTTGTGTTCCCTTGTCACTGTGACTTCTGGTTTTCTGTGCCCCTTTGTCTCCTGGTGTTGGTCGTCATGTGCATCCTCCAGGCTAGCGTTGGATGACGCCATTCGACACAAGCAGCTGAACATATCATCCCGTTTTTCACCCAGGGTGGCAGGGGAGAATGATTTCCTGCAGACTGTTATAAACAAAGTGATTGCTGCTAAAGAAGTCAACCACAAGGGTCAGGGTAGGTACTGCTCTTTTTGGGCATCTCGATTTGCTTCGTCTCATGGTGGTTTTGATTTTGGGATCAGAAATTGTTTGAATGGTTTTGTGTCTCCTTTCCCCATTCCTCAGGGCTCAGCCTGCTCTTCCCCCTTTCCCATAATTTTCCCCTGGCCTGTGTGGACTCTGCATGTTGTAGCATTGTTCCACTCTTGGATGTGTTTATATTTCTCTGGAGTGGATCCAGGGGAGGCCACCAAGGTGATCAAGGGTCTGAACATCTCCCTGGTTACTCTGGGGAGAGGAGACTGAGAGGGAATCCCATTATTCCATAGAAATACATCCAGAGGGTGTCAGGGGATGGGGCCAGACTCTTTTCAGTGGCTCCCCATGACAGGATGAGGAGCAATGGCCATAAACTAAAACACACCAAGTTCCATGAGGAAGAACAACTTCCCATGGAGGGTGGCAGAGCTCTGGAACAGCTGCCCAGGGAGGGGGTGGAGTTTCCCTTTGTGCAGACATTCCCAACCCACCTGAACACGTTCCTGTGTCACCTGCTCCCCTTGGCAGGACTGGATGATCTCCAGAGGTCCCTTCCACCCCCAGCTGTCCCATGGCAGATCCTCTGCTGGAGGTGATGACTCAAGGACTCACCTCTTGTGCCCCTGAGCTGTGGATTTCTACCTCTCCATGCTGAAGGAAGGGATATTTCCTTCCTTCTCTTCCTTTCCCATATTTTTGCTCTCTGCAGCTGCACTTGGGACATTTTGCTCCTTCCCCAGGAGACCTGAGCTGGCAGGAGGTGAGGAGGGAGCCAGAGCCAGGCAGCCCCTCTGAAACCTTCCCTGGAACCTTCTCTAGGCCACTGCCCTGGGCTGATGAATTTTTGTGTCTGATCCCATGGTCATGATGTGTCTGTGCCCAGTTGTTCCTTTGCTGGCTTCAATGTTTTCTGGAATTCTGGGTTCATGTGGGGTTGTGCTGATTCATACAGAGTTTCCACCAAACACTCTGAATATCTGTATCACTCCATTTTTGGCCAAACCCCAGGAAAACTTCACACTTTGCCCTGATTTTTTTCACTAATCAATAGCCAACAAAATTTTACCTAAACCACCTTTTTAGATTCTCCTTGAGCTGATGAGGAAAAGTTTTATCTGCTTCCCCTCCTTGTTTTCACCTGTGGCCAGTGTGTATCCCACAGGAGGAAACATTTCAGTGTCTTTGATTCATTTCCCTCAAAAAGAGTGAAATAACCAGGCTGACAGAACAGGGATCAGGAGCTGTTCCTTAGCCACTCAGGACAGGTTCAGTTGCAGCTCAGAGAAGCAGCAGCTGTCAGAGCCATCCCTGGCAGCAGATCAGCCCAGAAGCTCTTACAGAGATACCATGGAAAAGAGAAGCTGCCAAGTGTACACAGAATGAATGTACAGTTAATTCCCTGACAGGGTAACCCACAATTTATTTCGTGGATGAATATTTTTGGGGTGTTTTTCATAGCTTTTAATTTTAGGATTTTCTGCTGCAAATTGCTGCTGTGATTATTTTGTGCTTAAACTTGATTGCCAGCCACTTCACCAAGTGGAGGCTTCTTTGGGCTGGGTTTCTTTTTTATTTTTATGGGGTTTTTTTCACTTTGGCATCTTTCTTTTTCCTGTAACAAATGTGCCTGATGTTAGTTGGCAAGCAGCAGCTTTTTAGTGGCTTCTTCTGCTGCTGAGCAGAAAAATATCAGCTGTGTGAAGCTGCTGCTGTAGATTTGTGTGCTCAGAGCAGTAAAAACAGCTTATGGGGTGGTGATCAATCACTTTGGGGCGTGGATCTGCTGGTATTGCTTGCTTGGAGTCCTTGGGTCTCTCCATGCAAATCATCCTTGCTCCTTCTCTTTTTTCCCCATGGAAGATAAACATCTCATTACAAAGAACATGGAACATAACCAGAAATAATTCTGTGTGCTGTACTCATATTTTTGTGTGAAGTGATGAGGTCTGTTGAGTGTTTGAAAATATTTTCCTTTTTTTTTTTTTTTTTTTAGTAAAGGAAGACCAGTTATCTTAATGTACCTAATTATTTTAATGTTTTTAAATTTTTCAAGTTGTAAAAAGAAATCTTTTTAACTAAGTAGGAATAAATCCCAGCTGTTTCATAATTATATTTTTTTTTTACACAACAGGTCTGTGGGTGACTTTGAAACTTCTTCCAGGAGATATCCATCAGATTAGGAAAGAGTTTCCACACTTAGTGGACAGGTCAACAGCAGTGGCTCGGAAAATGGGCTTTCCTGAGATTATCATGCCAGGTAAGGAACTCAATTAATGTTGCTTTGTTATATTTTAACCTGCTTTAAATGTCTGTATGTGTGGGAGGTTTTGGAGGAAAAAATAATTAAAGATGAATTTAGGGTATGGTATGCATTAAAAAAAAATCAAAAGTTAAAAAAAAAATTAAAAATAAATGTAAATACTTTGGTAATTCCAGCATCAATAAATAAAGCCACACCACCATCAAGAAGACAGGAAATCCCAGCGAGAGTGGAAATTCTCCCTTTTTTTTCCCCAGTTAAAAAGAATGCACACAAAGTACACACTTTGTATTATCCCCATAGCAAGGGCATATGTAAAACTTCTCTCCTGTGCTGAATCCAAAGCAGATTTTTGAGGCACAGGCTTGATTTAGAGATAGCAGCTCTCTTAGGGTTTGTACCAGATCTGGATAATATATTTGAAAGAGAGCCACAGCATTTTTTAACAATACATGTATTCTGTGCATGTTCAGTTCAGGTGTTTACAAAAAAAAAAAAAAACAAAAAACAACCCAAAATCCATGAAAACCAACCCAAAACGTGGTGCTTCTCAAAATAAAAACTGCCATGAGCAAGAGCAGAGCCTCCAGTGTCCTTTGGAGGTGGATGGGCTCTGGGGGATCCATGAGATGTTTCCAGAGCCCAGCCCAGTTCCAGGTCCCCCTGGCTGCTGCCAGATGTCTCTCAGATGTTTTACAGTCTCTTCCACAGGTGGCAGTGCCTCAGCACCTCCTTTGCATCCTGTGCTGGCTCGTCAAATTATTGGAAATCCCTTCTTTCCTCAGCTCATTGTGGAAGTTTCAGTTGAATTGGGGTGGAGCTGAGGAGCATTTTTAGTCATAAATCTAAATACAACCCCCAGGCCAGCAAAAACATCAAACCTCTTCCTGCTGTAACAAATTAGAGACCTCTTGTAGGCTGTTAAAATATTTTAAATTGCAAAATACCTTTGTATGGGGTAAATGTGTTGAAACTTCTCCTTTCAGGTGAATACTGAAAGGAGTCGTGTAAAAATAAAATAAATGGAAAAGTGGTGTTGGAAATGTTCTGCCGTTGTTCCTGTGTGTCCTTGGGTTTACTGTGAGAATTGTGGGTTATTTTGTGCTTTGCTTTCCCTTGCAGGAGATGTTAGAAATGACATCTATGTCACCTTGGTGCAGGGAGATTTTGACAAAGGCAGTAAAACCACAGCAAAGAATGTGGAAGTCACAGTGTCTGTTTATGATGAAGATGGCAAGAGATTAGAGGTATTAAAGTATTTAATGTCTGGGGGCTTTTTGATTTTGATACATATCATGTTAAGCCTTTTCAACAGCTGTATTTGTCAGCTTAAGGTCCCAGGTTTTATTTTCAGCCAAACTTTTGTCATCATTAAATACATCTTGCCTTATCGATTCATGCATTTTGGTACCAGGTTCATGAGGAGCATTCTCTCTTCTTCTGACCTACTTCACTGATTTCTTTTTTGCTTATTTGAAGGAGTGGAGTTTCAGTAACACAAACGTTTCCCCTTCTGTTTGTTTTTGCAGAGTGTTATTTTTCCTGGTGCTGGTGATGAAGCCATCTCAGAGTACAAGTCAGTCATCTATTACCAAGTAAAGCAGCCTCGCTGGTTTGAGACTGTAAAGGTATTTAAACTGTTAGAATAATTTCTCTGGGTGTTCATGTGCCATTAATACAGCTTCCAGTGGGAAACAAAACTGGGGAAATCCAGTGCCTGTGTTCAGCAGGGCAAGGAATAGCTCAGCCAAGAAAGGCTTTGACTTTTATTGCGTATTGAATTTTATTTCAGCCATTGCTCAGGATGACTGGTGTGGGGAAACTCCAGCACCTCTTCAGGAATGGTTTGCTCTCTTTCCATGGAGCTGACCTAGAGGAGAGCAGGATATTAAGGCTAAACTACATTTGCCCTAGTGTTGGACTCAGCACTGTTTGGGGAGCTGGTTGTGCTTTAAGCCTGCTCATTTTTCTGGAGTAATAACCCCTCCACTGCCATGTTTGGAGATTGCAAACCTGCAATCCTTATAAAATCTATTCCAAAGGCCTTGCAGCTGCTCTCCACACCAGAATTTTCACTCCAGAGTTGCCTTATTGTGTCTGTAGACAGAAGAGGCCTGTTGGAATGGCAGAGGATGGATGTGCTGCTGGGACTGTCACTCACTGATCATTTGGAAGATGTCTGGATGGGCTTGGGGGAGGCTGAAGGTGCTGATCTGATCATTTCCTTCTCCTCCCCTTGTGTTGGACTCATCCCTGTTTGGGTTGTGCTTTAAGCCTGCTCATTTTGCTGGGTAATAACCTTTCAGCTGCCACGTTTGGAGGTTGCTGGTGGCTTTCTGGAATCCACTCAGTCTCTGCAGCAGTGGGAGCAGGGGCTCTGTGCTCACGAGGGCCTTGCAGCTGCTCCCCACACCAGAATTCTCACCCCAAAGGTGCCGTGTCGTGCCTGTAGACAGAAAGGGCTGCTGAGGATGGATGTGCTGCTGGGATTGTCTCTGATCATTTGGATGTGCTGCAAGATGTCTGGGTGGGTTGGGGGAGGCTGAAGGTGCTGCCCTGACCATGTCCTTCTCTCCCTGGTGCCAGGTTGCCATCCCCATCGAGGATGTGAACCGCAGCCACCTGAGGTTCACCTTCCGCCACAGATCCTCCCAGGACTGTGAGTAACTCAGCCTCTCCTTGAGGAATCAGGTTCAGCTTTTCTGTGTTTCACATTCTGTGCTGCTTTAGTGGGTCTGGGTTCACATTATGGGATGGTGAGCTCTGTGCACAGAGCAGGGAGACAAAACAATTCCTGCTCCAGCTGGGCACCAAGGACAAATGATCCCAATCCCAGCCCAGGAGCACAAACCCCGTGGGCTGGAGAGAGAAAAACAAGCAGGGTGGGAGTGCCTGGGCTAAAGCTGGGCTGGGACAATGAACTGCAAGGTGGGAATGGAGCAGAGCTGATCCCAGGGAGAGACCCCGTGCCCGGCCGGGCATTTTGGGGCCATTTTGGGTCATCTTGGGTGCAGCCCTGGCTGGGCTCTGGTGCTGCCCAGGGTGGATCCATGGAGGAGATCCTTGGAATCAATCCCTGCTTCATTCTGGGACTCTGCCCAGCCTCTGCTCCAGGGTAGCCTTCACAAGGCATCAGTCTTGGGAATTCATGGAGCAGGAATATCATTCCCACATTCCCAATCCCCAACTGATTTTTGCCTTTGATTTTAGTGCAGGATTAAATTTGTGACACTTTGTCATATCTCAGCTCCTTTTTCCCATTGCATATTCCTCACTCTTACCTATCCTGATTTTTTTCTTTCCCTGCCCATTTTTTTTCCCAGAGGAAATAAATGGAATTTTTTACTAGGTTCCTAGTGGAGTAAAGCTTTTCATTAATAACTCAGAGGGTTGTGGTACTCTGTATCTTAGATGTAGGAAGTAATAAAGATCTTCAACAAATGGGAATGTGAAAGTCTACAGTTGGCTTAGCATCAGTAATTGAAGACTTTGGGATTAAGAAAATTAATGAAATAATCTAGACAATGATAGTTTTTAAGGAAAACAATGTTCCAAAATTCAGTGTCATTATTATCAGAATTATGACTCTGTGCATAATTATGACAAGTTATTAGAGTCAAAAATGTTATTAGAATGACTCCAGTATTTAGTTTGGCCACATATTTTTCAGCATAAATATTTAAAAGAGGTCACTCCTAAATCTTACAAGGAGCAGTTCAGGCTCTTTCAGGGCTTTCTCCCAGGCTCCTTGGGCTCTCTCAAGGTGATGACATTTTCCTTCTGGCTTTACTTCTCTGCTTCCTTTGTGATCTCTCCTTCATCTGTTGCTTTGTTGTTTTAAACTTTTGCCAACAGATTTGACCAAGAAGAAGCTGATTGCATTTTTTAGTTCCTCTTGGCTGCAGAATGGGTCAGCTTTCAAAATACTGAGGCACTTCATCTGCATTTATGGATCCAGTTTTTGTTTTGCTTCTAATGTTCCCCCTGCAAATGTCTGTCCTCAGGGCTCTGTGCTCTGATGGGATCCTCAGTGCTGGTGTTTAATCTTTATTCCAGCTCCCAGACACTGCCAGTCTCCTAAAATCCTGGGCTTTCTCAATGCATCACATTTCTGTTCTGTTTTTAAAAGTTGCTTTTATAAAGCTTTCCAAAAAGAACAGACAGAATATGGAAATAAGAAGCATCTGCTTCTTGTTGATGTATTCATTTGGCTTTTTTTTTTTTTTTGGTTCTGTCTTGCTTTTAGAAGACTTCCCCAAGTTTTATACACTTAATTTGCATGAGAATCTTTGCTGTGGTCACTCCCTGACAGGTTGTCCATGTTTGTGAGATTTAGGTGTTCTGACTGTAGAAATAATTATGTGGTGATTTTTTTTAATTGGTTTTTTTTTTTTTTTGTAACAGCCAAAGACAAATCTGAGAAAATATTTGCTCTGGCATTTGTGAAGCTCATGAGATATGATGGGACAACTCTGAGGGATGGAGAGCATGACCTTATAGTTTACAAGGTAGAATTTTGACTTCCCAGCAGGGAAGCTCCACTTCTGGGGAGTTTTGTTCCAGAATTACATTGGACAATGTGTTTTGAACTCTGCTGTTAAATCAAACTGAGCAGCAAGTCCTGAGCAGCTGGTTTATATGGGAGATTGAGTGTTAAATCTTGACTATGTTGTAATTTCAGCAGGATCTGTTGTTGAGTTTTCTGTGGGTTGGGCAAAGTGAATTCTGTAGCCTTTTAATTAAACCATTGAGCCATTTTGGCTTTAATGTAGCCAGATTAGTGCCAAATTAGGGTTGTTAAAGATGCATTTGATGGCTCCAAACCTAAGAAAATCCAGTATAAAGGTTAAAATTTTCTTGTTACCGAGATTTTGACAGGACATTTTCTCCTGCTGTGTTTCAAACATCCCTGTAGGCAGAGGCCAAGAAGCTGGAGGATGCCTCAACCTATCTCAGTCTGCCATCCACAAAAATTGAGCTGGAGGAGAAGGGACACTCAGCCACAGGCAAGAGCATGCAGAACCTTGGGAGCTGCACCATCAGCAAAGACTCCTTCCAGATTTCCACCCTGGTCTGTTCAACAAAGCTTACCCAGAATGGTGAGTGGCCAGAGCTGCTGGAGCTCCTGCTCCTCCCAGCAGGGTTGGGATCTGTGTGCTGGCTCTGCTGCCTTCTCCCTCCCCATTCCATGGGGCTGTTTGCTGGATGGCATTGTGTGGGTGAGGGGGTGAACCATCCAGGCTTTTCTCTGTACTGCTCCAGAGCAGTTGATGGCTCTGAAAAGCCAGAAGGATCCCAGTGAAGTGGAACCAGGGATGTTGTTTCCCATACAGTTGAGCTCTTGCCCTGAATGCACTGAAACAGGCTCTGTGCCATTTCACTTCTCTCTGAAAAATAGCCCTGAGGGAGGGGCTGGGTTTGCTCTCAGGAGTAGGTAATACCAGGGCTCTGGGTTGGTATTCCCAGGTGCCATATCCATATCTCAGGGCTGGGGACAGCTCTGATGTTCTCTCCTGGGTGCAGGAGGGATGCTAGGGGAGGATGGAGGTCACCCTCATGTTCCCACACCTTCCCAGGGGTGGCCTTGGCTCCGTGTGTTCCTTTCCAGCCTTGCATTCCGTGCATTTGTCCTGTTTGTCACCTGGCTGAGTGCACCCCAAGGCTGGGGGAGCTGGTGGCAGCCACCAAAGGGGACCTTTGGCACTGGCAGCCCCGTGTGTGACTCCCTGCTGGTTGCCATGGATCCCTTGTTCTGCTGGCTGCACCAGCAGCCAGTTGGGAAGTGTGGGAGGGTCATTCCATGGGGACTGAGTCATGGCAGGAGCTGCTGTGACTCAGGAAGCTCTGGGGGAGCTGGCTGGGAACCACGAGGACACTGCCACGTGCAGAGTCCCCTCTGCCCAGGGGGATGTCCCTGCTCAGTGTGGCTCCAGCCCCAGCTTGGCTCTGCTGTTCTCCAGTGGCTCTCCCAGCTCATCCTGGGTGTTTCACATGCAGAGCACATCAGCTCCACTGCAGTCTGGCAGCCTTGGAGCCTGGCAGGCTGTTCAGCTAAAAAACTGGGATGTGCTTGTAGGATTTCCCAGCCAAGGTGGGCTCACAGCTCAGCAGCAGCACAGGGGCTTGGAGAGCAGGACCCAACATCTGGAATTCAACTGCTTTTTGGTGGGAAACCACTGCTGGTTTTCCCTTCAGCCTTCCCTAGTGCTCATTAGTAGTTAAAAGTATTTCCCAGTGATCAATATATTGATGTGGCTTTCACAGAACTGCTATTAAAATGAAGCCTGAGCATTGTTTGGTGCTTGATTTACATATTGTTTGCTTTGAAGGCCTGATCTTTATTTAATGCTGCTGTTAATTATGTTGTCTGGGAAACTTTTCCTCGGAGTTGCCAAAGACTTTTCTCTCTCTTCAAAGTACTGTGACATTATTAAGCAAGATCACCATATCTCATTGAGCAGAAAAGAAACAAAACAAAAAAATCAGCATTGAATTCCTCCCTCAAGTATCAGTTTTCATCTAAAAGTTGGCAGTGATTTTCAGATGGAGATTTCTGAAGCTGATTTTAAGCTTTGTAAAATGGTTGGTTAATATTCTTCCTTTCACTTCCTTAAAAACAAGTAAATAAAAATCCAGTAATATCCTCACAAAAAGTTTGGGCCAAAGGAGGTTTTTCTCCTTTTGGTTACCTGTAATAGTTCTTTCTTTATCCTCCAGAACTGTCTTAGAACTGGCTTTGAGACTTATTTTTAGTAATTCTGAAGGTGTGTGAATAAGTCATCTGGCTTTTTCTGCATGGTGTTTGATGGTGCAGAGACTTTTTTGTGTCTGAGCTCTTTGAGCACTCCCTTGCTTTCAGTTCTCTGTCAACTGTGAGTTTTTAATGTTGCTTTTCCATCAGTAATCGATGTCCTTAGCATGAAAAAGTCTTCAAAGTAACCAGCTTGGTCACTGCTGAGACTGGAGAGGGAGTGATGGTGTGAGGTGTCCACTCAGTTTAACACTTGACCAGTTTTTGGTGATTTGAGCAGAATTTACTGAAGCAGGACATTCCCTGGCCTTCTCCTGGATTTTGCAGTTAATTTTGAGGAAGAGTGATGATATAAGACAAAGAGAAGGAGCAGAAACCCTCAGTGCCAGTGGAAGGAAATGCTCCTGGTGCCTCTTCCCAGACTTCCAGGGTGTTCTTTTATTTTCAGGGTGATGGGAACAGAACTGAAATTGCATTAATGGCTGGCTGGGAGAATGTTCAGTTATCAATAGGCAGAGCTGGCTGTGCTGTCCCTGTGGGTTTGCTGTTGGAAGCATCCAGGGCACCTCAAATCTTATTCCAAGAGTTTCTCTGTTTTCCCTTCTGCCTGAAGGACTCAAATCTCTGGATAAGAGTGGCTGTTCCTTGACTGGAGTCAGGACTGGGAGGAACCAAGGAGACCAGGACTGGGAGCAATTGAACTTAGCACAGTTGATAATTAGAAAAACCCAACACACACATAGGAGAAATTGAAGTGCTATAGTGGCATAAGAAGTGAAGATGTAAGCACAGAATTAAAACAAAAATCACACAGACTGGAAAATCAAATGTTAAGAAGGCAGAGAATTTGAAAGAACAGATGGGAATTTAGTTAGAGGGGAAATATTCTCCAACTGAACTCAGGGTCTTTGGGAAGAGTTTGGGTGTTTCTGTAGGGAAGCTTTTGCATAGATCCAGGTTAAGGAAAGGAGGAACTCGGGCTGTTTCTTTCTATTTGTTAAATACCCTGTAAAAGAACCATCTTCACATGCAGTCCCTAGAATAATAAATCACAATAATTTTGTGTGATTTGAAATCACAATAATTTGGTGTGATTTGAAATCACAATAATTTTGTGTGATTTGAAATCACAATCATTTGGTGGATTTGAAATCACATCATTGGTGTGATTTGAAATCACAATAATTTTGTGTGATTTGAAATCACAATAATTTGGTGTGATTTGAAATCACAATAATTTTGTGTGATTTGAAAACCAAGTTGCTGCTGGGGACTTTTCAGTCTGGGTGTTTGTTTAAACCTTTTGCAGTGGGAAATCAGAGTCCCAGACTGGTTTGGCTTGGCAGTGACCTTAATGATCATCCAGTGCCACCCCCTGCCATGGCAGGGACACCTCCCTCTGGTGCACAGTGTCCAGCCTGGCCTTGGGCACTCCAGGGATGCAGGGGCAGCCCCAGCTGCTCTGGGCACCCTCATTCTCTCTCCCTCCTGATGTTTTCTAACCTCACATTTCACTTGACCTAGGCTTACTCCATCATTGCTGTTTCCTGCAGGCTAAACCACTGTTTTACATCCTTGTTCTGCATTATTTGCCACACAGCCCTGTGAAAAGAGTGGGATTAGTGCCTGGCTGCTGCTTTGCTGGGGTTAATTAGTGCTTGCATTACCAGCCAGTGGCCATTTCTCCATAGCCTGGGAGTTATTTTTCCCTTTCAGCTGGCCTGCAGTGACATTTTGTGCTCACAAATGTGTATTCATGGAGCATTTGCTGTGCCATCACGCTGCAGCCCACGTGGGTTTGTTTTCTTGGGGCAATCCATGGTGCTGCTCAGAGCCTGTCCGTGGGCTGGCTTTTGTTCATATCATTTCTTCTGTCAGGCTGATGCCTTGTTAGAAGTCAGACTGCAGCCAAATTCAGGGCTGGAAAGCTGATATAAATATATCCATGAAACACTTTGGATAACTCATGGAGGCATCTTGGCTTTGCTTCCAGAAGCAATTTTTTTTTTTTTTGTTTAATGCTGAGTTTTAAGACTTTGGGTTCAGGCTATAGACTTCTTGTAGGATGTATTTAAAGGAATGGAGGACTTGGATTCAAGTCTTTTAAAGCTTTAATGGAGTAAAACTCTCTTGATTTCTCCTCACAAAGAGATGATGGGAAGGCTTGGTTTGAGTGCTGCTCAGAGGGGACTCTTCCCAAGGGGAGCTGTAGTGCTTTCCACTAGAAGTAATTCCATTTATTACTTAAAATGGAAGGGTTTTGAGAAAAGCATAGCAGCTGCTTTCAGTCTCTGCAGATAATTTCCACAATAAACTCTGCAGATTCATGCCTTGCTAAATGTTGTGTTGGTTGCTTTGAAAGCCTGAATAGCAAAGAGGTGATGAGGAAGTGCCTGTTTTCAGTGATTTTGGGCAGAATTCACACAGTATGGATTATGTGGTGGGCCAGGGGCTAGGCTGAAGGTAGTGGGTCTTTAAATTAGCCATAAAATCACTGAAGGTGGAGAAGACCTTTGGGATTTCTGTGCTCAGTTTGTTACTGAAGGCTCCTCCTGAGCAGGAGCTGCTGGGAGCTCTGTTTTGTGCTGAAACCTGACTTTTCATGGGGGAGAGCTTTCCCCTGAGGCTGCTTTGGCCAAGGAGGGAGAAGTGTGGGCTTTGGGGTCTGTGGGTCCCAGGGCTGGGCTTTGGGGGTCTGTGGGTTCCAGGGCTGGAGTTTGGGGTCTGTGGGTTCCAGGGCTGGGCTTTGGGGTCTGTGGGTTCCAGGGCTGGGCTTTGGGGTCTGTGGGTCCCAGGGCTGGGCTTTGGGGTCTGTGGGTCCCAGTTCTGGGGTTTGGGGTCTGTGGGCAGTGCTGGGTTTTGGGGTCTGTGGGCAGTGCTGGGCTTTGGGGTCTGTGGGTCCCAGGGCTGGGCTTTGGGGTCTGTGGGCAGTTCTGGGGTTTGGGGTCTGTGGGCAGTGCTGGGTTTTGGGGTCTGTGGGCAGTGCTGGGTCCCAGGGCTGGGGTTGGTGTTTGCCAGGGAGCTGCTGCTCTGCAGGGGTGCCCCACTGGGAGCTCATCCCCAGGAGTTTTCCCTAAGGGAAGCTTTGCAAGGCAGATGGAGAGAGCTGGCCTCCTGTGTTCCCCTCTTGACCAGGGAATGCTGGAGTGGCACCAGCTTCAGGCTGCAGGGTTGGGGATGGCACCACTGGCATGGTCTGGGCTGTGCCCTCAGAGCCCCCCAGCAGCCTGGGCACTGGCAGATATTCCCCACCCAGCTCTGCCCCACTCTCAGTCAGTTTGCAGCTCTTTGTGCTCCCTTGTGCTTTATTTTCTTTTCAGTTTAAGCAGGGAGAGCAGAGAGGCTGGAGCCATTAATGCTGGGACAGTCACTGCCCTGGAGATGTGACTGTGTTGGTGGCTGACTAATTTCATTTTGGCATTTTTTTCTCAATACCCAACTGTTGTGTACAGCAAATCAAAAACCCAGGGAGCAGGCTTCCTTGGCCTAGATTTTCCTGCTGATATTTCAAAAGCTGGCTGCTTTTCTGAAAGCCTTTCAGAGTTCTGTCAGGGCAGAGGGATTGTCCCAGCTTTCTGCAGCATCAGAGGGTACAGAAATACCTCCTTGTCCAGGGAGAAAGGCTGAAGTGAGGAAATAAAACTCTGTCCTGCACATGGTGATGGAGAGTGAGGAAAGGCAAGAGCCTGCAGGAGATAATTGTTGGGTTTTTTCATTCCTAGTTGATCTCTTGGGACTGCTGAAGTGGAGATCCAACACGAGCCTGTTGCACCAGAACTTGAAGCAGCTGATGAAGGTTGATGGTGGTGAAGTGGTCAAGGTAATGAGTTACTGTCTGTAAAAATCCCAGATTTTGAGGTGTCTTTATTTTAGGCTCCCCAGACTTTCCCCCTCAACCTCACTGCACTCATTTGCACACCAAGTTGCAACCAGGACCCTCAAACTTCAGGGTGCTGATGCTCCTCTCCCTGCCCTCCAGGAACACTTCAGATGTTTGAGAGCTGATCAAACACACATCAAATGCACATTTCTGAAAATTAGGTTGTTTTTTTCCTAGCACTTTGGTGAATTTTTATATACAGACACATGAAGAAAAGGTGTTTTTCTTTTCAAGTTTAGACCATCTTGGAAGTCTTACGTGGTGATGTTAAATGCATTTTTGATCTGTGGATGTGGAAATGCAATCCCAGTGTGTGCTGCTGTTGTTTTCTTTTAAAAAAACACTTCTGGAAACATTTAGCTGAGCCAAGTTATTTACATTTGCCAAGGCCACTGAGTGATTGCAGAGAGCTACATAAAGACAGGTTCAGCTGTGCAAAAGAGGAGGCTGGGACTTTATTGAAGGTGTTGTAATAAATCAAATCTAAAAGAGTGTCAAAAGATGTTCTTGGGGACAGGTGACCCTGGGGAGTTGTTCCCTTACTTCAGGGGATTTTTAGTGGTTTAACAGAAGCATAATGAAGCCTCAGCTTGAAGTAACTTCAAGCAGCACCTGGGAATGCAGATTTTGTCCTCCTGGGAGGGTGGGGTCCCACAGATTTGTGTTTTAGGAAGGTTCTGCTTGCTGTGGTTTTGTCCTGGGTGGGTGATTTGGGAGCAGAATCTTGCCTGTGGCTCCTGCTGAGCACTGCCATGGCTCTGCCACTCGTAGTTCTCCCTCTTCTCCAAGTGGGACATCCCAGTGGCATGTTCCTGCTGGGTGGGGATCAGGGATTTCCTCAGGATGCACCACGACTGGGGTTGGAGTAGAAGCAGTTTTGGAGTGAGTTCTGTACCTGGCACATGCTCAGGAGCTGGTGAGATTCCCTTCTCCTGCTCCCAGGGGTCTGAGCACAGCTGGAGTCATGCAGAGGGCACAAGAGGGAGTGTTTAATATTGCTTCCACCACCATTTTTGTCCTTTTTTAGAGGGCCAGTGCTTGCATTCTCCATCTGTTGCAGCAGTGTTCCATCTTTGGGGGCTGCTCCATTGCAGGATCTGGTTTGTAACTGTTCCTTTCTGTTCCTCCAGCTCCCTTTGCCCTTCATGTTTTTAACTGCAATGCCCAGTGCAGCCTGGATCTCTTTAGAAAAAGTATTGATGTGATAAAAACCATTCCTCTTTTCTGTTAAGCCTTTGCCTGATTTTAAAACTCCCAGTGAAAGGTCTGGGCCTGGGTGTTCATTTGTTTGGGTGGAGATGAGCCCAGCTCCCCATTCTGTGCCTGTTCCCAGAGTGTGTGGAAGCTGTAAATGTTATCTGCCTTCCCCAGGGGCTCTGGCTCCATTTGTGCAGAGTCTGTGCAGTATGAGAATGTAAACTAATAGTGCAGGAATTATTCATGCCACCTGAGAAATGTCCTGCCCCTTCACTCAGCAGCAGCATCTCTGCTGTGCTCTTCCTGCTGCTACACCAAGTCCTGGTGAACAGATTTCAGGCTTGAACTCTGCTCATGAAAGTCAGGCTGAGGTGCCTGAATGTGAAATCAAGGCTTGATCAGCCTCCCAACCATCCTTTGGCTTCCAGGGGACTCAGAGTGTGGGACCCAAGAGTGCAACTTCTCTTCAGACCAGGAGAGAAACTTCTCCTGTCAAGGCTCAGAGCTGTGCTTTGCACTTCCCTCCCTGCCAGCTGGCAGCAGCCACAGAATCATTTAGAATTACAGAACCATTTAGGTTGGAAAAGACCTCTGAGATCACAGAGTTCAACCTTTAGAACATCAAGTCCAGCCTTTAATGTGCTTTATTTGCACATCTTCTTTAATGGGATGAGTAAGGCTGTGGGAAGGTGATGTGTTCCTTTTGCCCCCGTGGTGAAATTATGAGCTGGCTCTTCCCCAGGACTGGGCTGAGATCAGCTGCAAGAATTTGGGCTGTTCTGGTTTTTCATCCTCAGCAGCACGAGCTGTGACTCTGTGCTCAGTTGGTTTAAGGAGTTTGACATTCAGCTGTGAATGGGGTTAACTCCTGACATTTGACTGTAGGTTTAGGAGATCAGGTGAGTCAGGCTTGATCCAGGACACTCACTGAACATCTTGAAAGGTGGAAGGTGGGAGTGAGGCTGGTTTCCATCCCTCTCACAGGATGTGGAATGCCTCTTGTGGCTGGAGCCTCAGGATCAGTTCCCTTCTGCTTGTTGAGATGTTCTTCCCTCTGTCTCATCCACTCGTGTTTTCTGAAAATCCCTTTGCCAGGATTCTCCTCCTGGGAAGATGAGAAACCTCAGAGAAAAAACAATATTATCTCATTTGCTTCTCCCTGTTTTTCTGCTTTGGAAAGTGGCTGGAGATTGTTTCCCAACAGGTGCATGTTTGATTGATTTCATGTGAATTATTTTTAGTTAATGACCAGTCACCATCAGCTGTGTTGACTCTGAGGAGTCAGCCATGAGTTTTTATTATTCATTCTTGTTAAACCTTCTGTCTGTGTTCTTTCTCTATTCTTTAGCATAATTTTAGTATAGCATTCTTTAATATAATATAAATACATGTAATAATAAATTAGCCTTCTAAGAACATGGAGTCAGATTGACTCATCTCTCACCTTGTCCTGGGAGCCCCTGCAAATCCCACACATCTACAAGGCAAAAACTTTTTATTTAAATTTTATTTCCCTGTGAGGGTGGGCAGGCCCTGGCACAGGGGCTGCCCTGGATCCCTGGCAGTGCCCAAGGCCAGGCTGGGAGCACCTGGGACAGTGGAAGGGGTCCCAGGGGGTGGCACTAGGTGGGATTTAAGGTCCCTTCCAACCCAAACCACCCTGGGATGATTTGAGACAGATGTGCTGGAACCTTCCACATTTAACCCCTTCTTTCTCAACCCCACCTGAGCTGTGCTGCAGCCTGGCTGTGCCCTGGAGGAGCCCCTGGGTGTCTGTGCCAGCTGGAGGAAGGAGCTGCTCAGGCACAAGCCCATCCCAGCAGAACTGATGAGTATCTGGCACTGCATGGATCCCTGCCTCTGGGAAGGACTCCTGGAATTAGGAACCTTTTGTCCTTGAGCTTTACTGGAAGCCCTGGCACTAATCTGTTTTTCCTCTGGTGCTGCACAGATGGGGGTGCCCAGGCAGGGGCAGTGAAGACCTTGCTGGGCAGGTTTGGGGCTGGGGCAGCAGTGGGGGGCTCTGTTCCCATGGCTGCATGTGGGATCCCTCTGGGATTTGGGGCTGTGCTGCAGCCCTGAGCAGGGATGCTCAGCTCCCACCTCCCTGGCATGAGACTCAGTTGCTTGTGTGGTTTGTGCTCTGGAGCTCCCAGATTCTCAGCAATGCATGGGCCTGGTGACCGTGTGGTGAGGCTGCAGTTTGGAAGTTGTTGTTGTTGGAGCATTGTCACAGATTCAAGTCCTTGTCCAGGTGTGCCAAGTGTGACTTCTGACTTCATTTTTTCTGTTGGACTGATAACCCATGCATAGATAATCAACTTCACTAAAAATCGTCTGCTGGAAAGAAAAGTGTTGGATTTTCCAATTTTTTTTTTTTTTTTGCTAACTTTTAAAATGCCTTTATTTTAGCAAAACTACCCGTAGAACCCTGTGTGGAATCTCAATTTCATTTTCCTTTGAAATCATGGTGAGAGCTGTGTTGTTTCTTTGTAGTTCCTTCAAGACACACTGGATGCCCTTTTTAACATCATGATGGAGAACTCAGAGAGTGAGACCTTCGACACTCTGGTGTTTGATGCTTTGGTGAGTCTGCAGTGGGGAGGGTCTGAAGTGTTCCTAAAAATGGGGAATTGATGATAGAATCAATTTATTAATGGAAAAGATCTGAGCTGAGAGTTATTGATTAATTTAAAAGTTATATTTAAAGGTTCAGATCCAGAGGGAGTTGGATTCTGTCATGTCATCCTCCCAGGAAATAAGGAAGCACTCACATCCAGTCATTTTAATGGATTACCAGCAGAATTTAGGACAAGAACAGAAATTTTAATGTCAGTGATGTCTCTTCTCTGAGAAGAAAGGGGAATGGACAAAAATTGAAGATATTTGGAGACTAACACACTAATTATGCTGGTTTTTTCAGGTGTTTATCATTGGACTGATTGCTGACAGAAAATTTCAACATTTCAACCCTGTCTTGGAGACTTACATCAAGAAGCATTTCAGTGCTACCCTGGCCTACACGTGAGTTGGAAAATTTATTTTTCCTAGTGTGACTTGGAGAATTTTTCCAGGTAATGTCATTTAATTACTTGTTTATGTAGCTTAATTAGCAATGTGCCCATGAGCTTGGGAGGCTCTGGAAGAAGGCTGGGGGTAGTCTTTGTTTCTTTCTTGAGATAAATTGGTGCAACTTTCAGTCCTGTGCAAGGAGAAGTTTTGATAGTGCTGTAATGAAGAAGGGGAGGATTTGACAATTTTAGGAGTTGTTTTGTAAGGAAAACAAGAGCAATTCTCACTCATACTGGAAGGAAATCATGTCCATTTAGGATGCTTCAGATACTGGGTTTTTTTGTGCATTAAATGACACTGTACCCCATTCATCCACATTACTGTCAGTGTGGGGAAGAGGCAGTGGATGACACAAAAAAAGTCCATTATTTTTATTGTCTTTAGTAGTTTTTGACAGCTGGAATCTTTGTTGCTGTGGTAGACTGAAGGAAAAATGCCTGATGGTTATCTTTGCAGTGCTGGGGGGAAGGCAAACCCAACCCTGGAAGCCTGGGGTGCCCTTTGCTGATGCAGAGTCTCTGTCAAGGGACCTGAAAATGATGATTTAAAAACTGTGAAGAATCATAAAATCATAGAATATCCTGAGCTGGAAGGTCCCACAGGGATCATCAGTCCAGCTCCTGGCTCTGCACAGAGACCCCAGAGACCCAGGGCATCCCTGGAGTGGTATCCAAGTGCTCCTGGTGCTCTGGCAGCCTCGTGCCCATTCCCTGGGCAGTGCCCAGCACCCTCTGAGGATGAATCTTTCTCTGATCCTTCTTTAATTCCCAAAGAAGATTTGAGCCTGCAGTCTCAAGGCTGATACTCTGATCCCTGATCACTCCTGTGGAGCATCCTGCATCACCTGCTCTTCTCAGAGAGGGCTGAGGGTGGTCCTCTCATGGCATGGAGAGCATCCTTCCCTCCCTCATGGGCAGGAGGCAGAGACAGGGAGGAGCTGAATTCTGGCTTGAGGTGTCCCCATGGATGTGACAGACCCCTGCCCTCTCCCTGCCTTTTATTCATGGAACATCCAGCTTGGAAAAGAGCTCCAAGAGGAGCCAGCCCAGCCTTCAGCCCTGAAGTAAAGAGAGGTGGCCTTGGCAGTGTTTAAGGGCTTACTTGAAATTCTCAGGCAGTTTGCTCCTGCTCCAGCAAATCCCCAGGCTGCAGGATCTCTGTGTTGTTTTCTGGTAGTGGGGAATAATGTGGAGTTGTTTACTTGGAGTGGGGATGTTGGATCATGCACTGGAGCTGGGATGATTTAAAATGGAATTGCTCGTGGTTGCATTAAAGCCCTGATTGATATTCATTGGAAGGGAGGGAGCTGGAATGGGATTATTTTGAAAATTGTTTCACTTTCGAGTTTGATAGGCTTTAAAATGGGGAAGAAGAGAATTTCCAGCTGGTGGTGTGTACTTTGAGACATAAATTTTACAAATTTCAGCCCAAAATCCATGGGAAAGCTTTCTAAAGGGGAAGCCTTGCTGAATGAAGAAACTCCTGCTTTGTGCTAATTCTAACAGCATCCTTATATTTAATTTAATTACTTTTATTGCTCTTACTTATTTATAATTTTTTATTCTTATTTATAATTGTTTATTATTATTTTTAGTGGGTGCATCTTTCTCAGAGCCTAAATCTGAACATCCAGCAGAAAATCAGCCTTGCTGGGATTTGTTGTCTTTCTTGTGTGTTAAACGAGGTTATTATGGTCTGTGGTTTTTCTTTTTTTGCTCAAGAATAAATTCCAGCTACTTATCAGCAGAACAAAACCACACTGAGTTTATTAGTTGAAGAATTAATTTTGTAGCTCTGTGAGCACATCGTTTTTCGTTAAACCTTTCAAAATGGAAATTCTGTGAGAATACTTGTAACTTGTTTGTGGGGTTTTTTTTGTTTTCACACAGGAAACTGACCAAGGTTTTAAAAACCTATGTGGACAATGCTGAAAAGTGTGGGATCACTGACCAGCTCTTCAAAGCCATGAAAGCCCTGGAATACATCTTCAAGTTCATTGTCCGCTCCAGGATTTTGTTCAACCAGTGAGTTCAACCTCCCCCTGCCAGTGATGCCCCAAAACTGCCAACATTTTACAGTCCAGCAGATAAAACTGCTCCGTATTGCACTGGTTTAGAACTGCTTGAAGCTGTGAGGAGTTATTTCAGGAGAAGGGTTTTCCCTCTTTAGCAGAGATCTGTGTTTTCAGGAGCAGGGAATTGGTAAAATCATCACAGTTTAGGTCTCTGGACAATTAAAGCTTGGCACTGTTTGGGGAGACTTCTGTTACTGTATTGTGTTTTATACACAAGATTTTACAGAAGTTATAAACCAAGCTGATGGGATCTTCACTTAGATTGAGTCCTTTTACTGCTTGTTAGCAGTGGGAACAACCTTATTGCAAGGGATTTATGTAGAGCTCTTCAGTTACCATCTCCACCACCCTTTCCTCTCTAATTTAGGGCTTGGAATTTATTTCTGCAGGAGCCTTGCTGTGAGATTCATAAAATACTGGATGTCACTGAGGCTGTAGCAGGGCCTGCAAATCACTTGAAAACAGAAAAAATAAAATTCCCTCTGGCTGCAGATTGGATTTACAGAGAGTCTGACCCTCCAGGACTGGCTGTGGGATTTCCTTGTGGGAAGCACAAATTCACAGCCCTCCAGTGTGAGACCCAGCCCTCCATGCCAAGGGATTCATCAGCAAAATTAGGGATTGCAGGAAGAGCCTGTGGTTTGTTCTGCTGCAGGACTGAAGCCCTGCCTGGGGGGTGTGATTTGGAGTGATTAAAATGCAGGATTGCTGCTGCTCCACTGAGCAATCACAAGCAGCAAGCTGAAGCTTTTCTTCCAAAATATGGCATATTTTTAACTTCAGGAAGAGGCTGGTGGGCTCCATGGATGGATGGAGCATTTTAGCAGTTGAGTTCTGGAGAAATCCATGGAAGTTCATCCACTTAAAGCGTGGTGGAACAACTGTTTGTTCACTACAGCAAAGGCTGATAAAGGCAAAATATTACAAGTGACCTTTAGAAATCTCTCTGATTTCCTCAGTAGTGATCCCAGTGCTTGTGGTGTATTTACTACAGTCTTAAAATCCTCCAGGCAGTGCTAGAAGCACCAACCTGGTGTAAACCTTGATTTCTCCCAGCTGCAGAGATGTTGTGCCTTCTCAGGTATATTAAATAAATAGATGTTATTAACTGACAGTAGGAACACATTTGTGACTGACTTGTTTATTTTTATTATAACTTCCCTTTTGAAAGGCAGAGCTTTTTGTCTGAAGCACTTTGATTTATTGGGCTGTCAAGTTCAGTTACTTTTTCTGTTGGTATAAGTTTCACCTCTCTAATCTGTTCAGGGGGACACTAAAATCCATTAGGAAAATGGGGAATTAACAAGTTTATCCTGCATAACCCCCCTTTAGTTTAAGCCTAAAAGGGGAATAGAAGTGTGCACATCAAAGTAACACAATTTAGTGGTTTGGGTTTTTTTTTTTCCTGCAGTATTTATTTCCTCTGTGTCCAGGTTAAAATCAGCTTTTACAGAGCTGGGACTTCCCAAGGTTTATGGGCACAGCATTAAAAAATGAATCACGTGAACTTCAGTGTAAAGCAGCAGGAACATGCTGAGCTCCATGTTCATCCCAAGGAAAGCCCATTTCCAGCTGCAGTGTGTGATCCATCAGGATGTAGCTTTAGATGGGATATTGGCCAGGATTTCCTGGCTGGGAGGGTGGGCAGGCCCTGGCACAGGGTGCCCAGAGGAGCTGGGGCTGCCCCTGGATCCCTGGCAGTGCCCCAGGCCAGGTTGGAGAAGCCTGGGGCAGTGGGAGGTGTCCCTGCCCATGGCAGGGGTGGGACTTGATGGGATTTAAAATCCCTTCCCACCCAAACCATTCCATGATTTTGATCTTGGAACATGAAGAAGTTGTACAAGGGTTGTAGCTAGCAGATTCCTGGATGAAATTCCCTTTCTGAGCTGCAGACTACATTCAGGACCTTCCTAACTGGGTTTAATTCCAGGAGGAAATGGAGGAGAGTGGGAGGGAGTTGAACTGGTGCTGGGAGCTGCTGCAGTGGGTGTTGGTGCCAGGTGTTTGTGGGGAGCAGAGCCAGGGGCAGCAGGGAGGGCTTTGGAAGCCCAGTGGTTGTTGTTGGGTGAGGTCTTGATCAGTCAGAGGGGTTTAACTGGGGGAAGGAGTTGTGGGGTGGTTTAGTGGGAAGGTGTGGTGTTTGGGAGGTCCCCAGATGAGGTGAGAGATGACAATCTGACTCCAGGCTCTCAGAAGGCTGATTTATTATAATATATAAAAGAATGCTGTACTAAACTATACTAAAGAAAGAGAAAGGAGACATTAGAAGGCATAACAAGAATGAATAATAAAAACCCGTGACTACTCAGAGAGTCTGACACAGCTGGACTGGGATTGGTCATTAATTAGAAACAATTCCCATGGAACCAATCAAACATTCACCTGTTGGTAAACAATGTCCAAGCCACATTCCAAAGCAGCAAAGGCAGGAGCAGCAATCAGGTAATTATTGCTTTCATTCCTCTCTGAGGCTTCTCAGCTTCCCAGGAAAAAATCCTGGGCAATGAGGATTTTTCAGAAAATGTCACAGTGACAGGAAGGGACCTTGAGCTCATCCCACCCCTGCCATGGACAGGGACACCACTGACTGTCCCAGGGTGCCCCAAGCCCTGCCCAGCCTGGCCTGGAAGCCCATGTGCTGTTAATCCCTCCCCCTGTTCAGATTTAATCTGGATCCTTTGTTTGGCCATGTTAAGTCTGACTAACCCTGGTGTGGGTGAGTCCCACGTGCTGCCTGAGGAGGGGAGGTTCTCAAGGATGATGTGGAGCCAGTGCTGGTGTCCCCCTGGTTTTTCCAGTGGGGATTGTGCCATGCTACACCTTGGAGCAGAGCAGGTTCCGCATTTAAACCCCTGCAGAGAATTCCAGGAGCACTCATTGTACCAGTGCCCCAAGCTCTCCACCTTGCCTGTGGTTTTTTGGCCTCTTGTGTTGCTCAGGTGCCTCTGTGCAGTTTTTACCCCCCTAAAAGCATCTGGGAGAGAGAGAGGGGGCTCCCAGTGGGCAGCTCAGCTGTGAGGAATCTGCCTGGGGGCACAGGGACCTTGCTCCTGCAGCTGAGCTGGGGCTGAGTCATTGCTCTGTGTCAGCTGTGCTGCCTCCATGGCAAACTGAGCCTGAAATTAGTGCTGAAACACAATTTAACCTCAGTGCCTCTTCCCACAGAAAAGAAATGTCTCTTCTTAGTAAAAAGAGGCTCGATGGGCTCTTTCTTTCTTTCTTTCTTTCTTTCCCAGGGTTTAAGGTCACTGACCTTGGGCCCCTGGTAGATTTTAATGATTGCTGGCAAGTTGGCTGGCTGCTTTCTGCCTTCATCAGCACAAGGGTCCTGGCAGGCATCTGCAGGGTGGAGAGGCTGTGCCTGGCACAGGGAGCTGGGGCACTGCTCAGGGATTCACCAGAGACTGGAGCAGCTCTGCTGCATGTGGCATTTCACCATAAAAATCTCTTCCTCCTGCTGGCCCAGCCTGGCCAGTCTGTCTTGTCTTGAGTTTGGTTTTTTTTGTTGTTTTCCTGTAAGAAAGCTCTTGATTCAGTGAAGAAAGTCGTAAAAATTCTTGAGAAAGCATAAGACAGAAAGTGGCCATTTAATTGTTTAAAAAACACCCAGCAGATACTTCAGAGCAGCATTTCCATTGTGCTTTGTGCTGATGACACCTCGTTGTTTTTCAGGCTGTATGAAAACAAAGGAGAAGCAGACTTCAGGGAGTCTCTGCTGCAGCTCTTTAAGTCCATCAATGAGATGATGAGCAGCAACTCTGACCAGACTGTCATAGTCAAGGTTTGTGCTTCCCACATCTCCAGTTTTGCATCCCCAACCACAATAAGTGAAATATTTGCTTGTTTGTGCTTAAAAGCTGGCTTTGCTTCAATCAAGGTTAATTCTTGGTACTTCTGCTAAAGGGTTTGTGACTGTGTAAAGAGCTTTCTTTGAGCAAGTAAATTTATAGAATTCTGGAATTAAGTTGGAAGAGACCTCTGAGGTCATTGAGTCCAACCTTTAATTGCTTCAAAGCCCTCACTTTAATTTTAAAAGGAGAACTTACTTTGGGTTCAGTGGTATTTGGCTTTTTTAACTCGTATAACCTTAAAGTGGAGGTGTTTTTAAGATATTATACTTCAGATGCTGCTGACAGTGTAGATCCTCATATTTTAATGTATTTATTTGTATCTGAGGCTATTCAGGAACTTCAGTACAGGATCTTAAGCCCTAGTACATATTTTAAAAAGGAAAATTAATAATGAGAGAGGCTGGAAGTTCCACCTTTCATCCCTTACACTTTTTTTGTGTCCCTTTAAATCTGCTTTTGGGAACATTGGCTGATGCAATTGGGAAAGGGGTCTGTGCCCTCAAATGGTGCTGATATCAAAGAGCAAAAGCTCTCAATTGTAGGACTGGCAGAGTTTAGTCTCCAGAGGAGGCTGGATACAGAAGTTAGTGGATCTTTTTCATCATGGAAAGCTACAGAGGCTGCCCTAAATGTGTGTTTGATAAGCTGCACCTTCAACTTCTCCTTGTGCTTCCAACCAGAGCTTATAAAAAAGGTGAGAGCCCTGACCCAGCCCTGCTGAATCACTTGAGAGATGATCAAGGGGCTGAGGTTTGGGGTAGGATTTGGGGACAGTTGGGCTCTTCCTGCTCAGGTGGTTGCAGAGACAGACAGTGGGAAGTCCCTGTGCCAGTGGAAGTTCCTGGAGCAGGGAAAGTCCTGAGTCAAAGCCCCCAGTCCTTTGTGGCTGAGCTCTGGGGCTCCTGATGCCAGGCTGAGCACAAAGCAAAGGGGGATAAAGCACATGAGGAGGAATATTTCAGCAGAGAGGCCAAGACTGGATCATCTGATAACAAAGTGGGGATATTGCACATTTCAGGAAAGCTGTGTTTTCATTTCATTGCCAAAGCATCTGTCCTGAATGGAAATGGGCAGGTGGAGGCTGTGGCTCAGAGTGCTCTCTGGGCTTTGACAAACAAACAGGGAGTTTGCAGATTGCAGGAGTGCAATGGGAGGTTTCTTCTCCTGAGACTCCCTTGCAGGTCCTGCTGCAGGAAGGCAGATGAACATGAGCTTTTATTTTAACAATTTATACCTTGGGGGGGGGGGGGGGGGAAGGGAAAAAAGCTAAAAATGGATTTGGTTGTGTTTACCTGAGATGCAGGAAGGGAAACTGCCTGGTGAGGACTGGAGAGATCCCAGCAGCATCCTTCAGGTCCAGAGCTCTGCAGGCTTGGGAGAGCCCAACTCCTGTGTGTGTTTGTGGGGTGGGCAGGGTGGGCTCAGAGTGCTTGAGGATGCCTTGCAGAAGCCTTGACAAGCTTTCATTCATTATTTATTGCTTTCATCTCCTCTGGACTCTAATTCTTTAGCTCTCAGAACACATCATTGCTGCTATTGGCTTTTTGCAGCTTGTGAAAATTGCTTTTATGATGTTCAGGTGTCCACTGGAGCTGTGCAGTGTGAGCAGCAGGCAGGAATGTGTGCTTCTGTCTGAGAGCAAAACTGTGGAAGGGGTGGGTAAATGTGGGGTTTTTTGGAGAGAGTGAGTGTAAGTTGTGTGCACCCTGCCTGGCAGAAATGTGTGCTTCTGTCTGAGAACAAAACTATTCACTTGGTGGGTAAATGTGGGGTTTTTTGGAGAAGTGAGTGTAAGTTGTGTGCACCCTGCCTGGCAGAGCTGCAGGAGGTGCCAGGGACACTGTGGGGTGGCATTAGAGGCCTCCTTCAGCATCTCCATCTCTGCTGGGGGAGAGGAGCATCAGCTGGAGCTGCCAGAGCTGGGGCTGAGCCCTGAGCTGAGGGGTGGGGACACTGCTGTCAGGAGCAGTGAAGGACTCCCTGCATGTCCTGGCACTTTGGGCAGGACACCTTGGAGCCATCAGGGGCAGGGTGTGGGGTGACAGGGCTGTCACCTGCTGTCACAGAGCCTTGGAGCAGCCCCTGGGTGCTGTGCTGGTTCCAAAGCCCTGGAAGGGGTCAGAGGGGTGCAGAGGGGTGGGAATGCTGCACCTGCCCTGCAGGGAAACCCTGATCTCCTGTGCTCTGGGCTTTGCACAGATGCAGGCATTGCTGACAGCCTCAGGAGGGGACTTAAAAGGAATTAAAAAGATTTTTTATCCTTTCTGAACTTTGTTGTTCCAGAGGGTTGTGGAGGCAGCCAGGGCCAGAGCTCAGGTGCAGGGATGTGCTGGGTGCAGCCTCTGAGGGAGGCTGGGAGAGCCAGGAGGGGAAGGGAGGGCAGGAACCACAGCTGGCATCTCCTGGGGACACTGCTGGGGACCAGGGCTGGGCACAGGGAGGGGCTCTGGGGGCAAGGAGATGCTCCAAAGGCTGCAGCATCCCTGCCATGGAGCCAGGCTGGGACACCTGGGGGGGCTCACCTGGAGAGGAGCAGCTCCAGGGAGAGCTCAGAGCCTGGAGGGGCTCCAGGAGAGCTGGAGAGGGACTGGGGACAAGGATGGAGGGACAGGACCCAGGGAATGGCTTTAAACTGACAGTGGGCAGGGATGGATGGGATATTGGGAATTGGGAATTGTTGGCTTTGAGGCCCTGGCACAGGGTGCCCAGAGCTGGGGCTGCCCCTGGATCCCTGGCAGTGCCCAAGGCCAGGCTGGACACTGGGGCTGGAGCACCTGGGACAGGGGAAAGTGTCCCTGCCATGGCAGGGGTGGAAAATGATCTTTGAGTCCCTCCCAACCCAAACCAGTCTGGAGTTCTGGTGCTGTTGGATAATTTGCTGAAGTTTTATGGAAGATCAATGATTTTAAGCAGATAAGTGCCCAGGTCCCTGTGTTGTGCAGGAAGATCAGCAGATCTTGCTGTGTAGCAGTTTTAGGCTTTTTTTCACTGATTTTTGTAAATATGGGGGGAGTTAAATAAGTGTAGACACAATAAGTGTGTTTGGACAGAGATAAGAAGTTGCAAACCCTACAGAGAAAATCAAGGTGCTGTACATGAAACAAGGCAGGTACTTCTCTCACCCATCCCACTGCTCCCATTTCTCCTTGCAAAAACTGGAATTTTCCTTCACAGTTTATCACCACGGGGCAGAACTGCCCCTGGAAACTTTCTCAGAGATGTTTCCAACTTTTTGGGCTTGATGGACTGGATTTTTGTTTCTCTCTGCTGGGGGAGTAACCTTCAAGCTGACACAGAATGAAAGACTGCAGACTTGTGTTCTTAGCAAGAATTCCTCTTTATCTCTTCAAATATTTATGTCCTTGTAGAAGCTGATGAGCTGCTGTTGACTGTAGTTGTTTAATATTTTGCTTTAAGTTTTTTTTCAATTTGATTCTTTCAAGGCTTTGTGTGCATGCATGGGGAAAAAAAGTTTCTTTAAAAGAAAACTCCCAGAATTGTACAAGGATTTAAGGTTGTAGAGCACAAAAAGAGGCTTGGAATTTGTACCTCTTTTAGGATTATGGACAGTCAACAAGTCTTAGGGGGGAATTCATAAGGGTTTTATATATGTATATTTATATATTACATTAAAAGGTTATTTTTGAATTGTCTGGTACTACTTCAGCTTTGGTTTTTGGCAATTAATAGGTAAAATTCCATGGGATCTTGGGATGTGGTTTGAGCAGAGCTTTGCTAGCACTCTGCTGGTGCTTTCACCTCATTTCTTTTGCCTTTTATAAACTCAGACATGCTGGAATTAAAATGTTGGTGTGCAAGAATGACTAAAACCCACTCTCAGCCCAGGTTATAATCAGTCCTGTAGGTTTGAATTTGGGAAGGTGAGCTGCTAAAAATGACAATGTTCAAAACAACGCAGAAGTTGGAGTTTTTTTAGTTAATTAAATAAAATTTTATGGATATTTTGGGGGATGTTTCAGTGCAGACAGACATTTCAGGGCTGCACTTTGTCAAGGTGTGGGGTTGTCCAAGCAGTGATTTGAGCTGACAGGCTGTGGCTGTTCCCTCCATGACAACAATTCCCCTCTGGTGCTGAGTGCCAGGGCTGCAGCAGTGGCTGGGCAGGGGAGGCTCCACTTTCATTTCCAGGCATCATTTGAGGGTGAAAGCTGCTGCAGGAAGGTGAGCAGCATTTGGTGGTGCATGCATCTTTAATGGTTACAAGTGTGCTGAGCCTTCCTGGGTTCATTCCTCCTTTTGCTAATTGGTGCATGATAATTATTTCCTTAACCTTCTCCTGCTGCAGGATGAGCTCAGCTGGAGCCTGGAGTGATGGTTCAGAACTGCAGATATTCCTTAGTCAGGGATTCCTGCAGCCCTTGGGGGGCACAGAAACTCCTCCTGCACTGGAGGGAGCTGGACCCTTCTCAGCAAACATAAATTGCACAAAAATTCTAACCTACACCTAAAATATTTCACTGAATTTAGTGCCAGAGGTGCTGCTTGGCAGCTGGGCTAAAAGCTGCTTTAGTTTGTGAGCTGAATAACTGCTCTGGGCTGGGGCAAATCTCAAATATTGAGGTTAGGTGTTCCTGGATATTGTTGGATGCAGCTGCTGACTGGGCTGGTTTGGATGAGTTTAATGGAATGGCACCCAAGATAATGCTGGGGTGGAAGGGAGGTGCTTTGTTGAATGGCACAAAGGATGAAAATTAACATTAAAATAATGTTCTCAAATGGAGTCAGGCGAAACAAATTTATTGCTTTGTCAGACAAAGAGTTCAGGAGGATATCATGTGTTTGGCACAGGGGTTTTGTGCTTAATTTGGAGGTCAGGTGTGCTGATGGAAAAGAATGGCTTTGGAAAATGACAGTTTTAAATTAAGGATTTTTTTTTTGCTTTTATGGTCTACAAAGAGCTGAACTTAAACCCCAGAAAAAAAGCTGTGGTGTTCTGCTCAGAATCCATTTTGTTTAATACTTCGCAAATGTCATTTGGTCAATCTGATGACAACCTTAAGTTAGTTTTTATTTAAACAGCTCCTGCAGAGAAGCTTTTGTGACACTTATTTTTGTCATTCCATTTATAAACCCAAGAATGGGATAATTTTCCATTGTTAGAAGATTCTTTTTCTGTCCTGCTTGTTTTTCACTCCCCAGTGACCCACTGTATTTTTCACACAGGTGATTTCACTGTTCTATTGAGAGGTCTCACCATATTCTCAACTGTGTAACAAAGAAAACTAAACGAGTAAAACTCATTTTTCTGTTACCCACAATTATATTAGAAATACTTGAAGTTGTTTAGCAAGGTTTCCCTGTTGTATTTTAATGTGTTTTTATTTGCCTGATGACACAAAGAAAAGGCTTTTACTTGTCCTCTCATCCTTGTGTGAAGAAATTAAAAACTCCAGAAAATTCCTTGGAAAGCAGCTCCTCCTGGTAGTTTTAGAAGTTGGGCCACAACTTCTTTATTTTAATATCCCAATAAATAAATGAAGCTTGCACTTATTCCAATATTCAAGTGTCAAAGTGAAGTTTTTTGAGGTTTTCCCCACCCAGCAAAAAACTGCAGGAAAAATTCCTTTTGGAGAATCAGGCTGAATAATTCAGATGATAAACTTTTAGTCATAGAAGCTCTTTGAACTTTTAGATCTGGGCAATGTGCTAATTTTCCTCGTGGTGGATCCCATTCTTTACCCATTTTTAGTTCACCAAACCTGTCTGGAAATGAACCATCAGTGAGAAAAGAGCAGTGTGGGCAGTGCAGGGGACTCACCATTGGTGTGCAGAGGGGCCACTGCTGGAATAACAATTCCATTGCTCCTGATCTTATTTATTCTGGCCTTTTTGAAGGGTTTTTTTTTCCCTTAAATGATCTTTTCATACCAACATTGAGTTGGTTCCTTCCACACACACGTGACCTCCCTGCCAGCTCTGGACAGGTTCAGGAGGACAAATCAGCTGCTCAGTTCATTGATGCTCAGAGGGACCACTGCTGGAAAGAACAATTCCATTGCTCCTGATCTTACTTATTCTGCCTTTTTTTACCACATCTGAAGGGTTTTTGCACTCAGATGATCTTTTGATACCTGCACTGCATTTGTTCTCCCACACCAAGGTGATGTGGAGAAGTTGAGGAGGGCACAATTAGCTGTGAGGTCATTAGGAGCCCATCAATTAATTGATCTGGAATTTATCAAAGGGTCCTGCTCCAGACAGAGCAGGTTGGGATGATTTAGGGAAGGAAGGAGAAATCCTGGGAATTGCCATGGGCTGTGCAGGGAGCAGTGCCCATCAATTATTGCTTCATTTATTCCATTTAAAGCAAAGCTTTGACTTTTCTGGCCCTGAGTATTTTCACTTAGTGAGTTGTGTTTCTTGGCCCAGTTAATTGCCTTTTTTCATGGTTTTTAAAGGGATCCTTGAGGCACTGAGCAGCTCCATGGCTTCTCTTGGCAGCTCCTGCTCAGAGGGAGTGTCAGCTCGTGGTTCTTCCTGTAATTTCTGTGGAATAATTCCTTTTACACACGGATATGGTGTTCATGGAGGGGAAATTGATGTGTGTTTGTGTGGCTGGGCTGGAGAGGATGAGCCACAGCATCTCTGAGTGGGCTGCAGGCTGCCATGGCCTTGCTGATGTCATGCTGAGCCACATGAGTCACAGCCTGGGCAAAAAAATAAAATCCCAATAACACCCCACAGCCAAGAGAGCAGTGAGTGTGTGAGGAAATTCAGCTCAGGGAGAATTTATCCATTATTGATGCCACACACTGGCTCATTGCTGCTTTCACTCCTTTTCATCCTTCCCCTTTGCTGCTTTATTTGTGTGCTTTGTAGTACTGGAAATGACTGATTTTGTGCCTTGATAAGGGTGGGAATAATTTGTCACTGGTTTTGCACAAAGAGAGAAGCCCCTTGGGGCAGTCAGATTTTTATTGCAGCCCAGCTTGAAACTGTGTGTAATTATTGAGTGTGTGTGTGAGGCTGATCTGGCCAGCTTTGGGTGTGCTTCTCCTGTGATCACAGGGAAATTACTGCAGAAAACTGCTGGAGTGAACACTGAGGTTCCTCACTACTGTGGTTTTTTAATGCTGGTTGGAATTTTCAAGTGCTTAAGGCATCCCTGTGTAACCATGGAATTAAGATTTTGGGCTTCCTTTGCTGTGTGCTTCTTGTGGAAATGAGGAATTGGAACCTTTGTCCAGTGCTGATCGAGAGTGAAAAGTAATTAATTTAATTTCTTGCAATTGGAGAAAACCTCCCCAAACCAGATGCTTATTTTTTTCCTGCTGTTACGTGGAAAGACAAGAGCAGAGTTATTTTTTATCTGCTGCATTTATGATTCCTCATTTATGCTTTGCAGTGTCCTGGGAATAACCAGCATTGCAATGGAGTTTCTGCTCACAAAAAATCTACTTCAGCTGCAGCTTGAGCAGAGTGAGATCTACAGTGAGAGCTGCTCTCCCACATGATTTAATACCAATAAAAAATTATTTTAGTAGCCCTTTGGCTTGGACAAATACAGATTTAATCACAGGGCTGCACAGCATCGTAGTCTGATCTCTTGTCACATAATCGAGCCAGCTGAGGTGGGAAATTGGGAAATATACTTCCACAATCTTCTTTAAATCTCCAGAATTAAACTTTAATTGGTTTGTCCATAAAGTAGACCCTCAGTTACTGCTAATTGTTGCAGCTCCAAGCTGTAAATGGCTGTTGTAAATAGTTTTACCCCACTAGTAGTTCATGAGAGCCATTCAAGTGTTAATTTTTACGCTCGGTGTGAAATTTTAATTCAAGATATAAAATGCAAGCTCCCTTTTAAGATCTGTTACTAAACATTTATGGCTCTGTGCATGTGAATGATCAGCAAATAAACCCCCACTGCTGCCTGTGGTTCCTGACTGGTCATTGGAGCCCTCATCCATCACTGCTCCCTTTGCAGGATTCCAGAGTCCCCAGCTCAGCATCCTTGCAGCAGGTTTAGGGTGGTTGGTGGTCCAGCCTGGCAGCCTCAGTGGCTGTGACTGAGAATTGGATGCTCTGAGATCTTTATCCAGCTCAGGAGTCCTTACAGCAGGTGTGGGGTGGTTGGTGATCCAGCTATAACTTCAGTGGGTTGTGACTGAGAACTGGGTGCTCTGAGATCTGCATCCAGCTCAGCAGCCTTGCAAGCAGGTCAAGGGGTGGTTGGTGGTCCAGCCTGGCAGCCTCAGTGAGTTGTGACTGAGAATTGGATGCTCTGAGATCTTTATCCAGCTCAGGAGTGCTTGCAGCAGGTGTGGGGTGGTTGGTGGTCCAGCCTGGCAGCCTCAGTGAGTTGTGACTGAGAATTGGATGCTCTGAGATCTTTATCCAGCTCAGGAGTGCTTGCAGCAGGTGTGGGGTGGTTGGTGGTCCAGCCTGGCAGCCTCAGTGGCTGTGACTGAGAGTTGGATGCTCTGAGATCTTTATCCAGCTCAGGAGTGCTTGCAGCAGGTGTGGGGTGGTTGGTGGTCCAGCCTGGCAGCCTCAGTGAGTTGTGACTGAGAGTTGGATGCTCTGAGATCTGCATCCAGCTCAGGGACAGGCTGGGTGTTCCCTTTGGAGAGGGGTCTCGGCCTTGGTGGCCTCTTGAGGTTCTCCTTGGGTGCCACCACAGCATTGGTTTGTTGGTTTTGAGGGCTCTGGGGTTGGGTGTGGAATGGCAGGGGTTGTGGCAGGAAAGGGGAGCTCTTGGCAAAGAAAGGAGTTGGGTTTGTGTTGGCTCCTCGAGACCATTCTCCTCCTGTGGCTCTTCTGCCTGCAGAACCACCTGGGATGGGACATGTGTGTCCAGGCTGGGGGGTGGAAACTGCAATCATTGCTCACATCACAGAGTGACAGAGGGGCTTGGGCTGGAAAGATCTGAAAATTCACCCAGCCCCACCCCAGCCATGGCAGGGACACCTCCCACTGCCCCAGGTGCTCCAGCCTGGCCTTGGGCACTGCCAGGGATCCAGGGGCAGCCCCAGCTGCTCTGGGAATTCCATCCCAGCCCCTCCCCACCCTCCCAGGGAACAATTCCTAATTCCCAAAATCCCATCCAGCCCTGCCTCTTCTCAGGCAGAAATACACCTGTTACCAAACAATTTGATTTAATTGATAAGACACCAGGTGAGGCAGACAAGTCTCGCTGTTCTGGTTTATATTCAATTACTCTTGAGTTGTTTTTTTTTCTCCTAGTCTGTTGCTCAGTGCATGCCATACCTTAGGAATTGTTCCTAAGAAGATAAAATGAGTAAAAATCCCTACAAACAGTTAAAATATTAAACATCTGTTTGTATCTTCTGAGCTCTTTCATGTGCTGTGCAGGAGTTCAAGGGGAATGGGGAAGAGCCAGGGTTCCATGAGTGGCTACCCAGAATTTACTGCAGGGGAAAATGCTAATTAGGTTTTTTGTTTAATTTTTAAGCAGTGGAGTGAAAATTAAACCCAAACAACTCCAGCATGGCTGAGGAGGAGGATGAGAGAGTGCCCAAGAGAGGATGGGGATAAAGGGATTAGAGGAACCAAAAGAGTTCTGTAAAATGTTGGAAGGAGCTTATAAATCTCTAATTTTGGTCTAGGTTTCCCCAGTTTATGAACATTTCATGCCTCTGTCTTACTTTAAATCAGTTTGAAAGTTTAATTTTCGCTGAGTTTCAGCTCTGGTGTCACAGAAAATGCTAAAACCAAAGTCACCTCCTCAGGAGTGATTCTCTTCTTGCAGTGTTTGCATCACCTTTAAACTCTTTAATTTTGTTAATTTGTTTTTTTTGGTGTTTTTTTTTTAGGGTGCAGCACTTAAATACTTGCCAGCAATTGTCAATGATGTGAAATTGGTGTTTGATCCAAAGGAACTCAGGTGAGTGGAGTTAATTAAGTGTGGAGTGCTAATTTTATTTTATAAAGATATATATATATATAAATACACACAAATATATAAAATACATTTAGTATATAGATAAGCATAAAAACATTCACTATATATTTCATTTTTACCAGTTACTACTATATATAAAGATACAAAAATATATAAAAATATAGAAATATATACTGAGACAGTGAAATATGGATCACCTGAGAAATTTTATCACTTTCCTTTTATTGCATTTTTTTTTGTCCCTTGCAGGTATTTTTAAGGGTTACACAAAGAGCTCATTTTTAAAAAATAATGTCTAACAAATGCCTGACAAACTTTGCAGTGCAAACCATTAGCAAGAGTTATTAATCAGGCAGCTGCCATCAAAACTCTTAAGCTGGACCACGATGCTTTCCTCTTTCATGTATAGATTTCATGTAAATAATAAAAAAAATAAATAATTCAGTGATTCAGTTGCTGGGTCGATGTCTCAGGAGCTCATAAACATGACAGTGTTGTTAGTAAATAAAAAGGACCATGACAGGGTATTTAAGGAAAAAAAAGTGCAAAAACCAACTAATAACTGATATTTCAGCAGAACTTTTAGCTTAGAGAGAAAAACACAATTTAATTTTTTATGGTGTTGTTACAAACTGAAAAAACCTTTTAAATCTGATTTTACTGCACAAACCCTTCTAAATTTTGTCTGGCTTTATTTTTATGGTCTTGATCTGTCAGAAGGAGGCAAAGAGATAAAACAGGGATAAAATAAATAAAATCCTAGTCTAATGTTCCAGTGGCCTGAGGAACCTGGCATTTACCTTCTGCTGGCCTGGGGACTGTGAAGTGTTTGACATCTACACTTCCCTGGGCTTAGGAAATCCAGATTTGTAGAGTTTCCTGACTAAAGAATAATTTTGGTATGTGACAGCAAAATTCCTGGGAAAAGAGAAAGGAAAATGCAGGACTTGGCCTGTTTTAGCCCAAATATTACATTTTTTTTCTATTGTATTACCAGTCAAAATTACAATAAAACACTGGAAGTATTTAAATTGAGGTTGACTTAAGTCTCAATAGGAAAATCAAAGAACTCAAGATTTTAGGAAGGGGTAGAAAATTAATGAAAAGTCTTGTCAATCTTAGGTGGGAGCTCAGCTGATGAGTGTGATGGTACCTTTTCCTAAAATGTCCTTTTCTGTGTTTTTTTAATTATTCATTATTTTTTGTTGGTAGCTTACAATGTTAATTATCACCTTATTTTTGGCATCCATAATCACAAATGTGCTGATGGATGCACATAATCAGTTTTCCTTCCTGCACATCCAAGTTTTCCTTCCTGGCAAGGAAAACTTGGAACCTAAAATCTTCAATGAAACATGGACAAAGAATCTAAAAGTGAAATAAAAGGGAGGGGACAAAAGAAAAGACATTAAAAATTACAGAAATTTGTTGGAAACTATTCATGATTCTCTGATTTTTGTATTTTTTTTTTTTTAATACCTCAAAAAAAGTTGAGTTTGCTCATCCAAGAGCAGGAAGTTGTGTGTCGGGTTCTTCGTGGATGACTGTGTCCAAGTTGTTTTTCCCTGGATTTTGAATGGGTTTTTGGATGGATTATTTAGTTCTGCTTTTGTTGGATGGATTTTTGCTTTCCCTGTGTGTGCAGCAAGCTCTTCACCGAGTTCATCCTCAACGTGCCCGTCAGCCGCCTGACCATCCAGAAGCTCTACTGCCTGATCGAGATCGTGCACAGCGACCTCTTCACCCAGCACGGTGAGCAGGCACAGCCCAGCTCCCCTCCCTGGCCCTGTCACTGGCCCTGCTGCCACCCCCCTGCAGCCTGGGACACCTTAAGGGGCTTCCACTGGAAGGACAGGATGGAAAGTCAAATCCCATGGTTAGCTGGGAAGGGACCCTAAAGCCAGTGCTGCCCTTGGCTGGGTGGGGACCTGTCCTTGTCACCACTGATAATGGAGGGATTGCTGGGTTTGGGTTTTCTTTTTCCACCTCTGTGGAGGTTGGGATTGAAGGCACTTGAGAGGACAGTTCACATTCAGACTCAGGTGTTTATTATTTGTTATCAGTGTTGCAGTCTCTCAGCAGTGAGTTCTGCAGTGTTTCACCAACAATTAACAAAATGCCCAACTATCTCTTGTTCCAAGGCCTTTTAAGGCCAAACTGTCCAATTAAGAAATGACACCTAAATTATTTTCCCTTTTAACCCAATAACTGATCACTCAGAGTCTGCACTGTGGACTTTTCTGTCCAATTACAAAACACCACCCAAACCCATGGAGAAGAGGGAAGGAGGACCAGCCTCTGCTCTAAAACCTCCATCTTCCCCAAATATATTGCTATATTCTAAAACTACAAACTCTTAAGTTTCCCACCCTGTGATACCTTCTATCCAAACTCCACACCCACAATCCCAGTGCTATCAATCCATTCTGGAAGCTTCTCCATGGCCTCAGGTCTGTGCAGTGTTCTCTTGGGTCAGTGCCTGTGAGCACACAAAACTTAAAATTCTCAGCATCTAGAACTCCAGTAAGGGATGGGACTGTTTTCAGGCTAGGAAGGATTCACTGCTCAGACAAACATCAGTCTCAGGGGCTGTGAGATTTCAGAGGAGCAGGCATTCAGCCATAGCTCAGGAGCAGTCACAAGTTCTTTGCTACGAGGCAATCTAGAACTTTCTAACCCAATGGACAGCTGCCACAGGGTTTATTTTGCTTTTCTGACCTAGCACCTTTACTCACTCCTGCTGCACTCTGGATACTTTTGTCCAATGGGTTTCTGTCTCACAGGCACAGATCTGCTTCTGTTCTAATTCCAAACTCTCAGTTTATTCCCTACAGCCCCACCCTACATCAGAAACCCTTCACCATCCATCAGTGCCGTTTCTCACTCACTTCAGGCATATTCTTACTTACAACTACAGAAATATGAGTTTATGGTTTTTCTGCTTAATATCTGTGTATTGGATTTCTGCATCAATCCAAGCTTCTCCCAAGGCTGCAGATCAAACCCTTCAGTGTCTGTGGGAGTTTCTGTTTTTCCAGTTCTCACAGGCACCTTCCCCTATCCCTGGCTGCTCCAATCCTATCCAGCCTGGCCTTGGGCATGAGGAAAATCACTTCTTTACCATTTCTTACCTGCAGTCTCAATTATGAAAGTGCAAAATTACAAAAAAACCCTTGGGATGTGTTATTTCCAAAGGGCACGGAGCAGCCAGGTGATTGGGCTCTGTTGTAACTTAGTGTTGGGGTTTATCAAAAATCATTAATTGACCTTTTGTGCTTAGTGAAGCTGTGTGTGGGAAATGGAGCTTTGGGGTGTCCTCTGTGCCTTGGAGCTGTTCCTGGCTGAAGGAAAGCAGAAACCTTTCAAAAGGTGCTGTTCATCCCTGCCTTGTTATTTTCTGCTTTCCCATTCATGGGCCAGTGAAAGATGAGCTCAGGCACTTGTCCTACAGATTTCCTCCTTTGAGGTGAAGCACTTGATTCTTTTTCAGGCTGGCTGCAGGTTAAACTGACCCAAACCAAGTGTTTGTGTGCTGTCAGGGCAGGTAATGAGGGAGCAAATAGGCACTGCTTCAGTGGGAAAGGAGATTTGGGAGGATTCTGCTCTCAGATCACAAAAGCTCAGACTGCTGAGTGCTGATAAAACAAATTTTGCTGGTTCCAGTTTAAAAAAATCTTGGTGGATTGGCATTGTGGTGGTTTTATACCACTCTTACAATCTCTGAAAAACAGTTAAGCACCTGTGTCACCATGTGTAGAGATTTGGTAGAAACACCAAGTCCAGACTTGATCTTCACTTCTGAAATGATTTGAAATTATTCAGCCCTGAAATGCTGGATTTTCAAGAAGTGAAAGGAGGAATGCAAGTGGAGTTGCTGGTGTTGGACCCGGGTAAAAAGGTGTCCCCAAGAATAATTCAATGTTTCCTGGCTAGAGCTGTGCTCTAGTCAGTGTTATTCCTTTGCTTCCCTCATTCTCAGCTCACTGTGCAATGATTTTCCCTTCTCCTGGCTGACTTTGGGACAGAAGTCAGTGATATCAGGGATCATCCTTCCTCCCTACTCTCCTTGGGAGGAAGAAATGGAGATAACTCAGCTGAAACAAGGAGCTGAGTGTGAAACACACTCCTGAGAAAGGCTGTGGTGCATTTCCCAAATTAATCTTTGCCCTCCTCATTGAAGCAGTTCCATTTCCAGAGGGAGAGGTGGGAGTTGAGTGTGGCTGGTTTGTTTTGTAAGCCTGACTCCCAAGCTCAGCCCTGCAGGGTGCAGGGAATGGTGCAGTCCAGCATTATTGAGCTGCTGAGAAATTCAAATGGATCTGTGTTAATGGGAGGGTGATTAATCAGGGCCCAGGGCAGGTTTGCTGACAGATCTCTGCTGCTTAATGGCTCTGAGATCTTATCAGGAGGCTCCTCAGCTGGGTTTGCCTGTCACTGCCTGTTAGGAATGTCCTAAATCCAGCAGCCTGTGCTGGGGCTGGGATGGGATTCCAGGACCTGCATGCCCCAAACCACTCTGGGGTTCCCATGGGTGTCTGGGGGGGTTTATTCAGTAAAAAAAGGTGTGGCCTTAAAAGCTTCTCTTGGCATTGGGGTCACAGAATCCCAGACTGGATTGGGGTTGGGTTGGGAGGGACCTTGGATCCCATCCAGTGCCATGGCAGGGACACCTCCCACTGTCCCAGGGAGCTCCAGCCTGGCCTTGGGCACTGCCAGGGATCCAGGGGCAGCCACAGCTGCTCTGGGAATTCCAGCCCAGCCAGGAATTCCTTCCATCAATCCCTGCCCTCTGGCACTGGGAGCCATTCCCTGTGACCTGTCCCTCCATCCTTGTCCCCAGTCCCTCTCCAGCTCTCCTGGAGCCCCTTCAGGCCCTGCCAGGGGCTCTGAGCTCTCCCTGGAGCTGCTCCTCTCCAGGTGAGCACCCCCAGCTCTCCCAGCCTTTCCTCACAGGAATTCCCAGAATGTCCAGGTTGGAATAGACCTTCAAGACCCTGGAGTGCAGCCCCAAGAGCTCAGCCAAGCCCTGGCTCCCAGTGCCACATCCAGGCTTTTATTACAGAGGAGAGGGGCTCCAGCCCTCTGAGCTTCTCACCCTGATCATTCTCTGAGCTTTGGGTCTGAAACCTCAGTTGTGCTGGGAACCTTTCCTAAACATTCAAACTCACTTGAAAACAAACCAAACCTCTATCCACAGCCTTTTGAAAATTTAGATTTTCCTGTCCCTCGCTCTGAGGATTGGAGTTCATGACTGAAATGTTCTTGGCTGCCCCTCCTGCTTCTCACTGATTGAGGAATTTTAAACTGAGAGGGAACACTTCCACATAAGCTGTCAACTAATCCTGGATCCTGCTGCAAAAATGAGATTTTCTTTTCTAAAAGCAATATGCACTACAGGACTGGGGACTTGGGGAAGGCTGGCAAGTGCACAGAGAATTTCATCAGCCTGTTTCTGGTGGAGAAAAAGGCTCTAATTCTGTGCCTGGAGAGGTCAAGGGAGATTTCCTTGTGTCTCCAGAGGAATTAAAATTCAAAATAGATGAATTTGTGAAGCTTGAAGGGTTTGGGGCTGAGAGGGGAGTGTGTGAAGCAGTTTGCTGAAGCATTTTGGTTTAGTGATGTTGTTGAGTGTTGGATGATTCACTGGGAAATCTGGAGAGTTGGGGACCTTGGATCAGAGTTGGAGACTGGTGGTACCCTTAAAAAAAAAGTAATGTAATAGTTAAAATAGTTATAGTTTAATAGTAATATAGTAGTTTAAAATATAGATTTGAAATTTATTTTATTGATATTTATAAACACAGATAGGAACATGTAGTAATTATATCAATAAGTAATGTTTCCATATAGTAGAGGTAAGTGAATGCATAAATACTTTAAATGTATGGAATTGTAAATGAATATATACTTTTCCAGAAGTAAATGAATATATGAATAACATTTATCCCTACCACCATATAATAACATAATATATATAATCTTATTTATAATTTTTACTCCATTATTTAGAAATTAAACCAAAAGGCTTAAATATCATTTTTTCCTGACTATGGAGCAGTTTAATAATAATTTAGTGGATATTTTCAGTGCTGATGGTTGGGAGTTAAATGAAATGTCCTGTCCTTGCAAGGATCAAGGTTTTGGTTTCTGTAAACAGGGATTTATCTGGTTTGTTCTCTGCTGTGGAGCTGTTTGGATTTGCTCTTGCTTTGTTTTCCAAGTGACTTCCAGCTGATTGCCCAGTGAGCTGTGGAGCTGCTGGAGTTCCAAAGAGAAAACCCAGGGATTTTTCCATGAGGAATTGGAGCCTGTTGAATATGAGTAGACAACACCCAGCATTTAGAGGAGTTCTTATTGTTCAGTCATGGCTCAACTCACAGGCTCTGGGGTAGAAACAAAGTTACTGAGCACAGGTTAAATCCTTTTGGCCACTTGAACTAAATGAACCATAAAATAAATGGATTTATCAGTGTCCCAGGAAGTGAAATGTTTTTATTGACACAAATTTATGGTGTGTATTCACCTTCAGCAGAGCTCCTGTGTTCATTGAAGGCTCTCCTTGGGTGCTGCTAATTGGTAATTCCTGCTGAGCATCCTTTGGTGCAGATGGATCTTTGATTCTCTCCTGTTAAATCACCCTGGGCTGGCCTTGCTGTGGAGCAGATGTGGAATTAGCATTGTCTGTGATCCCTGTGCAGCAGGTCCTGAGCTGCCTTGGGAGCAGGGGCTGATGTTCTGGGCCATGAAGGTTCTCGTTAATCTGGGCTGGGGGGTGTTGGTGGCAGGCAGGTGATGAGGGTTCCCCTTTCCTCCTCTGAGCTTCCAGGTGATCAGTGCAGCAGCTCAGAGTTCTTCAAGGCTGTTTCTAGCAAAGATGCACTGAGAATCTCATCTTCATGGAGGGGGTGTCACCACAGCCCTGGGCTGGCTGGAACATCACAGAGCCATGGGATGGTTTGGGTTGGAAGGATCCTAAAGCTCATCCCATCCCCCCCCAGCCATGGCAGGGACACCTCCCACTGCTCCAGCCTGGCCTTGGGCACTGCCAGGGATCCAGGGGCAGCCCCAGCTGCTCTGGGCACCCTCCCAGCCAGGAATTCCTGCCCATATCCCATCCATCCCTGCCCTCTGCCAGTGGGAGCCATTCCCTGGGTCCTTCACTCAACATTCCCTCCTGGCAGGAGTTGTGCAGAGCCAGAAGTTCCCCCTGAGCCTCCTTTTCTCCTGGCTGAGCCCCCCAGCTCCCTCAGCTGCTCCTGCTCACCCTTGGGATGATTTTGTGGAGTTCCCAGCCTGTTTTGGTTCCCCCCATGTTTCTCAGCAGCCCCAGGTGGGAGCTGAGGAGCCCTGGCAGTCCCCCCGAGGGAAAGGAGTGTTCTGTGCTGGCTGTGTCACTGCAGGCCAAGCACTGGGACAAATAATCAGCTTTCCCTGTCTCAGAAATGCATTTTGAGTGCTTCCCCCATTGATCAGAGCAGCTCCAGCCCTGCAGTGGCACTCAGAGGTGACTCAGATATTAAACTGATCTTTGCCCCCTCCCTGCCAGTGGGGCTCAGCAGGGCTGTGGAACATCCTCAGCCCTTTAATTAGGGACCTTTTAAGTTATTAAAGGCTGATTCACCTCCCAGGCTCTGCAAAGACATGTTCTGTGCCTTTCCTGGAGTGCTCAGCAGCTGGGCTTTGGGGTTCCTCCCCTCCCCTGCATTTGGGGACAGTTCACATTGCCCCTCTGCCCTGGGGGGTCTTGCTTCACCTGCTGTTTCCTTTCCTAGTCCAAAATTCAGGGAGCAACAAATCCTGAGGTTCCCCAAATGCAGAGGCACAAGGCTGTGATCACAGAGCATCTCTGGGGCAGATCTGCAGAACCAAGCTGTTCCCTGGGCTGACATTTATATGGATAATTAGTAATTAATTTTGACTTGGTGATTCCCTCTATGTAGGAGCAGTCTTGGGTGCTTGAGCAAGGAGGGGCATTTTTTATTTTTGTACTAGCAGCAAAAATTTTTTATTTTTGTACTGGGGCAGTTCAGAGGCAGAAGTTTTTAAGGTGAGGTGAGGCTTTGGTTAAAAAGCTGGAAGTTAATTTATTTTTCCTGATATTTTTTTGTGTCTTATGTAAGCACTGAAGCCCATCAGCCTGGAGGCCCTGAAAGCTGTGTTTGTAACCTCGTGTTTTGTGTGCAGACTGCAGGGAAATCTTGCTGCCAACAATGACAGACCAGCTCAAGTATCACTTGGAGAGACAAGAAGATTTGGAGGCTTGCTGCCAGTTGCTGAGTAACATCCTGGAAGTGCTCTACAAGAAAGACGTGGTGAGTGTGGGCAGGCTCTGTGATGAGTAACACTTCACAGAAATTGTTTTAGTGAAGTGAGTTAAGCAGGTAACTCCTGAAGGTTTAGATTTTTGGTTTTCTTTTTTAATAACCTCCCAAGCAGCCTTTTCTAGCTCTCAGTTCTCCAGTGATGAGGATGTTTGTTGGGTGCCATCTCACACGTCACATCCAGCACAGCACTTGTTTCTGAGGCACATCCAGTGCAGCTTTTCTGGTTAGACAGTGGAGAAATAAATGTCCTTAGGAGTTAAACCTTCCTCATTTCCTGTGCCTGGCCTCTTCCAGGTGGAAAATGTTGTGTTTTGGTGCTTTTTCTTTTCTCCCATGGGCATTTTGGGAGATTTGAGTTGTATTGTTGCTGACACAGTTCCCAGACATGCAGCATGTGTAATATCCCTTTTTTTTTTGTTTTTTTTGCATAATAGTCTCTTTTTTGCTTTCTCTTGACCTCAACAAACATACAAATATTGGTGCTTTGCCAGAGAGCTGCAGTGATTTGATGCTCTGCTGAAATTTGGGCTGCTGCTGCTGCCTGAGCCTTCAGTGCTGTGTAGAATCATGCACTAATTCAGCTGGAAAGGACCTCAGGGGTCAGCTACTCACATCCTCTCTGGCATCTCATTTCATTGGGGTTTTTTTGGGTTTTGCTCTGATTTTGTTTGTTTTTGGAAGTAGCTCTGTGTGGCTGCCTCAGAGCTGGGGCTGTTTTACAGGAGGAATTTGGTTCTGGCAGCTTGGCTGCTCCTGTCTCTCTTTGTTGGCTGCTTTTCTCTCCCTGGTGGGGGCTCCCCTGCACCCCACCCTCTCCCAGGCTGATCCTGGCAGCAGGACCAGCTCCTGGGTGAGTTTGTGCTGCTGGTGAATTGTCCTTCAAATACACAAATCTATTTTTCATCTATAAAGTAGAAGATGGGAGCAAAGCTCATCTGTTCCTTTCTCCTTTTGGTGTTTTTGGCTTTGTTTTTTGCCCATCATTCCATGTGAGGTTTCTGGATTTGTCCTTAAAATCTGCTTGGAATAAATATTTCATTTTAACTCTTTCAAAAGTAGTGGTAGATTGCTTCTAATGTTGACTGAAATTGGCAGTTCCTTAATGAAGGTTTTGCTTTGCTTTTCTCTTCCTTTTAATTGAGCTGTTGCAGAGCAGCCCCCCCTCCCTGGGTCTGGTAATGCCAGTGGGGGTTTGATGTTGGAAGAGTGACTTGGGGGAGGAAAATTCATGGGTAACTAAATGTCATACCCTGACATTGTAACAGCACATTTTAATTTATCAGAAACATGTATTGCCAAAATACCACTTGGTTAAACCCCTTGTGATCAACAGCAAGTGATGTTTTATTTAAATTCCACCAGACAGGTGGGTTGAAAGGCAGCACACGTGGTCCAGTTGTGCTGCTGTCTGTTGTTTGTAGCTATCCCTGATTTATTCCTTGTCCTCAGGGCCCCACACAACGCCATGTCCAGATCATCATGGAGAACCTGCTGAGGACAGTGAACAGAACTGTGATTTCCATGGGACGGGACTCAGAGCTCATTGTGAGTAAACTCAAACTCGGTCACATCTCCCTGAACCTGCCTGTAATAGGATTGCAGTCCCAGGTGACCCAAAGCAATCAAAACCTCCTCTCTCTGTGCTCAGGAAGCTGGAAAGCACTGCCTGGTAATTTTGCTGTGGTTGACACAGGGGAAGAGCAAAAAAAAATGAAAGCTTGAAAAATCTCTGTGAGCAGGTGATTAGCCAGGATTGATATCTGTGTACACCAAATGATGGAGTATTGGTAATTAGCCAGCTGGGAAGTGTGGAAATGAGACTTGGCTGTTGTTACTGCTTTACAAGCATTTACTTGTCTTTTTGACTGAAACTGAGATAACCAAGGTGAGTGCTCAAATGACTGAAGAACAGAGCCCAAAATTATGTTTAGAGGAAGGACTGATGCAAGCCACCCTGTTGACTTAACACTGTGATTTTAAAGCCTTACACTTGAATTTTTCCACTGTTAATTAATGAATATTGGACTAAATGTTGAAAAAATAATGAGGCTTGTTGCTATCTGAGATGGGGACAGATCTGTGTGGTTTTGGGGGCCTCTTTGTGTGGTTTTGGGGCCCTCTCTGTGTGTTTGCCTTTCTCTTGTATTCTTTTAGCTGTCTGCAGCTGGCAGCTGATCCCTCCAGGGACCTGGTCGAAGTGAGCCAGGTTTGTGCTGTGTCTGAGCCACTTGTCCCTCAGTTCTGCATCAATTTGGGTCAGTCTGGCTCAGTGCACTGATTTCTTACCATGGGGTTAATTGTTAGTCAGACAGATGAGCCCATCAGCAGCTTGGTGTTCTGATCTCCTCTTTCCTTCCCAGTTGAAATTCTCCCTGTAATGGCACACTGTGATATTTGACTTTTGCACACAGTGATTTTTGACACAGGGCTCTGTGTCCTCAGCACCTTTTCCTGACCTGCTGCTGCCCATCTCCTTGGCATTTGGGGGTGCTTGTGTTGGTAAATCTTCTGCAGTTTCACTTTGTCTTTGGTGCATCACCCACTGGCTCAGTTTTGGTCTCCCATGTGTGTCACTTGGGCTTTTATGGTAAGGAAGGGATAATGGATCTCCAGATCCATTGCTGGAGCAAGAAGTCTCAGAATCCCCAGGATGGTTTGGGTTGGAAGGACCTTAAAGCTCATTTTGTTCCACTCCTGCCATGGGCAGGGACAGTTCCACTCTCCCAGGCTGCTCCAAGCCCTGTCCAGCCTGGCTTTGGGCACTTCCAGGGATGGGAATCCACAGCCTCTGTGGGGAAATGGCTCCAAGCAAAACATTCCTACAGAATATTCCAGGGCTGGGATGCAGCAGTGCAAGGAAATTGAAAGGCTTGTGTGTTATTTAAACTTCCTCAGTTTCAGGCTGAATGAGAGTTAATTATTGTTTTGATGAAGGTGGTGCAGGTGATATTTAAAAACGTTAATTATGCCTTTTGCAGTTAGCAGAGTAGATCTGAAAACTTTTGTGTGTGTGTGTGAACTCGGAGCAGGGATATTAAAGATGTGCATTGTGCTCCCTCATGCACAGCCTCCAGAATCAGCTAATGAACACTGAGATTTTATGCTGTTTTTAATGAGTACTTACTCCTACCTTACAATGCAGCTTTGCTGAGGAGATTCCCCTGTTAAATAACCAGCCACAACTCATTTTTGTGGTGTCAGCAAAGTAGGAGCAGGAAAATTAATAATAATAATAATAATAATTTGGAAGCACAGCCTGACCTCTCTCACATCAGATTTGGGTTGAAATGATGCAGTGACTTTTCCTTTTTTAGTTTTACCTGTAGCAGAGAATTACCCATACAGGGTGACTGGAAGGAAGGAATTTGAAATATTTGACAGAGTTAAAGTAATGATAATTTCTTTAAAAGAATTAAAATACAGGACAGAACCCATCTTTTATTCTATAAATATAACTGTGTTGGTGTCCTAAAGCTGGCATGTTTTCTCCCTGGAAAAATACTCAGTGACACCATCTCCATCCAAAACCTGATGTTGCATAATGCAGTTTATGAGCAGTGGAGGAATGTCAAGGATTTCAGTGCTCAAGTGAGAAGTTTTAATTTCAGGATGAGCCTTTTCTGCAGCACTGAACTGGAAGGATTCTCCAATAGTCTCCTTTGGCTTTGCACATTTGGTTTTCATTTTTTCCTCCTTAAATGTGAGTTCCTTGATAAAATCAAAAGCAAGTTTTGTCCTATACCTTCAAAAGAGAATTACCTTGAAATAAGAAGCCAATTGCAAGGAGAAGAACCAGATATGAAGTGAAGTATAAATGATAAGTTTAAAATCTGGTTTGACAATAATTGTGTTAGCAAAAGAATTTTTAATCCTCGTTGGCTTGGACTGTTTTTCCCTCCCAAGTCTTAGTGGTGGTTTTTAGTTGATCCATTTTCTGAGCAGAAGATTCTAATATTATTAATATTTATTTTATATAATGATTCTGTTGTTAGTACAGGATGCAGCCTGAGGGTGCTGAGCTGTCCTGCTGCTCCTGCTTTAGGGTAATTTTGCTCTGCTTTGAGCTGCTGCTGCTCCTGGCCCAGGGAGAAATCACCTGGAAATAAAACCACAAAACCTTTCTGACTGAAGAGCACATTGCCTGAAGAAAAAGTGAATTGAGCAAACTTCCTTGAGCCTTTGGAAGGGTGGTTTTAAACCTTCTCTTCTCTTTCCTGGTGGCTTTTGGACAACGTTGGGTTCCATGTGAGGCAGCACCTCGGCCTCCTGCAGTAAATCAGGACAGAGCAGCTCCAGAATGATCCATGGCTGCTCCTCCTCCTCCTCCTCCTGACAGCAGCTTGGGCTGTGCCTCATTTCCAGAGGAAACCAAGCTCTGTCATTTCTGAAGGGAAATCTCCTGGCCTGGAGGAGGATTGGGTTGGAATGAGATGGTCTCTGAGGTCCCTTCCAACCCAAAGCATTCCATGTTCCCCTGGTGTTAACTTCCAAGAGTGTGTCCATAGGGAGAGTGGCTCTGGGAACAGCTGAAGGTGTTTGGGGAGCAAAGGCAGTGACTCCTGACTCCTGTCACCAGGGAAAAGGGGTGATTTTGGGGCTGTGAGAGGGAAGCACTGGACAGGACTTTGGGGTGTTGCTGATGAGTGGAATCTTCTCCACTTTGCTGCTCTCCCCTCTGTGCTTTGGGGTGAGGGTGAGGTGACCCCAGAGCAGAAATGATGCAGGAGCCAGCAGAAGGAGAAAAAGGGAATCTGTGGGATCTGTCTGAGGCTCTGGAAGGAGATTGAGAAGGGGAATCTCTGTGGGGTGCAGGTGACACCTGGCACAAGGAGAGTGACGAGGGTTGTGTAGAGCAGAGTGGCACTGATGGGGAGCTCTGCATCATCAATCAATCAATCAATCAATCAGTCAATCAATCCCCATGGTGGATTGTCCATCTCTCAGCACTCCCAGGCTGCAGGCCTCTCCAGAAGGATGGAAATACAGGTGCAAGCCTGAAATCAGAGTTACTGATGGTCACAGGGGGCTCTGGGGCTGCAGTTTGTTATTCAGGAGTGGAATCTGGGTGTAAATTACCTTCCTGTGCCTTAAAATCTGCCCAGGTCAGGCTTCTTGCATTCCAAAACTGGGGGGAAAACCTCATTTTCTTCACCAGACTTCTTCCATGTAAAAATACTTTGCTTTATTGAGTCACATGTTTTCTTCTCTTTCAAAATCATTTGAAATTCCATATTGCAAGCTAATTTCACTGAAACTGAAGTGGTGTTTGGATGGAGGCCATGATTTTATTCCATCACTAATACTGAGCTTTTTTCCTGTTGTCAAACCATCCCTGTTGCATTCCCTACCAACATTTATGGGAACGAGCTGCACTCACCTAAACAAATGGACACATTTGTAGCACTCCAGTTGTTTTAATGAACCACTGATGGCTTGTATGGAATATTAAAAATCTTCATGCAGGTCCCTTTCGTTCTCCCAGACAAAATGGTGTTGGTGCAGTTGGATTTTTGGTGGCAGTCTGGTTCAATTCCAGCTCAATTCCAGCAGCAATATATAATACGTGGTAATACACAGGTCCTGGTATAATTTAACAGCTGACTTGGTTGGGAAGTTGATGAAAAATTGCTCTATTTGATTGGAAAAAGTGATTTAACCTTTGAAACATCGAGTGAAATCAAAGGCATGAACAGTGGTTTTGCATTTTAGGCAAGAAAAAGCAAACACTTTGTACCCATGGTAGGATTTTTCAGTTTTAATCTTGGTTTTTGTTTTACTTTATCCTGGTTTTTTTTAAGTATTTTTACAGTTATTTTTGTCTTTCATCTTTAAGAAACCAAGTGCTACTCACAGGAATAGTGTTTTCCTCCTAGTTCTAAACCAAAGAATGCAACTGTTGCTGTGTGGAAATTAAAAGGACTCAGCAAAGAGCAAGGGATATAAAATCACTGCAGTATTTATTGGCTAAAAAGTATTTTGAAGCAGGAGATGGGAGAAGTGCAGCTAGAAAATCAGTGTGTGAAGTGCAGGGGACTGCCAGTGAATCCAGCAAAGCCACATTGAAGATAAAAATGCATTTTCCTCATTAGAACCTCCAAGATCTTCTACATGAGGGTGAAAATAGCTCTGTCACATTGAACTAAAAGCTCTAAAGAATTAGGTTGGGTTTTTTTTCTCTCTTGGTGTCTATCTAACCTGAGCCTGAGTGATTCTAAAGGCAATACAATTATGATACATTTTACACACTTGCAAAAACATTTTATTACAAAGTACATCGGAGGGTACCAGAGAACACCAGATGTCAGTTGGAAGCAAGACTCTATGGTGATGTCAGCTTTCCCCAGGTTTAAAAAAATGTAAAAAATTAAAAATTTGCAACTTCTTAAGAAAATAGCCTGGACATGTACAGAACACGCCGTGAGAACTTTCCCTTTGAGCTCTTTGTTTCTCCACTTGGAGTTTCCTCCCTCTTTTCCCCCGGTTCCAGGAGCTCTGGATCACTCAGGGTCCCTGCACACACAAAGCTACTGAGGATTTGGGAGTTGATTGCCATGGAGAGATGCTTGGTTTAATTTCTTTCAAAAACCCCAAACACTAGGCCTGTTAGCATGGAGGAGTGCATTAGTTATTAATGTTTTTTAAATAATGAATACTGCTGTATTTCCCTTTTTCTGCCCATTTTTGAGATTCCTTTCTGCTTTAAAAAAAAAGTTTGGTTTTTTTTTTTTTTTTGTTTGGAAATATTTGGGTTTCTAAGCTATGTCGTGTGAGCTGTCTTGTAAACAGTTCTATATTTTAGTTAAAAACAATATAAAATACATGAAATTTGGGGTTTTTTTCCACATGAAACAATGGCACTTCCTTGTGTACAGGATCACCTTCCTAATCCTTCAACTCCCACCAGAGGATTTCAGGATTTGCTTCTGTGCAAGAGCTCGTAGCCCTCTTGAAGGTTTACTGCAAATATTGAGCTGGCCATAGGCATCTTCTGCATTTCCTTTCCTGTTTTAATTTGCTTTTCTTGCTCTTTGAGGGGAAAAAAAAATTAAGTTCTTTTTCTCCAGTTTCCTCTCAGGAGTCAATTGGATGCTGAGCTAAGAGGAGAAACAGTGTAAAAGAAAAACACTTCCCCAAATTTTTAGTCTGTGTAAATTAATGATCACAGTCCTTGCACCTAAAGGCTGAAGAATTTGTACTTTCCTGCTGCTACAGGGGATGCAATTTCAAACCCAGTTTGTCACATGACACTCAAATGATCTGAAATCCTTAGGGAAAAATCCCAAACCAAAACAAAAGACAAGATTCCCACTCCCTGGCCACTTCCAGCATGAGGAATTTTTCCACCAATGTCATTTTAGATGCAAGTTTAATGGCAGTAGCAAATAAAGGAAAAGTTGCAGTTTATAAGTCAGAGCAAAATTTTAAGTGCCTTTTCAAAAAAAAAAAAACAAGCCAAATTAGGAAAAATCTGATTCACATCTCTCTCCTAAGTGTTTCAATTACTGAATACAATTAATAGATTGAGATATAAATTATAATAAGCTGGGAAACCCATCTGAGCAGCTTAATAAATAAATAAATAGCATTTCCAATTTCAGCTCCTTCCAAGCAGTGCTGCAGCCTGGACATCTCCTGGTGCCTTCTGCAGCAGTGGAGAGGTTTTCCAAAGGCTCTTAGAAAAAACCACTAACCCATGGCCAAGGCCAGCAGTCCGGATGGGGATGGGTCTGTTTTGGGGCTGGGTTTTGTTCTGTGTGGCTGAGACCTTTCCAAGGTGACACTGAGGGCTTGGCCATGCCCTGGACCCTTGTCAGCTGCAGGTGCTTAAAGGCTGGGCCTGATTTTTGGGAGGTTTCTGGCCACTGCCCTGCTGGGGCTGAGCAGCAGAGCGGTTCTTCTGGTGGTGAGGACACAGCTAAACCAGAGATGAGGTTGAAATGTGAGAGCTTGGTTGGAGTTTACATCGCATGAAGGCAGAGAATACACCACAGTCACGTCTCGGAGATCGGCGCGGCCGCCGGGCCGCGGGAAAAATTGTGCTTTGTCCAGGAATTCTGTGCTGAAAACTGCACTCCCCGATCAACATGGAGCTGTAAAACTCAACACCACTGCAAACATAAGGCTTGCTGTTGTTTTTCCCCCTCGTTGCTGTCCAGAGACAACAACCCAAACCCCCAGAAGGCTTCCACCATTCCTGGGGGAGCAGATGCCAGCCTACGCTTGAACGGGTCGGAGCGCTTTCGGATCTGAGGAGGGGAGGGAAACAGTTTTACTTCCCATCTTTGTCCAAATTTCCATTCAGGTTTTCCATCCCACGTTGGCAAACTGCAGGTAGGAGTGGGCAGGGGGTTCCCAAGCCCGTGCTGCTGGGCGTGAGTCCGTCGCTACAAAGGGACGCGCGGTGAGAGCTGCACGCTGCCCCTGGCCACGCTCCTTCCACCAAGATCCCTTCAGAGCTGATGGATACAACTCCAGAGATTTGTCAAAGAAGGCCTTGAACTCCACACCTCATGGACTTGGGTTAAAGGAACCAGAGTTTCCATCTTCCGTGCTTTTTTGATTCAGTTTTGGATTTTTGCTTGGGAGTAGAGGAGTAGCTCTCCTGAGAATAAGGCAAAGGTGCAACCTGAGTTTCCTCAATAGGATGAAGTTTTCTCAAAACTGGCTGTAGTTTATCTTCTTGCTGTTTAAAATCCAATTCCACGCTAGAAATGGGAAGAGAAAAACACTCATTAATTATGATGATAAAAAAATTAATTAACCCAATGTCTAAGTGCTTAATTTATGGAAGTCAGTAAATAACTTCTTGCATGAAAATGGAAAGGGGAAGTTCAAAAAGGGACAAATTACAGGAGAAAAATAGGAATGGGATTGTTCAGGAGGGTTAAGGGGGGTCCTGAGGATTATGGTGGAGGTGCTGAGAAGTTACTGGACACAAGAAATCCAACTTTTTTTTGGTGGAGAAATGATTTTTGACGGCTTCCAGGTTCAATTCTCCCTTCTGGAGGTCAGGGTGGCAGCCAGGCACCTGCATCCTTGTTCTTTGGGGAAAGCTGAGAGCTTGGCCAAAAGCAAGGAGGCTGTCCTAGAAATTCTTTACCTCAGCTGTTCCTTGCCACTTTTACTGTGGAGAAGATTAATTTCATCCAGTTCCTGTTGTATTTATAGTCTCAAATACATGTGTGGAATAAATAGATCAATTAAAAAACAGTTCTCCTTTATAGTGCATCCTTGCCTTCAGAAAACAGACTGAAACTGTAAATCCCTGTCCTGAATTCCAAACACTGCTGGCTACAAAATCCTTCCAGCAAGAAGAACCACAGTTGAGATGAAATTCCAGCCCTTACTTGAGCTTTGTGCTGCAGAGCATTTTGAGACCACCTGATAAACCAAAGGAACCAGAGCAGAAAATGGAGCAGAAATCCTGTCTGATGGTGGAAACTGAATTTTGGCCCCTCAGGACTACCCAGAACTTGGTGCTTTTGGTTGGGTTTGTGCAGCAGCCTCTGCCCATGCTCTGCACTGAGGCTGTTCCTGTCTGGTGTAGAATATTTGGGGCCAGAAGGGGCCTTTGGAGGATTCCTGTTGCAATGGGGCCTCTGGATATCAGAGGATGAATTTAAAAGGGTGAAATTTTGGGAATTTAGACACCTGGATTAATTTATTTCTTCCCTGTCCCCCTCCACTGCTGAGCTGTCTTGGGCTTTGCACTGGCTGCTTTTATCATTGTCTAAATATGAAGTTATCACTCCTGAGCTTGAGTTCACTTTTAATTAGGACTAAAAATGTTTTCTGAGATGTTTCTGCCATTGCTTGTTTGGAGTGAACCACTGGAGAAGTGAGATCTGCTTCCCCAGGTCTGATCCATAAAGAGATTACTTTAAACTTCAATTTAAGCCCTGATTTAGGAGAGCAGGGATGTGGCACAGAACACCTGCAGCCATTTCCAGGGAATTCTCCAGCAGAACCATTAGGGTTGGAAAAGACCTCCAGGATTTCCAGGGGGAGATTTGGGTGGACTTCACCTTCCATGGGCTTTGTCAGCTGAGCACAGGATGTCACCAAATACCATCTGCTGATTTAGGTGGGGTTTATTTTCCTCTTAGGAATCCAAGATGCTGAGAGAAGGACAAGGAGAATTTTGTGCTTTGTATTATTTTTAAGAGCTGGTGATTCTGACTGCAGGGACTCTGGTGGAAGTAGAGTCCACAGGAGCAGGAAGGGCAGGTCCAGGAAAAGAGAATTACAGAATAAAACAGGCTGGGAAGCTTCCAGTCCACCTGGGTTTGGGGTTTCTCCACACTTTGTGCATTCCAATGCAATTCCTTCTTAACAGCAAAATTTTACTGCACTGTAAAAATTGAACTTTTACTGCCATATACAGAATTTTTATGTAAATACTTCAGTGATTAAATTGACTTTGTCCTGGCAATACCCCAAATTAATCTTCTTTTCTGTCTTTAAAAATGCCCCAGAAAGGGGTGCTGGAAATGTGTGAGGTCTTTTTACATCTGGCTGTGCCTAATTTCGTGTTTGGTTTAAATGTAAATTCATTTTTAGCAAAAGTTTTGGTATTTCAGTGATTTGGATAAACTTTTCAATAGCAGAGAGGAGAAATACAATAGGTAACAATTCCAACAGAGTATTTTATCCCATTGCTGTGTTTATAATGAATAAAAAGCCTCTCCAAATTAAAGATAATTTAAAAAAATTTCAGCTCAGTGCTGGAAGTATGGAATGGTGAATTTTCAGGAGGCAGAAGCACATTCCAAGTCAACTGATTAATATCCCTCCTTGTTAATGGAAAAACAATGTTGTCTTCACTGCTAACACGTTCTGTGTGCTGTGTGGCTGGCAAAAAAGAATTGGTTAGAGAAGTTCAGCATGAATTTAGTGGTGAGATGTGGATATCAGCTCATTGGGAGTGTCCCAGCACAGGAATTCTGTCAGTGAGACAGAGAAAACCTTGGAATGAGGGAGATGCTTCTCTAAGAGCTCTTTAAATCTCATTTAAAGTGCAGCATTTAGCATGTGTTGTATCTGGGTTTTTTTCTCAGTATCAAGTTTGGTTTTTTTTGATAAAATAAAAAGGCCTTTCAGCTCTGGCATTGCCAGAGTTCATTTTTACTCCTTTCAAACATTATTCTTGCAAGGAGGCTCTTAAGAGCTGCTGAAAATTGCTGTAAAAAAGAAGAAATTGTTATAAAACCCCCTTGCTGAAGAGAGTAATTTTTTATATAATCAATTTCTATTAAAGATAGACCTCAAGAGGGAAAAAAAGCATCTTAGTTCTGGTCCATCTGACAAGCCCCATGCTATTGCTGCTGCAGCTCAGATCAGCTTTCAGCTCTTCACATCCAAGGGAAATATTTTGCTTCTAAAGGGTATAAAGAGGCTGAAGGAAAAACATTTGTGTTATGTCAGCATTTAGAACTGTAAATTTTGCAGAATAATTGATTGGTGTTTATCAGCATCAATTTATCCAGCATTGGAGGTGTTTTAATGGGATTGTTCCATCAGGCAAATTATTTGATTGCAAAGGTAGCCTTTAATTTATCCCTGTTTGTGCTGCAGAATTAAGAGAAAAACCTGATTTAAAAAAATTTCACATATCTTTCTCTGTTATCTAGAGCTGCCATTAGTTTTGCTCTTTAATTTTATATCAGTTATATGAAATGCTACTAATCATGATCAATGACAGATTCCCAGAAAGGTTTGGGTTGGAAAGGACCTTCAGGATCATCCAATTCCAACCTTCCACTATCCCAGGTTGCTCCAAACCCTGTCCAGCCTTGCCTTGGCCACTTCCAGAGGTTAAATTCAGCAATTATTCCATATTTGTAGGACTTCTTGATGTTTTTGTTATTGAGCTGTGTTCCTGAGCTTGATTGTGTCACCTGTCACAGCTCTGCCAATCCTGTTTTGCTCAGTGCTATTTCTGTCCCCTCAGCATCTCCAGGTGTCCTCTCTCCAAGTGACCTTTTCCTGAAATATCCTCCTGCCATGTGCCTCTTTTCACTTTCAAACTTGCATTTTGTCCCTTAAGCCTGCCCATAATAGTTCCATTAATTTAATTATCCAGGACTCTCCTGTTCTCCTGGCATGACACACCAAGGTGGGAATGATTTGCCTCAGAAGCATTTTTCCTTTAATGATAGGATGATATTTTTCACTAGACTGACAATTCTGAGCAAACCCTACAGAAACATGAGATGAATTTTAAATATTATTTAATAGCACAAACCTTGGCCTGCCACACCTGGTCAGGACATCCTGAAGCTTCACTTCCCTCCATGTTGTTAAACATGGTTCAATTTGGAGCACTGACTCAGAGTTCTTCCATCTTTAATGCCTCTCCCTAATTCTTCCTCCAAACAGAGGGCCTGTTTTTATCACCAATTACAAGCAGTAAAATTCTATTTGTGATAAATATTTCTGTGGTTTTTTCCCCAGAATCACTACAGACTCACAAGGTTTGCAACCAAAACTTCCATTTTGGGGCAGTTGTCTCTATCAGTGTTGTCCTCCCCAGGAAAACTGGGCCAAATAAAATCAACTGGCAGCCCTTGGATGATTTTATTTTGGCACCACCCTCACAGGGAAGGATTTTTTCCCAGTATCCCATCCATCCCTGCCCTCTGGCAGTGGGAGCCATTCCCTGGGTCCTGTCCCTCCATGCCTTGTCCCAAGTCTCTTTCCAGCTCTCCTGGAGCCTCTTTAGGGGACCTGAGGTGAGATGAGATGAATTTTCTGCTTTTGCCTTTCTGTATTTGACAGTATATTAATGAGTTTACTTTTACATGCAGGCAGCAGAGAACCTTTTCTAATTTAGTTGAGCTGTATGAGGGATTGAGAGCAGAACTGGAGGAGTGAGAACCATTGGGATTAAACATATGGACTGTGGGAGGGTTTGGAGCAAGCAGCTCTGAGATATGGATGGGTTTTCTCGTTTTCTAGCACAGTCACACGTTGTTGTCATGGATCATTTTCAGGTTTTAGCTGCTCATGATCTGTTGCTTACTGGAGAATTGCTGAATCAGAGGAATCTGGGTTCAGGATGGAGCTGCTGAGGCATTTCAGGGAATCATGGAATCACACAATGGTTTGGCTTCAAAGGGACCTTAAAGCTCATCCCACTCCATCCCCTTGGGCAGGGACACCTCCCCCTGTCCCAGGTGCTCCAGCCTGGCCTTGGGCACTGCCAGGGATCCAGGGGCAGCCCCAGCTGCTCTGGGCACCCTGTGCCAGGGCCTGCCCACCCTGCCAGGGATCAATTCCTCATTCCCAATATCCCATCCAGCCCTGCCCTCTGGCACTGGGAGCCATTCCCTGGCTCCTGTCCCTTCAGACTCTTGTAGGCTCTCTCCATCTGTGTTGTGGCTCCTTCAGGCACTGGAAGGGACAATGAGGTCACCCCAAAGCTTCTGATCCAGGCTGAACAATCCCAGTTCTCCCAACCTTTCCCCACAGCAGAGCTGCTCCATCCTCTGCTCATCCTGGAGCTGCTCTGGGCTCATCCCATCATGACTTTCCTCCCCTTGTCCCTTGACACCTCCAAGGCTGGATCCTGCACAGGCTCTGGGCAGCTTTTTCCTCTTTCTGCCTCCAGGAAAATCCTTTTTCCTTCCCTTCCAGCTCAGCCTCTCAGGTGTCACCTGAATTTCCCTTCTCCTCCTCACATCCTGCAGAATCTGGAGCATGGGGAGGTGAAGCTGGAGTTAGAGAATTCCACCTTGTGGCTCCCATTAATTGGATGAGACAGCATTAGTGCTTCACATCCTGGGAAAATGGGATCCAGAGAAGCACTAATCACTTCCAAATGAGCTTAATGCACTTCCCAGCAATCTCTGCTAAATCTCCTGTTTCAGCCCAAAAATCAGCCCAGCCTGGCATCCAAAGCACTGCCAGCATTCAGGAGCCTTGGAGATCCATTTTTCATCTTATAGTCCAGAGATAAGATGAGAAAATGTAAATTAATTAATGTGGGTAGGAAATCAAAAGGTGATGAAAATTGCTATTCTCAGCACTGAACCACCTGATTTTCTTACACTGTTGCTGTCCTAGGGATTGATGCCTTATGCTCACTTTTTATTGCCACATTTGTGAATTTGAATAATTAATATTTAAGTATCTAACCTTTAAAAGTGAATTTCTTCCATGTGGGCTCTGTGCTGCCTGATTAACTTTTATCCCCATATTTTAACATGTTTGACCTCTTGTACTGAATTCCATTCTATAGATCCTAAATAATACATTTTCTGCTGGCTAGTGAGAGTCCACTTTAAATTAATATAAAGTCAAAATACAGCAGCATAAATCAACATTTTAAAGGAGTAAAAAGTAGCCAAATGAATGGTTGAGACAGCTTTGAGTGATTTTTTTTTTTTATTATTTTTCCCCTCCCCAGAACTACAACAGTGGAGTGTGGATTTGTTTTCCTTCCCAGTCAGAAATTGGGATTTCAGCTCCCAGAAGTTTCCTTCCAGCAGCTGAAATTTCCTTGTAAAAGCTGCTGGAAGTTCCTGACCTTCCTGCCTAAAGGGAAGTCCAGCAGAAATCCCACAAGATGCTCCTTCCCAGCAATAATTCCTGCTAAAATCCTGAGAATAATACACCCAATATTCCAGAGAAACCCCATTTTCTCCTGCCCAAGGATTAACATTCATGTGGGATGGGAAATTAAACAGGGCAGGTCCAGGAAAAGAGAATTACAGAATAGAACAGGCTGGGAAGCTTCCAGTCCACCTGGGTTTGGGGTTTCTCAGAATTGCCCCAGTTTGTGCATTTTAATGCAATTCCTTCTTAACAGCAGGATTTTACTGCACTGTAAAAATTGAATATTTACTGCCAAATACAGAATTTTTATTTAAATACTTCAGTGTTTAAATTGACTTTGTCCTGGTAATACCCCTAATTAAACTTCTTTTCTGTCTTTAAAAATGTCCATGGGGCATCAGCCTCAGACAGAAATTTGTGTTGAGTTTGTAGCAGAGGATTTTGGAAGTGTTCTGTGACCTCATGGTTATTGAAACTTCTGGATAAAATGATCAAGTGCTTGGGTTTTTTGCAGTTTAATCACATTTTTGGCTTCTGTTTTAAATTCTGCCTGAACATGCCTACAAAGAATATTTTTTACTGACAGTTTTAAGGCTGTGGCTGCTCTGGTGCAGTGAGAGAAGCTGAGTGATTCCTGGCTCTGGAGTTCCATGTTCCTGAACATATTGCAGAAATAAGTAGAATTTTAAGGAAAATGGAATATCCAAATGGGAATGTCTTTCTTTTCCTCCTGATTTTCAAAGCAGCTTCAGGTTTTGCTAATTTGTCTTTTTGGTACTGTTTAATATTTGATCAGTTTCCTATTTATTTTAAAAAATGAGAAAATAATCTGATTTTCCTTTTTTTAGCACTAAGAAATATTTATTCTTCTCAATATAAGGGCAAAATAATATAAAATAGATTTTTAATTCTAACAAAAAACTTAAATTTAATATGCAAAATATCTGTATTCCCAAAAGGCTCTTGTTAGAGTTTATTCCTGACAGTATTGATATTTTGGATGCTAAAAACCCTTTAAAGCACAGCAGGGTTTTTTTGTTGCCCTCTCCACTGTCTCTGGTTTTTGTGCTCCATTAGATCAATACTCTGAAATTCATCTTGAGAGGGAAGAATTTAATTCCATGAATTTCCACCTCCTCACCTGTGCTCTACCTGACACTTGGGTACCAAGGGCACTTGGGTAACTTAACCATTCTTTTAACATGCTCTTGGAAAAGAAAGATTTCAAACAGCTGCAAATTTTTTTTTTTTTTTTTAGTGTTACAATGTTGAAAATTGAATCAAAATCCAAAAACCCACACGGTCAATTAAAGGCAAAGTGAAGGATTTCTCTTTAAATATTGATTTATCCCATAAGGGCAATATTTATATATTAATGCCCTTATGGAATAAATATATATATATATATATGTGTGTGTGTGTGTATATATATATAATATCTACTGTTATAGTAACATAATATTTACTATTATAATAATGTAATTGTATATAATTATATATATAGGATATAATTAACTGTATATAATTATATATATTATAAATATATATAGGATATAATTTATATATAGGATATTATTAATTGTATATAATTAAATATAAATATGATACATATATGTATCATATATTGAGGTATATCTATTATATATTTATATGGGATAAATTAATTATATATTTATTTATTTATATATATTTTTAAGTATCTCCTGTGTTTATTGGGAAAATGAGCTCTGGACTGAGAACCTCCTGCTCTGACCGGTCCAGTGCCTTCCAGGAACTCAGGGATTTCTGGCACCTTGAGCAGTTTTAATTTCTGTTCCCAAAAGCTGTTTTGCCCTGAAGAGAGCTCAGGTCACTCCCTGCAGCATTTTCCATGCATGCCCTTGGCAAAGGAGCATCTGGATTTAATCCCAGCCTGACTCAGGAGCTGCTGCCCTTTTCCCAGAGGTGTTCAGAAGTTCCTCCAGGACATCCCAGGGCTGCTTTTATCAGAGAATTCCTGGTTTATCCCTTCTGGCTTATCCTGTCTCCATAATCCCCTTTGCTCCTGCCTCCCCTGCTTTGCTGTGCCTCTGCTTTCTGATTCCTTGCCTGCAGCAGGAATTCTCCTAAACTGGCACAAAGCTGAGCTGCTTTTTGCTCAAAAATCCCCTGCAAACAGGGCTTGAGGCAAATATCCAAAGGGATTCCAGGTGGGAATGGGCAGCAGGACCTGCCCAGAGGGATTCCAGGTGGGAATGGGGGCAGCAGGACCTGCCCAGAGGGATTCCAGGTGAGAATGGGCAGCAGGACCTGCCCAAAGGGATTCCAGGTGGGAATGGGGGCAGCAGGACCTGCCCAAAGGGATTCCAGGTGGGAATGGGGGCAGCAGGACCTGCCCAGAGGGATTCCAGGTGGGAATGGGGGCAGCAGGACCTGCCCAGAGGGATTCCAGGTGGGAATGGGGGCAGCAGGACCTGCCCAAAGGGATTCCAGGTGGGAATGGGGGCAGCAGGACCTGCCCAAAGGGATTCCAGGTGGGAATGGGCAGCAGGACCTGCCCAGAGGGATTCCAGGTGGGAATGGGCAGCAGGACCTGCCCCAAGGGATTCCAGGTGAGAATGGGCAGCAGGACCTGCCCAAAGGGATTCCAGGTGGGAATGGGGCAGCAGGACCTGCCCAAAGGGATTCCAGGTGAGAATGGGGCAGCAGGACCTGCCCAGAGGGATTCCAGGTGGGAATGGGGGCAGCAGGACCTGCCCAAAGGGATTCCAGGTGGGAATGGGCAGCAGGACCTGCCCAAAGGGATTCCAGGTGGGAATGGGCAGCAGGACCTGCCCTCTCTCAGTAGGAAACTCTCCCAACTTCTTTTTCTGGATTTCATCCACATTGAATGCAAGAAGTTTCCTTAACTTGAAATCCACTGAGTAGAAATGAAGATTTACACAAATTTCCTAATTGGGTTTTTCCTCGCTCATGAAACAAGGAGAATTCCCTGATGGAGTTGTGCTGTTCTGTTGCCTCCAGGCTGCTCTGGGGCAGGAACTGCACAGGAAAAGGGAGGCACAGGAGGCTTTGGGTGTTCCTGTGCTTCTGAACTTGGCTGTAGAGGAGGAACAAAGACATCAATTGGTTCCTGCCCCTGCACAGAGCCCTGTTGTGGTCAGTTGTAAAGTGGAGCTGGAGGTTTCCATCCTTTTCTCCTTTATTCTGTGCAGTGAAGAAAGAAATCCATAAATAAATAGCTGCAGCTCTTCTGCCTAAAGCTGACTGAGCAGAGAATTAAGGAGTTGAGGGGGGAAATCCTAACTGGTGCCTTCATTTCCGTCTCCACTGGAATTGGCATCTTGTGCATTTTCATTTGTGCTGCACTGCTTGATCTGCTGAAACCCTGAGCCACGTTTGTTTTCCCCTCCCCTGCAAACAGTCAGGTGGATTTTTTGGGACTCCAGAGGAGGAGGACAATGAAGCTGTCAGGGTGAAACATTGTCAGCCTCTTGATGGCTTCACCTCATGCCCAGTGCCTGTTACTCCTTCAGTGGATGTGCCAAGAAAAAAAGAAAAGCCAAACCCAGACAGGGTAGGAATGTCAGTTTATAAAATCAGAAAATTCAATGGTTTGTGTTGGGAGGGATTTTACAGCTCATCTCATTCCAACCCCTGGGCAGGGACACTTCACTATCCCAGGCTGCTCCAGCCTGGCCTCAGGCTCTGCCAGGCATCCAGGGGCAGCCAGAGCTTCTCTGGGAATTCTATCCCAGCTCCTCCCCACCCTCCCAGGGAACAATTCCTTCCCAAAATCCCATCTCTCCCTGATTTTACTCTAAAACTTAGATGGGATCTGTATCTGGTTCTCTTTGCTTTACAAACCCTCTCTCCAAGTGACCTCCCAAGTCCAGTTGTTATTGCCATAAAAATAAATCTAAAGTAGGTTCAGAAGTGTTTAAAAGTAAAATTGAAGTTGATTTGTTGGTCAGACAATCAGAAATACCTGCAGCAGTTTAAAAACAAAGCTCACCCTTGTACCACCTCCCATCCCACAGCTCTGTGCCCCCAGTCATCTTTGTGATTTACCCTTCCCAGGTGCTCAATTTTATGACTTTAGTGGAGGTAAATTTCTCTTTTGTTGATTACAACGTCAAGGCCAATTGCTGAGCCTCCATTAGTGCCTGAATCTCTGTTTTTTCCCAGGGAAAAATGGGAATGTTTTGTTTGAACCCACCTGTAGATAATGCATGCACTGTTCCTGCACGTGTCACAATTGGCCGTGTCCTGGCCGGTCCGATAGGAAAGCCTGCAGACACAAGAACATGGCATCACTCAAAATGGGATTTCTTTGAACAAGTTTTGCCCTTCCAGGACCAAAACTTACAATTATTTTTGTAATAACCAGAATTGCAGAATTATTTTTTACCTTGAATATTAAATACAAAAATGCCTACATTAGGAAAATAGCATCAAAATTGGCGTACTCAGCTTAAATTAAGAAATTACTTCTTGGGGGTTTGTTATTATTTTCTCCACTTTCACTCAACCCAAACTCTGAGAATTAAGCAATAAATCAAAACACAAAATCCATTCTATCAGGAGGACTGTATAGACTGAAATAATGCAAAATAAGATCTGTTGAGGAATTTTGTTCCACTCAGTGAGGTCTGAAGACTTGTTGTAGGGATGTTTATGTGTTGAAAGGAAGAGAATGCCTTTGAAATGACATTTCCTGTGCTCCCTTAGCCTGCAGCTGTGCTTTGTCACACTCTGGTTTGAAGTCTCTTGCAGCAGTGACTTCTCATTTACCTGTGCTTGTCTCTGCCTTGGTCATTTGTAATTAAAAAGGGGTTTTTAAGGTATGCAGGTACTATTTAATACATAGAAATTTCATTAAAATAAATATATTTCATTAAAATACAGTTGCCTGTGAACATGAATGTTCTGGCATGCAGATGAGTTTAAAATGAAAATTGTTAATTCAATGTTTGTGCATTGGTACTTAGATTTTTCATTGTAAAATCACAAATTTAGACTCTTTTGAAGTTAATTTCAGTTTGTTACATACAAACAAGTGCTGGCAACATTTCTTCAAAGTTGTTTTTAGAAGAAGTGGGGAAATAATTTGTCCAGGGAACTTTTGAGATGTGGAAAATAGATGCAAGTCAGGATTCCTTCAGGGGATGAGGCTCTGCCTCAAGCCCAGGCAGTTCAGCTGATTGACCTCCAATTATTCAGGGCTGCTTTGCTTAACCAGGGGCATCTCTGCTCCTTCCCTGCCCTTGATGCCCTGACAATGAGCAAAAAATAAAATAAAAAAATCCAGTATTTGCAAAAAAGAAAAGGCTTAATTGTTACTGCCCACATATCCAGCCTCTGTAATATCAAGTGTTAATGGGAAATTCTGCACCAACTGTTTGATGTGCCTGTGCCCAGGATGAAAAATCAGCATTTCTGAGGTGCTGCAGGCTGTTTGTGTAGCTCAGAAAATGATCAGCTGGGCCTGTGTCACTTTTCTTTATGATTTTAAGGATTAGCAGTGGCTGGGGTGGTGGCTCTGGGCTGTGGGTGCAGCTCCTGGCACTGTGGTGGCACCAAGAGAAGTTCATGAGAGGGTGAATCTGCTTCTTTTAAGGCTTTTGATTCCTTCTTAAAGCAAAGTGCAGTGTGGGGCTCTTGCTGTTCTAGATGGTAGTTGGGATTTGGCCTCAAAATTGCTTTTTAATCAAAAGCACAAGCTCAGATTCCCAACATTGCTGATTTTTAACATCACATAAAAGCCACATCACAGAACCATGGAATGGTTTGGGTGGGAAGGGATTTTAAATCCCACCCAGTGCCACCCCTGCCGGCAGGGGACACCTTCCAGTGTCCAACCTGGCCTTGGGCACTGCCAGGGATCCAGGGGCAGCCCCAGCTGCTCTGGGAATTCCAGCCCAGCCCCTCCCCACCCTCCCAGGGAAGGATTCCTTCCCAATATCCCATCTGAACCTGTTGTCATTTTCCCAAACTGGAAAATTAAATTCAAGATAAATTTAGGGTAGGAGGTAAGATAAAAATGGATTTTTATTGAAGGCTTTCAGGGACAGTTATGGAAAGATGTCTACAAAAGTCTACCCTCACAGTGGTGAGTACATTTTTATAAGTTTGAGGAAATTAGCATAATTAATGAATGTACTAATTAGGAGGAGAGGTGGTGGTGCAGTTTTCTCTGGGTTAAGTCCCTTTTCTGGAGTTAGGCACTAAGCTGTACTGTGTCCATGAAATGTATCTTGAAGAGTTGTTCTCAGCCTTGGTAGTCAGGGAGAACCAACCTAGGACAGGGTTTTTGTATTTCTCAGGGCTTGGAATTCTGGAATTTGTGCTGATTTTTGTCTAGGGAAGAGTCATGGAATGTTACTGGGAAAATTAGTTATTAATGTAATAGGTTACAGAGCTCCAGATATATCTGCAGAGAATACAAAGGACATAGAAAAGGAAAAAAAATGCAAAAACCAAAATGGCATCAAACCCACCCTCCTTCAAATGTGCAGAGGAATTCACACAAAGCAAAGTGTCCATTTGGTGTGCTCTTCCTTGTGGGAAAACCCCACTCCTGGTTTCTATTTGCTCTTATCCTCTCTAAGAGAAGCAATTCCTGATTTTCCTTTCCCCTCTTCAGATCTTTCAGAAGCTGACATTCAAATTGTCCCTGCTATGAACCCCAGACCTGTAAAATGTTTTTTTTTCCCAAGCTATTGATCAGCTCTTGAAAGCTCTAACTAAAGATACAACATCTAGAATCTAGAGATGGCTTGGGGAAGGCCTTTATTTACTGAGATCATAAAGAAGAGTCAATAGCTGCCTTCAGAGGGATGTGGCTCTGCTCTTTATAGGTAAAGCCATAAACACCCTGTGCTGGTGCCAGCTTGGTTTGGTGTTTTTGTTTGAAGTTGTTTTCCAGCTGGGACATTTTCATTCATCTTTGTAGCCCTGCAGACAGCTGGAACTGGATGATCTTGAAGGTTTTCCCAACCCAAGGCATTCTATGATTTGATGGTCTTTAAATGCATAATAGTTCTAGATTTCCACCTACTTAAAAGCATATTTGCTGGTGTAAGGCTGACTTGTTAAGCTGATGAAAATGAATACTTATATCCTTGGATGTAATTATTTAAAAATGAGATGATTTTTGGATGATGAGATTGAAATCCTGATCTCTCAACTGCCACATTCAGCTGTGCTTGGTTTTAGCATCTTTGCAATTCTCAGTCTTCACTGCTTACAGTGATATATTTGTTTTCTAGTTGGATTTAATTCTTGATTACATTTTCTTAAAGCAGTTTTTCCTTACTGAGTATTTTTAGCTTTTCAGAGATGATTTCTGCATATTTTCTATTATTTCCTTCTTTGAGTGATCCTGTTAGAATTCCCAGAAAGCCCCAAGAGCACTCCATGGTGTCCCAGTGTTTGGTTTCCGTTTGGCAGTTTCTGAGCTCTTTAGCCAGGACTGAATTATATGAGTGTTAGAACAGTGTAAATTCAATTATTTCTATAGAAATTAAACTCCTCATGAAAGAGTTTTGTTATTGATACCTCAGGGCTTTGGACTTTCACTTTCTTGTTTTCACATAATTATCTACACAAACACTTGCATGGAATTTGTCTCCTTCACTCCAGCAAGGATTTCACTGCTGGCACAGCATTTCCATGCAGAATTTAGGCAATGAGGTTGATTTTCAGTGCAGATTCCTGAAAAACAGAGTCTCCATCAGTTTTGACTCCTAGGAATGATTTGAGAGCAGAGTCTGGATACCAGGAGAAGGAGAGCAGAGTTCTGGGTGATGATGCTTTCCTTGTGCCATGCAGTGTTTGAGTAAGCTGCTTTTTTCCCTTCCTCCTAAAAATAATCTGGAAAGTCTCCCATGTAGGAGAGAGACCAAACACTTTGTCCTTCATTAGTAAACCAGTTGTTATTTTTGGTAAAAATAAATTCTTTCAAATGTCAAGTCTTTCACAAGGCAAAGTTTCCTACAGACAATCTGTCGCCTTTTTAGAGAAATGGAAGTTGGGTTTGGCCTGGTGGGGATCCCAGGGGTTGCTCCTGGAGCTCCAGCCTGGTTTGGATCTGATTGTTCTGATGTCCACTGAGGAGGAGCCATTGCTCCAGAGCTTCATCCTCTGCTCCTTGGATCCTGAATTTTCTGTTTCCATCTGGATGTTCAGAGCTTGGGCAGGTCATGGAATCCCAGACTGCTTTGGGTTGGAAGGGACCTTAAATCCCACAAAATTCCATGGGCAGGGACACCTCCCACTATCCCAGGGTCCTCCAAGCCCTGTCCAACCTGGCCTCGAAGGTCCTGGGGCAAGGATGGATGTAGGTGAGCTCAGTTTGTCTGTCTGCATTCCCCTTGGCAAGGAGATCTCATCTCCAGTTGTTCACACATTTTTCCACATTATTTTCAGAAGACTTTCATTTTCTGTCAGGTTAATATTTTTTTTTTAGCATTCTGGGTACAACCTGAGCTTAACCTCAATTAACACTCCCAAGTATTAAAATATCATAATGAAGAGCAACCATTTTGCTGACATGGGCTGGCAGGAACTAAGAATAGGCTGCAATTTTCAGAGCAGCCTAAGGGGATTACACTCTCTAAATCCCTGTGAAACACACAATTTGTGCACCTGCTGGAGGCTTTTTAAAAAAAATACCAACTTAAACATCAAAATCTTTGTATTTGTATATTTTTTTTTTTGCTTGTATAAATTAGAGAGACCCTGTAGAGCTGGGAGAGGGAAGCTTAAATCTGTGTATGCTGATTTTTTTTTTAATGGGTATCTATTAAAAATAAAGAAAAAAACTCCTAAAAATTATTTAGAAGGATTGATCTATTAGATCTGGAGTCCCCTAATGGCAGGATTTTCCAGAAGTGGCTGTGATGGGTAGAGCAGGATGATCCTGATGTTCCTCACACTTTTGATGGATTATTACCAGCAAGGAGGATGAACAGACTTCAGGATTTTTTTTTGGTTGATGTTTGTTATTTAAATATAGTGAAACAAATGATCTTAGGCAGGCAGTGGGCCTTTGAAGTGTGTTTGATGTGACAGTTCTGGCCTTGCTCAGAGGAAGTGCAGGCCCTGCTTCTCCTCAAGTCCTTGTATTAATTGGAGTTGTTTTATTATTTCCTAGAGTTGCTGAGACAACTCATTACACAGCTGGTTAAACCTACTGACCACAGAATCCCTGAGTGGTTTGGCTTGGAAAGGACCTTAAAACCCACCCAGTTCCACCCCCTGCCATGGGAACACCTGCCATAGACCAGGTTGATTTAAGCCCCATCCAACCTGGCCTAACGTTGCCCATCTTTACAGAAAAATGCTTTAAAAATCAACAGTTGGATGGAGAACTTCTCAAAATCTTTGTTTCCCACTTTAAAGTATTACAGAACTGATAATTCCAGTAACCCTGCTTCAAGAGAAAATTGGCATTATTATTACAAACATAATCTGCCTTTTGGCAAAATAAAATGACTCCACTTTGTCACCAGAGCTTTAGTTGTCCTTATGACTTGAGTAAGTCATTTTTCAACCATGTAAAATGCAGAAAAATCTCTTGTATATCTTCTGCATCTTATTTTAGGTTAAAATAAATCCTGCTTAGCCCTAGAGGTTTATTCTGCCCTGGGAAAGCTTTACCACTTTAGTTCAATGGGAATCTCATACAAATGTATTTATGTATCAGCAAAATCAGGTTTTTAGTGGCTGAAAATCTCTAGTTCCTTTAAGAACTTCAGATTCTGCTCCCAAACCAGGTCTGGGCAGGTCTAAACCACCTTGGACCAGCCTTTGGCTCCTGTAAGGGTGTTTTGAAAAATCACTTTCAAAGTAGAAAAATTGTTTTCACCTTTTTGCTGCCGTGTTTTCCCTGAAGTTGATAATTACCCAACAGCAGTTTGCATTCAGAGAGGGTAAAAATCAGGGTGGATGTTGAGCTTTGAGGAATTACCTTGAGGCTCTTCTGGATGCAAACATGGATTTGGTCTGTGTGTTTCAGGGTCTGGTGTGCTTGGGTTATTTTTGGTTTCCCCCCTAACTATTTTTCAATTTTCCATGGTTTTGTTGTGTCTGCTTTTCCTCTTTCCCTCTGTTTTGTTTTCCCACTCAGAGATCACACAGGTCTAAGTGATCCCAGCTTTGTGCTGCTGGCTGGTTTTCTAACTAAGGATTAACTAAACCTTACTGAAAACAGTTTTCCTCTCTCCAGAGCTCATCCCATTCCAGCCCTGGACAAGGACAGCTTCCACCATCCCAGGTTGCTCCAAACCCCATCCACCCTGACACTCCCCCACTGAACACTCCTCTCTCTCTTCTTATTTCAAGGTTGACATTACTGATCTGGCTTCTGAAAAAAATCCTTTGCCATGTACAGAAAGTCAGTGGTGAGATTTTTCAGGCTCTTTCCAAGACAGTGGTTTGTCTGTTGCTGCATCCTGACAGTTGGAAGCAGATGACTAATTTGCTTTTTGAGGTATTTGCACTGTGGGCGTATGGCACGACTCCCACGACAGCAATTCAAGTGCTTTCACCCTGTAAATACATTTTGCATTATACTCAGGTTAGTCAGGGAGTGTTGGGTTTTTTTTAAAAATAACTCTATATTTTAATAGGACTGTTGAGTTTTTTTAATAAAAAACACAGTGAGGACAAAGAGAATTAAAATGTATTTCAAGTGAAATCACAAAATCTTACAGGAATTAGGTGTGTGCAAGGTCAAACATCTCTCCTGAATATTTGTGCCTTTGTTGTCTCATCAGAAAAATCAGGAGGATAATTAACATGTCAGCTCGTGGTGTTAATAACCATTGAGGGAATTTGCCCTGGTGGAGCAGCAGCTGCACTGCTGCTGGGTAATTCTTAGGCCAGGCACTTCCAGCAGGTTATCTGGGAGCACATTCCAGCAGTGAGGCTGAGCTCTGTCCCTTTCCCCTCCATCCCAAACCTCTCCCCATTGTGGTTCCCCCCAGAGGGAGGATTCAGGATTGGATTTGGGGTTTTTACCTGGATTTGGGGTCGTTGCCTGGATGCCTGGAGCCTCCTGAGCCAGCAGCTCATCATCAGATCTGCTGCACCCACCCATCCTTTCCTGCAGCTTCAAGTGTTCCTCTTCCCACTTCCCACTGCTCTTACACACCCAAATCTGTGGCATTTTATATTTAATTTTGTGTGTGACTTTGGGAGCAGCTGGGGTGACGTGTTAGGTGGTGGAAATCCTTGTGCCCTCACAGCTCCTGCTGCTCCCACCCTGAGCTGAGGAGTTCCTACTGCTGGAACACAACCCCTGGCATTCTGCTTGCCTTGGACTTCTCAACTGAGGCTGCTCCCAGGAATTGTTTCTATAAAGGAGGGAAGGTGGGAGAAATCAAAATCTGTGGTATTATTTCATCATTTTGCTGTGATTAAGATTTCAGTTCAAGCTCAAATACCCTTTGTGCATTATATCTCTGAGCCTACACTGGCTTCAAATAATAACTGCATCAGCCAGGCTTGTTTAAAATTCCAAACGTTGTGCAGCAGCAGAGAATTAAAAGAGGGAGGAGAATTGCTGGCCCCTGCTCCTGGTGTTTGTGTGTTCCAGGAAGGCCTGGATGTGGCACTCAGGGCTCTGGGCTGGTGACAAGGTGGGGATCAGGCACAGGTGGGACTTGATGGTCCTGGAGGTCTTTTCCCACCTAAATGGTTCTGGGATTCTGTACTTGCAAGAAGGATGGGAAAATGTATGGAGATGAACCAAAAAACAGCAGGAAGGATCATGGAAGTGCTGAACTCTTCCTGTTGCAGCCTGAACAGTACTTTTGTGTTTTCTCATTTCCTTGGATAATGGGAGTTTGAGGAGAATCCACAGACCAGGAGTGTGGCCGTTGCTTGAGTCCACAGTTCTACATCCATCCATGGAATTTCTTTGGAGCTTGTTGGATGACAATAAACAAATCTCTTATTTATCAAAGAAATGACCTAACTGATTCCAGGTTCAAATATTCCAGAGGGTAAACTTCCTTCTTAATGCCAAAATACCTCTGCTGACCTTGTGAGGAGTTACAGGACCACACACAGCTTCTGTGGTTTTAAACTGAAAAAAGGTCGATGGACGTGGGAGGGGAAATTGTGAAATTGTTCCCTGGGATGGGAAGGAATTGTTCCCTGGTAGGCCCTGCCCAGAGAAGCTGTGGCTGTCCCTGGATCCCTGGCAGTGTCCAAGGACAGGGCTTGGAGCAGCCTGGAACAGTGGAAGGTGGAATTGGGATGGTCTTGAAGGTCCTTTCCAACCCAGACTATTCCAGGCTTCTCTGACACTGGAATTGAGGGGAGAAAAATCCCAGTGTTCCCCATAGAGTTGTGTCTGTCCTCTTCTGGTTGGTTCCTGCAGGGTAGAGATCATCCCCATCATCATCCTATCAGGAAAAGAGGTCCAAACACAGAATATTTGGAGGGATTTGGCAGGATTCCTTCTTGTAGACCTGGAGCACTGATCCCTCCATGACATGCAAAAACCATCACAACAGAGCATCTCAGAGAGCTCAGAATTGGCCCAGTTTCACTGCAGTGTTTTCCTAACTACTGCTTAACGTGGAAAAAATGATTCCATGGCAGGGCATTACTCATCCATCATCAAAATTCCTCTGCTTTGGCAAAGCTCAAAGCCAAAGCTGTAAGAGCTGTGGGACAGTGTGGACACCTCAGTTTTGTTCAGGTGTGAGTGAGAGCAGTTCCACCAGAGACCCAGCAGTGACAGAGCTGGGGTCAGGGAGGATTGGACACTCCTCACTTCAATTTTCCTCAGGCCACAGATCCCAGGATGTGTGGGTTGGGAGGGATCTCAAAGATCATTTCATTCCAAGCCCCAGGTACCTGAATCCAGCTCAGCTCTCCATCATCTCCCAGTTCTTCACCTTCACTTTCCTAAATGTGCTACACAGGAGCTTTTTTAAGCCTGTCCTAAATCTGGAACCTGGGGTACCTGGAGCCTCTGCAGTTTAAAAACAAAGCACCCCTGGCTTCAGACAAGTCTTTTTGCTCTTTTTTTGCCGTTTTTCCTCAGTCAGGATAAGAGATAATTGTACCTTTGTGCAAGCACGGGGCTCAGAAGGAGGTGTCAATTAGAAATCAGTTGTTTCATCTCCTGGTGAAGGAGCAGCAGTGAGAAATTTAACACTCTAAAGCTCATTTTGGTCCCATTTTTACAGGCTCGTGGCTTTGCATTCTGGTACTGCCAACAGCCAAACTGCAGTTATTAAAGGATTATTCTAATTGTGCAAACTTCATCATTCCTTACCTTCAATCATTCTCTTTTTTTAAAAAACCAGACTGATTTAGCAGGGAAGCTCTCCTTGCAGGTGTAGGATTTGGGCAGCTGGTTGACATTGGGAAGCTTCTGATCCATGGTAATTCCTCTGGGTATATTTAGCAAAAATATTGTTTGCTTACACTTTTTTTTTTAGTCTTTCATTAATAGACTCCATCATTTTTTTTTCCAGATTTGAATTGTGGGGATTTGCTTTTATTGGCCTTTGTGTCCCTGCAGCCAATCTGCTGGAAAAGTCCTGAACCTTAATTTCACTTTGAAGCTGCTGATCCTGGGCTGGAGCAGGCAGGTGTGGTGGGGAATGACATTTCCTCTTGGTTTTAAAGTCCAGTGAATAGCAACCAGATAGAAATCAAATTATTTTTCTCAGTCGTTCAAATACATTTCCATTAAATTCTGCCTGTACAGTATATGCAGATAAAAAGCTGGACTGTATTAGCAAAATAAGTCCTATTTTCTGAGATTCACAACATTCCTAGTGGCATTTTTTGGGGAGAAAACAGAGCATTAATACCAAGTAACTTTGCTAAAAATATTATTCCTTTTTTTAATGTTTATTCCGCATTCTTGTTGGTGTTAAGTGTTCACTTTTCCTTTTTTTTTCCCCTCTTTTCCTGGCTGAAAGCCTCCCACCACTGTATTCCTCACAAAGGATTGACAGAAAGTGGCTCAGACAGCAGGGTTATTGAAGAGCTCTCTATCTTCAATGTTATGGTACCCAGGAACTCTGAATTATTGCACATTAATGTTCCAGGATGTCTGGGAACTGGGAGACTTTGCCCTTTTATCCACTCTGTCAATCTGATCTGAAACTTGGATTATCAGCCCCAGAATAAATGTGTCCAACTCTAATGAAAAATCCTATCAAAAATATAAATCTCATTCTGGTTTGAAGGCCTGTGAAATGCTGTGCTCTGAGATACTCCTGGTACCTGCCTTTGGACATCCAACTCCTGACAGGTTTTAGGGAGCTAATTCAGAAAAAAAATTGGAAGTTGAGGTTAAAAAAAATTGGAAGTTGAGTTTAAAAAAAATTGGAATTTGAGGTTAAAAAAAAAGGAAGTTGAAGTATAAAAAAATGTAATTTGAGGTTAAAAAATGAAATTTGAGGTTTAAAAACTGGAATTTGAGGTTAAAAAAAATGTAATTTGAGGTTTAAAAAATAGAATTTGAGGTTAAAGAAAAAAGGAATTTGAGGTTAAACCTCAGGTGGTGCTGGATTTTTTACCTTCAGTGATACTGGGTATTTCAGTGGTCAGTCTTATATCATCAGCTTTCATTGGTTGCTTTGGGATTTTTTTATTAAGAGAATTTTAGATAAGAGGGGTCAAGGGGGTCCCATGGACTGGCAGCAGGTACTGGAGCTTTGGGATCTAATGGAATAATGCCAGTGGTGAGGTGGCAGTGTGGGCCTGCTCTGCTCCAGCTGTGCTTGGGGGAGCAGGAAGGGGCTGGTTCAGAGCTTGGAAAACCAAATTTCTTCTGCTGAGGGCAGGTAAAGGGATTTTTGGTGTCTTTGTACTGCTCCTGCTTTGGGCTGAGTGAGCAGCACTCAACCATCAGTGGCCCAAGGATCACAAGTTCCACCAAACTCTGATTTGTGCAAAATGACTCCTTTTTCTTGGCTAAGGGAATCCAAAGAGATTCCCTGGCTCTGCCTCAGGAATGTGGATTGTTACAGATTCTGAAGTGTTTGGGAATGAGCTGTAAATGATGCAAAAATACAAAAAATTTAAAAAATACAAAAAATGCAGCAGCTCTCAGAGAGAGAAAAGAGGGAAAAATTGAGGTGGTGGTTTTGGGGATAATGAAATGAGTGTGGCCATTTCAGAGATGATTCCAGACAGAATGGATGGATGTAAAAAGGTCACAGCAGGAAATAAAGGCTCTCATCACAGTCCTCTGCTCAAACTGTTCTTACAGCATCCCAAAACCTGGAGTCACTCAGAATATGACACAATTTGTGCATCCCAGATGCAATTTGCTCTATTCTTTCTGCTTTTCATGTATTTATTTCTAGTGAGCTGTCTTTTGTAGTTAAGCTTATCTGTTGTTTCCCTCCATTTCCAGGTCTTCTCTTAGAAATGATCCTGTTAAACCTTCCCTTTGCCAGGACTGTAATTGAACAAAAGGCAAAACAAAGCCACTGAGGGGGGAAATGCCAGAGCAAACCCTGTGCTCTCATTCCTGCAGCTGGCACATCACTCCCAAAGGCTGTGCTTTCACAGGCTCTGCTCTTGTGAGCTCTTTTAAGCTTCCTTTTCTCCAGTGTGAAATAAGGACCTCCAGTTTGGAAGGTGAGGGGATGGAGGATGTTCCTGCCTTGATTTGCTCTGTCTCCTTGGTCTGCTCTGAAGGGCTGGGCTGGGAGCAGAGCAAACAACCCAGGCAATAATTGCTTTGGCTCCCTGACTTGGATTTGCCATCTCTGCTGAGCAGGAGGATCAGTTTGGGTGACCTTGAGGAGCAGTGCTGGCAGTGCTGCTCACTCGGGTGAGGATGCTCCCTGCTCTCCTCTTCCCTTGGGTGCAAACCTCCATGCAGACACACAGTATGGGCTTATTTTCTGCTCAGAAATGAGAATGTGAGGCACAAAATTCCCTTAGTCATTGAAAAACGAGCAATGACATTTAAATTCCATCCATGACAACATCTTCGAAGGAGTTTGTTGAGAGCTCTTTAAATTCCTGAACCACTGCTGACTAATAGAGGAATGTAAATTAGCTCTGAAACAGGTTCATTTAACTCTTGTCTGGTGTGTAGCATTTGGCCTGGCAGAGTCAAAATACTGTGACTTGTTTTTGTGTGGCAAATTGAGCACTTTGTTTATTAAAATTGCTGATTTGTTGTATAATGAGGAGGGCCCAGATTACTGTTCCTTCCACGGGAAGGATTTAAAGGGCAGGTCAGTGCTGTTCTCCAGCAGCAAAGTAATTCTGATGATATGCTCATCCTCTGTTCTGTATTTCACAGATCTTTGTTAGCCAGGTTTTAGAATGATTAACTTGCATTGTGCTTGCAGTCCTGTCAGCCTTAGTGATGCTCCACACATTTGGCTTCCTAAATTCTCCTCTGAACACACACAAATATGTCTGTGAAGTGAGATCACTGATGGTTTATCAGAATAAAACTGGAGCATAAAGCTGGGTTTGTGTTGTAAAGCTGCACCCTGCATCATGCAATATTCAATGTTGTTTTAACTCTGAGCTGGGACTCTTAATTGAAGCTGCAGCCCTGCACTTCCTTCATGCATGACTTAAGGCATCCAGCAATGTTTGCTGGGATTTAATTTGCTTTTTTCGTAGGAGCTTCCACACAGAGAGGTAGAACAGCCATTTTGCCAAGGATTTAGTAAATAATGATGCACATAATACAGAATTTTAATAATGTCCTTTGAAACTGGAGGGGGATCACAGTTTTTGTGTTTCCCCTTCCCTTGAAGCAGAGTTGAGGGCTGGCTGTTGTTGCTAATTGCAGATGATGGAGCACTGACATTTTCAAAAGCACACATAGATGATAGGCACCCAAAGGATGAGACTGCTGCCTTCAGAGATGCTGCTACAGTTCTGCTGGCATCGACTCATTTAGTGATGAATTGCAGTAATAGCAGTTCAGGACCTACAGCATATTAGTGAAAATGAATCCACTGTGCACCAGTCCCGTGGCACTGCAACAGCACTTAAAGAACACTGATTTCCTTAAAGGCAGAAAAATCTGATTAAGAAATTTAGCTGGGGTTTTGTTTTTTGCTTCTGGTGGTTTTTTTCCCTCATCATTTTTCCCTTTCCCAGCAGCGTGTTATTTGTATTTGTTTCTTGTAGTGTGTTACTCTAAGGAATTTAATGTGGATCAGAAAAGCAGGTGAGTTCCATAAATACAAAACATCTCTTGCTGTTCTAGCAGATGGGAGATGCTACAATAAACAGCAGAACTGCTGTAATTTCTTCATCTAAACTGACCTAAAACCTGGTTACAACAGGAAAAAAGCTCAGCATGCTGGCACTAAGGAGATCCGTAATAGTTTACACAGGGTCTGTGGCAAAGATGGTGTAGGATGAATGCAGCGATTGGCAAGAATTGTTCTAATAAAAGGATGGGGCAGCCTATTATTGCAGGAGTTGTGTAATTTGAGGGAGCTGGGGATAAAGACAGGCTTTGTGTTAATGATGTGTTGGTGTTTGCTGGAGAACAGAGTGTTCTCCCAGCTCTGAGAGAGGCATCGCTGCGGAAGGTCCCGAGCACAAAGCTGTGCAGTCTCCTTCCAAATCATCCAACAGCCACAAAATCAGAAGGGTCTGGAATGCAGGGATATGAAAATGTGCCAGTGTGCATCTCCCTCCTTCTTCCCTCCCCATCCTGACACCCTCTGTGCCCAGCAGGGAGGGGGCAGGTCTGGGACACGTCTGGGGCACGTGCAGGAGCAGCTGGAAGTGGCTCCAAGTGTAAAGCAGTGCTAAGAAATGACTCCAGGCTCTTCCTGGTCAGATGGAGTCTTGTGAACTCCAGGACACGAGTCTAAGAGGCTGTAAAGATATTCTAAACTGGGATTTATGGATAATTTCACCATTTTAGGGCTAATACAGCATTTGTAAGGCTGACAGCTGCAGAGGAATTATCTGAAGACAATCCTGGACAGTTTGGCCAAGAACTGTTTTGTGGCAAGGGCAGGGATGCACTCCTGGCACTGGCTGCATTAACAGCTCTGCTCTGTCAGGGCAATAAAAAGTCTGTTTGCTGCACCTGTGGCTGCAGTGTCTTTGGGAAGGGATGAAACTGGGTGTGTAACTGTGTGGAGGAAGCAGAGTATTTATAGCAGGGGGTGATGTGGGTGTTTGTGCACTCAGGGCTCTCGGCGAGCGGGTGATGAGTTATGATGATGATGAAATAGTTTTCTGTATTTTGTGATTTGGAAAGCAGCTTGGCACTTCTTGCCAAAGCTCCTGCAGTTTCTCTAAGTTTAGAAAATCAGGGGAATTGTTTTTTTGAATAATAATTTAAAAAAAAATCGAATTATAGAATTCTTTTGGTTGGAGAAGATCTTTAAGATCATTGAAACCTGTGTGGCTTTCAGGTAGGCCAAGAAACATCCCAGTTTGATTATCCAGGACTTGATAAGGTCCTTGATATTGATAATTGATAAGGATATGAATAATAATATTACCAGCTGTAAAATAAACTAACAAAACAATGGCTGTGTTGACAGCAGGATCCAACTAAGATGACTTTTTAATGCCAGACGTGTTCAGTTTAATGATTCACATGATTCCTACATTCCCAAAGAAATTTAAATTAAAGATGTACCTTTCTGACTCAAACAAAAGCAGGTGCTGCTTTTGTAGAACGAGCTGCAGGTTTTTTAATTTTAAAGTCCCGATGTCTTCTGGCAAATTATGATTTAACTACAGAAATATTTCAAAACACACAAACAGCACGCATACATCTTGAGGTATGTTCACTGAATAAAGATGAGGGAACTAAGGTGAGTCACTCTGCAGAATATTGGTTAAGGTGATAAAAGATGGGTTGAATTGTCCAGGTAAAGGCTAAAGGTTGTACTGAGTTACAGTTTCAGTACTTGTAATGCCTTGTGGGTTAATTTAAATAATCAAACCTCGGCATAAACACAGTTTTGTTTCTTTCTGCTTGGGTTTGTCGTGGTAAGGGCCGTGTGAAAGTTACGAAGAAGACTTTGAATATCAAAGTTTTCATTTCATTTCCTTCTGATAAAAATACCATGAAAAATTCAGGTGAAAGGAAACCAGACGAGATTCATATGCCATTAGGGGAATTACATTGGGAGTTGTAATAATATCCCTTAATCTTAAAAAGGTAAGGCTCTTACAGAATTAAGGTTTTGCTGCTGCTTTTCATGCCGTGTGAGGAATTATGGCTAATGCAAGTTGCTGATGTGAAAACATCCTCGCTAATCCTGTTTGGAGAGCGGCTCGTTCTGTGCTCCTTAGAAAAGACACAAGAAGATGTATTGTGGGCCCTTCGTTAAATAATTACTTAATTACACCCTGGGACTGGCAGATAGCAATCTGAATGCTGCTGGCAGGTTTCTCCTAAAGCAGCAAAACTCCGGGTGAGGAGCGCCACGTGCACGGCGGCAGGGACGCGTCGGCATCAGCAAACTCAAGGTGGAAAAGACATTTCAATCAGCTCATACTCATTAAAAAAGCTTCTACTCACCCTTCCCTGTGAGCTTCTCCCTTCTCTAGCTCCTGTATAACACCCAACAACACTTTGATGGTCTCCTGACTAGAGCTGATCAGGTTCTCCATCATCTGAAGCTGCGCTTTCAAGTCCACAACTTCGGTGTGAGGCACGATTTGTTGGCATTCCTGGCTCACGGCCACGGCTGTCCGGCAGGGCTGGCTCTCCTCCATGGGTGCCACGTTGACCTGCAGGCTCTGGTCACTACATTCGGGGGCCGGGCACTGCGCCCGCGCCGCGCACGCTTGGGCATCTCCGGCCGGGGGCTGCACCCCGTTCAGCTGCACCGTCCTCTTGTCGTCCTCCTCGGGGCACGGCCCCCAGTCGCCCAGGCCGGGCAGGTCGGGCTGCGAGGCCGGCAGGTAAACGGTGGCCACTTCAGTCTTGAAGACCCTCCCGTGGAGGGGCTGGGCGGCCTCGTCGCTCCCCAGCCGCGCCGCCGCCGCTCTGCCCCGGCCGGGCGGCCGCGCCGGCTCCTCCTCGCCGGGCTCGGCCAAGTTGGGTGGAGGAGGAGGAGGAGGCTCTTTGGGAGAACTGTGCAAACTGCTGCTTTTCCAAGCCTCGGCGCCGTTGTCGTGCGCGGCGCGCTCGGAGATGTGGGAGATGAACTCGGCCGTCTGCAGGCTGCCGGCCTTCCTGCCCCAGGCCGCGGCCTCGCCCGAGCCCCGGCCCTCCCTGTCCTTCACCTCGATCACGAACCCGTTGTTCTCGCTCGGTAACGTGTCCACGGTCGAGGCGCTTTTCAGAATATTCCCTTTTTTCCGGTCCAGAGGGAAGGTCTGGTAGCACTTTTTGAGATCAGGGGAAGTCTGGACTCCTGTGCTCTTGGTGACGTTGGGGATGGACCTGCGGGCGGGCACCGTCATGTACTTGCGATAGGCCGTCTTGTAGGAGATGGCCTTGGCCTCCCTCTTGTCGGGGTCCTGCGTGGAGGAGGTGGAGAGCTGCTTGTCCCTCTGCTCGTTCTGGGCCTCGCAGATATCCTTAAACCTCACCTGGAGGGCTTTGTTCCGTTTCTTGATCTGCCGGTTGGGATCCAGCGCGTATTTCATCTCCAGCGCCAGGGAAGCCGCGGGCTCGACGTCGCTGTCCGAGGCGGTGAGTAAGCATTTGCTGGGCTCCTTACTCACCATGATGCCTGCAGCCAAAAACAGTGCAAAAAGCCTCAAGTTAGAACAGAAATGTTACTTTTTCCCCCGAGCTTTCTGCAATATTTAAGCCACTTTGTTCCCACTGACACGGATGTGACTCGCGACCGACGCGCTCGATTCCGTCGAGTCGCAGCCCTTGGTGATCTTCTAGAGATTTGGATCTGAATCATGTTTTACCTCGATCTGTTGTGAATGCCTGCTCCTCAGAGAGGAGGTTTCCTGGTGCCAGAAGTTTTTTCACAACTATTTTCCCAGAATAGGACCGTGGCTGTCATGCCAGGGCTTCCCAGGTAGCAATTTCCCTCAGGAATATGTGCTCCCGGGAAGCCAGTCCTCTGAATTTACCTGACAGTAAAAACTACAGGGAGACTGAAAACCAGGTGTCTTTGTCCAGGTGAAGAAAAGTTGAGAGCTCTGCCCACCCTTAATTCTCCTTTAATGCAAATGTTTAGTAGCAAGAAGTGGCATTATTTTTAGAGTGTGCTTGCTTACCAAACGCATTTCTGCTGTGTAAGGTATTCAGCGTTCTTTGCAACGAGTTAGTTGGTGTCATTATTTGGATTTTTTATAAAAAATTTCCCCATGGCTAAAACTAAATACACATTAATTATTATTAGCAACTTGTTGGTAGTGCTGGGTGTGTAGAATTGATGAATTAGTGAAGTTTTGGAGGAAGTCAGCAGTGCATCAATTAAGGTTTTGCTTCAAATGCAAAACAACTCATCCTTTCCTAGAAGCAGTAATGTGCCTTTATGATACAGCTGCTTAGCCCAAAAAATCCTAAAGCTCTAAAAACCTCCAAACCTGTGATGAATCACAGAAATTACTTAATCTGCCTTTGAAATATAAGCTCCTCCTCAAGGAGGAGAAAATGCCAACTGCTTAACACAGCATCAACCCAAAAAAACCCCAAACCCCAGTGGTTGTTCACATCATAGGAGATCTGGAGTAGCTGCATAATTAAGATTTCATTTTTACACCTCATTTGAAGTTGTAATTTTTACTTTCCTGTAGTGCAAATTTCTCCCTGAGACTTCCTGAATTACCAAATTCCCATTTAATCCAAATATTCTGCATATATCTCCTGTTGAAACCCTCAGAGGGACTCGGGAGTATAATGTAAAACAAGTAAAGGGACTTTCAGGTGTACTTGAAATATGTTTTTAATTAAAATTCCTTTGTCTATTTAATAAAATATGTGAAACTCTTGAAGAGTTAAGTGCCATAATAGCATCTGCTTTGGAAAGCCAACTCAGGGGCACAAGGGAATGAATCCTTGACTAGTCTGTATTTAAAGTAAGAAAGCTTAATGGGGAAATCATTTTCAGTGGAAAGCTGAGTGTTTATGAGGTTTAAAAGTGAAAGTAACACTTCCCTAAAGACACACACAGATGTGCATGGCACAGAGTCCAAGGTTGGACTTCTGGGTCAAAAATCTCATGAAAACATGTCATTACTTAATGTTTTTTTTCATGTTTTAATTCCCTGGCCCTGGTAATTTGTGAAGAAGGAACTGAAATATTCCAGAATCCCCCTAGTTTGCCTTTTTCTGTCTGACTTGTGATGCTCGGGGAGTGGTGAGGGAGCAGCAGTCGTTGGAGAAGGGGGAAAAGTTTTTCTGTGACTCTGATGTAGTGCAAAGTCTGTAGAAGAAGCAAAAAGAAGAGAAAATTCAGGACAAAACCACTCAAATAATGGAATCTGAGATTGCCAGATCCCAGTTTCCAACTGGTTATTTTATACATAGAAGCCTAGGATCTGATACCAAGGTGACCAAGTCTCTGTTTTGGGGGAAAAGAGAGAATAAAATGGAAATTCTAAGGGGGAGTCTGAAGATTAAAGCAGAGCAGGGGGTAAGATCAGTTATCCCTGTGCCCTTAACACATGAGGTACAAACAGGGACAGATTTTGAGGGGAATAAATCAACTACAGTTGAATGTCAGGAATTTTCTGTTCGAGTTGAGTTGGTTGTGGGGTAACATCAGTGTCCTGTCCTGGCTGCTTTGGGCTGTATTTGAATGGTAATTCTGTTTGTGAGTGCCTTTATTTGAGGGACAATCTGCAGACAGAGCAGGTAGGGCCATCCATCTTTTTGTCTATCCAGGGCTGGAATTTGGGAAGTTTTAGTGAAAAATGTGCTGGCTAAGATGCAAACCCAGTCTTAGCTTGCAGCTGAACCATAAAAATTTATTGTAAAAACTCCTGTCAAACACCAAACCTCTCCACTTCAGAACTACTGGAAGCAAATTTTCCACAACAGTCTGGAAAATGAATGAGTTGACCAAAAAAACCCTAAATACAAGAAGACAGCAGCCACTACAGCCATTAGTTCCAAATCTGCCATTGGGAGTTTGTGAGATCCCAAGAAATTGTGGCAAAAATTAAATGTTGCATTGACAAAGATCTGAAATATTCAGTAACTGTGTCTGTTTTTACCCAAAAAGGCTACAAAAATTGGCTGTTAGCTCTGAAAGTCACCATCTCTTAGGATTCCTTGGAGTTGTCAAAGTGAGTTTTTGGGCACTTGGTTATTTGACAGCAGGATCCATTAACATGCAATTTAATTTCAAGTATTGGCTTGATATTTCATTAGTCTCTGTGACCTGTCTCAATTTTCAGATTATTTTACCTCCCACTTGAATCCCATCATTTTTGGGGGCTGGGTTTGTTTGGGATGACTTCCCATGGAACTCATGGAATCCACAACCCAGCTGAAACCAGGAGTCTGGAGATATCCTCCAGAGTAGATAAATGGGGAACTTCATTCTGCAGTTAATTTTGAGCATGTCATTAATAGCCAATAAATTGATTCTTCACCAAATTGCTTGTCTCCTTTTCCCAGCTGCACAGGCCTGATTGATTTAGCTGATCCAGAGGTTGTTTTTTTTTTCCCAGTAGTAGCTGGGAGTAATAATTTTAGAGATATCTGTGATTAAGAATGACAACAACCAAAAGAAGTAGATTTTTTTTGAAGGGGAAACTCTGAGGGGAACTCTCTGTGCCCAGCTGATAAAAGAGCAGTTGAGGAAAGAGTCAATTGAGAGTTAATTCACAGGGAAGAGTTGATAAAATATTTCCTGTTTGGTTTCATTTTTGGTTTGGACAGTGTTGCCTCCTATTTTGCCTTATTTAGGCACTGCCACAGCACCATCTCTGCAGGGTTTTTGGGTACTAGAAGAAACTACTGAGCTGGAGTTCCTCAGTTTATGGCTCGTGCTCTCAGGGGGGTAATAAAGCCTTTGAATTTGAATTTTAGTTGCAGATGTCAATTACATGCAGATAATAGAGTTCAACTTTTTATCTATACTTACTCCAAACAAAGAGCTGATTTACTAAACTAAATATTTAAGTAATCACAAGCTTAGTTTTTCTGTTTTTAGCCTTGATTTTTTATAAACTTGTGGCTGACTACCCTGAAGCAGCATCCCTCTATGTCTGAATATGGAAATAAACTATTAAATAATAATAACAACTAAAAAGTGATGCACAGAGAAGCTCTGAGTAGGTATAAAATGTTTGGGTAATTGTGGAAACCACCAGTTAGGTGGCACACATCTTTGCAGGACCTTCACTGTGCATCCCAAACTCTGCAGAGTCACTGCTCTGGGAGGAGAATTACAGGGTGGAATTTCCAGACTGATTGGTTAATGAGGGGAGAGGAGGTTTGGAACTCACCTTGCAATTTCCATTTTATCTCTGTCAGTTTTATGACACAGGAGCAGATTCAGGATGTGTTAATACTCAGAGTGGGCTCAAACTTGGCAGGTTCCAAATGCAGATGAAAGGCACAGAGTTCAGTCCTTGGGTTTCCAGAGCAAGTGAAGGCTTTGGAGGTGCAGCTGGAAACATCTGTGCGTGTGTTAAGAGCACACAGGATTTTGTGGATGGATGGATTGGCTTCAAATAATGCAGGGAATTGCAAATAATTGGCTTTTTGCACGGAAAGTAGGAAGTGATCTGCAGCATCTTTAGGCTTCTGGATATTTCCAAGCTAGACATTCTCCTAAGAAATCCCCACTGCTTCAAATAAAATTATATATGCCTAAATACTGCCTTAAACCACTTAGTTTTCAAGAAATATTTGATGTCAATAAACCGTAAGTGTTTCCATGGAATATTTATCCAAATATACTGTTAAAAATAAAGAGCAGAAAGAAACTCAGATTTACTTCATAGAAACAAATCCAGTATAGAAACCTAATGTTAATTCTAAATATCCCATACATTTAGACTTCATTAAATGAGTATTTATATTCTTTTCAAAGGAATCTCATTGTTGATTATCTGACAGTGTTATGTCAGAATCTTTAAAATTATTTGGTAATGTGCAGTAAAAAAGACATGATAAAAACATTAATGAATTATCTTAGGCAGTTATTAATTACAGAAGTCGTTTGCAGAAACTTTGCCCGTGTAAGGAACTTTTGGAGGGTTTTAATACAAAAGGACTGAGGAGAAATTTGACTTCCAGATAAATCTGAGGATTGCAGGTATTCCCAGTTTTTAGGGGCTAAAAAATACTGATGAGAGGATTATTAGGAAAACTGCTGGGGTAGCCCAGCCTGTCTTTATTTCATCACAGGCTCGTTCATGTAGAATAACAGACTTAGCAGTGCTGATAAATGTCAAACCAGTATTTTTTTTTAACTCTCTTTCGAAACCCTGCGGCTCTGAACTTGAATTTTGTCTCTCTTGAACTTCCTTATTTATTGCTCAATACCCAAGTCATCCTTACTGCTGCATTTCCAAGTGCCTTGGAAGTCTTCCTTTGGAATGATCAGGATCCTGTGGCATTGGATTTGTCTTTTCCCCCCTCCCATGCATTGGCAGGCTCTGTGAGAATGATTGTATAAAGTCACAGCTTATGGCTGAGATACCCAATAAATGCCTTTAAATGCTCTTGTGAGCTTCAGCTTCAGAACTAAGTGGCAACAAATAAAATGTACGATTTAATAAGCCTGGAGACTTTTAGATAAAACAGGAATCTACTGGAGGATAAACTACTTAAAATTTTCCTTACAAACCAAGCCAGTTTCCCTGAATGAAGCTGGTAGAGGCAATTTTCTTTAATTCTGACATTTCTACTATGCTTTTGGAACACAAATTTTAATAATACTTAGGTTTTGTTACTTCCTATATTGTTCTGTGCATAAAATTAAAAGGAATCCGTTCAATGTGATAAAATTCTGGAAAATAAGGGTTCTTTTCCCCATAACAGAATTTTGCAAGGAATAGCACCATTAACAGGAGATTTGCACTTGCACTAAAACGACCATAGACTTATGGGGTGAGTTAATAACTATTAACTTCCCAGTGGAACAAACACAATAGTCCCTGTGAATTCAGAGTGTTCTGATCTCAAACATTTGCTGGGATTTAGTGGACTGGAAAAAATAATGTCACTGTGAAGAGAGGGATGCTGATTTCTCTCCCTGTGCTCTGCAGCTCTCAGGATGAGAGCAGGGAAGGTTTCTTTAGCATTATTTTGGTTTTTCATGAAAATCTGGGCAAGGCTTTGTCCCTGCTCCAGGGGGAGGAAGAAGAGCAGGATGCTGCTGAGGAGGGGTTGCTAGGAGAATCCCTAATAGTTCTGCTCACACTCTCCTGGCTTGCAGGAGTGCAAAAGCCACAGGACTTGCACTGGAAGGTTTTTCATTTTTATGGGACTTTCTGGTAAATAATTTAAAGGGCAGGTTGTTAAAAACAAGGGTTTAAGGCAGTTCCTTATTGGCATTACTGTTGAATGCTAAGTTTAATTGTTCTTAGTTGACATCAATAGGTTTTGTGGGTGTTTAAGGGGGAAAAAAAAAAGCAGGCGAATGACAGGGAAAAAGCAGTGCTGCTCTTTAGCTTTGACCAACAGGATTGTAAAACTGTCAGAGCTCTGCACAGAGGGAGCTGAATGCTGAGAACACAGAATCATGGAATGCTTTGGGTTGGAAAAAACCTTTAAGATCATCCCATTCAGCCCTGGCATGGGCAGGGACACCTGCCACTGTCCCAGGATGCTCCAAGCCCCGTCCAGCCTGGCCTTGGACACTCTCAGGATGATCAGATTGTGAGCACCTCCAGGAACTGCAGCTGGTTTTGTTCCTTCAGCAGAGATTTTCAAGCATTGGGTGAGGAGGATAAAGCAGGTAAGCAGGTCCCAGCTCCAGGCTTCCATCCTGCATCCTTCATTTTGCTGTGCAGATCAGAGCATTCCCTTGGGAATGCAGGTGATCCTACAGATGGGAGGTGACAGTGACATTCCTGGGGTCACTGCTTGTAAGGCATCAGAGCCTTGTCAGCTCTCCTGCTTGGATCAGGGTTCCAGGCAGACAGCCTTGGGAGGGTGTGAAGTGTTGTTGAACAGCTCAGCTGGGTAATTTAGGTCTAAAACCTGACATCATTAGGATGTTAATTGGGGAATAGGATCTGTCTAGATGGGTTTCTGCACTCCACTGCTGGCAATTGCCACCAAATAAGAGCTGTGTCATTTGTCACCTTCTTCAGGAGCACATTCCTGAAGTTTCTGGTTTCAGGCAGGTTCTGGTTCTGCTGGAATTCTGAATTATCCATGTACAGGTGGATCTGAGCGTGCTGGTGTTGGGGAAATTGCGCAGATCAGTCTGACTCCTGCTAGAGCATTGTGCAAAAATTCCCATTAGTTACCCAAAAAGAGTTCTAGGAGAGCAAAAAGCTTCAGTGGCTGAGGGGAATTACAGTCCCTAAAGCTGCAAAGCTTCCTCAGAGCTGGGTCTAAGATGCTTTTGAAATCCTGAGAAGGAAGAGCCAAAGTCTTGTGTGAAGGGAAGTTGTCTTAAACTCCTCAAATCCCAGGTTCTCATCAAACAGGAGGACTCTGCGAGAGGGCTGATGGAAATTGCTCATTCCAGGAGACACAGTTTTGGTGCCATGTGGGAAGAACTACATGGGGAATGGAGAGGGAAGCAAATACAATGTGAAGTTGCTGAGTACGTTGCTCCCAGGTTTTGTGGAGCTGGGATAATGTGGAATAGGATTTTGAAATAAACCTGGTGTCCCTGCCCATGGCAGGGGGCTGGAATGAGATGATCCTTAATGCTTTTCCAGCCCAAACCACTGTGTGATTCTGGATTTTAGGATGGGCTGTTTGCAATAGGGATGATTAGGAAGTTTATCAAAGTAATAAAGACCCTCTCAAGGAAATTTTTGGCTGGGGAAGGCACCACAGCTGGCCACCAGACAGATAATTTGCATCACTTTTCTTGTGGCTTTGTGTGCTTTTGTTACAAATTGTGAGTGCTGGAATGTACCACGTCCTTCTCACCAACCTGCTCAACAGAACCACACGGATTCCTCTGGAATTCAGCATTTAGGTTCAGTCTCCAGAAGGGATCAGTGTTATCACTGTGAGCAGGCAGTTCAAGCATAATTTCTGCTGAATTACTCTCTCCAGCAGTGGGATGTTTTATCTGTCTCTTTGTCAGCTCTGTAGAGATATGGCTGTGTTTTATTTGCCGATGGCCTTGATACACAGAAATGTATTCAGCTGATCCACAAGTTAAATTTCTGTGCTGGATATCTCCTCATTCATTTCTCCTCTCTATTTGCAGCAGAGAATAATGAATATAATAACAAGATCGGGTACCATCAACCAATTACTAATGGTTGGAAGGAGACTTCGGGCTTGTTGTAGATTTTGTGCTTATTCATAGATAAATACACCAAAATTAAGGATTTTACTGAATTCCCTCTTCTTCCTTCTCCCAGGAGGCAGCTAAGCAGACCAAAACTACTTGTGTTATGAACTTTTAAAATACAGTCCTGAAGTCACACACCTGCTTAAATGGGTTTGTCTTGGGCATCAGAGAGCCCCTGTTCCAGCTTTTAAAAAGTCATTTACACCATGGTTGGGCTTTATAAGCTTTGACCTCCCCAGAATTGTTCCAAGCAATGCAATCACAGCCTTGACATGAGAATTGGGAGAAAAAGATGGAAGAGGAGAGAAGGGCAGCTGTAAAACAAGCAGGGAAGGTGGGCAAGATCACAAAACAAGTAACTCCTTTTTTTTTGGGTGAGCTTGTGACAATTCCTGCTCGCTCAGACCAGATGGAAAGAGCTTCCTCTGCTTTTGTTTTTAAACTGGTTTTAGTCGGTAACTACGTGGGCTTTATTTATAGGCTTGCTCCAGCAATCATGGGCAGGCAAAAATAACAGCAGCAACCTGCTTCTGCTGCCCGTGGATGTCACAAACATGAGTTAAAGCTGGGCTTTCTGAGATGTTTAACAAATGTTTTTGATATGGGTTGAGTCTGAGACCAGAAATCAGCAACTCTGGGGAAAGGGACACGGTAGAGCTCCAGCACTTCCCTGCCAGGACAGAAATCTGTTGTTATGATTTAGAAGTTTGGATCTGCACCTAAACATAGCAAGACTTGAAGGTCTTCAGTCTTTTTAATCCATCTCTGTTTAATTCAGACTTTGAAAATGGCCCTTACTCCTCTGTGCTGCTCTGTATCAAACCAAATGGATTTAGCTGGAAAAACTGGAGTAAAATCAGGCTTGATGTGCCACTAAAAGGGGAGAAAAACACAAAGAAGACACCAATGTTGCTGTTTGATCACTGAATTGTTATTTTTATATGCAGTTCTCTGCCTGGGAGACTTGTGCTGGGATGTCTTAATGGGAAGCAGTTTTTAGGCACTGATCACCCTGACTCAGAGCAAAAGCATGAACAGGGTGAACTGCTTCAGGAGTATTAAGGGATCACTTTTCTGCCTGAACCTAGTAAAATTGGAGTAAACAGCCTTCAGATGGGGATGTGCCACTACAATAAGAGAATGCTCTGAGCACAATTCTGTGTGGTCAATAACAATTTAAAATCAAGTGTCAATACCCAGGGAGTTGTACTTGTGTGTGTTCAGAGGTTATTCAGGATTTTCTAAGCAAGTACCAGTTTTCAAAAGGCTGAATGTGGAGCTCCCACTGAATTTACCGCTCTGAGATTATTCTTTTCCTTAAAATATGCTCATGATTTCATTTTCAGAACGCCTATTTAATTTGCAAACTGATTAGTAAAAATGCAAGGGAATACTGGGCTATAAAATAGATTTGTTGCTTACATGTTTTTTAATATCTCAGACAAATTTTTAGCAGTTCTTTAAACTGTGCCTGTCATAAAGTAGAATATAAGAGCTTTTTATTAATAGCTAGTTCAGATAATCACGTGAATTTTTTATAGGCTCAGATATTCTAGATTTGCTGTCATTTCTTCAAGTGGGCATGAATTATGGGACTGTACATCCCTAGTTCTCCCTGTCCTGTGCTCAGATGAGGAATGGCCTTGACACATCACAGCTGAGGAGCTCTGTGGAGGTATCCTTAGATTTTAGCAGGGATTTTTGGCAAGCTCAAAGGTTTCCCTGACTGGTTTCCCCATCAGTCACGGCAAAGGAATGGCATGGCTAAGTTGGCTTTTAAATCCTGCAGAAGCAAACATTAATGTTGGTATTTCCTTGCCTTCTGCACAATCCCTGGCTGAGTTTGGTTTTTTGGGTTCCCAGGCAGTGTCCTGGTGGTGACAGTGGTGTCTGGTGCTGGTCTGGGAGGTGACGCACGCTCCGTGACTCGGCACTTGGGCAGTCCTGGGCTTCTTCACCACATTCTCCTTCCCTGTGCTCCTCTGCACTGAACTTACCGCTCTTCTTGCTGAGTTAATTATATCTAGATTAGAATACAGAACATGCAGTGTGTGCCCCTCATGCAGAAATGCTCTGTCAGTGCAGTGGTTAACAGGGGGAAAAGGCAGCGAGGATCTTACGAGCTCCTCGTTTGTGAGCTCAGTTAATACAAGGGTGCAATGATTGCTGGCCCTCTTGATAAGGAACTGAACACTTTCTCTTGTGGTGCTCCTGCCCAGCTGGTTTTTTATGTGTCAGTCCCAGGGAAAAGCCCTGATTCCATCCAGGATTAGAATTACCTCGAGCATCTCGTTAAAAACACACATCGTTAATAATGACAGAGTCCTAAAGAACAAACATTTTTCATCAAGGGCATCATGACATCCTTACAAAAAAGCTCTAAAAAACGTGATTTAGTATCAGCTGTCCCCATCATGTGAAGGGAGGATGCTTTCAATGCAACAGCACCTTAAACTCTGGGGCAGGAATTTTATTTTAGAACTGTTGGAATTAGAACTGTCCCTGGATTTAGTCCCTGGATTAGCAATCTATGTTATGGATTTCTCCTGGAATCAGGGACCCTATGCCACCACTGTATAGCAGAAGATCACCCTGCAGGTGATAAATTAGTAATAGCTGAGCCCTGAGATATTTTCATCTAAATATTAATTTTTAATGCCAGGAGAAGAACCCAGCTTTTAACTTAGAACTGTTATTTGTACTCGGAGGGAACAGATTGTTGTAGTCCAGACAGCCAGGCATGAGCAGGCTGGTGGAACACCAAGAGGCATCACACCAAGAGTGAGGAGATCCATTCCTCTCCCTGATTTCCTATTTTTACTATTGGTCTGTTGCCTTGGAATTTGACATTAAATTAATCCCAGTCCATGGCTAGGACATAGTTGCATATCATGTGATTATTTTTATTTATTTATTTCTTTATTTTTAGCTAGGAGTTTTTTCATCTAGAAGCCAGATTTTAACCTTGATCCATGCACCATTCCTGGCAGCTCGGTAAATCCGAGCACGATCCAGCACTTAAAAGGAGGGAATAAACTCCCAGTTTATATCAGACGTGACCTGTTACTGGTTTGCCTTCCCTTAGCACTTGCTAGCATTCAGCTGGGGGAAAGAAATGATTCTCCGAGGCTGGGAAAAACAGGTCTTCCCAGACTTCCCTGTCTTAGATCCTAATGAGTTAAATTCTCCTCCGTGCAGGATTTTAAGCTGCTTAGACACACAAGGTCAAAGCGAAGCGCTCCATTCCCTATTCCGACTCGCGGCTGCGAGGGGGGCACAGCTCCCTTGGGACAGAGCCCTCGGGAGACGGTGACATAAGCAGGGGATATATTCCCCGCTCCCAGCACTGCAAGCTGTCCCTGTTTTGCCGGGGCCAGCGGCCCCCCCCGCCTCCCCCGGGCAGATCCCATGGAACTGCAGTCCTGCATCCCCTCGCTGCCGTAACTCCCCGTAAACATGGCATGAACAGGCGCCGAGGTCACGGCACAGGGTTTTTACTAGCCAGGGAGGCACGATGGAATTGCAGAGCGGGAAGCTCGGGATGCCTTGCACGATGCAAGGACTGTGACTTTGGGGATGGCTCCCTGCTACCTTTGTCCCGTTTTCCTACGGCGTTTCCACGGCATCCCCGATTTCTGTGTGGTCGGTGATGGTGATGGGGGACTCGGGTGTGTTAAAGCGGGAGAACCCTGCACGCTTCACGGAATAGCGGCAGCTTCAGTCCCTGAGGAGGATTTTTGGGTTGGTTGAGCTTTTAATGAAGTGCCGTATTGCAAGTTCAGCGATGAACACATCCCGTGTTCCTCCATCGCCGCTGTACGGGCACTTCATTAGGACGGCTGAAGTTAATAAGCAGCGGTAGTTCCTCGCCATCAGCCATGTGAAAAGCCAAAGCACTTCGTGCATCCTCCAAAAATCCTCCAGCTACCCCTCTCCCCTCCCAGGCACCGCTGGAAGGGGAGAGGGCAAAGAAACGCTGGTATTTTTCTAGAAGAAAGTCGCGTATCGGGATATTCTCTCCTTATCTTTCACGAAAGTTATCGGATGCAGGAGCTGTTCGCAGGCAGGCAGATAGGCTATTGCATAACGCTGGCGCTCAGCGCCAGCCTTTCTCCTCATCCCTACGAAGTTTTCCGCCGGCAGAACCAGCGGACGGGGGATTTCGGGGTGTCGGGGCGAGCTCCTTACCTTGTGCTTCCTCACGCAGAAGCGGCGGTCTGGGCGAGCATCTCCCTCCAGCCGCCGGGGCGAGCTGGGCGTCAGAGCCTGGGCGCCGGGGCGCATCTGCCGCGGAGCCGCCGAGCCGCCGGAGGAGCCGCAGCCGCCGCCGCCGCCGCGCTCCCCCGCTGCCCTCATGGGCTGCGGCGGGGGCTCGCTATCGGGGGGTCCCCTCGGCCGGGTCCCCGCCGAGGGGAACTTGTTGAGCGGGACCGGCGGGCGTCCCCCAGCCGGGCGGGAGCGGGGAGGAGGAGCCGGGGGCCGGGCTGGCGGCGGGGGCGGGCGGGGGAGGTGGGATGGAGCGATGCTCGGCGGCCGCGCACAAGGAGGGGAGAAGCGCGGAGCTGCCGCTCGCAGGCTGGCTGAGAAGCTTTCGTTGTTGCTCTGGTTCCCCTGAGCAGGGGTTAGTTAATAACAGAGCCGTGCACACCGTCCCCACGCAGCCCAGGTTTCCAGTCGCGCTACGGGAGCGATGGAGCAGCCGCAGAGTGGGTGATGCTGATCCATTGGGAATTTCAGCGAAGCGCTGGGTTAAAGCTACACGGTTGCCTTTTATTGCGAGGGAAAGTGTTTAAGGTGCTAAAGGAGTAGCTGCTCCCATTTGCTTTTAAACCTTGTATAAAATGGACGCGAGTTCGGAGTGAAGCAGTTTGACAGAGGAGATTGATAAACGTGATAATCTGCGTAAAACTTGAATCACATCTTTCCTCCTTTTCTCTCATTTTGCAGAGGGTTTAGCAATGATGTTTTTCACTTTAAAAAAGCAAAAAGTTGGATGTTAAATAGGTCGTGTGTATTTTACCTGAGTGATAGACAGAAAATGCCATGAGAGGCACGAGAGCTGGTCCGAGTTGGGAAGCGTTTGGTCTGTGTTTCATTCGGAGGTTCCCAGGAGTTTCGCTGTTCAATAAACACTTTCCAGCAGGAAAGTCCCCTAGCCCAGGTGCCAGCAGGTGCGTTCCTCTGTCAGAGCGCTGCCTTCACCATTGGTGTCGATGAGGATTATTGATTTTGGGGGTTACTGAAGCGACCCCTGATTTGAACTGGCAGCTGAGAGCGGCTGGACCAGCCCAAAGTGTTCCAGCACGACCCCAGAGCACAGCAGGCAGGGCCAGCCGAGCTGGGCATGCACGGACACGATGCAGCAGCAGCACTGGCTCCGGTCCTGGGTGTATTTGGAGTTCATTAGCTGGAGCAGCCCTTGCAGCACGGCAGTGCCGGTGCTGCCGCAGCGGTGCCGCCAGCCCGGGCTGGGGCTGGGCACCCGCCTGGGTCCGGCTGTCACCCAGTGTGACATCCGTGGTGAGGGAGTCACGAAAGCCCGGCCGGTTAAATCGCCGTGAGGCTGTGCAGGACCGGATCAGAGCAGTGTTCAGCAAACCAGACAGTCAGCAGAGGGCAGCTCCGCTGCTCTGCCTGCCTGCTACCTGTGCAGGTACTCCTGCTGCCCTCTTCCCTCTGCTCCTTAGCCCTGCTGCTGATCCCTGAACGAGGATGCCAGGCTGTGCCCTCCTCATCACCTGCTGCTCTGCCCCGGGCTAGCGACTGTGACACAGCTTGGATCACACTCAGCATCTCTCTTGGTATTTTATCAGATTTTTTTTTCCAAAGAACTTCGATATCGACCTGCTTATTGATGCAACAGCAGCCACCACGCTGTTAGTGTCATTTGCGCTGTACGGGCGGGAGGGATGGCTGGAAGGGCTGGCAGGGCTTGTCTGTCCTGTGATTTCGGCTACTGTCAGGAGTTAGGTGCAGTGGTCTGTCGTGGCTTGCGTTAGTCCTTTCTGGATTGCCGTTGATCTTTCGCTTTCTTCTCTCTTTCTCTCTTTCTCTCTTTCTCTCTTTCTCTCTTTCTCTCTTTCTCTCTTTCTCTCTTTCTCTCTCTCTCTCTCTCTCTTTCTCTCTTTCTCTCCAGCAGTGCTGACTTGCTGTATTCCAGGTCCTCTGTGGATTTCTCTCTACAAAAATAAATGTGGTTTTTGGCTGCAGCCTGGATACAGACGTGGGCAAAATTACATGCTAGGGTGAGCACGTCTGAAATAACACAGGCCACTTCCTCAGAGCCAACAGATCAGTGGTAGGAGATGCTGCTGCTTTTTCACAAGCTGAAAATGTGAGTTTATCCAGCCCATGATTACTGGAAGGAAATACTATAACTTGATATCCTGAGTGACTTGAAAGGAGAATCTGTCTGACAGAAGCAGCAGTTAAACATCATTCTTGTCTTCTCCATAATGATATTTAGAAGCTGTTGTCTCAAGGCTAATTAGTCTTGCACAGCATTATGCATATGCCCCACTTACAAACTGTACAGCATCTTGTGGAGGTTTTTAGGGAATTAAAAAGTACTTTCTGATGTGGACCAGATTCATGTGTAACTGCTGACACCATTGGTGTATACAGGGATTTTTTTAAATCAGGGTTTGTGAAAAATGAAGTGTTTTGTGATTATCATGCTTCACATTACTGTAACAGCACATAGAAGTAAATACACTGGGAAATTGGGAATGCTTCATCACCCCATTTGTCAATATTTTAGCCTTTAAAAATGCTGAGCATGACTGCTGCATAATGAAATGTAGTGTTGAAGAGATTCTTGAGAGGGGAGAGAGAGGTTGGGCTTCAACCCGAAAGGGTGCAAAGAGAAAAGAGACAATTAATTGTAGTTGTTTTAGGTTATAAATGTATTTCTCTCTCATGGAGTGTCCTACCTTCCCAGATTGGCTTTTTCTCCACTCAGGGAGGAGTGAGCACTGCTTGGGGCTGCAGTGACACGTGCAGGTGGAAGTCCTGCCTTGGACTTCTGGGGGCAGTGAGAAAAGCAGGGCTTGGAGAGCAGTGAGATGGATTTTTAGTTGCATTCTCTGTGGAGAAGTACAGTGAGGGGCCCTTCTCCCTCACTGCTAATTGCATCCTAGATTCAGGGAGGCACCTGTGTGTGTGTTTAGAAATATTCATCACATACAGCCTGGTGTTACAGACTTCAGGTTTTACTTGACTTTTTTCCTTCCATTCAGTTTCTGAGGACACATCTGGGTGACCATGGGAGGGTCAGCCTGGCATGTCCTCCCCACACTCAGGTTTAGCTCAAGGACTGCCCCAGGAAATGCTGTCCCTGGGGGGATTTTTTTTGCTGAGCAGCTTCTTTGTAGGATTATGCTCCTCTAGAACACACAGGTCTAAACAGTGGAACATTAAAATGTAATTTTTGGGAACAGTCTGTGCAGTTCTTGTGGAGGAAAGCTCGGATGCAGCTCAGGGAAAAGCATGTGGCAGCCAGAGCTTGAGTTACCTGCCAGGTGTTTGGTGACCACCAGTGTGGGGAGGGAGGATGATAAACCAGCACCAGTGGGATTTTCAGATCTGTGGTAAGTAAATTATATTAGGAGGCATAATTTAAATCCCAACCCTACATGCCTGAGCTGGGTTCCCAGGGATGTTAATTCCTTAGGAGCAGGCTAATTTATGGCAGAACTTCCCACCTGTGTAGGAGATGAAAGAAGGGTGAAGTTCACTTGATTTAAAGCAGAGCTGTGGACAAAGTTGTGCCTTTTCTTTCTGTAGTCACTTGGGACCAATGCTGCCATTCAGTCTTTGCTAAAACCAAACATTTTTACATTGCTGAACCTTCACTCCCATGAATTAGTGGCTATTTCCATGCCTTTGGATGAGAACTGCCTGGCTTTCTGGGCTAAATTGGGAATTCATTTCTTTATTTCCTCCAACCTGCCATTGGAACAGAAATGGAGGGATGTTAAATATGCTCCTCTGCTGCAGCTGAGGTGAAGGCAAACTTGGCTGGAATTTCAAACAGGTCTCCATGCAGTCCAATCCTTGGAGGTGCTCCTTGCTTTGGGGAGGATATTTTCTGCTTGGCTGTGATACAGAGAAAAAACGTCTCTTGGAGTCATGTTTGGCAGAAATTTGGGAGATTTGCTGTAGTGTCTTGCTCCATAACAAGTCTTTTCCATGAGCTTGGGAAATTCATTTGAGCCTATGCTGATGTCAGTTCTTTATACATAAAGTGCTAATTCCACATCTCTTTACTTAAAGGAACATTTTGAAGATAAAGTGGATTTAAGAATATGTGTCTAATACCCATAATACCTGTGCACAGCTGAAATATTAAACAGCTGATTGAGGGAACTGCTCTTTGTGGGTTTTCTGCTCAGAGAAGAAAAATGCTGAGTAACCTCATTAGCTCTGATGGTTATTTCTTTGCTTCGTTGGGATAAGAATGAGCAGGATTTAGCTCTCTCTTTCAATTTCCCATTGTACAGATCATTGGAAGAAAAATATAACAGCAGGTCTCACCAGCTAAAGCTGAGATTTTGGGTTCCAGTTGAATGCTGTCTCATCAGGAGCCCAAATTGCTGGGGATGTTTATCAAGAAAATCTGAATTTTCTTGGGATAGGAGTGGGAGTTTTGTCCTATTTCACTGTGTTTATAGTTCAGAAAAGTTCCTTTTCAGCATACAGATGTTTTTGGGAAGGGAACAGAAGTGGTGATTGGAAAGCTCTGGTTGTTCTTCCATGGGTGGGATTCTGAGCTGCTCTCCCATGGTGTGAAATCACTTCCCTGATAAAGATGTTCTCAGTAGATGCCAAATTCTGGTTCCATTTTTATGCAGCCTGTACAGTTGGGAAATAAATGAGGGTCTGGGAGAGCGTGATGTATGAGCCCCTAAATGGCTGCATTTTGTTCATATTTGAAAGGCAGTTCAGGCTGTCGTCATTACTGATGACTTGTGCTTTTAGAGCCCTTCTTTTTGCATTTCAGAAATCCTTTGTGCCCATCTGAATAATAAATCACCCTGTTTGATTTGCTCACTGAGAGCAAATGGGAAATTACATCCTTGTTAAGATGTCTTGAGGAACTGGAAGTGTGGGGGAATGTTTTTAAAAGAACATTCTGCCAACTTCGTTAATGTTTTGCTTTATCTCGTTTATTTTATGACCTTCCCAAATTCCAGGGTTTTCTCTCTGACTGCTTTATAGCAAAGGGAAAAATCCTGCCCTGCTTAAAAATAAAAACCAACAAATCCGGTCGTACTTTTGATTGCCTTTAGACAAATGGTTTCAGATTTAAGCACCTAATGAAATGTGGGATGAGCATGAATTCTATCTTCAAACTCAAGTTATGGCCAGAAAAAAGGCAAATCCAACAAATAATGGGGATACTTGCATCTGATTCCTATTTGCTCTTTGGTGGAATAATATATTATTTATACAACATTGATTTCATTAGATGGAGGATTTAATGCAACTTTTCTGTCAAAGTGGAGAACATTCGATGTTATAAAGTAATGTAAACTCCCAAAGCCTCAGGAAGGTTTTCTCATTTGAAATATTGAACTATTTAAAGTTTGAACATAGCATAAAAATACAGACTTTTATGTGCTTTTGCATGTTGCCTTCAAGTTAGAAGCCCAGGGAGCAGGCTGCTCCTAATGCATAACAGAAAAATGCTCAACAGAAAAAACCAAGCTGAAATGAAATGTGTTAAACTAATGAAAAATGAAAATCCTACAAAATTATGGAAGAGGGAAATAATGAACAGTGCAAATAGAGTTAAACTCACCATTTTTATTGGTGCTCTAAACCAAAATTAGGTATTTTGGCCATAATGTTCAGAAATGAACTCTTTAGTGTAGTTTCTAAAATCCCCAAGCAGGTGCCACAATAAAATTGCTCTTAATAACTTTGATACATGACAGGGAAATATGATGGCAGTGAATAAAAAAGGGATATAAAGAGGCAGTTTGCAGCATCATGGGCACCTAAAGTTTAGCCATATGCTCACAATTAAGAGCTTCTCCTCCCTTAGTTATTTTTTCTAAATAAAATGACCTAGAAACTTGCCTTGTGCAAACAAGAATATGCTAAATTCCTGATTGACTGTGCAAAGACCAAATTCTTTTATGTATTAAAATGTCTGTGACTGAGTTTTACCTTAAGAAAGGAACAGAAGTTATTTTGAAAAGTCTGGAAATCCTAAAAGCCCAAGATATTTCAAAAAGTTGAGTACTGAAAAATATGGGAAGCCTGATAATGACATTAAATGAGTTTACAATTGACAGCAGAGGCCACATGAAGTCCTTCTTAATCCTTGGTCTGTGGCTCTTCAAAACACAGTGCAGGAAAAATGGCTCTGTCCTTTATGGCTTGGGGACACTGAATTAAAAACCATTCAAAGCAGCACCACATTTTGATTTTCTTCAATTTTTAAACAAGTTCAGGACTTTAAATATTAATACTTTGCAGTGGTTGAGGAGCATAATTAGCAGCTGCTTTATATCCAAAGGGTGTCCATCAGTATTACAGAAAAGCCCAACAACTGGAAGGGCTGTTGGGGAGGAAAAGGATGAAATCTCTGAAAACCCAGAAATAAAGTTATAATTTGAGAATAATGTGGCACTTCCTCAATTTACTTTTGGGAATTCAAAGTAGTGCCCTAATAAATTGAGTGTACCCACATCCCTCCCTTCTCAGCAGCCTTCTGCCCAAGCCTGCATGGGGAAGTTGGTTGGATGAGGGGTGGAGGCTGCTCCTTGTCTCCAAACTTGCTTTCTCCTGACTTTGTGCATTCCCTGGTGGAGCTGCCTTTGCTGCCTGTCCCCATGGCACAGCTCCCATCACTCCCTGGGAGGATAAAAGAATTGCCAGCATTGAAAGTCCCATCTCTCATTTGTTTGAAATTCATCTCCTGTTGGCCTCAGCTGCTGCCTCCTGGTTCTAACAGAGTGAAACTTGTGAGCAGCAGCTGTGCACTCCTTTCATCCCCACTGCTGTGGGTTTGGAAACCTCAGGAAAATGGGAATCCATCCAGGCTGTGCCTTCTTGGGAGGATCTGGGACTGTGACTCCTTCTCAGGAGGGCACTTCTCCATCCAGAGTGGTTTAGGTTGAAGGGACATTAAGGCTCATCCCCATTCACCCCCTGCCATGGGCAGGGACCCTTCCATTATCCCAGGGTGCTCCAGCCTGGCCTTGGGCACTGCCAGGGATCCAGGGGCACCACAGCTGCTCTGGGCACCCTGGGCCAGGCCCTACCCACCCTCCCAGGGAGGAATTCCTTCCCAATATCCCATTAAACTCTGCCCTCCGGCAGTGGCAAGATAAAAGTCTCTCTCCATCTTCCTTCCAAGCCCTGTTTAAATATTGAAGGCCACAAAAAGTTCTCCTTGGAGCCTTCTCTTCTCCAGGCTGTCACTTTGGTGGCCCTTCTCATTCCTCCTGCCACCTATGATGTCCCCCTCAAGCTGTGGAGACTCCATTTATTTATGGAATTGTTTTAGTTCTCTGTGAGCTGATGGAAATCAAAGCTTTCGTTGAAACATCACCAGGGCTTTACTTGAGCTCAGCTTGTCCTCAGGACTCTGTGATGAGCTAACAGGCTTTGTTTGGAAGCATAATTTTGTTATTTCACATCACTTACCAGGTGACAGATAAGATCTGGAGCTGACACATGATGTCACAGGTGTCTTTGGTGGCTGGGACAAGGGACACCATGTCTTGAGGGGAGGAAGGGACAAACCCTTTGCTCTTCTCACTGTAAAATCCCATCGTGATTTGGGTTGGAGGAACCTTAAGGAGCACCAAGTCCCACCCCTGCCATGGGCAGGGACACCTTCCATGATCCCAGGTAGCCTCAAAGCTCATCCAGCCTGGCCTTGATATCCCATAGGAGCTCATTTAACAAGGCAATTCATTATGTGGGGTTTTAATAAAATTTTAGTTTACCAGACTTACACTTTAAAGTATCTTTTTTTGTTTGTTTGGCTTTTAATTTTTTAATATTTTTTTTCTTAAATTTCAGATGTTAGCAAAAGTTACAAGGATAAAATTCCTGCATAGAAAAACCTGGTAACTGGAAAAAGCAGAATGCTTGTACATATTAATTTTTCCATTTATTAAGGAAAGAAAGAGTTTTAATAATTCACAGGGATGCAATGAGTATTTGCCTTTTATATATTCATATTTATCACTTGCCTTGAATTGTAAACATATTAATTCCTGCCTAGCAGTTAATGACTTTGGGTAATGTTTGTGCTCTCTGTATGCAGAAATTGTCCATATACCTCACATTTACTTATAGGGACAACCTAATCAGAGCTGTTTCCTTGGCTCTGGAAGACATTTTGTCTTGCTCTAAGTAGCTTTTCTGAGGTATTTTTAAAGCATTTTAAAAATAATGCTTAAATTTACCTCCTCAACAGATGATGAGTATTTTTCAGCCATATTGAGAGAAGTTACAAATCCCATTTTTGCCAAATGTCAGGAGTGGGATGATTGTTGTAGGCTCTGCCATAACTCAGGGTTGGTTGATTTTCTGCTGGGGTTTCAAATGTTATGCCCCCCAGAAAAATTAGTTGGGATGGTTTTAAGTGCATGGAAATTACAAAAGTAAGAAAAACATCTCATGTTTTGAGATTGAAAGATGGGCCCTTAGAATAATTGGGATGTTTTGCTATTTTTCTTCTCCCATTTTTTTGTATTTTCAGTATATCTAAATAGTACTGTAACATACAGAAATACAGAAATATTTGAATTCTGTGATATTTTAATCATAAAATCACGCAATGGTTTGGGCTAGGAGAGGCCTTAAAGAAAATTTAGTTTCACTCCCTACCATTCCATTGGGGTTTTGCTGTAGCCTGCACACTGATTTTAGGTTTCTAAATTTTTTCTTAATATTTATTTTATATTTTGAATCCATCTTAAAGCTGCTTTGCCTTGGCTGGTTTGATTTTCCTTCCCCTTGGGACAGATTTCTGGATCTCCAGTGCTGGCATGGGAAATCCTGGGTGAGTCTGGGCATGAACCTGAACATCAGGGCCTGGAAAAGAGATTCTGCTTGGTCCTGTTGTTACTGCCCAGATGGGAGGAAAAATATGGAAAAAAGGGATGTGAATCATGGAACATCCATGCATTTTCTTGGAATGGTGTAGGAAGGGTGAGCTGAGCTCTTGGAGCAAACCAGCCCCTTCCCAGGAACATTTTCTGTCCTGCCCCTGCAGCCCAGGAGCTGATTTTCACTTTGGCATGTTCTAAACCACTGATTTTAATCTTGGTTTGGATTTAATTGCTTTTTCCAAGGAGAGATTAGTTCTCATTTAAGTGTGGATGTGTAATTAAAAAACATCTCTCAACTTAAGTTGCTTTTGTTGCCCGCTCGCTGGGGCTGTAGGTAGGGGAAAGCAATTCCAGAGCTGAAGATCCATCTCTAATCCTGTTGTTAATGTGGGAGTGTTGTTGTTAGAATGTGATAAATGACTCCTTATTTAGGAGGGATTTACTTCTTTCCCTTCTGATTTCTGCCAGAACAAAGTTGGGGAGGAAAATAAAATTCAGTTATAATGAAATAAATTCACAATTTATTTTGGTGGTGGAAAACCAGCACTTCAAAATGTTTTGTTGTTGCTGGAATACTTGGAGTGTGCTGGCTGTCATGAGGAAAATTGTCAAAACATGTTTAGCACCTTTGGTTTAGTGAGAAAATAAATAAGTTATTCTCCTAAAATATTCTAGGTGGCTTTTGGTTGACTTGCAAGTACAGAGAAACCTGAATTAGCTTCATCTGGAAGCAGCAGAGCTTCATGAGCAAATATTCCATTCTTTCCTTCAGGAGGAGATCCCTGGAAATGTCCAAGGCCAGGTTGGACAGGGCTTGGAGGGAGCTGGGACAGTGGAAAGTGTCCCTGCCCATGGCAGGGGTGGGATGGGATGAGCTTTAAGGTCCCCTCTGATGCCTTGTGAAAAGCAGAGGCTGGACAGAGCTAAAGAATAAAGCAGGGATTGATTCCAAGGATCTCCTCCATGGATGCACCTGGGGCAGCACCAGAGCCCAGCCAGGGCTGCACCCAAGATGACCCAAAATGGCCCCAAAATGCCCGGCCGGGCACGGGGTCTCTCCCTGGGATCAGCTCTGCTCCATTCCCACCTTGCAGTTCATTGTCCCAGCCCAGCTTTAGCCCAGGCACTCCCACCCTGCTTGTTTTTCTCTCTCCAGCCCACGGGGTTTGTGCTCCTGGGCTGAGATTGGGATCATTTGTCCTTGGTGCCCAGCTGGAGCAGGAATTGTTTTGTCTCCCTGCTCTGGGCACAGAGCTCACCATCCCATAATATGAACCCAGACCCACACACTAAAGCAGCACAGAATGTGAAACACAGAAAAGCCAAACCTGAGGCATCACTTCCAGCCCAAACCAGTCTGGGATTCTGTGATCTTGGCTTTTCCATGGAGTGGAGAAGGGAATGAGATGTATTTAACATGTTCAGCTTGTTTCTTAACTTCCAAATATGTTACTGATTCAAAATCAATATAAAAACAAAAATCTTGTGTGTGACTGGAGATTCCCAGGTCCACACTGGTTCATTTACCTCAGGCAGTTTGTCCTTTACCTCGTTGATGGTCTCCTTCTGTCCTGTTGGGGCTGGATTCCTGCTGAGTTCAGGCAGGATCAGGATAAAGAGCCTTTTATCAGCAGCATCCTGTTGGAGCTTATTCTGCTGAACGTTTTGGTCATTGTCCCAAATGATAATAAAAGAGGGGTTTAATTAATTCACTTTTCCACAATAGAAAAGTTCATCTCCTTTTGCTTAGATTGCAGCTTAGAGATTGATTTCATGTTCTTTTCATGAGGCACCTTTGAAGCTCTTCTGGAGAGTGCACATTGTTTAGCACTGGGTTGGCTGAGAGAATCCCCCAAAGTCTTCTGAGTTGCTGTGAGTTTAATAAGAAACAAAATTCAAATTTAATAATGTTAGGGAAGAATTGGGTCATTCTTGGAGACTCAGCCCACATATTCTCATGTTCAGGTTCTGCAGATGAGCCTTTACTGCTCCCTTTAATTAAAAGCAAAGTATTAAACAGGTCTGTGTTCCTTGAGAGGGTGTAAAATGCAGATATGGCTGCTTCTCCAAACACCTGCACACAGCTCCTGGAAAATACAGAAACCTGAGCTGATGATTCTCTGTTGGAAAAGGGAAATGCTGTGGAAATTTTCCTCTGCTCCTTGCAAACCTTGCACGTTTTATAAAATTGAACAACCTGCATGCGGTACAGGTAAAGTAAAATGGTGCAAAGAGACAGCTTGTGCTTGTGGGACAAGGATCAAACTGCTCTGCTCTGCTCTGGAGCCAGGCTGGGAATTTGGGATTCAACTGGCAGAGAAGGCTGAAGGGGCTCCAAGAGAGCTGGAGAGGGACTGGGGCAAGGCATGGAGAAAGGACACAAAGAATGGTTTCCACTGCCAGAGGGCAGGGATGGGTGGGAGATTGGGAATTGGGAATTCCTGGCTGGGATGGAATCCCCAGAGCAGCTGGGGCTGCTCCTGAGTCCCTGGCAGTGCCCAAGGCCAGGCTGGACAGGATTGGAGCAGCCTGGGGCAGTGAAGGTGTCCCTGCCCATGGCAGGGGTGGAAGGAGTGATTTGGGAGGTAAATTCCAAGGGAAGAGCCAGGTAAGGTGAGGACATTCCTGTAGGCAGAGAGGAGCAGTTTCACTCCTGTGAAATCCCCCGTTTGCTGCTATTAATCTGTTCAGCTCCTCTTATCTCTCAGTATTGGAACAGAAATTCTCACTTGAAATGTGACCTGTCTGGAAATTGTATTTCTCTTATTTACCATTATTGATACATGCATTTGTGTAAATAGCATTAATTTGCTGCTGTAACATAAAATATCACAGAAAACTGAGCTGAAGTCAGAGAAGTCAGAACAAAGGACCCACCTCTTATCAGTCTTTGTGGATTCCATCACTTTTCCTGCTCTTTGGGGAGGAGGGAATGAGAACATTGCCTGTGCTGGGGATTTCATTTTGATATCATGCAAATCTGGAGAGAGCCCTCCCCTTTATTTTCCCCACTGATGAGAGCCTGGCAGTAATTCCTGTCTGCAAGGACTGGGTCACCTTCTGCAGCTCAGAGAGCTGAGAACAGCACCACATCAGAGCCTGCATCCCATAAACCTTCCCACATCCACTGTGTTGTGTCCCAAAACCTGGGGAAGGGAACAGCCCCTGGGGTATGGTGTGATGGTTGATGTGCTGAGTGAACCAGAGGTAGGATTTAATTACAAAATGCAAAAGCTTCCCCAAAGAGACCTCCTCCTGCAAGGAGCTTTTTAATCCAGGGATCTCTGAACTGCATGCTTTCATCAATTAAATTTGGATTGCACACATTTCTTATCTCTCCTGCTCGCTGAGCCCCTCAATAAAGCAGTTGCTAAATAATTTACATTAAAACAGGAGAATGAGAAGCACCAAAAGTGGGATCGTTTGTCTTCAAAATGGCTGTTGCTTTTAGGAGTGTATTCATCTGGCAGCATCACCTGTCTGGTGGGAAGATTATCATTTAAAAGATCATTGCTCTTCCTCTTGTTCCTATCATTTGTCATAGGGGTACCTCAGTGCTGCAGAGCCAATATCCCAAATATCTCTGGGCTATCCCAATCCCTGGCACTGCAGTGCATTCCTAACTGGGAATGCCACTTGTCTCCAATTATCATTTCCTTTTTAGGTTTCTCTTTTACTTTAATTTTTTTTCCTGGTCTGCATCAAAGTTTATTACACAGCTTCCAAGATTAATTGTGTTTGATAAATAAAACAGGGTTTCTCATTGCCATAGGTTTGGTTTTATTGTTTCTCCTCAGTGACTTTTTGAAGGAAACATCTATAAGGGCATGGAGTGACAAGAAAACAGGGAATGGTTTAGAATGAAGGAGAGGAGATTTAGATTGGATATTAGGGAGAAATTCTTCCCTGTGAGGGTGGTGAGGCCCTGGCACCTGGGTTTTATTCCCATATTCAGTGCTGCAGTTTTGCAAAATTACTTTAAAACATTTTTTATGGGTTTTCCTTTTTATCTTTTACTGTTTGAGTACTGGCCATTCCCATAAATTCAGTTGTTTTCTGTATTTTATGACTGCATTTATAATTTTATTATCGGTATTAATAGATGTGTAAACCAAGATACCTGAAACAGATTTATGGAGGGCAGTTCTGTAGATTTTCAGTGAAATAATGTTTAGTGTAGCAGAGGGAGGAAAAAAAAAAAGCATGAGGAAAGGCAAATGCATTTAGAAAACCAGAAATAAATGTACTGACCTTGAGAACTCCTGAGCACTGTGGGTTCCATTGAAGGGCACTGTTCAATACTGACACTGCATGGAGCTTTTAAAAGAGAAACATTTTTTGGTCAAAATGGACTTTTTTTTTTTGCAAAAGAGCCTTAGAAACATGATAAATGGTGTTGCTAAAACATCTCATTAATTTTTTCGCCTGCTTTTTTCAGAAGTTGGTGCAAAGCACTTTTGAATCAGGGAACTCTTTTTGTCTATTCCCACTGTGTTACCATCAACTTCCTAACAAATCAACCTTGTGCAAAGTGAATTTCAGTGGAGCTGCTGTGATCTTGGAATCACAGAATTGTGGAATGGTTGGAAAAACCTCAAAGCCCATGGCATCCCATCCCATGGCATCCCATCCCATGGCAGCCCATGGCATCCCATCCCATGGCATCCCATGGCATCCCATCCCATGGCATCCCATCCCATGGCATCCCATCCCATGGCATCCCATGGCATCCCATCCCATGGCATCCCATCCCATCCCATCCCATCCCATCCCATCCCATCCCATCCCATCCCATCCCATCCCATCCCATCCCATCCCATCCCATCCCATCCCATCCCATCCCATCCCATCCCATCCCATCCCATCCCATCCCATCCCATCCCATCCCATCCCATCCCATCCATCCCATCCCATCCCATCCCATCCCATCCCATCCCATCCCATCCCATCCCATCCCATCCCATCCCATCCCATCCCATCCCATCCCAATCTCCCACTATCCCAGGTGCTCCCAGCCCCAGTGTCCAACCTGGCCTTGGGCACTGCCAGGGATCCAGGGGTTTCTCTGGGAATTCCATCCCAGCCCCTCCCCACCCTCCCAGGGAAGGATTCCCAGTTCCCAGTCTCCCATCCATCCCTGCCCTCTGGCAGTGGGAGCCATTCCCTGTGCCAGTATTCCCTCTCCATCTTTCTTGGCAGCTCCTCAGATGCCAGGGCAGCGATCAGGGCTGGTTCTGGTTGTGATCTCTGTCCAAACCCTTTTGCTTTCCCTGCATCCACTCCTGCAGGGACTCAGTGCTGGAAGAGTTTTCCTTTTAAAACAAGTTTCCTGTTCACCAGGATGGAATTGTCAGAGATCAAATCAGGATCTGTAAAGTACTTCTTGAGGTAAAACAAGGTTTGGAGACTAAATTAGCTGATTTTCACCTCTGAACTCCCATGTCAGAGCTCTGCATTCTGCATGGACTTCCCTGGCTTGACCTAAAATCGCTTTTGCTGCTCAGGGAGGCTCTGAACTCCTTCAGTCACATCAGGTAAAGGAGGTTGCACATCTTTTCCAAGAGCTCTGGAAGCAAAGCTTGTCACTGAAAATACCTTACTGCACCTTGATTGGCAAAAAGATGCCTCAAATGAATGTTTGTGGCAGCAGGAGACTGCCCAGATATTTATCACTGCCACTATTGCAGGTGTGAGCTTCTGTTCCTGCAAGGAGAAAGGCTCACAGGTTTTATTCTCTTGTTCAAGAGGCAGGGTTTGGCCTCAGGGAATGGAATATTCTGTGTATGCAGTAAAAAATGTGATAAATGGGAGTGTTTTACACTTGTTTTTATCCTGCTGCTGTAGCCACGAAATAATTTTGTCTCTGAAGGTGCTGCTGAATTTTCTCTGGGATTTTCTACCATGAGAAAAGAAATGTTTGTTTTAATATTGTGAGAAATGCATGTATGAATTGTTGTACATAAGAGAGGTATTTGTGTGCCTTGGGGGGGATTCTGCTTTGTTTTGGGTCTTCCTCCTGCCCTTCCTGGTGTGACACTCCTGGGAAAAGCTTCAGGAATCAAACTCCTTTCAGGGTGCCCTGGAAGCTGAAACTTCCATCCAGATCTTTATCTATTTTATAATATAAAATATTCTTGAAGAGAAGAAAGGATGGAAGCTCCTCTGCCTTATTCATGCTGGGTTTTGTAATACCTTTACACTACAAATTTATTTTTGAAGTGAGCAAACTTCTGTGCAGACAAATTGGATTTTACATTTTCACATGGTAAAAAGATGAAATTTGGGACATTTTAAAGTTGGATTATTATCTTGTGAGTCCTTAAGCAGTGACAATTTAATGAGTGGCTTCTAGAGCTGATAACAATTGATTTTTAGTTCTTTATTTGTTGCTGATATAGAGAGAATACAAGTTATAAGCAGAGAGAAAACTTCATTTTTTTTATCTTTGTGAGGGACTTAAATCCTTTCCAACAAAGTAAATTCTGTGGAAATGTTCTGAAAGCCAAAATGTAGTGAATTAATTCAAGTGATTTTGTTTGGGTTTTTTTTTTTTTATTATATATTCATCCATTTATTTATTTAGCTGTGTAGTCTTTTAAGGCCACATAAGGAAAATTTAATGGAAAAAATAAATGAAACTTAGACTTTTTCATCTATTCCTGACCATGTTAACAGGGACATTTTAGTGAGACATCACTTAGCTGAATGTAGGTTTGATTTCTCTAGTTTTTCTCACTATACATAAAGAGCTTAATATTTCAATTTAAATATTTCACTGGGAGAAAATGGACAAGCCTGTTTAAAACAGGATCTTTTATCCCTGAGGGAGACAAGTGTTGGTGTGTGTGGTCTCTCCTGCAGGGAATTCTCTTCTCATTCTGGAATTTCTCAGTGTTAATATTACTTGTGGGGATTATTTAAAACTAAAATTTCCTTTCTTGTTCCTGTTCAAGAGCCATGTGAACACTGAGTGTTTTATTTTAAAGACAATTTAGGAAAATAAGTAGTTTTGGAGCATTCCTGTGCCTCTTCAAGTTTTCCTTCAGAACTGAATTTTACAGAAATCAGAAGTAATTTCACAATTTGGAATAGCATATTCATTTTTTAAAATATAAAATGTGTTTCTAAATAATCAGGAATAATTTCCAATGAAAATAGAAATGCTTTGGTGTTGGGTTTAGGTTTGTTTTCTTTTAATGGAGCAGAATTTTCACTCATCCTGCCTGGGAGTTGGATGTGGCTTCCCTTTGGGCAGATATCCTGCATGCCATGACTTTGCTTTGGGAATTCTTCAAGCATAGAAGAGAATCATGGAATCATCAAGGCTGGAAAACCTCTCTGAGATCATCAAGTCCAACCATTCCCAGCACTGCCAAGGCCATCACTGCCCCGTGTCCCCAAGTGCCACCTCCACATGGATTTTAAATCCCTCCAAGGATGGGGACTCCAAACTGCCCTGGGCAGCTGTGCCAGGCCTGAACAAACCTTTCCAGGAGGAAATTGTTCCCAAAATCCACCCTGAGCCTGCCCTGGCCCAGCCTGGGGCCGTTCCCTCTGCTCCTGTCCCTGTTCCCTGGAGCACAGCCCGACCCCCCCGGCTGTCCCCTCCTGGCAGGAGCTGGGCAGAGCCACAAGGGCCCCCTGAGCCTCCTCTGCTCCAGGCTCAGCCCCTGCCCAGCTCCTCAGGGATTCTCCAGCCCCTTCCCAGCTCCTCAGGGATTCTCCAGCCCCATTCCAGCTCCATTCCCTGTCCTGGACACCCTCCAGCCCCTCAGTGTCCCTCTTGTCCTGCAGGATCCAAGCTGTCCCCAGGGTTTGAGGTCCCTCAGCAGAGCCAGCACAAGGGACACTGTTATGCATTGAGAGAAATTTCTGTGCCTTAGGGGGGGATTCTGCTTTGTTTTGGCTCTTTCTCCTGCCTTTCCTGGCATGATGCTCCTGGGAAAAGCTTCAGGAATGAGGGGACAGGGGACAGTTCCTGCTGCCTGTGCTCACACAATTCCTGCTCCAATCCAGGTGCCAGTGGACCTGGGCACACCTGGGCACACCTGGGCTCATTCCAACCCCTCAGCACCCCCAGGGCCTTTCCTCCTGGGCACTTTCCAACCCCACAGTGGCCCTGGTTTGGGGAGAAACAATCCAGGAGAGGCAGGAATTGCAGCGACCTGCTGGTAAAATGCTTCTCTAGTGGATATTCTTTAATGATCTTCCTGTCTGTGTGACCAGCTCATTTCTGAGCTTTGCAAGAGGGAAAGAGTTCCAGGGTAAAGCCTGCCACTATTTCAGTGAAGAAATAGCTGAGAAATGCCCAGCACAATGGAAACTCCTTGCAGGACTGGCTGGGTAAACACAGCTTTGCAATTATTCCTATGGCTCAAATTGAAATTGATTTTTTAGAGAATTAGGTACCTTTTTTCTATATATTGCTTCCAGTGCTGGTCTGTAGATGATGACAGTGATCTCCAAATACAACTAAAGATTTAAAATCAACTTAAGGTTAAAATCTAATCATGTTGTTAGCAATTGCTGACTAGTTAGAGCATATTAAAAACACCTAGAGTACAAATATACCTCTAAATAATTACAAACCTTTATTAGCACTGTAATTAAGAGTGTGCTGGCTGCAAGTGATACCTCACAAAGGGAATGATGACTGGTACTTGTACTTTCCTCCTAATATTAAATAGATTTTCCTTCTAGCAGGGCCTTGAGCCGTGGTTTGCAGGTGGGGATCTGCAGATCAGTGTTGGAGCAGGGATGGGTGTGTGTAATGCAGGGTTGGCTTCAAGGAACAATTCTGTATCAAAGGAAGGGTTTTTATCACCAAGATAAACACCAAGATGAGCATGAATCATGATTTTTATGCAGGGAAACAGGAAGAAGTGTTGATAACTGCTTAAAGACTGCTCAGCACCACTCTGGGGGCTCAGCCTGAGCTGAAATGACAAAATTTAACAAGTTTCAGTCATTCTAACTAAAACCTTCAGCACTACAGAATCCCCTCCTGTTTGTGCTCCATTTCTATTTGTTTCTTGTATTTATTTTTAACTCCAGCAGCCATTCCAGGTTTTTAAGCAGCTCTCCCATTGGCTCCTATCAAGCCCAGTGTTTGCTGTGCCAGGAGCTCATTAGGCACTGATTTGACAATGAATGTTTGGATTTTTGAGATGGTCCTGTCTTATTTCCATTTCATAGTAGGAAATGTCTTTGTAGAGCCCCAGATTCTGTTCTTGTTAGAAAGTTCTTTTGATGTCCCAGAACAGCAGCTCAGGTGGACTTCCCTTCCATATTCATGGAGTTTGCAGGTGCCACAGAGCTCCCATCAAGTACCTTGGCATCCTCTGGAAAATCCAATATTCCCACATGGACAAAATCAGTCCTGTAGGAGTTTAGATCTCAGCTCAGTTACAGGAAAAAAGCAAATTCCAGGGGTGCTGATCAGGGGGAATTTAAGGTTAACCTGTAAATTCTGTAAATAAGAGGGCTCAGAGCACATGCAGGTGACCTGGTGTCATTTCAGGTTTAATCTCAATTACTTGGACTGCTGTGGAAATAAAGAATTTAAATTGAAATTAATTCTGGTCTTAAAGGTAGCAATAAAGTCTCTGTGCCTTTATGAAGAGAAAATTCCTGAGTGTTTTCCTGGGCTGTGGCAGGGAATAACCTGGGAAACAGCACAGAAAGGAGGATTTGCAATTCTATCAAAGCATAGAGAGAATCACTTCTTTTCTAAGGCATTCTGATGGGGTTTGTACCAATTTTTGATGTTTTTCCTCCTGCATTAAGGACCAGGAAAGATGTGGACATCATTACCAAGCTTTAGCAGATAGGCAGAGAGGGAGGATGGACAGGAAGCTCCCATTGATGGGATTTCACTACATCTAGGAGCCTTGCAAATGGGTTGGATTGGTACTACAACAATTTCACCCAGCAGAAGGAAAAACTAAACTTTCTTTTGGTCATTTTTTACTCTTTCTGTGCTTTGAGAGAGATGTGGATGGTGCTGCTCTTCTGGTTTGATGAAATTCACTGGATCTTGGTGGAGTTTTTAAGGATCACTGTATCTGAAAATACCACGCAGCAAAATGAAACTGGGGGTTGGTTTAGCTCGGTGCTCAATATGATAATTTTGAGAAGATTTCTTCCTTGAGCAGAATATTGACTTTCCAAATGCAAATGCTGATATTGTGTGATATTTTTAGGAGTGCTGTTTATTACCTTGCAGACACTTTAATGTCTGAGCAATTTTTAGAGGAAGAATATGTCACAAAAGCTTTGGTGATAAACCCAAGAAATTGGAAACTGGAAACTTTTTGAGATTTTTTTTTTTGTTTGTTTCCTTGACAGAATTTTGCATATCCATTAATGAAATTTAATGATAGAATTATCTCCACTGCATTCTGTGGTTCTCTTTAGCAATGTTATGTTTTGATAGCCAATATTATGTTGCATTATCCTAAATAATGGATTCCTTTCCTTTGCTTTTTGCCAGGGGAGTTTTGTGGCCTGCATGACAGCCATCCTGAGGCAAATGGAGGATTACCACTATGCCCATTTAATCAAGACTTTTGGCAAGATGAGGTCAGATGTTGTGGTGAGTTTCATTTGTTTCATCTCTTCATAAGAAGGCTCAGCTTGTGTTGGGGGGTTTTTCCTGTTACTGGTCATTAAATGGACTCGTGAGATGTGAACAAAATGTGTTTGGCATTACAGATTTAATGGAAAATAATGATTTAGGCACTGTGACATGCACAGGAGTACAGCTGGAGCTGTTCAGTGCTTACAAGCATGAGACAGTGGATTGAAGGCAAGTAAAAGAAAGCAGTAAAAATAGTAGGGATGAGACATTACTAAAATCTGGTAAGGAAAGAAGAAAAAGAATATAAAAAAGGCTTTCTTAGGAAAGGAACTTTTAGTGTTAAATCTTCCAGATGTCCTGATTTTGTTTCTTGAAGTAGCTTTTACTTAGAGATCTGCTCACTTTCCCTTTTCCTTTTTATGCAAACCACTTTAACCTTAAAGATGCCCTTAGTTGTTAAATAAGCAATAATAATTGAAATTTGTCTTCTCAGAGTCATTGGGTAGCCTGGCTAAGGCAACAACCCAAGTTAATTAAAGCACAATAGAAGGGAGTTTATAGCTGAGGAGATAACTCTGCAATAACCTGAAAGTGCCACTGCCAGATGGCCACCAGGGCTGGGAGGGGACAGCCAGCTCCCTGGCTGAGCTGCAGCAGTCAGTGACCACCCATCCCCTCTGCCCCCCTGGGCTGCTCCAGGCAGTCCAAGCTGGGCTTGGATCCTTCTTCAGCTCCTCTTCTTCCTCCACAACAATGCCAGGACCTTTCCTTTGTGTAATTTTCATGTTTGGACTTCCCAGTTTGTCTTGAATTTTTGTAATTCTTCTTTCTGCCTGTGTTGGGCAAGGTTTGAGCTCTTTGCCCTCTTCCAGTTTTCAGCCTCTTTGTGCACCTGCTGTGGCACCTCTGAAGCTCAGAGCTGCTGTTTTGAGAGGGGGAAGGCAAAGTCCAGCTGCAAACTGCTGGAAATAGGATCACAGCATGGGAAGGGCTGGGTCTCCTTTGGGATCTTGGAGCATTTACATGGATGGGCACTGACAGCAGAGCATTCCCAACTAAGTGCAGATAAAGGGTTGAAAAGAGTGGATATAGCAGAGGGAAGAGAGAAAAGCAACTCAGGGTCTTTCTTTTGTGTAATTTTAATGTTTGGACTTCCCAGTTTGGCTGAATTTGTGTAATTCTTCTTTCTGCCTGTACTGGGCAAGGTTTGAGCTCTTTGCCCTCTTCCAGTTTTCGGCCTCTTTTTGCATCTCTAAAGCTCAGAGCTGATTTTAAATAATATTCATTAAGGTGTGGAGGTTTATTGGCAGAGCATTGTTAACCCTGTAAAGGAAACCACAGGGAGTAAACAAAATTTTCTTTCTCTTTGATTTTCTATGATTTTTCCACTTTTTTAACCCAGCAATTTTTGGTGCCACCCTCATTTGACTCAGCCAGTAGAACTGAAATCCAGGAGTCTTTGCTTTTAAACCCAGAGCTGGAGGTGAGAACTGCACCTCCTATTGCAGAAGATTCTGTTTAATCACAAAGCAGTGATTTAGAACTGAGACTAAATTCAGCCAGGCAGAAATGAAAAGCTTTTTCTTAAAAAAAAAGGCAAGAAAAAGGGAAAACTTAAGCTGTGGTTTCTTTTTCACCACTGGAGACCCTTAAATCTTCCTTCAGCCTCTGCTCTTGCTCAAGCAGGAGTTGGAAGCTCAGGGCTGGAAGTGCTGGAGGAAACTTTATGGTCTGTGTTATGTAGGTGGCAGGTTTAGATTATTATAATGGTCATATTTGGCCTCAAAAGTCTTCAAAAAGATGAGGTGGAGTGCAATAAAACCAGTCCTTTACCTCTCTGCAGAATAGAGAGTTTAGATTTATTAAGGAATGTCTGTTCAAAGAGGAATTTCTTGCTCTAAGATCCCTTCCAGCCCAGACTCTGCTGTGATTCTGTAAAATCAAAATCTGATTCTGCTGTCATCCTGAGATGAAATATTATCTGAGATCAGGGTGGTTATTTCTGGGACTAACTGATTTTTTTTTCCTCTTTTTAGTTGGTAAAAAACATTTGTATTTAAGACCCATGTGGTTTAGTTGACAAAAAATGCCTGTTAATGTTCTGCCATGTGGGGAATCTCAGGCTGAGCTCAGGCTGTTTCTTTTCCATCAGTGGAAAATATTTATGGGAATTTTTTAGGGGTCCTACCTGCTGTGAATTCTATTTCCTATTAAATAGGATTTGTATTTGGAGTTGGAGAGCAGGAGTTGTAACCCTTCCTCTTTTAGTACAGGTTTTTATCTTCAGAAATATTTGTCCTGCTTCCAGTTATACTGAAAATAAGCAGCTTTTTCTTGTCCTGGTGGCTTCCCTCTCTTCTCAGCCCCTCAAAAACCCTGAGTTTTCCTCATAAAATGAGGTTAATTCATCCAAACCATTTGCTGTTCTATGAGAACCATAAAATGGAAAAAAGAGCAATATTATGAATCCATAAACCCCAGGTGAGCATCAGGAGCCTTTTATTTGATCAATAATTAGCTCAGTTGTTACAGAGCATTCTTTAAAGTACCTGGGTGAACGTGGGGTTATTAAAATGTAAATATCAGGGGATGGAAATGCAGAGCTGAATCAGCAAAGTAGGGCAGAACCCCCAGGCTCAGGAAGGAACCAAATCATCATCAATGGAATTCTGTCACCAAAACACAGAAAAAAAGAGCAGGAGATGTGCAGTTTGAGCTCTCAACTGAAGGCAGATTTTCCTGAGCTGGAGGAGAGGCTGTGGGATGGCAGTGGTGACATCTGAATCCAGACTTGCTGTCCATCCTGTTCATGCCAAAGCAGCAGGATCTGTTCACTGGGCATGGTGGTGCTCGGTCAGAGGTTGGGTTTGGGGGTCCTGGGGCTCTTTTCCCATTTCAGAATTCTGGGATGCTGTGATTGTTGCTGATGGTGTGTGGTAAAATGGCAGAGGAGCTCTTTCACCAGGAGTGTTCTGCACATGGTGGAGCCCAGTACCCTGGAAATTCCCAGAACAGCTGGGGGTGGAAGGGACCTCTGGAAATCAGCCAGTCCAAGCCCTGCCAGGGCAGGGTCCAGGTGGGTCTGGGATGGCTCCAGAGAGGGGAAATTTCACTTTGCTTTGTGAAATAGCAAAGATGGAGAGACAATATTTACCAGGGCCTGGAGGGACAGGACCCAGGGAATGGCTCCCACTGCCAGAGGGCAGGGATGGATGGGAGGTTGGGAAGGAATTCCTGGCTGAGAGGGAAGGAATGAGGGTGCCCAGAGAAGGAAGGAATGAGGGTGCCCAGAGAAGCTGTCAGCTGGTCAGAATCAGCTGGGTTACCTCGGTTGGTTGAAGTCACACAAACCCAACCGAGCTCCTTTTCCCTGAATCCAGGGGGGAAGTTTGCACAAAGGGCTTCTGCAGCAATATTTGGGAAGTGAGACCCTCCAGCAGAAAGATGGGGATCAGGAAGGACCAGCCTGGAGAGGAGAAGGCTCTGGGGAGAGCCTAGAGCTCTGCCAGGGCCTGAAGGGGCTCCAGGAGAGCTGGAGAGGGACTGGGGACAAGGATGGAGGGACAGGACCCAGGGAATGGCTCCCAGTGCCAGAGGGCAGGGATGGATGGGAGATTGGGAACTGGGAATTGTTCCCTGGCAGGGTGGGCAGGCCCTGGATCCCTGGCAGTGCCCAAGGCCAGGTTGGACCCTGGGGCTGGGAGCACCTGGGACAGGGGAAGGTGTGGAAAGAGATGGGCTTTAAGGTCCTTCCCACCCAAACCAGTCAGGGATTCTGGGGTTCTTGATCTCCAAGCCGTGTCCTCGGGGTCTCTGCAGCTCCCTGCATCCACTCATGGGGAATTTCTAAGCCAGGAAAACATTTGAGCAGAGCAGTGGATTAAAAGATCAATCTGCTGAAGATCTTGGCTCTCAGAGCTGAAGAAAGACTGATGAGAGCAAGGACTTCAGATTGGTTTCTCACTGAAAAGGTTACACAGAAACCAGTCTTAGTTAAAAGTCCAGTTGATGGAACATATTGGGGATTTTTTTTGTAGGCATTTGACATTTTAAAGATAGACCAGATAAATACCATTGCTGAGAAACTGTATCAAAGGGAAGATATTCTAACCTTGGAATAGAAGTTCATTTTTATCTCTGTGTGAAGTGGATCAAGGACTTTCTGCATGAAGTTCTCTTTTCCCCTTTATCTTTCTCGCAGCATTTGATATAATGGAAATTGTTAGATAGCAATTACAGATTCCCAAATTGTAGGAGATGATTTACATTGTAAAGTACACAAAGTTTCTGGTCCAAAGAGCTGTGTGTTTATAGCTGTGTGGAAATAAATTGGTTTATGCTGTTAAATTAACTTGTTCTTGGGCAGCTTTTCACTTGCAGAATTAATTCCTGCTGCTCCCTTAGGGAGGGTCCCTCCCAGTTTTGGGATGTCCAAACCATTTTTGTCCTCTGCCCCAGGTGGAAGTGATTCTTTGAGCTGGAAGATGTTTTTATTTTAATACATAAATAATCTCAATTTCTGAGAATATCCATGAAGGGAGGGATTATTCATCACCTGACTTCAGGGAGTATTCTTAGTGCAATCCTAAGAATTAAATGAATATTTAGCTTGGTTTTTTTCCTCTTTCCATGAACCAATGTGCTTTTATCAGCTTCCCGAAAGTGTGTCATGACAGGTGTGTCACAATACACGAAGGAACTGAGAGGTTTTGTCCATAGTATGGAAAATAAGATGTTTTTTCCAATAAAAACTCCTTTTGTATAATTGGTGGACCAGTGCTTCACCTTGATGAATCCCATGGCTTGCTGAAATGTGTGATATCTGTTGTTATAATTTCTGAAATGGAATTACTGTAGGATTTCTGGGCAACATTTATAAATGTGCTTGAGTAGGATGTAGGTGTGTTTTAATGAAAAATGTCTTTTTGAGGAAGCAGAACACAAACACCCCTTTGGAGTGCAGTCATCAATAACTGCCACCACCCCTTGGAGTTCCTTGGTCCGACTGTCTCCAAATATTATCTCTTCGTTTAGGATTTCCTGATGGAGACATTCATCATGTTCAAGAACCTGATTGGGAAGAACGTCTATCCTTTCGACTGGGTGATCATGAACATGATGCAGAACAAGTGAGTACAGAGGGAGAGGCTCCAGAGCTCTCCTGAGTGCACAGGGAGAGGCTCCAGAGCTCTCCACAACTCTGGGGTTGCCTGGAAACAGCAACTGCAGCCAGCCTGCCCTGCCTTCTCCTCCTCTGATGCAAAGAATTATTGAAGTATTTGCTCTGGAGCAGCATTGTAGTGGCCTGGTTTAGGGCTCTTGGAGGCCACCTAAAATTTGGGGTGGCATCAGTTTGAGAACCTGGATTTTGGAGCTGACTCCAAGTGCAGTAAAATTCTATCCAAATCTTAAAATAATTCAGTTTATTCTTTGGAGGGTGAATTCCATGTTTTCTATCCATATCTTAAAATAATTCAGTTTATTCTTGGGAGGGTGAATTCCATGTTTTTCTATCCATATCTTAAAATAATTCAATTTATTCTTTGGAGGGTGAGTTGCATGTTTTGCATATGACCTCACATTAGGTGGTGTTGTGTGGAGTTGTATGTCCAGGAATGTTTTCACTGGTGTTACAAGAAGAATTAAGAAAGCTTTTAAATTCAAATTCCATCAACCCAGTAATGTAGAGAGAGGCTGAAAATGTTCCTAATGCTCATTTTTTTCCCAATAATTGCAGTTCTGTCATTATTTAGCATTCCTTTGTGCAGTGTTTTATGCTGGTGACATTTTATTAAGTGTGTCAAATGCTTTTATGTGTACTGAGATGAAAGTATAAGGGAAAAACATTATATTTACCAGTTGCCTGGAGAAATCTCTTCTGCATTTACTGGAAGCTACCATGGCTGTAAAGTTGTCAGCGTTTCCTTATATAAAATCCTGAACCACAGCTCCTGCTCTCCTTATAAAAATGCACCATAACTTTAATCTTGGCTTCTGAAGTCTCCTTAACTCCCTGATAAAATCTGTTCTGAACAAGCAGGAGTCAGGAAATTGAGCCATCTTTGGGTTCTTCCTGCTGGTTTGGAATGCTTGGGAAGCACCTGGTGTTTGAAATGAGGAGCACATTGAGAGCTGAGGAGGAACATCTGAAGCTCTTTGGATTTATTTCTTTTTTTATTAATTTTGAAAGTGGTTTTGCTTCAGCAGCTTCGAGTGCTTTGGGAGCTGTGTTGGAGGTGTAGGGAAACCCTCCCAGCATGTGTTACCTGTCAGGAGAACTCTGGGGTTCCTGAAGTTTGGGAGAGATTTGAAACAGGATTGGGAAGGTTTGTGTTTGGACATTCTTAGTGCCTTGAATGGCTTTGCTAAGTGGAGACAGGGCAATGACAGTGTGGTCAGTAGTGCAGGGAGTGTTCTTGGGTCAGCCCAGCCCAGGAGGGACAGTGAGCTCAGGGACAGGATCCAGGGGCTGCTCCAGGGCTGGAGCCCCTCTGGAGCCAGGCTGGGACACCTGGGGGGGCTCACCTGGAGAGGAGAAACTCCAGGGAGAGCTCAGAGCCCCTGGCAGGGCCTGGAGAGGCTCCAGGAGAGCTGGAGAGGGACTGGGGACAGGGATGGAGGGACAGGACCCAGGGAATGGCTCCCACTGCCAGAGGGCAGGGATGGGTGGGAGATTGGGAATCAGGAATTGTTCCCTGGCAGGGTGGGGATGGATAGGATGGAATTCCCAGAGCAGCTGCCCCTGGATCCCTGGCAGTGCCCAAGGCCAGGCAGAATACTGGGGCTTGGAGCACCTGGGACAGTGGAAGGTGTCCCTGCCATGGCAGGAGGTGACAGTGGATGGGATTTAAGGTCCATTCTTACCCAGTCCAGTGTGGAATTGTTTTCTCTTCACGTTATTGCCAGGTGACCTCTCAGTGTTCACTTGGGTAGAGATTTCACCTTGGGTTTTATTTGGCACTGCGAAATTCTGGCCAAACAAATGAAAGAGCAAAGGTACAAAAAGAACCTTTCCCTGCCCTTGGTTTTTTCCCTAAAGCACAAAGGGATCCTTCCCCCAGGCAGTTCCTTGGGGACAATTTGGAGCAGTTCAAAGCGTGATGGTTCACAGTTAGGACAGAGACTTGGAATTTTTATCCTCTTGGCTTTATCCTGTGCTGTACATGGAGTCCTGAGGAAGCAGAAAAGGGATGTGTTGGTGATCTTTGATTCTTCCTGACTTCCCTCAGAGCCTGCAGAATATCTGAGTAGTATTTAAAGTTAAAACCAAAAACATTTCCCAGTCTTTTTGGTGTCGAAGAGGATCTTCAGATGTCCTAAGGGGGGTTGTTCATCCCTAATTCCCTCATTCTTTCATTCCCATTGCACCAGCTCCTTTGGAAGTTCTCTGTTGATTTCCATGCTTTTCATTTCTCCTGTTGGAGTTAACATGGTTTCCTAGCCCAGAAAGCTGCATTGTAAAATACCTTGTTTTGTCCATCTGCTCCATTTATTTCCACCCTTGTAAAGTTTTATTGAAGAAAACCAGATGAAATTTAAGAACAAATTCTGTCTTTTAAAGCTGTGGCATCCCCTCCATAGAAATAACTCCGAATGTGCAATTTTGTGTTGTTTCTGAAATCACCTCCTTGGGCAGTTTTGTGCCATGAACCAAATCCAGGGAACTAAATTTTAAATTTATCCATAATTTCATTTGTTTCTTTGCATGGAATGTGTCTGGTAGTGTGAAACAGTGGGAAAAAAAATAAAAATAGCTGGAAAATCGAGTTCTAATTCCTCTTTTAGACCAGTCCTTTAGGAGGTTTCTCCTAAAGCTCCTCTCCCTGCAGTGCTTTGCTTCCAGATTAAAATACTCTGGATTAAGCAGTGGCTTCAAATATTCTGGATGAGATAAAGTTATAGCCATGGGGGAAGAGGGGAAATGGAGAAATGCATGTGAACGACTGGATTACAGGAAATATTTGCAAATATAAGTTTAGTTCAAATTTAGTATTCTATTTTTTGACCTTCACCAGTGGGATAATTATATAGAAATATATATATTTTATATATATATTTATAAATTCTGCACATTCATTAATAGTGACAGAAATTATTCTGAAAACTTTGCCTGCCTAGTTTTGGTCCAGTGCATGAAAACATCAGGGTCCTTTCTCTTTTCTGCCTCCCAGTTTTGCTGTGCCAGGCTCAGCATCACATCCCAAGTTCAGGATCACATCCCAAGCCTTTGTTCCAACACCTCAGGGAGCCACACTCTGTTCCCACCTTTCATGCCAAAATGAACACAAGAAATCTTCATTGCTAACAACAGAATTCTTCCCTTTTTTGTACAGTATTTTATTTACTGACTTGTCTAATGTAGTAGAATTCTCATTTTAGCACAGCAATTTGTGATTCAGAGCCCAAGGTGTTGGTGTGACCAGTTTGATGGAATTGCCACCAGTGTTTTGGAGGGGACACTGGTTTGCAGGTGGCTGATCAGCAATTTGGGGGTAAAGGAAGAGAATATTCAAACTGATGCAGTGGCTTTTCCTTTCACTTCCAAATTTTGGTCCAGATCATCCCCTGGTTTACTGTAAACAACAACATCCAAGGAAAGGAGATGGGAAAAACCACTGAGGGATGAGAGAGATGGATAAGGGACCATTAAATTCTCTTTTGAAGCAGCTCCTTGTAAGGAGGAGCTGGAAATGGAACCCTAAATTCCTTTTGGGATACTTGTCCACTGTTGGGTTTGTCTGTGCCCACATTTTCAGGAAGAGTTATTCCTATTCAAGCCACAATATCTGTATTTAACAGTTTTAAGCAATCAGAGAGTTTTCCTGTGTTTCTGGCTAGGGCTGGGAAGTGCTTTGGAGGCAGATTCTTCGTTCCAGGCATCTCCAGGAAAGCACATGCGAGGAGTTGGATCTGTAAAAGCAGTTACAAGAAAAGGCAGGGATTTTGTGATTCTGTCTTGTTTCCATTTCCCCCATGGAAAGCATGTTTCGAAATGATTCCGAAATGTTTTAGGAATTGTTGTTAACTTTTGTCAGAAGCTGACAAGTTAAACTTAGGTTCCTCCTAAACACATAACTCAGAACATGAAAGCAATTCCTCCCTACGGTTCCGTAAATGAAAATAATTTAGTCTTTGGTCTTACTTTTGGCATTTGAGACAATTCAGTTCCTTTGGTAAGACCTTATGATATATTAATTTGTAGCTGCTACTTTCATCTGCAGCTGTGCCAGTGGAAGCTGAGTTGCCTATGAAAAAGGAATTTGATGTTTGCTGTTCTATTTTCTGTTTCTAATGTCCACATTTACATAAAATACCTGTTTGTTTTGCCTTTTGATGTCAGAGAGAAAGGGATGAGATGATCTCAGTGAAAATGAGTTTTCTTGTCTCTGTTGTTTTTTTTTTTTTTTCCAGAGGAAACAGAGCTGGCCTGGGGAGGGAAACTGGAGGGTGTTACCTGTTGTGTCAGGGAGGGTTAGGTTGGATATCAGGAGAAGATTCTTCCCAAAGGATGGTTGGGCATTGGAAAAGCTCCTCAGGGAATTGTCACAGCCCCAAACTCTGCTCAGCAGCAATGGAAATATTCCTGTATTATGCCCCCTGTTACCAGCACAAATCCAAACCAACACCCCACACTTCCATGAAGAAAATGCCCTTAACCCCACCCAAACCCAGCCCAGCAGCCCAGAATTTCAATGAAATTTCTGTATGAAAAGCCAAAAAGAAGCCTTGCAAAGAGGAGGACAAAGGACGGGGGAGCCGCTCCGGATAAACATGTCCTGGAATGTTTATTTTTGGAGCTTCCAGGGAAATGTAGGCAGTTCTGCTGCCTGGTTGTCATAGCAGTACCTGTCAGATCCGTGCTGTGCTCTCAGAATTACCTCCAGTGATGTTTGTGACCATCCATCAGCAGTGGGCAAACCCTGACGTGCGTCAGGAACCGCAGCAACTTCGGCGCAGCTCGGGACCTTCTGAGTTTATCCTTCCTGACAAGGCCCCCAAAGCCACTCTTAAATCTGGGTTTAGCTTATGGAAATTTGGCTTAATGGTGATATTGTGCTGGGTTGGAGGCAGGCTTATGGAAACAAAAGCAGGATGGTTTTAATAAATGTATGAAAATAGGCTCTTTGCACTTACATAATTGAGCAGTCAAGTCGCATCCATCAGATGAGTGCAAGTGCAAAAGCTCTGATTTAAAATCCATCCCGAGCTCCTGCTGGATCAGGGGTAGTTTTCATAACAGGGGAAAAGAGGCCAGAAGGATGGCAAAGATCTTGGCAAACCGCAGGAAAAGCAGGACACCCCAGTTTCACAGCCTATCAGGTATTATTGAATCTTTGGGATTGGGGTGGAGGGAGCAGAAAAAAGCTTTAAAATCATCATTTCGTTTCCGATCCCTTTGTGGGTTCAAGCCTGTGTTAATTCCATGTTCAAAGACATTATTCATGGCCTTAAATTGCTCCAGGGGAGGCTTAGATTGGAGATTAGGGAAAACTTCCATGGAAAGAGTTGTCAAGCATTCCCCAGGGCAGTGGTAGAGTCCCTATCCCTGGAAGTGTTCCAAAAACATCTGGAACAAGGTGGGTTGAGCGTTGGACTCAATGACCTTAAAGGTTTTTTACCAACCTTAACCACTCAATTTTATGATTATTGGATGTTACTTGAAATTCCAAGTCTATAACTGGGGCCCTGATCACTTAAATATTTCCTCAGTATATCTTTTAGTGGAACAGGGTAACTGGTTTACATTTCCAAATTGCAATTGGGATGAAGGAAGGGTTTGAAATGCAATTATGTTTTAGGAGGCCGAGGGATGCATTGTTTCAAGAAGAGATTGAACAGTACAAAAAGCTTGGATTAGAAGGAATTGCTGCTACTTTTCCTGACTATTAATGCATTTCCTACAGGACTCTGCTTACTTAGAAAGTTTAAGAGTCCAGACATGCAGCTTGAACAATCAAATAATTTAATTCAGGGCTGGAATGCAATAAGACTTCAAATGGGAGCAATTTTGTTTTTCTTTAGTGCTGAATATTTCTCTGTATAGAAAAACCTCCCACTATTTCCCATGTAAAGACCAAGGATAACAATTTTCAAAGCTTGGAACTTCTTAGGAACCAGCTCTCAAAATGAACTTGTGGGCCCCAAAGTTTGCTCTTCATCTGGGAATAAAAGACACAAATGCAAACTGATAAATCATCTAAAATTTCTGTAGAAGGAGGGAATTTTTTTGCTGTCCATAAAACCCCGTTGCATAATGTACTGACCTTTTCAGGAAAGACCTTGCAGGATTTTTGCTTTAGCATTGTACCTGTCAAATTAACTGCACCTGGGAGGAAAATGAATATACTTGACTGTGTTTGAAATAACAGGGTATTTTCCTATTCAAAGAGCTGAGATTCCTTGAAGGAATATTCTTCAGCAGGTGCTCTTTTCCCTCGATGGTTTCCACCCCATAGCAGGTGGTTTTCTGCCAGCCTTTGGAGTTAGAAATGTCACTGGCATTGGTGGAATATTGATCATGGTGTGGCTGTGAGAGCTGATGAGCAGTTGGGACAGCCCACTGGATTTCATGATCTGGTTTTTTCCTTAATTCTGCAGTCTGTGATCATTTGTGATGGAAAAGTCATGGAAGGAAAGCAGGGTTTGATGGGATTTTGGGAAGGAATTGTTCCCTGGGAGGGTGGGCAGGGGCTGGATGGAATTCCCAGAGCAGCTGTGGCTGCCCCTGGATCCCTGGCAGTGCCCAAGGCCAGGTTGGACATTGGGGTTTGGAGCAGCCTGGGATAGTGGGAGGTGTCCCTGCCATGGCTGGGATGAGATGGGATTTAAGATCTTTGCAACCCAAACCATTCTGGGATTCTGAGAAGCACCCAGTGAAGCTGCCAATCTTGGGATGTGGGTGTGAGGTGTGAGCCCTCCCAAATCCATCTGCTCCTGTTTTGAGCATTCTCTCCATCTATTTGGGTCATGATTAATCCCTCCTGTGGTCTAGAGGCAGAATAATGATTTCCAGCACCAAAATAATTATTTTGTTGGTCATAATTGTATCATCTTAATTATGGTTTTTGTCTGTTCAGAGCCATCTTGGGTTTTTGGGATGATTTCCTGCAGCAAGGTGGGCTTGGGCTGGTGACCATGTCCAGTATTCACTGTGATTCTGCTTTTTTCTGGATTTTATTATTGTGCTTCCCTTGACAAAGACATTTTCCTGTCCCTAAAGGTGGATGGGATTTGGTGTCCTGCCAGGAATGGAGATCTCAGAGCCATGGCAGCTCTGTAAAATTAGGAGAAGGCTATTGCAGGTCCTCTACATCCTGAAGCACATCTTGCTTTTAACTTTGCTTCCAAAACATTGCTGTGCAGCATTAGTTCCACCTTCATTGCTCAGCAGCAACCCCGTGACACCTCAGCTTTGTTTTGCTGCAAGAAAATTCCAGTGACTTGGAAGCAAAGACTGTGTGTGAGGGAACAGCTCTCCCTGCACTAGGAAGAAACACAGAGGGATAAAATGATCCCAACTGCTGCCGTTCTTGAGTTCAAGGGGAAAAAGGTGAACAAAGGATTTTTTAGAGGGTTTTTTTTATCTTCTGTTGAAAGAAGGAATTTTTGCTGGCTTTGGCACCTTGCTAAGTTTTAGGTAGTGAGGGGAGTGGTGAGGTTTAGATGTGGAAAATTCCTGAGCATGAGCTGGTTGTCCTCCTTGGAGTGGGGACAGACTGAATCCCTTCAAAACCTTTTGAATGCTCCGTGTTCTTATAAAGCTGAGGAACGTCAAGGAATCTGAGGGTTTATCATAGAATTGTTGAGGTTGGGGAAGAGCTCTGAGATCAGAGTCCAGCACCAGCCCAGCAGCAGCACCTCACCCTCAAATGATGCATCCACACAGTTTTGGAACATTTCCAGGAATGGTGTGTCCTCCACTGCCCTGCTGGACAGCCCTTTCCATGAAGAAATTTCCTCTAATATCCAACCTAAACCTTTCCTGGCACAACTTGAGGCCATTTCCTCTCATCCTGTCACTATTGTTTAGAGTAATCTTTAATCCAGGGGACATCCCACGTTTCTGCTGGGGGTTTTCCATGGAGGATATTCCACAGGGAATCACAGGTAGGAGTGGCTACTCCTCCAAACACCTGCTGGTTGTCCCCTGGTGTATTTTACCTGCTCTAAAGTCACAAGCAATTGAGAGGCACCTCCCAGTCTGTCATTTCCAGATATTTTAAGGAAAATAGGGGATGGGATCTTCTCACAGTGCAAGAGCCAGCATGGCTCAACTGCTACATTGAGAAAAAGCAAGAGAATGTTGAAAATGGCTTTTTATTCCTCTCTTTTTGGAACCATCACCCACAGGATGCTGTGGATGTCTGGTTTCCTTTGTTTTTAACAAGATCCTTGGAAAGCCAACTCATTTCTTTGGCTACTTGCCCTCTTTTTTTTCCCAACTTGCCTCTTGACAGTGTTGAGAGCTGCTGGGTTTAACACATTGTTTAGAAAGAAAGCTGTAAGAGGTTATTAGCCTGTGTGCTGTGGTAATTCTCTGCTGAGAGCTGACTGAGACCTGAAGAAGCTTTGCCAAAGTAATTTCAAATGGAACACAATGATTCCAATATTATTTTCCCTTCTGGAATCTAAACATGAGTTGACATTAGGATACTTTGGGATGATTGGACTCTGAAGCCTTTTAGCAGCCAATATCTTTATCAATTTGGGTTTTATGATATTTTTTTATCAAATTAAGCAAGAATAATTCAATATATTGTGCCGTAAATGATGGATAATAATGTTGCTACATGTTTTTGGGTTTTGTTTTGTGCTCTAATTGCTTCAGGAGCAGCAGAAACCCTTGGCAGATTACGTTTCCTCAGACAGTTCCTTAGTGTAAACCTTCCTTTAATTTAAGGTTTTCTTACAATTTCCTAATTACAACAGAAAAAACCCTTAACTGTCATTTTAAATTTGACATTTTATCTTGTGATTCTAATGTTCTTTTCCCCACTGCTGCCTGAACCCACTCCAGAGGCCCTGGTGAGCAGATACTCAAAGTTTAGCTCTAAGATGAGCTCATGAACATTTGAATTCACATTATTGTACCAGTGTGGGTGTTTGGGATGAAGCTGCATCCAAGTATTTGCTTTCTCATTTCATGGAGCTTTGGGGACTTTTCCAGCTTTATTCTGCTTTTCCTGGCTCCTCACAGCCAGTTTTGGTGCCTGCAGCACCACATTCCTTGGGACCACCCAGAGGAGATTTGCTCTGTAAGTTCCCACAGGAAAAATGATCCTTGGGACATGTGACCAAAACCAAGAGTGAGAAATGATGAGGGTGCCCTTTGATGGGAATCCAAAGACCATGGAGAATCCTAGGGACACAGGTCAGTGGTGACTTTGGAATGCCAGGTTGGACTTAATGATCTTACAGGGCTTTTCCAACCTAAATGATCCCATGATTCTTTGGTGGAATTAAAAAACATTCTCCCTGAGCTCCCAAACCCACCTGGACATGGTATTGCAGTTATTAATTGGAATTCTGGTGCCCTGAGTGCTCATTTTGTGCACATTGAACCCCCCAGGAAGGGTGTCCACGTCACAGCCCCAAAAATGAACGTTCTGGGATGTTTTTAGCACAGGATGTAAGGCATGAGCACGACGTGGGAACACTTGGTGCTTATAAAAGCAGCAGAGTGAAGGAGCTAATTAAATAAAGCTGAAGGTGTTAAATCCCAAAGCAAGGCTCCATTTTTACCAAGTCAAAGCTAACACCACGTGATGTTTATTTTTAACAGGGAAGGTGTAGCAGCTTTCACTTTGAATCATTCTTTTTCCACATCAGCACCATTCCACTTACTACCATTGCCCATTTAAAAACACCCAGGCATGGGCTGCTTTTTCACACTTGGGGTTTATTCATCTTTTCCAGTATTGTAAAAAACCCCACTATTTCAGTCTTAAAAAGTAACAAAAAATGGTTGTTTGGATGTTATTTTCAGGATTAAATGCATTTTTGGCTGTTAGTCTGCAATTCAGATTTCTGTAGTGAGCTTTGCTCTGAAATTCTGTGGGTTTGACCATCAATGGGTGACTTCAGGATTTTCAGCACTTAGAGCAGCTTCACTAAACAGAGATATTGTACATACTATAAAATAGTACTTTGATATTAATCTATTATTTTTTAATGATTCACAAGAATAGTGTCCAACCCAATTATTAATTTAATACAATTTGGGTGAAATATGCCTAAACCCCTGCTTGCTCTTACCTTGCCAACATGTTCCTTTTCTGAGTTTTCATCTTTTCCATGACTGACAGTGGTGCAGCATTTTGGCTTCTGAGAGCAGCAGCCTCGATGCTTAAAAAGCCAGCAAGGCCTTTTCTGGGGTTATTAAATTTTAGGATCAGAAATATTTCATGAACATATTCTAGAAAACAAGCTTTTACCGTGGGAGTATGAGAAAGCACAGCCACTATAGAAAGAACTGGAGTTGTTTTTTTTTTTTTAAGAAGGAAATTATTCATGCTCTAACATAACAGATGGGTGGTTGTAGGGCAGGAAGAGTTTAAAGCATATTTAGGGAGAAAAGAGGTGTCAGATCATTGGCTATCACCAGTTTAAAGGTTTATATCACTGAATATAAGCACTGAAAAGTCATCTCTCCCTCTCAGTGCATTGCAGGCAGAGCTTGAGCTCAGCCTTTCTTGATGGATGTTTCTCCTTTTCCATCAGAAGTGTTACAGGAAAGCTGGCACTTGCAGGTAGTAAAGCAGAGATATTTCTAGATCTTGGGATGAACAGGCTGAATTGAGAAGGTAAATTCACGATTTTTTAGCTTTAACCAAAATGAGAGCATCTTTAGGATATGGGTGATGGATATTGATTATCACTGGTGTTAGGAAATATCCATCCTAAGGCACACACTGTGCCTTGAGTGGCTGAACTTTAGACTTCCAGCATGTTTTTCATTTGGGATGTTCAAAGCAATAACATGAAAGATATTAAAAGCAAATCTTTTCCTTCTTTAAATTCCTTGTGCATAAACATTCACCAAAGGCCTGTTGAGCTGCAAAGGGAATTTACTCTCAATGTGTTCAGGGATCTGTTTGGATTTGCTCTTCCTGGGACAGGAGCTTTACTCTCCCAGCTTTTTCAGTTTTTTTGTCCTGGAATTGTGGGAAGGGCTTCCCCCTGCACCTTCCATCTTCCCCTGAGCCTGTCCATGTTCCCAGCCTGCATCCAGAGCATCCAGGCACTCTGGAAATGCCTCTGCTGTTCCTGCTCTGACCTTCCCCACCCCTGCCTGGCTTCAGCTTCCCTAAGCTCTCACCTGGAGACTGGGGAGAGCACCCACCTGCCCTTTGTGGGAGGTGTTTGCTGCTTGCCAGCAACTCCAGGGAAAGGAAAAAATAATAATGTGTGGCTGCTGCAGAAGCTGTGAAGAATGTCAGATCTCAGGTCACTGTGGTTATCAGTGGCATGAGACGTTTCTCTCTCTCTCTGCAAGTGGCTTCAGAGAGAAGGAGCTGAAGTGGAGCACCTGATCCCTGATCCCATCTCTGCCCCAATTCCCTTTGCAGCTCCACGGTGACAGAGCCACCTCTCCATAACCCACAGCCCTCCTGTGGTGCAGCCTCGTGCCCTGGCTCAGCTCGTGAAGTTTTGGGTGGTTTAATTGGCTTGGGCAGCTCTCTGCTGGCTCAGGTGTCCCCTGACTCCTGCAGCTAAAGCTCTGCCTGCTGGAAACCTGGGATGCAGCTGCAGCAGCACTTTGGGAATGCACAGGGCAGGAGGAATCTTTTGGAACATGAACACTGAAATGTACCATGGCATGGGGTGAGTCAGCTTATCCTCAAAAACTCTGGGAATTGAGTCCACCAGATGGGCTCCTGAAGAGTCCTTCACAGGGATGGATGGATGGATGGATGGATGGATGGATGGATGGATGGATGGATGGATGGATGGATGGATGGATGGATGGATGGATGGATGGATGGATGGATGGATGGATGGATGGATGGATGGATGGATGGATGGATGGATGGATGGATGGATGATGGATGGATGGATGGATGGATGGATGGATGGATGATGGATGGATGGATGGATGGATGGATGGATGGATGGATGGATGGATGGATGATGGATGGATGGACGGATGATGAGGGATGGATGGATAGACAAACTGCACAGGAAGCAGGGAAGGCTTCAACAGCTGTACCCCCCCCACCCTCCAGTTTTTAAATTAATTTCTTCCTTTCGCATCTTCCATGTGAAAATATATTTTGGTTCTTATCTGTCAGAGGAGCAGTGATTCTGTGTTAACAAAAAAATCACCTTTATGACATTCTGTGTTTCTTAATGCTGGAATTTTCCTTCTGAGGGCTCAGGCACTCCCTGGGTTTGTTCCTCTCTGTGTTTGACTGTTCAAATGTAATTACTTTGTATGATTTGCCTGTAGTGGCCTGGTCATGTCTGCACAATGTGAGGTGTAACAGGAGTACTCAAAAAAAGATGCAGGAGAATATAATGATGATTTCCTGACAGTTCACTCATGAAGATGTACAAACAGAAACATTTCTGGGATGAATTTCAGTTGCATGTTTGCGTCAGTGGGGATTTTAAGGGAGGTGTGATACTAGGATGGCTTTGTGAGGATTCACTTTCCTTCCCACACTTGTTGTCTCATGTTCTTCCTTCTGGACTGTTTTGCATCTTCTCATGCAGAAACCACGTTTCATTTTTAAAAATCAAAGTGAAATTGCCAACTGTCAAAACCAAACATGTTTTCTGTAAGTTCCTCTTCAACACCAGACTAACTTTTTATTTGTCAGACTATTTTTGACAACATGCTCCTTCCACAGCCACTTCACTTGTGTTTCCTCGAGGAAAATGAGGACAAAGTTTTCTTGAGGAAAAATATTTCCATCTTTGAGATATGAATCACAGTTATTACCTTATATTTGGTGTCATGTTGAGCTGTACTTTCCTGTTTTGGTGCAGCACTTTTTAGACTTAGAAATGTGCATTCAGCACTTGCCAGTGTTTGTATCACTGAAAATAATGTTTCCTAGCCAGAGTTCCAGAGTTTTCTGTTCTTCAAAATCACAAACCTGTGATTTTCAGTGTTTTTCACAGAATTTAAGGATTTTAGGTTCTTTAAGAATTATTCTTCATCTTTTCCAGTTTGTCCAAAGCCTTTTTTTCCCTCACAATATTCTGACACTGCTGAAGGAGCAGTGGGGCCTTGATGCTTCTTGAGGGACCCACTCTTGGTTCTTCTGGAATGTCTCTTGAACAATGGGTGTGGAATATGGCATGGAATTATAGGATCCCATGCTGGAAGGGCATCTCAAGGATCACCTGGTGCTGTGTTCCTTGGGAAGAGCATAGAGGAAAGCTCAGGAGGGGAACCCATGCTCAGCTCTGCTGTGATTGTTGATGAGAGGATTCTCATTCTGCATGGAATCATGGCACCACAGGATGCTTTGGGCTGGAAAGGACCTTAAAGCTCATCCCATTCCACCCCTGCCATGGCAGGGACACCTTCCCCTGTCCCAGGTGCTCCCAGCCCCAGTGTCCAGCCTGGCCTTGGGCACTGCCAGGGATCCAGGGGCAGCCCCAGCTGCTCTGGGCACCTGTGCCAGGGCCTGCCCACCCTGCCAGGGAACAATTCCTCATTTCCAAGATCCCATCCAGCCCTGCCCTCTGGCAGTTTGTACCCATTGCTCCTTGTCCTGTCACTCCAGTTCCTGGTGAATTGTCCCCCTCTGGTTTCCCTGGAGCCCCTTTAGTTCCTGGAAGGTGCTGTGAGGTCTCCACACCACCTTTTCTTCTCCAGGCTGACCAATCCCAGCTCTCCCAGCCTGTCTCCATAGCAGAGGTTCTCCACACCCTGTTTCACCTTTGTGGCCTCCTGGGGACTTGCTCCAGCAGTTCCATGCCCTCCTTGTGTTGAGGGCATGAGACCTGTCTGCAGTACTCCAGGTGGGAATCCATTGCTTCATTTTTCCTGTTTTAATTTACTGTTTTCTGACCTAGCCTAATGAAATAAATGCACCATTGTAGTAAACTCTTGTCCCTTGATTGCAGAGGGTGAAAATCCCCCTCCCTGCTTTGCTGCTCACAACTCAGGTTTAACAAACAGGAATCCCAAACAAGGATTAGAAAACCTGAGGGAGCTGTGAGATGGTTACCAACCACTCAGGGGTGAGGCAGGGTTTGAAATTCTCTGTATTGATCTTCAGAAGGCCCTTGCACTCTTTGCTGTGTGTTCTGGGTGATCTGTAGCCTCACCAGGGCTTGTCCAGCACCACTGGAAGGAGGCAGTTGGCTTAATTAAAGCAGATCCACGTTTTTACAGCTTCCTATATTTTAGTTTCTGCCAAGACAGCTGACAACAAGAAATGAGGAATTTATGAAGGATCATGAAAAATTTATGCTGGCATGTGAGATTTATTCATCCAACATAGAAAGTGTGCTTTAAATTCTGACATCAGAGCTGCTAATAGGAAATTTGGAAATAGATTAAAACTGTTGATTGTTTTGTGTGAATGTGCAGATTCCACACTGGATTTCCATCCTGTGCTGTGCTTCGTATTTCACAGAACCATGGAATGGTTTGGATAGGGAGGGACCATAAAGAGAATCTTTTCCTACCCCCTGCCATGAGTAGGGACACTTTCCACTATCCCAGGCTGCTCCAGCCTGGCCTTGGACACTCCCAGGGATCCAGGAGCAGCCACAGCTGCTCTGGGCACCCTGTGCCAGGGTCTCCCACCCTCACAGGGAATAATTTCTCCCCAAAATCCCATAGAAATCTACTTTCCTTTTGTCTAATGCCATTTTCCCTTGTCCCATCAATGCAGTAGTTGTTGGATTTCTAGCTTGAAACTGAGTTTGTTGCTCTGTTAGTCAGGATTTCAGACTTACCATTTGCATTAGTCAAAAGTCATGGAATAAAACCCCTTATAAGAAAACTGGAGTATTGCCAATGACAAATTTACATCAAATCCTTCAATATTAGATCTTTTAAAAAAACCCAAAACTTCAACCCAACACTCACGTGCATTTCTGGAAAAAAACAAAAATTGGTTTAGATATTTACTTTTTCATTTTTGCTGAGCACTTCCTGGATATTATCTTCACAAAGCAGAACTCGGTGTGTGGACGGACGAGTCCACAGGGAAAATAACAGCATTTTCCTCAGTCTCATTTCAGCTCGACTGTTGCATTAATTTCCTTTATAACTTCTGACATCTGTAGCATGAATTGCTAATTTGTTTGGTCTGAAAGTTGGTAGGAAATTGGGACTCCACTGAAGCCAGAGTACAAAACCACTGTTGCATTCAGCATTTTTTGCCGTGGTTCTCCTGACGTGACCGACTCCTCCATTTTGTGCTTAACCTGGATTTGATTGAAATTTGTAAACTTTGCCCGTACATGGAGTTTTGTATCAGAGCTCTCTGTTCTCTCTGCTGTAAAATATCTAATCCCTTCTACTTACATGTTTCTGTTAAAGCTGTTCCCTTGTTCTGACATGGAAATCCTCCCTGTACAAGTGTGATGGATGAAACGCAGCGCTCGCCTTGATTTAACATGGGGAGAGCTTTCTTAGAGCTGATAAACAGAAAGGGTTTGATTTAAGGCACCCTGGAGTGGGTTTTGGCCAGAGATGTGGGTGTGGGATGAGCAGAATGGCTCCAAGACTCCCTGATCATGGAAATGAATCTCCAGATCTGGGGAAGCTCAGGTCAGTCTGTCAGAGACGTCCCACGGCAAGCACGGAGGGAGACAACGGTGCAGCACAGCTCACCTGAGATGGGCAGCTCCAGGTGAGACCAGGCTCACTGGTACTGAGGTTTTTCCACGTTTTTCAGCTCATTCAGTTGAAAATCCAGAAGGGCTGGATTGTGTTTTGTGGATAGATGTGATAAATACAGATAAGTGCTGGTAAAGCTTGGTGGGTGCCAAGGGCAGGTTCTTGTGCAGTGGAAGAGATCCACTGGGTTAAGGAATAGGACAGGAGGGGGGAATGGCCTTAAGCTGTAGAAAAGCAGGATGAGGTGGGATATTGGGCAGGAATTGTTCCCTGGGAGGGTGAGGAGAGGCTGGGATGGAATTCCCAGAGCAGCTGGGGCTGCCCCTGGATCCCTGGCAGTGCCCAAGGCCAGGTTGGACATGGAGCTGGGAGCACCTGGGACAGTGGGAGGTGTCCCTGCCATGGGATGATCTCTGAGGTCCCTTCCCAGCCAAACCAAGGTGGGATTCTGTGGTTCTGTGGTTGTTAGGAACAGCTGAAGGTTCTGTTTTCTCCATCTGATTTGTGGCAGATGCTCATGGGGCTGTAAATGGGGCAGTTATTATGGTGAGGAAGGATGAATGCACAGAGTCCTGGAGCTGGGCTTCAGCTTAGGTTGGAAAAGCCCTTCAGGACCATCAAGTCCAATTTCCCCAGCACTTCCAAGGCCACCAGTGCCACATCCACACAGCTCTGAAATCCCTCTAGGGATGGGACTCCACCTCTTCCCCAAGCAGCTGTTCCAGGGCTGGAATTTCTTCCCTTCTTTCAGGGAAGAAATTTTCCCAAATATCCCACCTGCCCCTCCTCTGGTGCCCCTTGAGGTCATTTCCTATTGTCCTGTCTCATCCTGTCCAGGTACTCAGAGAGTTACCACCAGCTCATTTCCAGCTGTGTTAATAAATGAAATTGCAGTGATAAGGAACCAGTTTGCTTTAGGGTTTTAGGGGTTTTTTGTCTCCTCCCCAGTGCTCCTTAATAATAAATGAATTCTCTCCATGCAGTGAACAAGCCTGTTTGGGATGGAAGTACTGCAATACATCTTACAGAGCCAGGGCTGGATTTGGGAATGCTGCAGGTTCTGTCAGGAGCTTTAGGATGCAGAGGAGCAATCCTGAAAAAGCCTTTTTTAAAATTAAAAAAAAAAAAAAAAAAGAGGAGATTTACATGGTTTGGTTTCCTTATGCTTTGAGAGAAAATTACCATGCAAAGGTTTCATCTTGTGTTACTCTCTGGTTTTGTATCATTAAGTTTGGTGCACCAATTAGGAAATTCGGGGTGAAGGATGAACTTAGGATGCACCAACAGCAGAAAAAGAGGTTTTCTAGTGCTGGTCTCTGTTTGTCCACTGGAACACAGTGATAGCCATTTCAATGTGTTACTGATCTGATCATTGTGTGCATCTGAATTTCCCTACAAATTCTTCAGATGTCACTGGGAATAATTTGACTTTTGTTGGGGTTTTTGCGTGTTTGTTTGTTTGACATTTTTTTAGGTCATTTTTTTTCTGGTTTATTTTTTCTTTGTTCTGGATATTGATTAATTGCTTGTGGTTTGATTAATGTATGTATTTGTTACTCTCTGAGTGGGGCATTTCAGCTGTTGAGTGCATGAGCAAACTGCTCATGGTACAGTCACAGAATCCCAGGATGGTTTGGGTTGGAAGGACCTTAAATCCCCTCTCATCCCACCTCCTACCATGGGCTGGGACACTTCCACTATCCCAGGCTGTTCAACAGCATCCAAGCTGTGATCCAACAATGATCCTAATTTTTTATTAACTTTTATAACACACAAAAGAAAAAAAAATTAAGAATTGAATCTTGGTCACCCCTTTTTTCCTCTCCATGCCCAATTTTTCTTAGATTATTCTCTATGTGTTGGTTACACAGACTTAAATTTCAAACTTCAATTCACGAGATGTTGTTACCTTACCATGTAAATCTTTTAATCTGCAATTAATAGGATAATTAAATTGTCCTGTTTATGAAAATAACTTTTTTCCTGGCTGTGATATTCTGCAGTTCACTTACCAGCACTGGCTCTGGGTTTCCAGGTAAGCATTGCGTCCTTGAGCTCTCCTTGACTCCACTAAGCATTTGTTTTGTCCATTGCCAGCCCACAAAACATTAAACATTCCCTTTTTTCCCTGAATCATAAATCCCCTGGCTCTGGGAGTGCTGTTGGGATGGGGGAAGTGTTGAGGCTGCTGAGCTGCCCTGGAGCAGAGCACGGGGGCAGGGAGGGACACAAAGTGCAGCTCATCCCCTCCATCCAGGCAGCAGCACCTGCAGTCTGCACTTTGGTTATTTACACCTGAGTCAGGGCAGCTCAGAGAGGAAAAGGAAAGAAGAAATGACAGCCCAGGTTTTGAAAAGAGTGGGTGGAATTTCTACTCTGTGTCCTACTCTATGGATCATTGGAGGGGGGAAAAAGTGGTTTTTTCTTGCTCTGTGAAAAGCTGTAAACGTTTTTGCACAAGTTGTTTTTATCCTATTTTAAATTTATTTCCCAGATACAGAAGTAAGATGATGCAAGTGAATAATTTCATGTCTTTTTCTCTTTTATCAGTAACTCAGTGTAAATACTTCTCTTTTTTTTCTGTAATGAGATTTTGGTGAGTTATATTGATGTGAAAGAAATCTAAAAAGCAGCACAAAGATCTGCTGAAAAAGTTTAAGAAAAAAAGAAGCAACAACTTGTAAAACTTGCTCATCCCTGCAAGAATTTATGTCTGCACGTACCTGAGCCAGTATTCAGGAGCTTTGCTTGAAGACTGGCAAGGAATCCAACAGAACTGCAGGAAAACTTCTCCAGGAATCAGATTCTGCCATGCAAATTCACTGGGTTAAGAAGGAGGTGATTTGTGAAGGTTTTAAATTTTAACCCTTTTTTTTTTTTTTTTTTGAGGTTCTTGTTCCATTTGGGAGGCTGAATTATGGAAAGGCTGAGGAAGGGACAGATTTAATGTCAGAATTCAGGTATTTCAAGGCACAGACCTGGAGAATTGATAGTGCAGGTGTCAGGAGGGATGCCAGCAGCAAAGCCACGGTGATGTCAAGCCAGCAGCCAAGGTTTGAAATGTGCTGCAGCTCATTTTGGGGTGTGCTGCAGGCTCTGACAGACACAGGCTTCCAGAAAATGGGCATAAATTGTCCACACAGATGTTGCCTTTGGGCCCAGGGGCTGCTGCAAGGGGATGTGCCGTGGTAAATGTTGGAAAAAGGGTTTGTAGTTCCATTTGAGGGCTCTCCAAGAGATCAGAGGGGTTTTCTTAGCAGGGGTGGGGTCAGTGCCCATCGTGGAGCACAGGAGAGCAGGGATGTGAGGAGGTGAGAGATCCTTCTGCATGCAGGTGATGTGAAAATAAACACCAGGATGAGATTTCCTGATGTCATTGAGGAAGGATTTGTTGGTCCTTAAATCTCCCTGACAGGGAGCAGCCAGGTGGGGTCGGGCTCTGCTCGCAGGGAACAGGGACAGGACAAGAGGAAATGGCCTCAGGCTGTTCCAGAGGTTGGATATTTGGGAAAATTTCTTCCCAGCAAGGGTTGTGAAATGTTGGAAGAAGGTGTCGAGGGCAGTGCTGGAGTCCCCATCCCTGGAGGGATTTCAGGGCCCTGTGATGTGGCACTTGGGGACACTGGTGACCATGGGTGGTGCTGGTGATGGTTGATCTGGTGATCTCAGAGGCTTTTTGCATCCAAATCAGTGATGATTCCATGATTCAGGGATTAGTCAGGCTGCAGTTTTGATTCTTTTAATTTGCATTTCAGTTTTACTTCAGTCTTTGATTCTGAGGCTGTGGCAGAGAGCTGGGAGTGAGCTTGGTGTAAAGTCCAACCTAATGTTTATATAAATTTCATGCCAATGTAAGGTTCTAGAAAATCAGTGATTTCTTTATCTGGAATTCAGGATGTCATTTTCCATTTTCTATGAATTTTAATCTATAATGTTCTAATGACCTTTTTTCAAGAACATTTTATTATGGTGCCTCATTTATCTTGCTAAAAGATATTTTTATTTTTTATGTGATGGTAAAAGTCACACATAAATTTGATCTTCCATTCACAGTCCACTTACTTAACTGGGTGTTTGATTTAAAGGTACTTCTGGCTTGAAAACGATTTCAAGGTACTTTTGGCTTGAATTCAGGTAACTTAAAATATTTTTTGGGATAATTATCACACAAATATCAATGGCAAATGGGGCAAATATGATCTTGTGGGCAAGAATATATTTATAGAATTTTATTCCTGCATTTTAAACTGAAAAAATCATCCATTGGATTTGCTACTCAAGCAGCTGGGCATTGTGGGAAAATTAAACTTTGCCAACTTTTTCAGCTCTTCTTTGCTAAAGGGCCATTGTCAAAGATGCTTTGTTTGCCATAAAGAAAGATTTGTAGTGACAGTTTTATATAACAACAATAATATTAATTTGAATTATTTTTGGAAGAATCTCAGAGCAGCTGGGGAAGATCATCTGCATTATGTTGACCTTACAGATGTTCAAGTTGATTCATGGAGGAATGGAGTAATTTGCCTGTGCCCATGCAGTGAACAACCAGCAGTGAAGAATAGCAGTCAGCTCATAGATTATTTTCACATGGCATGTTCAGCTCCATTTTGATAATTTGTCCATTTTCCCTAGGAATATTAACCCATATCTCTGCTGAAACAGCCCAGTTCACATCTGAGGCGTAGAAGCTGAAAAATTATTTAAAATTCTATGCAAAATTAAGGGAGGTTATTGTAATACTTAGTTCTTTAGGGTCAGCAAAGGTGTGGGCCAATACTCACCCCAGAGAACCCACAGGGTTCTGAATTTTTGGGGAGTTTAACCTTGGTGGTTATGGAATTGTCAGAGAATTACGGAATGATTTGGGCTGGAAGGGATGATCCCATCCCAACCCCTTGGGCAGGGACACCTTCCCCTGTCCCAGGTGCTCCCAGCCCCAGGGTCCAGCCTGGCCTTGGGCACTGCCAGGGATCCAGGGGCAGCCCCAGCTGCTCTGGGCACCCTGTGCCAGGGCCTGCCCACCCTCCTAGGGAACAATTCCTCACTCCCAATATCAGTGGGAAACCACTCTTACAGTTTTAAACAATAGATTAAAACTCATAAAAATCTGAAACTGGGAAAAGCTCTGCAGAGACTCCTTTTCCTGGGGAAGGAGTGCTTCTGGAATAAATCAACCCCAGAGGATCCCATACCCTGGCACAGCTGGAGAGCTGTCCTTCCCCTGCCCCTCCGTGAAGGAGATGTGCACTGAAAATGTTTGGGTTTTTTTTTTAAATCTAAACTACAAATATGTAAAATGATCACAACGTGCCTCCCTGCAAAAACCCACATCCAGCTGGAAAACCCCAGCCACAGAGGCTTGAAGAGAAGAGCAGAAGAAGCTTGACTCTATAACATTTATTTCAAATTAATTTTCTGCCATCCAGATCCAGCAGTTCATTTTTCCTACTGAATGGGATCTAATAAGACCTAATAGGTGATAAATCAGTTTCCCAGTTTTGGGCATGAAGGAACTGCAGTGCTGTGTTCTGCTAGAGCAGGAAGGTCTCCAGCTCTCTGTTCCACAACAAGCAGGGCATTAAATAGTCTTAAATCATCAGCCTGTCCCTTCCTCAGCTCCAGGACCACTCCTGAGGCTGGGAAATTTCACAATGAGGGATCATTCTTTATGGCAAACTCTGTAGCTGCGAGCAAAGCAATTTAAAAAACACTTTAGGAAAGTGGTTCCTACATCCTGCTCCTGTTACAAATCACTCGGCCTCAGTGTTTACAAAATCTGCAGTTTAACCAATACAGATGGGTTATCAAATTATCCTGATGGAAACAGATAGAGAGGTTGTTTCCTATCAACAGATCCATTAGGAACTAACAACAAAATGGGATTATTTACTCAGCATCTATTCATTCCCACTAATTTGGCACAGCGTTATTAGCACTGGAGCTTCACATGCAAAACACTCCAATTCTTGGGGGAATTTGATAATGCAAGACACGGTCCTGATCCATCATTTTATAGGATGGCTCCTATAAACCTGTGTGTTAACAACCCAAACCTTACCCAGCTCTTCCATGGCAAAGCACATCCATCCCAATTAGGAGCAGCACCAGCTCTAGAAAAGATTTAGATGAGCCTGGGGTTTGTTATCCTTGGGTCTCTAACCCACACTCCAAAAGATTTATTGTTCCAAGGGCTCTTTTTTCCTAAGTTTAAATCTGAACAAGGCTTTAGGAAGGTTCAGAGCTGCTGCAGCTCACAGCAAAGGGGTTCTCCAGATCAACTGGTCAGAATCACTGGTTTGTCACACAAACCCAACCGAGCTCCTTTTCCCTGATTCCTGGGGATGTTTGCACAAAGGGCTTTTCTGCAGCAATATTTGGGAAGTGAGACCCTCCAGCAGAAAGATGGGGATCAGGAAGGATCAGTTCAGCCCAGAGAGGAGAAGGCTCTGGGGAGACCTTAGAGCCAATTCTGGACCCTAAAGGGGCTCCAGGAGAGCTGGAGAGGGACTGGGGACAAGGGATGGAGGGACAGGACCCAGGGAATGGCTCCCAGTGCCAGAGGGCAGGGATGGATGGGATCTTGGGAATGAGGAATTGTTCCCTGGCAGGGTGGGCAGGCCCTGGCACAGGGTGCCCAGAGCAGCTGGGGCTGCCCCTGGATCCCTGGCAGTGCCCAAGGCCAGGCTGGACACTGGGACAGTGGGAGGTGTCCCTGCCCATGGCAGGGGTGGAATGAAAAGATCTTTAAAGTCCCTTCCAGCCCAAACCAGTCTGGAATTCCATGGATTATGGTCAGCAGAGCCCTTGCATGTGGGACTTGCAGCCCAGGCCCAGCAGGTTTTGGATGATGTTCCCCTGGGATGAGGAGCTTCCCACGTGTTTGTCCTGCCCTCCTACTCCTGAGTCCCATAATTCTCTCTGGGCAGTGACGTGTCCATTGACTGCCCTGCACATAAAAGCAGAAAATACTGGATTCAGCTGGAGAGGAGGAAGGGAAGCACAGCTTTGCTTCTCACCCTGATCGATCCCACTCTTTTGGGTGCTGAGACTTCTTAAAGGAGAAAATGAAGTTTCAGTTGTTGTCAGAGGCAGCAGTGAAATTACCTTTGCAGTTCCAGCTGGATGAACCAGGTTTTATTTATTCTCTAAAACCAAGCAGAAGATAAAACACAGCCTGTATTTTGTTTGTACATCATCATAGCAGCATTTTCCTGCTTTAGGATTAGCACCAATTGTGCTTGGATTTGTTATTTACAGGTTTCACCTCGGGGCTCTTTGCCTTTATTGAGTAGGAAAATCAAAAATTGCCCTTGCATGACATAAAGGCAGAGCTTTTAACATGGGAGGTCACTGGCTGCTCTGTGGCACCTTCTGATGTACAAAGTGGGGTCAGCATAAAACTTTTCTGTCTCAAAGATGTTCAACACCCTGTGAGTTCCAGCTCTGCCAGACCTCTGCCCTCCCTGCTGGGGCATCCCCAACCCACTGCAAGAGGAGCTGGAGCGTGTCCAGGGAAGGGAATGGAGCTGGGAAGGGGCTGGAGAATCCCTGAGGAGCTGGGCAGGGGCTCAGCCTGGAGCAGAGGAGGCTCAGGGGGCCCTTGTGGCTCTGCCCAGCTCCTGCCAGGAGGGGACAGCCGGGGGGGTCGGGCTGTGCTCCAGGGAACAGGGACAGGAGCAGAGGGAACGGCCCCAGGCTGGGCCAGGGCAGGCTCAGGGTGGATTTTGGGAACAATTTCCTCCTGGAAAGGTTTGTTCAGGCCTGGCACAGCTGCCCAGGGCAGTTTGGAGTCCCCATCCCTGGAAGTGCTCAATAAGTGTGTGGATGTGGCACCTGGGGACACGGGGCAGTGGTGGCCTTGGCAGTGCTGGACTCAGTGATTTTGGGGGTTTTCCCAACCCAAATCATTCCATGGTTTTCTGTTCTTTTTGCTGCATTTCCCTGGCTCCATGCAGGGCTGGAGCAGGTGGAGTAAGTTAGAGATTGTCAATAGAACCATGGAATTGTTCAGGTCAGAAAAGCTCTCCAAGACCACTGAGTCCAACCATTCCCAGCACTGCCAAGGCCACCACTGTCCCATGTCCCCAAGTGCCACCTCCTATTGGTGGAGTGCTGTTGTCATTAATTGAGGCTAAGCAAGGTGCTAAAATACTGGTGTGATTTCCAAACCTCTGTGAATGTGTTTTAAAGGAATTCTGAAAGAAACCAAGGGACCCCCCCTCAACTTCCTGTGCTGTGCAAACAGCTTCAAAAAAAACCCCAAAAATCTCTGTTTGTCACAACCTGAAATTCCCTAGCAGGAGTCAATTTAAACAATTCAAACAGCTGTGACCACCCTGTAATTATGATTTGTCACAGACTAATATTTACTTTTTCATTCATTTATAACTCCATTTGTTTTACTGTGTACAAATTAAGAACAAAGTGTCACGTTGGTCCCTGAATGCATAATTGCAATTAAGGTGGTGTCTTGCAGAAATAATACATGGAGGGTTAATTTGGCCATGAGCTGGTTTTAATTCTGCCTTTGTGTTTCTCTACAAGTGAATTATCCTAGGGTGGCACAGAGAAAATCACAGTTATTTGTAGCTTGGCTGTAACGTTGTGTTTTTAATGGGAGTATTTTTAATGAGGGCTTGTAGCCTGAATTGTTGATGAAAAGCAGATTAGTTCTGTTTGCTCATTCCATGAGAGGTGAGAGGCTCTGGGCAAGGTTTGTGGCCCCAGTTGGGAACTTTCCTGAAGGAAATTAGGGAATTTCTGATGAAAATGTCAGCACTTGAAGAGTTCAATCACAGGAGGGCTCTGCACAAGTCTCTGTTTCTCCCTTTTTAGTGACATTTGGCTTTTAATCATTTGGTGATACATTGAGAATAAAAATATTATATATTTTGTAATGAATTACAAATGTGAGTGACTGTGACCTAAATGAACACACTCCCTATTAGAGGAACAGCACTGCAGTGGTGTCATCATTTAATTCTCTCTTATCTCTTGGACTAAATCACAATTTTTGAAGCCCATTTGCACCATTAAATGATGTGTGGGGGGTAGAAGAAGCATCTAACTTAAATATTAATCAAGTGAGAATTTCCCAATATTAATACAGCCAAATTAATAATAAGGTAGATGTATAATTAAAAAAAAAACCACAAACCCTTTACTATTTTCCCCAGTAAAAGTTAAATTACTCAACCTAAACACCAAGGGGGAGAGGCAATTATTTCTTAAAAAGTGAGAGGAAAAGGAAGAAGGTCTTAAAATATGCAGGAAGAAAAAAATCTTTATCTCAGATGACACTTTTAGGAAAAAAAGTAAAAGTTTTAAATCTTTTGCAATAATTTATGAAACTCTTATTGGGTGTTTTCTTTGAAAGTAATGCTTTTAACTGAAAACCAGGCAGAAAAAGCTAATTCCTGAATTTCTCAGTGCCTGGTTCTTCAGCAGTGACTCTCAAACCTCTTTGGCCTCTGGGTGTGATCCAAAGCAAAAGCTTTCTGAAGGCTTTTGTGTGGCTCCTGTAACACCATAAATTAAATCCCAGGTTTTGTGCTGCCACTTTTGGTATCCTTTGGGATCCATTTTCAGGGATCAATGTCTGGGTATTGCTGATGTTAAAGATGAAATTACTTAAAGTCTGGACAACCTGTGTGTGCCATTCTGCTTTTAATTTCTCTGGAAAAACTCCAGGAAATGGAGCTTTTTACCTTGTATAAACCTTTGCTCCTATTGATCATTGCTGGCCTAGATCACTCCTGGCTGCTGCCAGGCTTTCCATAATATCTGCTGCAGATGGAGCTGAAAACTCTGGCAAATCTGCTCTGCACAAGCATCAATATCCATTGGAAAAGCAGATTTTTCCTTGCCCTTCATGGGTCACTGGATGCCAGCATCCCTCTGCATCCCAGTGTTAGTCCCTGCATCCCGCTCAGCACATTCCCAGCTTTGTTAGGCCCAGCTTTGTTGATATCCTGAGTTTTTGGTGACCAGGCACTGCTGCCCATCCCACGTGGATACTCAAATATCACTCAAGCCAAGGATGATGGAATTGGGAATTGGTTTAGTCCTGGAATGGTGAGTTTGGAACAATCTGGGCTGTGGAACATGTCCCTTCCCATGGAATTGGAGGATCTTTGTGGTCCCAAGCCAAACCATTCTGGGATTCTCTAATACAATCCTATAAAATGAGATGGCTTCAGGTGTTACTCCATACACAAGCCCTGGGTGAAAAAAATCAACCTGAGCATTTGCTTTGGTTGTGTTTTCTGGGTGAGAAAAATCTCCTGTCAGGACTAATCTGAATTTTTCCCCACTTAGGTTTTTTTGCTTCTATGAGCCCATCAGATAATTGCAGTCTACTCCCAGAGAAGCTGCTGGCTTTCAGTGCCATTGGCATTATAAATCTTCTCTCTGGAGAGAGCCAAACTGTGTAATTCAGGCCAGGGGAGAAGATAAAAAGAGCAGAAATGGTGCAGAAATGCTCTTTGGGCCTTGTACCCAACTCTGCTTTGCCCCAGTGCAGGAGAACCAGGCCAGGGGCATTGACTGGGAAGGGACTGCCTGGTTCTCTGGTCTTTGTGAGGCTCAGGAATATTTTCCACATGGGAATTAACTTCCCTGGCACTGCATCCCATGTGTGCACTGTGGGATTGATGGTGCTGGTGTCCAGTTCCCAAATTCCAAGGAAATAAGCCTTGCACAGTTTTGGAAATTCTCTTATTGCTGTGTCCATATTGAAGCAAACTTTTCCATGGCTGTGCCTTGGGAAGGGGAGGATTCACCCCAGGGCAGCTGTGCCTGGGGGTTATTGCCCTGTCTCAGACTCACCTGTCAGAAATCCAGTTTTAGCCCTGTGGTGCTCCAAAGCACTGTTTGTGTTTCAGTAGCCACAGAATTTCCTGCAGTCCAACAATTGTTTGGCCACACAGCATAATTTAGTAGCTTAAAGAGCTTTCTTGGGATTAACAGAGGGAGTGAAATTAAAGTATTGCATAAAAGGAACCACAGAGAACCTGATTTCAGAGAATCCCTGAATGGTTTGGCTTGGGAGGGACTGTAAAGCCCATCCAGATCCACCCCTGCCATGGCAGGGACACCTTCCACTGTCCCAGGCTGCTCCAAGGCCTGTCCAGCCCAGCCTTGGACACTGCCAGGGATCCAGGAGCAGGGAAGCATTTACATCCCCAATTCTATTTCATTGCTTGTGTGATATGAACCACTTTATATCCCAGCCTTTGTCCCACTGACACACTTGGCTGTGGTTTTGTCACCCTGACTGTGTTTGCCTCTTGGCCTTTGATTTCACCAGGCAGAAAGTAATCCCCAGCTGGAAAATTCTGGGCAGGATTGGCATGCCCAAGGCAGCACTGAATCCTGCCTGCAGCCCATGCAGAGGCTGCAGTGCAGCCCCCACACCTTGCCGTGGTCCCTGCTGAAAGGCTGCAGTGGTGGCCTTGGCAGTGTCCCTGTGCTGCCCTGCAGAGCAGAAAGCCCCCCATGGTTAATGGCACTGTGTGCCCTGCCAGGCTGATTTCTGTGCTCTGTCACTGGAACTGTTTGTGGGGTGTGCAGGGTGAGGGAACCTTTCCCACAGAGCCAGAAAATCTGCTCAGAGCCACCCAGGGGCTGGGCTCCTGTGACTGGCAGGGGTTGAAGCATCCCAATGAAGCATTTATTCCACTCCAGAGACATCAGGCAGGGTGCTGAGGGAGCCCTGGGAGGAGCAGCAGGGCAGGGATTTTGTGCAGGGGTTGACAGCTGGGTGAGGCAGGCAGGACGGGCACAGGAGGCAAGCACAGCTCCTGTCTGGCTTGGCTCCTAAACCTTCTGTGTCCCTTTAATATCTGAGAGCCCCCTCTGGGTCAAACCCAGCCTTACCTAAAGCTCCAGCAAGGTGGGGTTTTACTTTGCCAGTGTTAGTGTTCCCTCACAAAGCTGTCAGCTGCTGTGCTTGATCCCGCTCATCTCTGACAAGAAATCACATTTTAACCTCTTCCTAGGGAGTCTCTGCTTGCTGGGGAGATGGACTCCAGTTTTGGGAAGGTTCAGCTCTTCTGGGCAGTGCCTCTGTGCTTGTGATTGCTCGGGTTAGGAAGGAAAAGTCATGGTAAGGCATTGGGATAATTCAGCTCCCATGGAAACTTTCTGCCATCAGAATGAACTTCACATTTTGGGGGAAACTGCAGCAAATGGAATTTCTGAACAACCCTGATTGCTGACCCCAGCATTGAAGAGGTGATAACCCAACCTTTGCAGATTGCTTTCTTTTTCCTCATTGCTATTCTCTGGTGGAATTTGATAAATTAAGTACCTGAAGGGAAAAAAGGGAGATTCTTTTCCAAGCAACATCAGGACATTTGTTGAGCCAGGTGCAATTGTCTTCCCAGTTGATGGCAAGATGGATGAGAATGCCAAATAATTTGAAATGTAGCAGATCAATTCTATTGATTTATCCATAAGTAGCTAAAGTGGCCTTAATCACCTGCAGTATCCATGGAAATGGGGAAGGAGCAGAGGCCAGTGCTGTCGGCACAGAGCAAGGGAGGTTCCCCTGCTGCAAACCCGGAGGCACTGTCAAATATCTGAAAACATTTTGCCAAATTCAGCCAGAATTTCCATGCTTTGCAGGAAGATTTGCCTGTCATGTCCTTTCCCAACCTTTCTGTGGATTACTTCTCTTTAATTATTTCTCTTTCTGCACTGAATGTTTGTGTGAAAAGCACTGCAACAGGGAAAAAAAAAACCAAAAACTTCTTCTATGTTGATTTTTAACTCTGCAAAAAGTGGTTGGATTCCTTTGTGAAATCAAGTCCAAACAAGAAATGAGGTGAAAATTTGGGTGGTGAGGGCCTGGCACAGAGCAGCTGTGGCTGCTCCATCCCTGGCAGTGCCCAAGGCCAGGCTGGAGCAGCCTGGGACAGAGGGAGGTGGCCCTGCCATGGCAGGGTGGCACTGGATGGGCTTTTAAGTCCCTTCCCACCCAAAGCCTTCTGGAATTCTCTGATCTTTGTAAGAGGAAGGTGATGATTTCTGTTCCTAGCAAAGGCTCTCTGCATTTTACTGAGCATTGCACTACAATGAAATGCTTGTTTAATAACTCACCTGATGGCACAGATCCCTTCCAGCAGCACTCCAACAAATTACATTTGTTTGAAATTACAAGCTCTGCTGGGAGTTTTTGCCAGCTGCCACAAGAGAAAGTCTCTTGGAATTCAGCAAGTCTGCCTCCTTTAGAATAATAACTTTGGAGTAGAGGAATAGTAACATTGTCCACTTGCAAGAGATGCTACTCTGCCAGCATTGTAGCCTTTGCTAAAACCTCCTAAATTAAATTGTCTGCTAGCATTTCCATTAGAAAACGTAATTTCCAAGCTTTTATTGCTCTGCCATAAAATTCTCCAGGTGCTAAAATTGAGTATGGACGGTTCTATCCATGGAGATAAAATTCCAGGAGGCAAAGTTGCTTTGAGAAAGAGGACAGAAGGCTAAAGCCTCTCCTCTCCTGCACTCAAAGTCATCCAAAAACCACAGCTGAGACCTCAGACACGTAGGCAAGGCAGGAGGAGAGTGAGGACAGTCAGATCCGTGGTTACCCAAGCAGATCCCAGTCCTTGGAGAGGCTCAACCCCCACCTGGACACAGCCCTGAGCTGTTCCACCTTGCACACAGAACCCCTTGTGCCTCTTGCTTGTTGGTAGTCAGCCCACAAGTTTGTCCTTCAGCTTTTGTAACTCGGTTATTTTTCATTCATCTGTCCCCTTTGTTTCAGAGGGCACCAGCCCCGAATACAAATGAGGGGAGAGCTAGCAGTGATTAGAGATAATGTGCTAAAGCTGGGGCTGAAAAATTTGTTAGAAAATAGGTTAATAAAGTGCCATGGAGCACCTGTGCTGCTGTGGAGCAGGCATTATGAGGAGATTATGCTAATGTGGGTATTTAGTAACAAGTCTTCTTTGGGATTACTCTCTGCTATTATCATCCTCAGCCCAGGAATTGTAATTCAAAAGGCAGCAAATGATCAAGGATTTAGGTTTTATTCTTTTTTTTTTTTTAAGTTTTGACTGCTCTTTAGCCTGCTGAATTAGAGGATGTTGCAAGGAATCTTTTAAACACTTTTCAAATGTTCTTTAAGAGAAAGAAGTGGACTGGGCAGGGATGGGAAAATATAAAGTGTTGAATTAAATTAATTTGTTAGTGGTGAGCAGCTGGTGGGCCTGAAGGTGCAAAGGCAGGTGAAGAGGGAAAGAAAAGAGACAAAATTTGGGAAAGGAGAAAACTGGGGGAGGTGCAAGGGTACCTCTAGGCTGAGCCATGAAATGACTTTGATCTCCTATGGTGAGACACTGGTGAGGCACCTCAAATTCTGGGGGCAGTTTTGGACCCTTCTCAAGCAGACAAACATGGAGGGGCTGGAGGGTGTCCAGGAAAGGGAATGGGCTGGAGAATCCCTGAGGAGCTGGGAAGGGGCTGGAGAATCCCTGAGGGAGCTGGGAAGGGGCTGGAGAATCCCTGAGGAGCTGGAGAATCCCTGAGGAGCTGGGCAGGGGCTGGAGAATCCCTGAGGGAGGTGGGAAGGGGCTGGAGAATCCCTGAGGGAGGTGGGAAGGGGCTGGAGAATCCCTGAGGGAGCTGGGCAGGGGCTGGAGAATCCCTGAGGAGCTGGGAAGGGGCTGAAGAATCCCTGAGGAGCTGGGAAGGGGCTGGAGAATCCCTGAGGGAGCTGGGCAGGGGCTGGAGAATCCCTGAGGAGCTGGAGAATCCCTGAGGAGCTGGGAAGGGGCTGGAGAATCCCTGAGGAGCTGGGAAGGGGCTGGAGAATCCCTGAGGAGCTGAGAAGGGGCTGGAGAATCCCTGAGGAGCTGGAAAAGGGCTCATCCTGGAGCAGAGGAGGCTCAGGGGGCCCTTGTGGCTCTGCCCAGCTCCTGCCAGGAGGGGACAGCCGGGGGGGTCGGGCTGTGCTCCAGGGAACAGGGACAGGAGCAGAGGGAACGGCCCCAGATTGCACCAGCAGAGATTTAGGTTGAATACCAAGGAAAATTTCTTTTTTTAATTCATAAATAAGAAAAAAGCTGTTTAAAACAGTGCTTTGCAAGAGGGATGGAGGGGTTGGAGGTGAGGGTGTTCAGAGAAGGCTTTGCTGGGCTGTTGGTGCCTTCCTAAACCTTTGTGGGGTTTGGGTTCTCTCTGGGGTTTCCAGGTCTGGGCTGTTGTTTCCCTCCCAAGAGAAGAGGACTCTGGCTCCCATTAGCACAGGGAATTTGTCTCCCAGAGAAGCAGAGCTCATGAAGCAGAAGCTCCTGCACATGATGATGTGCAGGAAGGCTGATTAGCTGCAATAGAGCATTCATTATCCTTCCATCTAAATTAACTAAAATGACATCATAATAGTGCCTTTTAGAACCTCACTGCAAATTCCCTCTCTTTTATCAAATTATCACCTAAACCAAAATTATTTTAAGCTTTTTCTGTGTATTCTTGTTTAGATAATCATTCTGCCATTAAGGAAGTCATTTCCTCATTCTTTTTCTTTCTTTCTTTTTTTTTTTTTGATGTTTGCTTAAGGAAAAACAGTGGGGAGGACATTCCTAGTTTGTATTGTTTCTTTTTCTGTCAGAAATTTTCCTGTCAGAAATATTTTGCATAAACACAGTACAAATCTAAGTCCTTGGGTACTGGAGCTAACTAAATAACGTGCCAAATGGCACAGGCTGTAAAAATATTTCCACTTTTTAAATATTTCTCTTTGGATTATTCCTCCAGAGCAGTGTTTCTGCAGAGGCAGCTGGATGGGTGTTACATCCTGCACCCAGCTTTCCTCTGCTCCTGAAGCTCCTGCAAATCCTTTCCAACAATGTCAGAACTGAGTGGGAGAAAACAGGGCACCAAATGTTTTTAAATATGAACAAATCAGGGCACTTGACTAATTAGGAGGGAGAAGGGCAGAATAAAAAGTGACTGAACCTGAGAAAGGGCTAAAAAAAAAAGAGTTGTTTGGCACAGTGACTCCTGTTCCATTTATAAATCAAATCCCTCTGTCCCTCCTTCATTTGCAGTTGCCACTGGAAGTCAGGGTTTGATGTATGTTCCCACCTCCTGGAGGCACTGAGGTTGTTTGGAGGGAAAAAAAGACCTTTTGGAAAACTACAGAACCCAACCATTAATTTTTGCTCTGTTTGGTGAAGCAATCTCAGCATCCACAAACCAATTAAGCACCTCTGGGCTCAGTGAAGTGAATAATAATCAATAACAGGAAATATTCCCAGGAGTCAGGGGTTGAAACTGAAGCCAATTCATGAACCAGCAGCACACTCCTGTGTGGATGAACTCTGGAGTGAGAGCCACAAAGGGGAGAAATCACTGGAGAAATGAGAGCTGCCTGAGGCAGGGCGAGGTGAATGGACCCAAGCAGGTCACTGAGGTTTGGTCACCTGGGTTTCGTTTGGTTTTTTGAGAATTTTTGCTTTTTATGGCCTGTGTTTCCAAACTGACCTTTGCCATGGTTTCTCCATCTCCTTTTCCCTGGCTTCTCTCACCTGAGCTCCCAGCCATACTTTCATGTCATGTTCAAAAGGTGGTGGGCAATTCTCTGTTCCTGCTGGATCATGGAGATGTGGTCAGGAAATGCATAAACAGGGAGCAAATGCCAAAAAATCCTGGTGACAGAGAAGAGGTTTTGGGGACACCTTAAAACCTCTCTCAGGACCTCCAAGAGAGATGGAGAGAGACTGGGGACAAGGGAGAAAAAAGGGGAAATGGCTTTTAGCTGAAAGTGGGTGGATTTAGATGGGATATTGGGAAGGAATTGTTCCCTGGCAGGGTGGGCAGGCCCTGGCACAGGGTGCCCAGAGCAGCTGGGGCTGCCCCTGGATCCCTGGCAGTGCCCAAGGCCAGGCTGGAGCAGCCTGGGGCAGTGGGAGGTGTCCCTGCCATGGGTAGGGTGTGGATGGATGGGATTTAAGGTCCCTTCCAACCAAAATGATTCTGATTCTGCTCTGTGGAAGGTCTCTAAACACAGAATAAGAGGGCAGTCCCTGCCTTAGAGGATCAAACTACAGCAGAAATCTCTGGATGCCCTTGGAGCCATCCCCACCCCCCTTCCCCAGAGCTCACACAAAAACCTCCTCTGTCCAGGCTGTTGATTTTGTTCTTTGGTAGATTTTTATGCCCTTCTTTCTTCCACATATCCTGAAGTGACTTCCTTCTGTAATCATATTCCTCCTATTCCAATCACATCATAGAAAATGTTAATTTCCTGCTTTTAATTGGGTTGATAAAGTCTTTTGTCTCACAAATCTTTCCCAGTACATTCCGGTTAGGTTTTGTTGTCTTACATGGCAGCAGAGTCCATTGTGTTGAGTTCCAGGCTCTGAACTTCTCCCTTTTTCAAAGTTTAACTTCTGTGCCTCTTCCTGACATGGATAATAAATTCTTTTGTTCATTGAAACTGAATTTCAAGAAGAGCACTTCTTTTTATGCACACGCAACTGGGAGCCAATCTTGGTTATTAATTACAGTGAGATAAGGGCTGGCACTGCAAGGGACGCTCTCCAGCTGAGAGTTTGGATTATTTATCCCTTGGCCCAGTGATGTCCAAGTCCACCTTTTATCCTTGAGGGTGTTCCAGCAGCCAGTTCCTTTCTTCTCCAGTACAGAACTGTTGCTTTTGGGTTAATTCCACTCATTCTGAAGAGCCTCTTCTTGCCTCTTCTTCTCCAACTTTTGACAGTGAAGTTACTGAAAATTGTCAGGACCTGCTTTGGAGGAGGAGGAGGAGGAGGAAGATTTAACTAACACCTGGAATGATAAAATATTTCAGCTTCCTCTTTCATTTTTTATTTGGGCATAAACCTGAACCATTTTTATATTCATGAGCTGCAGCAGCTTCCCAGGTGATAACAAAGCATTGCCCAGCTTCCAGCCAAGAATTCATCCTGCAGGATTTTTTCCTATGGAAATTCTCTCTTCAGAGTAGTGATCTTACAACTTGTTACTTCTTCTTGTCAATATGTTAATAAATATATTTTAAAAATTAACTTCATTAGATAAAAAACATCTTCATTTTGCTGTTTGCTCTTGGCACTAGAGGTGCTGAAATATCCTGCAAAGTGCTGTCAGGTTTGCATGACATTTGATTTGCAAATGAAGATAGACTGTAGTAATGATTGTAGTTGTGGGAGTAGGAGTAGTAGTAGAAGAAGAATAATAATAATAATAATAATAATAATAATAATAATAATAATAATAATAATAATAATAATAATAATAATAATAGTGATGATGTTCTGTTGACTGTCACTGGGATTTCTCCACTGACCTATGTAGGAAGTGTTTTATCCAGTCACAGAAAGATTGATCAAATCAAAAATAAATTGGAATTTCAGTAATTCAGAAATCAACATTAAGTCGCTCCATCTCTTCTTTGGGATGTTCCTTTATGGAAAATTGGAGGAATTCCTGGCTTCCTGAGCCCCCCTGATGCCCAGGGGTTGTTTAATTCCAGCTCCAGTTGAACATGTTCCGTGCTCTGCTCCTTTTCCAGTGGCAAACACAGCAGAATTTGTATTATTTATTCTTTGTTGGTATTCCCTGGAATTAATATAAGGGAAAAATGAGAGTTACAATTTAAAGGAAAATAATGGTATCTGGAGTAATGAGATTGTGCCAAAGCTTAATTAGATGGAGCAGATTGAATACATTGCAGTGATGTCTGAAGGCAGCATCATTAAGCTGGAGGCTCAGTCCTGCCTGAGTTGGAACCAGTTTTATGTCCATGAGGAAGCAGCCTGGGATGGCTCTGCACCACGTTAAATTGTTCATTTTGGGGGAGGATTTACAGATCTCCTGGTATTTCCAGCTAACAAAAGCACAAGGCAGAGCAGGGCTAAGGAGGGGATAAAGTGGTGATTCTCTGATCACACAGATGAGCTCGATTTCAATCTTAGTTTGTGCTACAGCTCAGTAATTGAATCACAGATCTCCAATCCATATATTTTGGAGCAGTGCAGGGTGTTCATTTGTGTGCTGGATTCAGCTCATTTATAAAATCTCTTAATGAAGTGCTTGACCAAACACTGACAAAGACACTGAGGGGCTGAAATTCCTCCTTGGCTGTGCTGGGTGCAAGTGCAGAGATGTCTCTGTCATCTCAGTTTTAAATAACAATAATATAAAACACACCTGTATATGTGTATATACTTGATTTTTATGTATATTTGCTTATGTCTTAAAAATACTTTCATATTTTAATTATTTTTCTCATTTTCTTTCTAAATTTAATTTTAGTTTTCCCATTTAGATCCTTTCTTTCTCCTCCATAATTCTCCTGTGGGGGTGATCTGACCTTACACTACAGATGCATCCCAGTGGCATCAAATTTTCCCCTTTATTAATTTATTTCAATATATAAATAAATAAACTCTCTTAGCATCCTGATAAATTTATGTACATATTGAAATATTTATGAATGTGTGTACATATTGATATCTTTATATAAATACATCAATATGTTCATAAATAATCACTTGGCAACATATTGCCCATATATAAATATTTAAATATTTATAAATAATGTCTGTTTCCATCATGTTGGATTATCTGGAGGCTTCTTTTCTCTTGGATACCAAACTTCAGCTAAATCCTAATTTTTTTTCAGGAGAAATGGCTACGTATCTGTAATTCAGTCTAAACCCTATCTAGCTTGTTTGTTTGAAATAATTCTGCCTTTTTTTATTTTTAATTGACCAGCCTGAAGGAAAATAATATTTTTATTTGCAGTAGTGAACTTTCTTTTTCAGTATTGGTTTTGGGGGTGGGGAAAAAACAAATCCAGAACATGTCAGGAGGGTTTTTCAGCATTTTTGGGGACTCTGAGGAGACACAAATCTCTCCCCCAGCCCTCTCCAAGGAGCAGCTCGTTTGTCTGGGCATTAGCTGGCAGCTGCACAGCATAAATTTGGAGTTTGCAGGGGGAATCTCATGTTTGTTTTGAAAATGGAGATCAGGCTACCAAGGAATAATCAGTTTCTTTTTCAGCACCATGAATATGTAGTGCCCTACTTCTCCTGTGCCATTTGGTTTTCTCTTTCAAGCTTGTCAGGCCAACTCCTTTTGCAATTTAAGAGATGTTTGAGAAACTCTAGAAGTGTTTTACAAACTCTATAAGCTACAGTGGGTACTGAATTAGCATTTTGGAAATAGAGCAGTGAACAATGTTCTACAGACTGTCCCTCCCCAGCATTTCTGTGGTGCCATAAGTGGAATTTTTTTTGCTTCATGTTTTTCTTGACCTTAAAGTTAAAATACAACCAGTTGCACGTCTGGCTTAGACACAACGCTGTAACTTTAAAACTTTATGTCTCTATAGTGCTAATAAACTGCATTTTTAATGATCTCTTGATTGTGAAAAGATATTTTAAAGACAAGTGATTTTATCCCAAACACTCCCTCTGTTTCTGCATATGCTAATTTCCTTGATTAATTTGGAGAACATCTGCATAGAATTCTGTACACTTACCAGTGGTGAGATCACTCTGCTTTTCAAGTATCAGCCTCGAATTTCACTTTCCAGACAGACTCAGATTTTGTGTCTAATTGGGATGCCAAATATACAAAGGTACCCCAGAAGTGTGTAATTATGTAATTTTCTCTTGATCTTTCAGAGTCTTCCTGCGAGCAATTAATCAGTATGCAGATATGCTAAACAAAAAATTCCTTGATCAAGCCAACTTTGAGTTACAGGTAAGAAAAACCTCCCAGTTTGAATGGAATAAATGATATTAATGTGATCAGTTTCTGCTCTGTGTGGTTTTGGGGGTCATTCCTGGTTTATTCATGGCTGTGAGCCCCAGTTAGCCCAGTAAATCATTCCAGGCTCAGCAGGTGTTGTGATCCACTCCTGACTTGTGGGTCTTGTCACAGAATCACAGAATCACAGCAGGGTTTGGCTTGGGGTTCTGCCTGAATCATCAAAACACAAAGAATTGGCATTTGGAGCTGGGAAATATTTGTTGGAAACATAAAGGCAACGAGGAGCTGTATTAAGAATTTATCAAGAAACACCATCTCTGTGGTGTCTGCTCTTTTCTCCTTTAAATATTTATGTGCATAATTTAGAGACTTTTAAGTTGTTTTGTAGGTGTGTAGAGAAACATTTCAGAGAATTAATGGAATTTCTTCTTGTCATTTTGGGGGCTTTCAGCTCTGGAACAACTATTTCCACCTGGCTGTTGCTTTTCTCACACAAGAATCTTTACAACTGGAGAATTTTTCAAGTGCTAAAAGAACAAAAATCCTTAACAAGTAAGTCCTGCTCGTCATCTAAATCATGGCCAAGAACTCGAGGTCTAATGCCATAATTTCAGTTTAATTTCTTTGCTAATTCTATTCAAATTGAGATGCAATCAGGGGATAATGAAAGGTTGGGTTGAAAAACATGAATCAAGTGTTGTGTGTGTTTCTGCCCTGGCATGGAGATGTGAATTTCACCATTCATTAGGGATGAGTTCAGTGTTTGCTGCTGCAGGATGCTCAGAAAGTCAAGATTCTCATGTTCACATGTTATAAAACTGCATTTTGAAAGCACTTCAGCTTTGTGCTTCTTCTAATCTCATTTTATGTCTGCTCTGTCTTGTTCATCCCTGCCTTTGTTGAGAGGGAATTTTGGTGCTCCAGCCTTTTCCACTGGGGGATCCTTTTCCATCCCTGAGGGATGGGGTGGGGTGGGTGCAGCCATTTCCAGCTTCTGAGGGATCATTCCCTGCCTCCAGCCACCCCACTGCCAGGCAGAGTCCCCCAGCAAAGGAAAGCTGTCAGAAGGGGGGAAAGCCTGGAAATGAGAGTGGAACACAAAGATTCTGTTTAAAGAGAATGATTAAGGGTGGAAAACCTCTAAGGTCATGGAGTCCAAGGCCACCAGTGCTCCAGGTCCCCCAGTGCAACATCCTTAGTCCCTCCAGGGGTGGGAAACTCCACCTCCACTACCAATTCCAATGCCTGACCACCCTCTGAGTGAGGAAGTTTTCCCAGCTCTCCATTTTACCTCCCCTGGCACAACTTGAGGCTGTTTTCCCCTTCTCCTGTTGATATTTCTCCTGCCTTTTATTGGTGTTCCACAGTAGTGACCTTATCACTGCTTAACTAACCACCAAGCTCTGAGAAGAGCCAGTGTTGTGGTTCCAGACAGAGTGTGTGGATTCTTTTTGTGTTTGGGAAGAGCAGCTGGAAAAGCCAGGTGTTCCCACAGCCAGTGAGGTCACAAAAATGGGGAATTTCCAGGCTGTGATTCCCTGAGCAAGCACAGCTCAGGCTTCTGGTGTGTACATTAAATAAAATGTATCTGTATAGAGATAGAAAATGCATTTTCTATCCCTTCAGCTTCCCAATCCAGGCCTTTCTATCTATTATTATGATAAGAGAAATCCCAGGGGGAGTGGGGACAGTTCAGCACTGCTGCAGTGGTTTGGTTTAAAGGCTTTTTGCTCATGTGGCTTTTGGGTTTTGACCAGAAAATTCAGGAAGGGCTCCACATCCCATCCCTTTTTATGGGAGCCAAGTTTTCCCTGCAAACTCCACCACTCCTTCTGAGTTTTGAGGTGTTTCCTTTGGAAGCTCTGCTCTACCTGAGCCTTAAAAGAGAATTTTAAAGCACTTTAGGATCTGCTCTTCCTGGGACTCGTGGGGCTTCCTTGATGAAACAGGAATATTTACAAGTTCAGTGGAAAAGTGGTGTCAAGCAGAGCTCAGGGTTTGGGGTTTGTGCTATAAATACCATAAATAACATTATAGATAAAAGGTTTTTTAAGGAAACTGAGCTGGTGTTGCAGAGCCAGGTGTATTTTATTTGAGCTGGTATTGTAAAGGCAGGTATATTTGATTTAGGATATTGAGATGGTGTTGCAGGTAAATTTTATTTAATTAAATTTAGAATCCCTTTGCTCTCTCTGCCCAGTGTTAATGAGCACCTGTGAGGGCATTTTAGTCCAGCTCACACTCCTGACCTGAACAAAGAGCCAAAAGCTGAGCTGGAAATTGCTGTCAGATGCATTTGTGGGCTGATAATTCCTCTTTGTCAGGATGGGAACCACAGGCACAAATTTTCTTGGAGTGATTTTTATAATAAACAGAGCAGTTTATCTCACTGAAGGAATTCAAGGAATCAACAGGCATTTCTCACTGCTAATATAAGTAAATAAATTAAGTCGTTTGAAGTGGTTGCTTAATAAAGTTTGCAAAATTGTAAATCTTTGTTTATAATGAATTTGCAGATTGTTATTTTCAGTTTAATCAGGTTTTGGAGACAGGAATCAAGACAAAAATTCGAGATTCAATAAATGCATGGTCTGGAGGCACTTGCATTGCTGTGTGAAGGCACTTCTGTGTCAAAAGGGATGTAATTAATCAGTTAATTCAATATCACACTCACCCATCTTTTTAAGTACATATTTCAATTAAAACGTCAAATATTTAATAATTAAAATTTAATTATTGTAATTTGTAGGTTTTGCTAAACATTGCATTTAAGCATTAGATAATAGCAGATTCTTAATGATGCCGAGGATTCCCTTTAATCCGTGTTAATGACTGGGTGTCTCACTGTTATCCCCCAGAAATCCTACAAGTTGCCAGATATTACAGTTTGGCTCATCTTGTTATTGAAGTAATGATCTTTAACTTGCAGATATTCCATGCAACAAATGCATCCTTGGAGCTCGTCAGGGTTCTGATCCCATCCTTCATGAAGGCATTGGGATGATTTCCACTCGTTAAAGCTTTCCTGTGGAGAGGGAGAGGAGTGGAAATGACCCTGGTGGGACATGGGAGGTGTTGGTGCACCAGCTTTAGGGTGGGTGGGCTCCCACCTCTGCCTGGGACCATGGAATGTTGGAATTGCTGAGGCTGGAAACCTTTTTTCCCCAAATTTTGATGTTGACAGAAGGATTGCTGAGCTGGTGGGGGTAGCCAGGTCACCTCAGTAGTGTGGGTCCCATTTGAGAACCTGTTCTGGAGTTTCTTCCCTTTTTGAAGGCTGAGAATGTGATTTGGAAATGAGATTTATCTGCTTGATGGTCTTGGATTGGTTTTGTTTTAATGCTGGTTTTCATTTCCTTTCCAAGGTACGGGGACATGAGGAGGCAGATTGGGTTTGAGATCAGGGACATGTGGTACAACCTGGGTAAGTATCCTGAGCATGTGTTCCCTTCTGTGCTCCCCCAAAACCATTTAGAGGGATATTCCTGGAAAAATTCAGTGCCTGGTTGGATGGGAATTGGAGCAACCTGCTCTAGGGAAGGTGTCCCTGCCCATGGAATGAGATGGTCTTTGGTGTCCCTTCCAACCCTAACCATCCCCTGATTCTCTGAAATGAATTTGCTTTCTCTTGAAACAAAAGTATGCCTGCAGAGAGCTTTTAGAAATCAGGTGATTTAAGAAATCAAGCCACCTCTGCACATTTAATTCACCATCTGGGTAGGCACATCACTCTTGTTAATATTTATTTGCCTGTGTTTTTTGTGGGTTTCAGCCTCTTTTGAACACAAAGCCATTGCTACGGTGCTACCTATTCAATGGGGATTTTTTTCCCTTAAAAATATCTATATACACACATATTTCTATTTACTCACTTGAGGATGCAGTACCTGGAACTGTAGCAAAATGCACATGTCCAAGGGTTCTCAATACCTCAGCCTGGAATTCTGCTTAAACTCTGCTTTCCAGCCTCAGTGTCTCAGGAAAGCCTGGAAAGTTGGAGCTCCCTGGAGCTCGTGTGTAGGTGAGGCAGTTCTGCCTCTCTCCAGCCTGGGCTGCTCCCTGGGTATAATTTGCCTGTACAGGGATTGAATTTCATGAGAAACTCAGTATTTACTGCGACCTGAGTGTACTCGTCTGTCAGATTTCATTTTCCTGAGCTTAACAGCACAGACACTTCAGCTCTTCTGAGTTTTATCAAAACTTCCTTAAATGATCAGAAATAAAGCGTTTGCCACTTCCCTTCTATCTCTGGCTGAGCTGTTGTTGCTGGGAGTTGAAAAACCCCAGCATTTCTAAGAGAAGAGAGTGCCAAGGGTTCATAAGTATTTGATATCACAGAATTTGCATCCTATCTGCTGGAATGATGAGAAAAGGCTTCAGAGAGCAGCTGAGTTCACTTTTATTAGAAGCATCTTCGGTGAATTAAGTGTCTGGAGAGCAGATTAGAGCTTAGTGCACGGCTGAGATGTGACTTGACAGGCAGGTAATAAAATCAGTGTCGTGCCTGCTGCTGCATCACCCAGCGTGGGCTGCTGGCAGCCTCTGGGTGAGTAATTAGCCAAATCCATCCCTCTTCCAGCCCCACAGTCATGGAGCCATGGAACTGGTAAGGTTGGAAAGGCTGGTCACTGGGAAGGTCTGAGGGCACACCCTGAGTGCTGTGCCCAGCTCTGGCCCTCAGCCTGGGAAGGACCTTGGGACACTGAGCACATCCAGAGGGGACAGCGAGGCTGGAGAGGGGCTGGGAACACAAACCCTGAGAGGAAGCCCTGGGGGAGCAGGGGGTGCTCAGCCTGGAGAAAAGGAGACTCAGGGGTGCCCCCATCACTCTCACAGCTCCTGAAAGGTGCCTGTGCTCAGCTGGGGCTGGGCTCTGTCTGCAGCAGCACTGACACAACCAGAGCACACAGGAAATACAGGTTGGATATCAGGGAAAAGTTTTTCACAGAAAGGTGATAAAGTTCTGCGATGTTCTGCCCGGGGAGGTGGTGGAGTCCCCATCCCTGGGTGTGTTTAACAAAGCCTGGATGTGGCACTGGATGCCAGGGTTCAGTTGGGGTGTTGGAGCTGGGTTGGACTCGATGGTCTTGGAGGTCTCTTCCAACCCACTGATTCTGGGAATTCTGGGAAAAGGTCGAGTCCAGCCCAGCACTGCCAAGGTCACCACTGCTCCGTGTCCCCAAGTGCCACATCCACATGGATGGTAAATCCTTCCAGGGATGGGCACTCCAAACTGCCCTGGGCACTGTGCCAGGCCTGCACAAACCTTTCCAGGAGGAATTTTCTCAATATCCACCCTGAGCCTGCCCTGGCCCAGCCTGGGGCCGTTCCCTCTGCTCCTGTCCCTGTCCCTGGAGCACAGCCCGACCCCCCCGGCTGTCCCCTCCTGGCAGGAGCTGGGCAGAGCCACAAGGGCCCCCTGAGCCTCCTCTGCTCCAGGCTGAGCCCCTGCCAGCTCCTCAGGGATTCTCCAGCCCCTGCCCAGCTCTCTCAGCTGCTCCTTTTCTCCCCTCTAATATTTCTGGCCTCCTTGGATTCTTATGGATTCTTAAACTTTTCCCAGAATTTACTGGGCTGAAGGCAGAAAGTTTGACACAGACTTTTCCATCCAGCTGCTGTTAGCTGAGGTTATTTTATCCAGGCTGGGCTTTGTGCAGTGCCTTGTGCCTTTCACTACTGCTGCTGTCACTGGCTGCTCTTTCCAGGTTATTTAGTTGCTCCAGGGTTCAGTTTCTCACCATTAACAAGGATAATAATTTCCCCTGCAGTTTTGGGAATTGATTGGCTCAAGGGGTAGTGTTTTCTTCAATATTTCTTTCTGTGCTGTCATGAAAGCCTTTTATTTTTAATGGATTTTTTATAAATGGAGATTATCCAGGTAAGATCCCTCTGTGATCTCCTCAAGCTCTAATATTTGTTATTCTCCAAGATCCATTAATGGGAACATTAATGCCAAAATCCCACATGTGGAGGGAGTGGGGAAATTGCTGCTCTTCCCAAAAAAAGCTGGGAGGAAAGGTAAATGTGAGGCAGGACCCCAGTCTAAGGCAGCCTTTGTGCTTCTCCTGAGCTGCACCTTGGTTTTCCTCTTGTCACACAGAGAGTCCATGTTAAACTCATGGATTGTGTTTCACTTGTGGCCCCTCACCAATCTCATCTGTGTCACAGCATCAATTAAGAAGGAATTCCAGCTTCTCCCTGCATGGGAATCGATTGGGGAGTGCCTGACACTTTTATCTTGGAAGTTGCACTGCATTAATCAAATTATTCATGTGTATGTTCAGAAACCAAAGCAGAAGGGAAGGGCTGGAATTCTTGAGCACAGGTTTTTTATGTCTGTGCCATTGTGCATGAGATGGGATGAAACCAAACCACCCTGACTTGTGATTTATGGATTAAGGGGTATAGAAAAGCCTCAAAAATGAATGTTTTGTCTCATCGGGTTTTGTTTCTAAATACCATGATTAACACATGATGCCTGCTGAGTTAAAATTCCCCAGCTGGGAGCAAGGCAGTCCTCCAGCCATAATGCACATTTAAAAGTATAATTTTTTTTCTGAAATTCAATAGTAAAATAAGAATTCTTAAAGTTTTCACTTGGCTGCCTGTTTCTGATGCAGGGGAGGCCTCAATAATCACACCTTCCTATTTTTATGAGCAGGAAAAAAAATAAAAGAACATTTATAGTGCAGAAGAGCACTTTAGAGGCTTTTTTTCCTTCCATACCACAACCTGAACTTTAAAATGTGTTACTTTGAGTCAGTGTTTTGTTGAAACTGGGGCTTTTTAAACCTTGCTGAGACATTAAAGCATCAAAAAAGCATCAAACAGGCCGTGGCCTGTCTTGGAGATGCAGGAACTCAAAAGCCACACACTGGAGAGGGTTTTGTGATGCAGTTTAGCAAACAGAACCTGTGCACAGGCTGCAGTGGTTGGTGGCACCCGCAGCTGCCTGGCAGAGGAATTGCAGTGACATTTCAGGTGACATCCTGGAGGGAAGGGTGGCCAGGGAAAGGCAGCTCGGAGGTGTTGGTGACGTCTGAGCCAGCTGGGGGGCGAGGGAGAAGAGGAGCTCCTCAAGGTGAAGGGGAATGGTTGCTGGTGCCCTCCTGTGAGTGCCACCATCCCTGCCAGGGCTTGACGTCACCAAAGGTGTCTTGACAGGGCCCTCGCTGTCGTTGGAGGGAAGGCCAGGGTTAAAAATAGCCCTGAACTTTGGGAGTTACATAAATAGAAGTCATTGCACATAACCCTCTCTGGATTAGTCAGGCGTGTTCCCAGCCTGCCCAGGGCACAGGGGAGGCTGCTGGCAAATTACTCACAGGGCTTTGTGGCCCAGACTGAAATGGGAAGAAGCTGGGAAATGAGAATTTCACTTTGTCCAGCAAGGAGAGCACCTTAGGTTTGGTTTGTGAGGAAGCTGGGAAATGAGAATTTCACTTTGTCCAGCAAGGAGAGCACCTTAGGTTTGGTTTGTGAGGAATCTGGGAAATGAGAATTACACTTTGTCCAGCAAGGAGAGCACCTTAGGTTTGCTTTGTGAGGAAGCTGGGAAATGAGAATTACACTTTGTCCAGCAAGGAGAGCACCTTAGGTTTGGTTTGTGAGGAAGCTGGGAAATTAGAATTTCACTTTGCCCAGCAAGGAGAGCACCTTGGGTTTGGTTTGTGAGGAATCTGGGAAATGGGAATTACACTTTGTCCAGCAAGGAGAGCACCTTGGGTTTGGTTTGTGGCAAGGTCCCTTCCTGCTGTGTGAGCACGTCCCATGGCCAGGCACAAGGTGCTGCAAGGGGAAGGTTTTGCAGGTTCCAAGGGGGCTTTTTTTGCATGTGGCTCCTAAAGCAGCTTCACAAGTTGGTTTTCAGAAGAGACTCCTCGATTTCCTCCCAGACTTGTCACATTTGGAGTCTCTGCGTGGGAGTTCCCACATTCCCTCAGGGAGGAAAAAGGTGAATTCCTTGCTGGGTTGTTTACCAGACAGGGCCAAGGATGCCCTGGGGGGCCAGGGGAGGATTGTTTCCCTTCCTGCTTTGCTCCCAGTGCTTTCTTTAGAGGCCCAGTATGTCATAGGATCACCTGTCACAGCAAACCCATCTGTGTCACTACCGATGTACTGGGACAGATGTCACCCAGGGCTCCTGCCCAGGGGCTTCCCCCAGAGCTGCAAACAGATCCTCATCTCATTGAAGATTCTAGTCTTGTGTGGATTGTTCACATCTCAGGTTCAAAAGATGTTCCTCTTCTGAGGGAATTCCTGTGCTTGAGGCAATGGAAGAGCCCTCTGTGGCACAGGGAGAAGTCACAGTGATGAACAACTTTTGTCACCGTTATTTGTTTTCTGCAGTCTCGACTCTGACACTCCTCAGGCATAGCACAGGAAATCTGTCACCTGAGAGATGCAATGGAATCATCCTTGTAGGAGACTGAGGGAAGCTTTAGGCCTCTCACTTGATATTCCTGAGCAGTCCCAGCACTGCAGCAGCACCCAAAGTCACCATTTTCCTTGGGTATTAATTTGCCCTGATCTGATTGCTAATGCTGATAGGATTCAGGAGTTTGCCAAATCAAGGGAGTTCAATTATATCTGCTAAAAAAAGAAGCGTGTTTTGGTGGTAAAGGATCTTTCTTGATTACATTTGTTGAGATTTATGTTAGTTCTGGTCAAAGTGAAACTACCAATTAAAGACTTCACTGGTTACTGTCACAGTGGTGTAGTGCAGTGGAATAAAAATGAGTTGAAATCTGTTTGTGTCCTGGACCACTGGTAACTGCAGTGGGAAGCAAGAGTTTGGGAGCTGGAGGGAACTGAGGACTGGACTCCAAAGAACCTGGTCTGAAGCACCATACTGGGCACAGGAACAGTGTGTGAACCTGGGTGTGAACATCCCTAAGAGGGCATTTGTGAGGAACATCTCCAGTTGTGTCCTGAGCTCCCAGTGGATCCCGGCCTGTTGCTGATGGAGAAATGGCTTTGTGTTTGTGTTTCTTAAACTTCTGCCTGGAGCTCTCAGGGCTGTGCTGCTCCAGGACCATGGTCCAGTGAGGTGATGGGACAGCAGCACAGGGTGCCCAGAGCAGCTCTGGCTGCCCCTGGACCACTGGGAGTGTCCAAGGCCAGGCTGGAGTCACCTGGAATAGTGGAAGGTGTCCTTGCATGGCAGGGGTGGAACTGGATGAACTTAAATGTCACTCCCAACTCCAGCCATCCTGATGATTTTTCCATGGACTTATTCAGCAGATAATTTGCAGCACACACACTCTGCATCCATTGAGCCAATAATATAAACAGTAACCTGCTCTTTTTTCCAGTATTTATTAGGCACCACGCTCCTGCTAGGCTTTAATTTCCCTTCCCTGTGTGGAGCAGAGCAGGGATGGGGGGAGGAGCAGCTTCCTCTTGGGAAGCCAAATCTGCAGTCAGGTTTTGCAGGCAGCTCAGCTCCGAGGAAAGGAGACATATTGTGGGCTGGCTGAGCTGTGCTTTCATGTCTCGAGGCTCTGTTAGGCTGCACTCGTGGTGACACTTTGATAGACTGACACCGAGAACATTTTGTTCACACAGGAGTCTAAATAAGTTAATACAAGTGATGTGCCTTTTAGCCTCCCTCCCTGCCAGCCACACATTGTGTTTTAAAATAAAACCTGGAAATCTGGGTGTGAAAATATGTCGTGGGAAATGTGGCGAGTCTCAGCTCGATGACTGATTCAACTGCTCCTCTTGATTTGGATTTAGACAATACCTCCTCTCTTGTGGTGGTAATAATAATAATAATAATAATAATAATAATAATAATAATAATAATAATAATAATAATAATAATAATAATAATAATAATAATAATAATGTGGTCAGCATCATCAAATAAATAAGAATAATAAAAAAGTGTTTCAGTAGAGCCAGGTATTAAAACATGCTTTGACATGCTCCATAAGCATATTAATACAGCTTTTACATCTTTTACCAAAGCCAGGGGTTGTTCACTCTGAAATGCATCTTTTCTCCTAAAGGTCAGCATAAAATCAAGTTCATCCCAGAAATGGTGGGGCCAATCCTGGAAATGACACTGATCCCAGAAACGGAGCTGAGGAAAGCCACCATCCCCATCTTCTTTGACATGATGCAGTGTGAGTTCCACTCCACCAGGAGCTTCCAGAGGGTAAGCACAGAGCTGCAGACATTTAAAGTCAGGAACATTTGGCTCTTCTTTGACAAAACATAAGGAGTTTTGTTATTTCTCATTTTTCTAAGGGATAATATAATTATGGATTTGCTTATTTCCTACAACTCCTCAGGGGCTGTGCAGTTTTCATCTGTTGGTTTGAAGTGGTTATTGAAGGAGAAATTTGCATGTAGTAAATGAAACCTTTGGTTATGGCACAGGAGCAAAGACAGATGTCTTAAATTGTCACTGTGACTCACACAAGGAGTTTGTTCCTGAGATAAATTGGACATAAAGAAAGCCTGATAATGTGGCAAAAGTATAACCTGTAAGGATTTATCATCTCTTCTCTCTTATAATTCTGATTTTCCTTACCATTTTATGGATTTTGAAGAGGAAAAAAGCAATCCAACACTGTCAGTGATTCTTCTTGCTCTACAGGCACTGCAAAATCTCAAATAATAATGGAGCATTTTTATTCTATTTGATTTGAACCTGCTGAGGGGAGCCCTTGAATACACACACACCATCTTTTCCTGATAGCTTCAACTTTTGAAAGACAAGTGAAGAGAGAGAAAGTTTCCTGATATCATTCATCTGACATTGATTCCCTTGAAACTTTGCCTATGGATTGAGTTTAAGACTAGTTAGGCCAGGTAGGGTTTGGACTAAGCCAGTGGAGCTCCCCACTGTGAGATTTCCTGTCAGTTCAGGGTATGACCTTGTGAATTTTGCAATAAAGCTTGATGTGTGTTGTTTGCTTTTTTCCCTCTCTATTGGCAGTTTTCTTTCTTGGATGAAAACCCTTTATCCTTTTCCATACTTTCCTTGTGAGCTGCTATGGAGAAGCAGCTCTTAATAAATCTGTAGGCAGAGTAAATGAAAATCTGCATGGAGAGACTAAAGTGAGGGAAATGGCATCAGCTTTATTGCTTTGATTTGTTTTGTGCTGGATGGTGTGTGGAGAGGTTGTGAACTGTGTTTTGGCTTCATCCAATTACTGCATAATCATTTTTTCTCATGTTTGACTCCAGTGCTACTGTAAAGATTGAAATGCTCACTGGGATGCCATTTAAACAGTTTCCTGTCAGATGCTCTCTTTTGTTGCTTGTCATTTTTTATTTGTACAATTATATAGATCATGAAAAATCCGAGGGTGACTTTATAGCTAAATTTATGGCCCTCAATTTTCCTGACAGAAGGAAACCAGCTTTGTGTGGAATAGTTGGCTGATTTTAATAAATGAATGTCTTAAATATTTCACTTAGGGAGGTTTTTTTGCCTTTCAAGAAAAATGTCTTATCCTTAAGTCAGAGATGTCTGGGGTTGTACTTGACAAAGTATTTCCTGTGGCAGTGTAGCTTCTTTATGGATGTAACATTGACAGGACAGGTGCAGAGGAAAAAAAAAAATCCCTTTTCCATGTGTTTGGAGGAACCAGCCACATCCTACAAGGAATAATCAATCTCTCCATTGATCATGCTCTTCTGAGTTTGCTGAGTATCTCAGGTTGGCCTTTGGGGAATGAAGATCACAGGCTTGGCAAAAGCAGAGGGTTGGAGGAAAGTCTGGGCTGGATGGGACCTCTGGAATTAATCTGGGCATTAGGTTGGGTTGCCTGGGACCTCCTGAAGCTCCATTTGGAGTATCTCCAGGGAGGGTTGTTTGAGCATTTCTCTGGGTGAGCTATTCCAGTGTTTATTCCTGGCCTTTGGAAGGTGTCCTTGCCTGTGGCAGGGGCTTTGGGATGATACAAATCCCTTCCAACCCCAGCCATCCCAGGATTCTGTGATTCAGACTTGCTGCTTTTATTTCCTGATGGAATTCCCTTGGGTCAGCTTGTGCCTGTTTCTGCTTCCATCTCCTCTCTCAGCACCTTTCAGGTGTTGGAATGTTTGAGCTGGATTTTCTCTGGGCTGAGCAAACCCAATTCCTTCAACCACTGCAGGTTCTGCAGCACTCTGCCCTCCTTTAGACCATCTCCAGCTTGCCAGGGTCTCTCTCAGCTGGTGGATCAGAGCCAGACATGGAATTCCAGCCATGGTCCAACAAGTGCAGTAGTCCTGTTGCTGCTCTGGCCATGCACTTGCTGCTGCAATCCAGGACACATTTAGGCTCCATTCTAGGGGGACACTTTTTTCATGTTCACCTTGGTAAATTGTTTTTTTCCAGTCACTTTCTTGCCCTTTGTATACCTGGAAAAACCTTCCATGAGATCCTGATCTGTGGTTTCCTCAGGAACTGAAGTAGGGATGCCTGGTCTGTAGATTCCTCACTCATTTTTTTTGTCTCTTTTGTGTTGAAGTGATAGAAATAGATAAATATATATATATTTTTTTAATATTACCAGTACCTAGGCAAGCTTTGATGCTTAATGGGTCGATGTAATGTGCTGCTTTATATCCTTTAGATGCAAGTACCAATTATCCTTGTCCAGCACTGCTTCCAGAGAGAACTTCCAAATGGCATGGCTGGCTGCTGCTAAACTAATCTGCCAGAAATCCAATTATCTAACCTTATTAGTCACATCAACAAGGGTTTAGGTTGGCTCCACTTCTCCAGCAGATGTAGCAACCTCATGATTTGTGGGGGAGGAGCTGCAGTTTTTTGCAGGCCTCCGATGCTGTGATGGTTTGTGTGATAAACAGGCAGCTTTCCCTGTGGTGGTTTTCATTTCAGGAGGATTTGGGTTTGCCTGCTAAAACCTGGAGCAGACAGCAGAGTTGGTTTTTATTTCTTCTCCCAGTGTATTTAGAGACAGAACAAGATAAATACCCCTTGTTTTTACAGAACTGTGTTAAGGCTGACTGAATTAAAAGCTGGAGGTGCCCATTTTGTCCTCTCCCTCTGAAGGTGCTTTGAAGCCTTTCTAAGACTTCAAAGTAGCCAGTACCTCAAAGCAGGAATCCCATCCTAAAAACAGTGTGGGACTGAAGCTTCCCTGTGGAAGGAACCACCTCCTCCTCCTCCCCTTGGCTTCTCCCTTGGCCGGTTTCAGGAGCAGAGCCTCCAGATCAAAGGGAATTTGTCAGAGCCTCAGAGTGATGAAAGAGAATTGGTTTGATTGTTCAGAGCCTGCCCAGGTGAGTGGGCTGGATCCCGTGGTGCCAACAGGAGGGGAGAGTTCAGGTGGAACAGCCCCTCAGCTGGAATGTGGAATCTGGAGCGTGGAGAGCTCCTGGTGTTGATGCCTGCTGCTCCCAGCTATGGCTTCATTCCTCATTTCCTACCAGCACTCTTGGCATAAATTTTAACTCACCTTTTCTGGACCTGTGTCACTGCTGATGCCACATTCTGCTTGTTTGGAGTTGAGCCTATTTCTGACATTTAACAATAAATCTCAGTACCCCCAAACAGTCACACCAGCATTGTGAGTTTCACGTGTTGGTTATTGGTGAATTTCAGCTGGATTTAATTCCCCCTAGGCAGAAGTTACCCTCAGTTCATCAGAATCTCTCTTGGCTTTCAGAACCTATAATCCTTATTAAGTTTTTTTGCCCCCTGAGCCCTGGGTTAACCTCCCTTTCCCTGTGCTGTGCATTTGCAGACAGGACACAAGTAAATGACTCTTCCAGTTCCTTCACAGGATCCCACTGAACATTGAAATCCAAATAACTAATCCCTCACAGAGGATTGGTTTCAATAGGAATATTTTTTAATTACCTATAGTTGAAGTGTAAATGTGTAAGTATTTTTGGTTTCTGGCCTTTTGGAAAACATCAATAATCCTCTCTGACTCCAGCTGGGGAGCAAGGGAGAAGGGTAATGCAGTGGCCTCCAAGGTGATCTCATCATTTTGAATGGCTCAAGATCTGGTTCCCAGCTGGAATGCTGTGGAAAAATAGGAAAGAAAACAGGTGAAACCTTTGGGAATAACCACCAACTTTCACAGAAACCTCGGAGCAAAGTTTTGCTGTACTTGGGTGCCATTTCTGCATTAGAACTAATTTCTGCTGGTGTGATCTGTCACTTGAATTTTATATGGCAAATTATTATTAGCCCACATCAAAATGAATTTATAGCAGCTTGGAGGGCTGGAAGTCCTCCTCATCTCCAGCAAAATTAACTTGTCAGCCAGTGCTACAAATTCAGCCTTCCTTGAGGTAAACCCAAGCCCAGAAGTGATCAGCTGAGTTGACATCAGATGGCTCACCCTGATTTATTTGCTCCAGGTGGGAGATTGTCACAGACAGAGGAAGCACTGGAGGTGCTCTTTGCTCAACTTCAAACTCTCATCCTAAAGAGAGGCTGAGATCTTGATCAGCTGCGAGGAAAAGTGGATAAAAATGTCCTGTAATCTTCCTGGTATCACCCCTCAGGCTTTCAGTGTCAACAGGAGGATGTGAGTGTGGCCCCCTGAGCCTCCAGAAAGAGCCTCAGCAAGTGGCACTGGCTCTAATGGAAACATTGGAGATCTGGCACTTCTGCATTTGAGACTAAATCCCATCACAATAATTGCTGGCTTATTTATGCATTAAATTAAATGTAATGCATTTATAAAAACTCAGTGCATTAGGGGAAAAAAAAGAGAGAGAAAAGGAAAAATGGGGTTTATCAACAGATGCCAGGTGCAGTGTCCCAGAGACATTGGCTTGTGCAGCTCCAGGGTCACATTCCTGCTCCTGTCATGGGAAGTGATAAACTTCCAAAGCTCCATAAACCTCAGCTGGTATTGCTAAAACCTTCCTCCATGGAAAGACCACAGAAGGAATTGTAACTGAAATAACATTTATTCATTTGGCTCAGATGATCAGCATCACAGCGAGTCCATGAGAAATACCAGGAATGACTGAAGAGCAAAGATCTTGTTAATGATCCTTAAAACCCCCAAAATGCCACAAGTCTGGCTCTGTTCAAAGAGGCTGTTATGGGAAATGGCCCAACAAAGCATGGATTTACAGAGGTTTAGGTAAAACTGATAGTGGGAAGATCCTGGAGATCCTGCATGACAAATGCAATTGCTATTCTCCATCTGAGTAATCTCTTCCTAAAACATACATCACCTGCAGGGCTGGGGCTGGCAGCAAGTGTCATTTTTCACATTGGGTTAGAAAGTCAGTTTTATTCTGGGCTCATTAGGGAACAGGACTCTTGTGACTTCTCTGTTTCATCATTGTGTTGTTTCAGTGTTTCACTCAACTCTGGTACTGTGGGAGCGTGTTTGGCTCTGGGAGGGGGTTGGTGCATTATCCTGCCTTTTCTCATCTTCTGTCATTATTTTAATAATGGATTTATTGTATTCACTGTGACCTGGGGCAGGACCTGAGGGAGCAGCTGGAGCTGTGTCAGGGGAGGGTTTGGTTGGATCTCAGGGAAAGGTTCATCCCCAGAGGGTGCTGGCACTGCCCAGGGGATGGGCACAGCCCCGAGGCTGCCAGAGCTCCAGGAGCCTTTGGACAATGCCCTCAGTGGGGTTTTGGGGTGTCAGTGCAGGGCCAGGAGCTGCACTGGATGATCCCTGTGGGTCCCTTCCAGCCCAGAATATTTTAATGATTCAGACAATGCATTCTTTCTCCACGGGTACATTATGTGCTGTTAATATCACCTGCAGATGCAAAGTACATCTCTTGACATTTACAAAATGTTGGTACTCATTGTTCTTGTGCAGGGGCCCTTTGCTTTTCCTCAGCATCCTTGGGGGTGGCTTAAGCAAGTGACAAGGAAAAAACCTGTGACAAGTGTTCTGTCACCCAACTCCCACTGGGAGCACTGGGCTCCCATTCCCCTGCCAAGGGCTCCCAGCTTGCCCAGTCTCTCCTGCTGAAATCTCTGTCTTTAATCCTGTGGCTGTCTGTGCTTACTTAATGAAGAATTAGGAATTAGGTGACTTCACTGATTCATGGCAGAGCAGCAGGCCTGGGGTGAGCCTTCCTCCACTAACAGTTCACATCCATTCCTAGAAGCAAGAGCTAAAACCCTCTGTAATCATAAAAAATCCAGGGAATCACCAGTTGGTATTTAAAACATATTTTCTTGGCCACTTAGGTTTGCATCTTTTTAATATTGCCCAAATGAAATGATTCTGGAGTTGTTTGAAATTATTCCCTTCCTTTCTGCAGGGTTTATCAACAGCTTGGTCAGGCTGTGTCCTGCAGTCAGTGTCTGTGTGCTAAAAAGGGCTGTCAGGGATGCTGGGGGTGCACCCAGCAGGGTTCTCCAGCCTCAGGTGTTGCCTTTCCTCTCTGAGAGCTTCCAGCATTTTTGTGTTCAGTTCTGCTGCTGGGGACATTCTGTCTCCTTTCTCCCTGCCCTCAATTCCTGTCATTAATCTCCTCCTTTAGTTTTCCATAATGCAAATATTTACACTTCATTTAACAGCACGACCAATGATTCCTTTAACCAAAGAAGTCCTTGTAGGGCAGGAGATCATCGTGGAGAGTCTAAAAAAACCAGAGACTGCAAACTCTAAAAGTCAATCAGCCTTTAAACCAGGGGCTAAACATCTCACCGAGGCACCCAACCAATCTGTGAGGCATTGAGGCTACAGTAATAAAGTGAAATATTTGCCAGCTGATTATTTACGCTTGCTTTGTTTAATTCCAGTTCGAAAACGAGATCATCACCAAACTGGATCATGAAGTGGAGGGAGGCCGTGGAGATGAGCAGTACAAAGTGTTATTTGACAAAATGTAAGTGTTGATCAGCAGCAAAATTTATGTCACGGGGAAGTCAGGAGAGAGAGCAATTAGACTACAATGAACTTTGTAGCCCAGAAATAATTAAAATCTGTTAACGATGCGCAATATTTAAAACTGCACCTGAGTCAAGGTTTTTCTCTGTGTGTGATTAACAAGGCGAACTTAATTGGTTTTTTAGTCTCTTGGAGCACTGCAGGAAGCACAAATACCTGGCCAAGAGTGGGGAGACCTTTGTGAAGCTGGTGGTGAGGCTGATGGAGAGGCTGCTGGACTACAGGACCATCATGCACGACGAGAACAAGGAGAACCGCATGAGCTGCACCGTCAACGTGCTGGTGAGCAGCAAAACCACCACAAACCACCACAAAAACACCACAAATCACCACAAATCACCACAAAACCACCACAAATCACCACAAAATCACCACCATAAACCACCACAAAACCACCACAAATCACCACAAAACCACCACCAAAAACCACCACAAAACCACCACAAAACCACCACAAATCACCACAAAATCACCACAATAAACCACCACAAAACCACCACAAATCACCACAAAATCACCACAAACCACCACAAAACCACCACAAAACCACCACAAACCACCACAAAACCACCACAAACCACTACAAAACAACCACAAACCACCACAAAAACACCACAAATCACCACAAAACACCACAAATCACCACAAAACCACCATAAACCACCACAAAACCACCACAAAATCACCACAAATCACCACAAAATCACCACCATAAACCACCACAAAATCACCACAAATCACCACAAAATCACCACCATAAACCACCACAAAACCACAAATCACCACAAATCACCACAAATCACCACAAATCACCACAAAACCACAAATCACCACAAAACCACAAATCACCACAAACCACCAGAAACCACCATGAATCACAATAAAGCACCACGAATCACCACAAAATCATCACAAAATCACCCAAAAAAATCACCACAAAATCACCAAAAATCACCACATAACTATCACAAAATCACCCAAAAACCCTCCACAAAACTACCACAAAACCACCAAAAACCACCACAAAATGATCATAAACTCACCACAAAACCACCATAAAACCACTAGAAAATCACCACAAAATCACCCAAACCCCCATCACCCTCAGAATCCTGCATCTTTCACAAAGGGCTTGTGTCAAGCAGAGTGTCTGTTGGGATTCTTGGGGAAATTTGGAATGCTTTAGGATTTTTCCTATTTTTTTCTATTTTGATGAAGGTGAATCTGGGAAAATGTGGATTATCCCTTCTTTAATTGTTTCTACAGAAAGATTTAAGCAGAAATGTTACAGGGCCTGTTCATTGACATTTACAGTTGGTGTATAAACAGCTCTGTGCTGAAAACCACTTGACATACAGAATGTTGGAGTTCTCTGCCATTTACTCCCAAAATTCCCATGGATTTGCAATGCCATTTATATTCTGCTCTCTGCTCAGCCCCTTTATTCAAATTATTTGGAGGAATTGGAGGTACTGTTTGATTCACAGCAGGAAAAGCTTGGCTTGTTTTCCTCATTGATGGGAAATTTCCTCCTCTTGGATCCTGAAATTTTGGAGTGTCCACCCCATAGACGAATCTTGGTCCATTTGGGCTGGAGTTGGAAGCAATAATTGTTCCAGTTGTACTCACACACATCATGGTCTTTGGTGGAGATTTAGAAAATGAGATTTTGCAACCCAAAAATCAGCACCCATGAAAAATAGCTTTCAGAGACCCCAAAATAACATGAACTAAATATGATTTTTCCACTGTTTGCCTCTGAGAATTCCAACCTTTCCTCCCCATATCATCATCCAAGCTTTGATTTTGCTTAAATACATGAGGCACAGCCAGTGTTTATCATTGATGTGATCTGGCTGATGGATTTTGTTCAGGAAAGAGCAGAGTAAATAGTTTGCAGTTTGTTGTTTGTTTTTTTTTTGTTTTGGTTTGGTTTTTTTTTTGCATATAATGTAGTTTTTAGCTTTTTTATTTTGCACTTAATGCAGTCCTGGCCTGGTGCAGTGCAGCATTAACACCGCCCCATCTCATCAGCCATGAACAAAACGGTGCCCACTGGAGCAGGAGAGGAGATGGAGGCATCAAATCCGAAATTGGGCATTTATTTTTAGTTTGTTTTTCCTCTCTGCACATCAGAAAGCATCAGAATGTTTGGGAAATGGGCAAAGAGGAGGGACTTGGAGAGTTGTCACAGGCTGGTGATGCAGCAAGTGCTGTCGGGCTGCCTGCAGAAAGGTCACGGCGTCCTCCTGAGCAGAACCCTGCTGGAAAATCCTGCCAGGTCTCCAAGCAGGATGGGAAACAACACATCACAGTCACCACACACTGTGTCAAACTGAGAAAATTCCCTTGGGAAGGTGAAGTTGTTTCTCCTTCCCTTCATCAGAGCGCTCAGAGCCTCCCAGGAGCTGTCGCCATCCCCGTGGGGAGAGGAGCCCTTGGGGGTTTGTTCTCTCCAGGTGTCTCCCAGCAGCATCTCCTGCTGCTGCCTTTGGGCAGCTGGATGTGGAGGCGTTTGCAGAGGACAGATTTTGTGGGTGATTTGCTGCTGTCAGGTGCAGTCACTGTGACACTCCAGGCTCGGGCCTCTGGAGCTGCTGGAATCCTGGGAAGCGGCGCAGGGCGGAATTTTCCGTCGCTTTCGGTCGCCGGGATTTCAAACCTGAGCTTGATTTTCCACTCCCGTTTTCCCTCCAGGGCCCACTCAGCCTTTTCATCATTCTCCAGGTACCTGAAGTGAAATTCATGCCTTTGCAAAAATCCAACCCAGGGCTGAAACTCGGCACAATTCCCACGTGAGGTCTCGCAGAGTTCCTAATTGGGACTTCATTGATCCTGAGCTTTTCCTGGGATTAAATTTATCTGCACTGATGGAGCTTTAACTGGGAGGGTTTGATCTGCATTTATTCCAGTGCTGCTGGGAAAGGGGCTGGAGCCCCAGGAGGGGCTGAGGGAGCTGGGCAGGGGCTGAGCCTGGAGCAGAGGAGGCTCAGGGGGCCCTTGTGGCTCTGCCCAGCTCCTGCCAGGAGGGGACAGCCGGGGGGGTCGGGCTGTGCTCCAGGGAACAGGGACAGGAGCAGAGGGAACGGCCCCAGGCTGGGCCAGGGCAGGCTCAGGGTGGATTTTGGGAACAATTTCCTCCTGGAAAAGTTTGTGCAGGCCTGGCACAGTTTCCCAGGTGGAGTCCCCATGCCTGGAGGGATTTAAAATCCACATGGATGTGGCACCTGGGGACACGGGGCAGTGGTGGCCTTGGCAGTTTGTTTTCTGAATGGAACCCAAAACTGATAAGCAGTTTTATCAGCTGAACTACTGGAATAACCCCTCATTCCTCTCTGAAATGGGGATTCTGTCTTGCATTGTTCTCTTCTAAGGGATCCCTTTTGTGTTGGATTTGCCTCTCTTTTCGTTCTGGATTTGTGCTCCTTTAGTGCCTCCTCAAACTTCTTTAATTTAGCATTGAAATATATTTAATTCAGTGAAAAAGGACTTGCTTGGTATTTTGTTTTCTCAGATACATTTTAAATTTTGGAGGCAAACTTGAAATTAGATTCAGAAATGCCTTGAATCTCTCCCCCAGTTATCATATTTTGCATTTACAATATTTGCACTGTTAACCAGTTTATCTCAAGGCTGGAGGCACTCAGAGGAGAGTGATGCTAATGTGTGACATATGAAACCAGACAAATAACACTAATCTAACTTTGAATTTCCAAGGAAACTGTTAGAATCCAAGAGCAGATGATGTATTGCTGGACTAAGGTTCAGAGTTTTCAATCCATAGAACAACTGTTGCTTAAAAATTTTGGGTTTGTTGTATGTTAGAAAATTTTCAGCTGAAAATGGTTAATGATGTGTGACTTGCAAATGCCAGCAGCACATTTCTAGCAGTATTGTTCTTGCAAATTCTCAACCTCTGCAATGAGACAGAAGCCCTAAAACATTGCAACATGAAACATCCCAGCATTTGATTTTCTGAGTTAAATGACTTGTGTTCCATCACTGGAGGCAAATTTCATTTTGCAGTTTGGAGGCTGACGTTACACAATTATGAATTTTTAATTTGGAGCGTGTTCTGTGTACATTCCAAAGTGTGAAATCAAAGACTTTGTAACCAAATTATGTTGTTTTTCAGAATTTCTACAAGGAGATCGAGAGGGAAGAGATGTACATAAGGTTTGTAAACATGACTGGTGACAAACTGCCTGACACAGGCTCTGTAATTGGGGAAATTAAGTTCATATTAACAGTCACTTGGGGGCTGGAGGAGAGGAGTAATGATAAATCACACCTTGGCTGAACCTGAAGTAATTCAAAAGCTTATCTGCACTGAGAACAGAGTGCTGGAAGTGAAAGTCAGGAGATTATCTCTGTCCCCTTTCTCCAAGTCCTTCGGTTCCATTACAATGAGCACTGAAACACTCAGGAGCCAGAATTCTTCTGCTGGTGAAGAAAACAAATAAGCTGAGCAAAGAAATGATGTTACCTCCTGGTGAGGTACAAAATATGTGACTTGGAATAAAAAACCCCTGTTAAATAATTCCTGTCTGATACTTATTTTAAACTTAAAGCTTTCAAAATCTCTTTTCAGACCATGTAAACATGGAAATATTGTGCTTTGTGTAAACCTCAAGGTTCACAGCCCCCCATTTGTGAATCTGACTGTTGCTTACACTGTTGTGCTCAAGTGATGAAGTTTGTGTTTGTACTGCTATTTTAGGTATCTAAATGTGACTCATGATTCATTCTCAGGTGCTTGTTATCTTTTTGGAAGAGTTTTCAACTTGTCAGCTCTCTTCCTGTTGTTTAAATGGTTTTAATTGGTCTTTTAGAAGTTTGCAAAAAGAACAGGAAATGGCAGGATTGATAACTGTGGACAAACACACAAAGTGATTTCTTATTATTTAGGGCTGCCCTGTTCAGCATCTCTCTAAAGAAAAATTGCCTCTCACTGTCAAACCCCCAGCCAAATTCTCTCCAATTTCTGTTAACAAACTCATGAAACTTGAAAGGATTTTCACTGGCATTTTCAAAATTCAATTTTTAATAGTTTTGTGTGGATTTTTTTAATTGTCAGTGTAAAAATCATCAAACAAATGAAGAGAATTGAGTGAGGTGTGATGATATTGAAGGTAAATAATGAAACTTATTCCTGTGCCCGTAGCTGAACTGTAAAAGTGCTCTGTCTTGCACAACATCTGGGTTGGATTTGTTACTCACCACAAGTCTTGCTCGTGGTGTTCAGCCAAAGATTGGACCCAAAGATCTTGGAGGACTTTTCCAACCTTAATGATCCCTTGATTCCCTGAGTGTCCCTCAAAAACAGCACAGTGGAAATGCACATGGTCCTAAATGTTGTCTGCACACAGAAATGGGAACTTTACCAATCCCACCAAATATTTACTTGTTTGAAGATAGCCTTGAATCCTTGTAATCTTCAAAATAAATGATTGAGTGACACCTTAAGCCCCCTCTTTTTAAGAGCCATTGTTTCTGTTGCTGGCAGGTACCTGTACAAGCTGTGTGACCTGCACAAGGAGTGTGACAACTACACAGAGGCTGCCTACACCTTGCTCCTGCATGCAAAGCTCCTCAAGGTAAGCCCCAAAGCACATCCCAGGTCTGGGAAATGCCAGCAGCAGCCAGGGGGGTGGTTGGCACTCAGAACAGCTGCCCTTGAAGCTGCTGAACTGCTCTGGGTTCTCTTTGCATCCCCAGAGGAAAGCAGCAGTTCCCTGGATGGCAGAGGTGGAGCTGGAGTGAAGGGAATGTGGTCAAGTCAGCCCCACAAAACCCCAATTGCAAATATCCAGACTGTACAATATGTGACAGCCTCTGAGCAGATATTTTAGTAAATGAGCTCTCCACAGATCCTTTGTGCAAGCAGTGCTGGAGCCCCTGCTCGAGTGCTCTTGGGTGTCTGGAACTGAGCTCAGAAAATTGCAGAGGGATTCAAATGGCCTTCTTTCCAAGGTCATGCCTTTCAAAGGTGCATATAATTTTAATGCAGTGTTACCCAGTTTATAGCACATTTGGAGAGGCACAACAATATTGCTCCTCTTCAAGGAGTGTTTGGTGCAGCCTGCAATATGCACAAATAACATGTTACCTGCAGAAAGTGCCTGAGATAAAGCATTTGAGTGTTTAACACTACCCACTGCCAGCCAGAAATGGACTGAAGCTGTACTTCAGAAGCATTAATCTTCTGAAAACATTCTGGAGAGAAGATTTTGGCTCTAACATGCAGCTTTTTTAGGTGCTCATGTCACAAATGTGGGAGCAGGTACCCACTTTGCTCTCCTGGTTATCACTTAGGAAGGTGCTGCTCTTGCCAGCAGACACTTGTGTCATGAAATCACATTTAATACAGCTGAATCATCACTGAATTCCTAGGTTTGTGTTTTAATTTTGAAAAGGAGTTAATGGGAAAAGTAAAAATCTCAATGTGATAAAAATTAAAAGTTTTGGAGGAGTTTGATTTAGTCCTGCTTGTCTTCCTCACATTTCACAATCTGCAGTGAAATCTTTCTTCCTCAGGGAGTGCTGGATCTCTGTCCACCCTCCTCAAGGACATGTCCCCCCCCAGGGGCAGAGAGTCAGGGACAGAATAAATGAGAATTTCATTTTCCCCTTGATGTCCTGCTCACTCCAGTGTATTGCAGCCTCCTGGTCCAGGGAAAGTTTCCCTTGCCATGGCAGGGGATGGAACCAGATGGGCTTTAAGGTCCCTTCCCACCCCCAGCAGCCTGGGATGGTGTGACTGCACCCTGCTGTGCTCATGGTGCCCCTCTTCATCCAGGAAATGGAGCTCATCCTCAGCAGCCAACTGTTCTTGGCAGCCCTGGCTTTAATTTCAGCAATCCCCAGCAAAGTGTCAGTGTCAAATCTCTCTTTTGAAAAGTTGAAAAGGGGAAGGTGTTAAATGAGATCCTTCTGATGGGTGCACTGAGAATTATTCGTACTTCAGAGCTGAGTAAACTGCATCCAAGCCATAAAAAGACTGAATGTGATGCAGAGTGTACATGTGCAATTTAAATTAAGACTCTCTGAGATGTATTTACTGTATTTTAAAATCATTAGAGGGTTATTACACGAGGAAACATCTCTAAGATTCATCTGGAGTGCAAAAGCACTGTGCCTACTTCACATGGATGAACCTTTTAGACAGGATGAAGGATTCATTCCCTGCCATGGGGGCTGTGCTCCTGAATAAATGATGGAATAAACCATGCCATAAAACCTCACTCAGACTTCACCTGGCATGGCCTGCACTTGTTAGACAATTTCCTTCCTGTGACCTGAAATCAGAGTTTAGCCAGCTGTGGCTTTTCTTAGGGGATGTGTTCAGAGAGCAGGTGAGTGTCTCACCAAATGTGCTCCTTTGAATTCAGTGGAAGAGCTCCATGGGAAGAAATAGCCATTTTTCTCTCCTTCTAATGCAAATCGATAGCAAATGCCAGGGATGAATTTGTCACAGGTTTTCATCCCTGAGTGGATGTTTGTTTGTAAGTATAATTTCATTATGGGCTGGAATTACTTTATTATCAAAGTGTATCAATCTCTGGCTCAGTCCCTGCTCCTGCAGCCCTGAGTGGAGGGAGGAGTTGAGTGTTGCCTGAGGAGCAGCAGTGCTGGGGGTGTGTAACTGAGCAATTGAGTTTTTCTGTCAAGCCTCAGGACAGGATTTTCAATGACACTCATCATGGCAGATATTTCATCCCAGTGATTTTAATGGGATCACATCGAGGGCAGGACTGAGAGTGGGTGAGAATTTCACCTTTAAATCTGCAAGAAGGCTCTGTCTGTGGAGGGAGAGAGGCCAAATTACTGCAAGCTGACAAAGCACACTCAAGGAAAGAGACTTTTGTTGTGTTTTCAACCCATTTTCTCAAAATTGAGGTGTTCAAAACTAACAGAAGATAGCAGCTCTAAGCATGCTGAAAAAAATTCCATCACATTTCAGACTCCAGCAGGTTTGTGTTACTCAGAAATAGAGTTCAGAACAGAGCTGTCAGAGGTGTCTGCATGACCCAAACACAAATATTTTGGCCAAATCAAGAAGTGATTGGGTGAAAATTAATAACATACAGGAGGTGAAGTAGCAGTAATTGTGGAAATGAATCTGGGAGTTGCTCAGAGACGCTGTGGCTGCCCCTGGATCCCTGGAAGTGTCCAAGGCCAGGCTGGAGGGGGTTTGGAGCAGCCTGGGAGAGTGGAGGGTGTCCCTGCCATGGCAGGGCTGGGATGGGATGGGATGAGCTTTAAGCTCCCTTCCAACCCAAACTGTTCCATGGTTCCTGTGTTTGACATCTTACCTTTGATCCATCAGGCACTTGCTGGAAAAGCCAGAGCTGCTAATTGCAGGCAAGCTGGATAAAGTTAAATATGCTTTCCTTGCCTCCAGAGATCCTCAGTGAGTTGGAGCCATCCCATTTCCCTGCCTGCAGCCCTTCCCTTTGATTCCCTGTGCAGGCTGCCCTAGAGCAGAGGCTGGACAGAGCTAAAGAATAAAGCAGGGATTGATTCCAAGGATCTCCTCCATGGATCCACCTTGGGCAGCACCAGAGCCCAGCCAGGGCTGCCCCCAAGATGACCCAAAATGGCCCCAAAATGCCCGGCCGGGCACGGGGTCTCTCCCTGGGATCAGCTCTGCTCCATTCCCACCTTGCAGTTCATTGTCCCAGCCCAGCTTTAGCCCAGGCACTCCCACCCTGCTTGTTTTTCTCTCTCCAGCCCACGGGGTTTGTGCTCCTGGCCTGAGATTGGGATCATTTGTCCTTGGTGCCCAGCTGGAGCAGGAATTGTTTTGTCTCCCTGCTCTGTGCAGAGCTCACCATCCCATAATATGAACCCAGACCCACTAAAGCAGCACAGAATGTGAAACACAGAAAAGCCAAACCTGAGGCACCACCTTTGTGTTGATGGATCTGGGCCCCAGGGTTTCTCCCAGCCAAAGTGAAGTGTTCATTGTGTCCCCAGCAGGTTGTACCCATCAGCAGGCCAAGGTCACTCTCTTCAAACTCACCAAGGAGAGCAGGCCACCTCCAGAAGCTCCCTCCAGCTGATGGATGCAATTAGCCTCCAATTACAGCATCCAAATAAATGCTCCTTGTGCCCAAGGAAGCAAAGGGCACAGCTGTGAAAAAACCCTTTGTTGGTGCATTAACTGCAGCACCACTCCTTTAAAGAAAACCTCTCTCTTTTAATTCACTTCAGAACTCATAGCTTTGGATTTGCTTTCACTTTTCCCTTTTTTTTATGTGATTTAGTGGTCAGAAGAAGCATGTGCAGCACATCTTACCCAGCGGGATGGATACCAAGCTGCTACTCAAGGACAGCTGAAAGATCAGCTCTATCAAGAAATTATCCATTACTTTGACAAGGGCAAGGTAAAAAGGGAAGAAAAAAAGTGCAGATGTATTTCATTGCTTTTCTCTCAAACTTATAAATTTAATAGTAAACATAGTTTGCATCCAGTGACCTTCAGGAAGCACTTACAGATAATGATATTACCAAAAAAAAAAAGTCAAGAGAAATCAATGGTACATTTATAACTCATCTCTTAAGGGTAAATATATGGGCCTATGATGCCATGGAGTAAATAAAAAAGTGATGCATGTAATCTGGAGGACTTTTTCTGGCAGTTACAAGAGCTGAGAGAATCCTTCAGCTCCCCTTGTTTTTCCTCATGTACACAAAAATAATTCCCTCAGGGCCTGGATGTCTGTGGTTGATATCATAAATATCCTGGGATGAGGATATTTCATTGCAATTGCATCTTTTAATGCAGAAGGAAATTGCATTTGGCCTTGCTTGGTGTTGGAGAGGAAGGGGGTTAATGTGGGAGACAGGGATGGATCAGTGTTTGGGTATTTCAGGCACGAACTATTCAAGTGTAGAAGTAGGAATCTCTTAGAACATTTCAGAAGTGCAAACTTGGGGTTTAAAAGGAAACAGAATGTTGTTTTCTGGTAGAATTAGAATATTATCCAGCCAGCCCATCCTTTCCAGGTGTGTTTTTAGCAGAATCAGATTAAAATCCTGGAATAAATTTGATAGGAACACTCACTTCTATCATTTTGTTAGAAATGTTGCTTAGAAAGTCAAATTTTATAGCTTATCTTAATGCAAGAATTATAAGTTGTTAATGAGTGATGCTAAAAGTTGTAGTTCTGGATTGGGGTAAAAATTGTAATTCTGGGCTGGGACAAAAGTTGTAAAAATATAATTCTGGAGTGGCTGTTTGGGGCTGGGGCTGCTGGAGGTGACAGTTCCTGCTGCCCAAGAGGTTTTTCCTGGGTGAATGAGAAGAATCTCATTTGAATGAGGGTCACAGCTGATTTTAAATCTTGTTTTAATCTTACATTCCTGTCTGGAAGGAAAACCAGGAGTTGCCTGTTTTTATTTTGTTGGTTCTATTTTGTTTTATTTCATTTTGTTGGTTTAATTTTGTTTGTCTTTATGGCTCCATGTTGGTCCTTTCTGGTGTCCAGGCACTGGGAATTGTTCTGCTGGACACCAGTTCTGTGCAGAACTCAAGTGCCAGGACTCCTGTGTGATTTCTGTGTCTGTGAGATGATGATTTATTTCCAAAGTGCTCTTTCCTACTTACAGATATTCCTTCTCTCATTTTCTGGTCACTCAAACTGGTGATAATTTTTCACATTACTCCATGAAAAGGGAAATAAAAAAATCAATATACACTGAGAGTATTCATCTTGTGTGATTTTGCAAATGTCAGGAAGCTCCAAGTGGAAGTTTCCAGTGTAGATGGAAGGTAATCCTCTCATTTGGGACATTCTGACATTAAGTTAAATCAACTTCTTGCATTCCTTGAGCACTTTGCAAATGTAGCCCAGCAGCTGCTTTAGCTCTCCAGGATCAGTAGCACACCTGAACCAGCCTTTGCTGTGCATTTTTGGGACACTGCACCCATGCCCAAACCAATTTTTGCCTTTTTTGTGCCATTATCACCCAGCTGGGTCCCTGCCTGGCAGCTCATCCCACTTGTTTGGATTTCCCACTTGTTTGATTTCCCTTCCCATTAAGTTACCAGGAGGTGTCAGCAGGAGTCACCAGCCCTGGGCAGCTGTGCAGACACTCCAGGCTTTTCCAGAAGCTCAGGAGTTTTGTTTTCCAGGTGTGAGCCTGTGCCTCTCCCAACCTCAGGAAGCACTTTACAGATTATGATATTACAAAAGAAAAAAGTCAAAAGAAATCAATGGTACATTTATAACTCATCTCTTAAGGGTAAAGAAATGGGCCTGTGATGCCATGGAGTAAATAAAAAAGTGATGCATGAAATTTGGAGGATTTTTTCTGTCAGTTTCAAGAGCTGAGAGAATCTTTCAGCTCCCCTTGTTTGCCTGATGGGAAGCTGTGGATTTGGGAGGGAGGGAGATGTGGCTCTTAGAAACATTGTGTAGAGGAAATGGAGCAAAGGGATATCCTAAAATTGGGTTTAAAACATTGGCTTTTTGTTTTTTAAAGGCTGGTGTAGTTCAGCCTCTCAAAAATCAGGATCCCTTTCTCTTGGCAGAGTAATTTCCCAGCAGAATTCACAGTTTTCTTGTCTATTGAAAGCCAGCCATGAGGCTTATCCCTTAAATATTGGCATTCATGGCAGGTGAATTTAGATTGAATCCTCCCCACACAGGCTGGGATGGAGTGAACACTTCACTGCTGGCCCAGAAGTGCCTGAGAAATTTGTAAGTGAGGAACAAGGAGCGTGGACTTGCCCTGAAGGCAGGAATGGGGCACCTCCTGTGGGCTGAGAACAAAATGCTGGCCCTCAGCAGAGGATCCATTTAGGGTTCCTCATTTTGATTTCTATTTTTAATCCTATTTTTAAAATTATTTCTATTTTTAATTTTAAAGGAAGTTTTGGTTTTTACCTGTATTTGACTTTTGGTCCTTAAAACCAGCCTTGTATAAAGCTGAAGTACAACTTTCTCCTTTAGGGAAGGAGCATTTCTCAGAACCAACTTTTGCATTTTGCACTTGTTCTACTTTATGAATTAGATTCCTGATCAGTTATGCTCTTCATTCCTTTTCTAAGCTCCTGCTTTCCAAAAGGAAAGTTGTTTCCATGATTAGGGATCCTTTTCTCTTCTGGATCATTCTTCACTGCACTGCACTTCCCAGTCTCCATCTCTCTTGGCTTTTGCCCTTAAAATCCTGATCCTCAGTTTATCCCAGCAGTCTGACCATCCCTTGAGCTGCTCTCTCTGTGCTTTCCTGAAGTTTGGGATTTCCAACAAAGCCCTCAATGCAGGGACTTCGCTGGCAATTCTTGGGTTAGAATGTGCCAAGGTGAGAAGGGAAATAGTGATGGGACTCAAGGCTTGGGGGAAGGGGTGACATGCATTCCTGTGGGAAGGAGCTGATGGGAGTCAATCCTGATGAGCTTCTGAATCCAGGGAATGCTCCTTGGCAAAGATGAGGTCTTGTTTTAAACCAGGTTTGTTTGTGGGACCAGCCATGGGCTCAGGGTTGCTGGTGATGCTGCTGCCCATAAATCAGGACAGGTTTTCCTCTGCTCCTCCATAAATTGAAAGTGTTGGTTCTGAGGAGAAAAAAACTAAACAAATGCACACTGCTCATTTATTTCTGCTCCTCCTTTCTCCCCTCCTCCTCCAAGAAAAAGCTTTTACTGCTTACAGCAGCCACAGAACAGAAAATATCTGAAATTACACAGCAAATGCCATGCTTTGGCTTAAAAGGCCTTTTTTTCTGGCTCTCAGGATGACATCAACTGGCTTTTTCTTCCATCTTAACAAGTGAGTGGTGAAAATCACCTGTCTGCCAAAAATCTGTGTGAGGCTGGTGGCCAGCCCAGCCCTGGTGCTGTCCTGCGAGCTGGGAAGGACAGAGAGTCTTGGGAGAGGGAGGATACAGAGTCTGACCCTGTTCCAAATGAATTTATTTATTTATTTCTAGAGTTTCCAACCTGGCTGTATTTTGAATGCAGTGCTGACAATAGAGAAATGCTGAGTTTTAACATTTTATTTAAAATATTAAGCTTTCATGCTGGTTAATTAACACTGCCTGAAATTTAACCAGCTTAGAAAGTCCCTCACACATCAGAACATGGCACCATAATATTCTCATCCCAGACTATCTCACTGCTCCTGACCATTAACTCTGCAGGAGCTCAGAAATACCCTGAGATCCTCCTTTGCTGCTGTTAACCTCCAAAACTAAATTGGATGCTGTAGTTCTTCCTGGCCAACAAGCAATCCAGCTTGAAAAATAAATTAAATCTCTGGGTTTTCCCTAAAACAGATCTCCTGCATCTCCAAAGTCTTGCCCATAACAATTTGCAGCTCATGTCTACACAACTAAATTTAGGCTCTGCACATTTTTCTTACCCCCTGAGTATAAAAGGAGCATTTTCCTTCCAGTATCAGCAGCCTCTCTCCCTGGTCCCCTCTGTAGATAAATTGTTTCTCCCATTAATGAGTTGTACCTCGTACAAATCCTGTGTAGGAGCTCCCTGTACAACTCATTTCTCCAGAAGACTTGCCATGTCCTGGGCAAAGCTGGGAAAGCTTCCAAGGCAGGAAATCTGTGAGGCAGCAGATTGGGAGTTATTGACCTTCAAGAATACAGATTTCATTTATCAGGATCCTGGGCCACAGCCGTGCCGTCCTCACCTGAATAAATTGGCTCTGGAGCAAACAGCTGAATTTTTCAGAGGGTTGTGAGACACACAGTCCCTGGTTCTTTGAAAATGGTGGGAAAATCTCCAGTTTTAGGTTGGTTTTCTGCGATGTTGGAGCTGTTGAGGTGCAGCTGCACGAAGGAAAAGCCAGGTAGTTCAGGAAATAGCCTCAAGTTGGATCAGGGGAAGTTTAGGTTGGATGTTAGGAAAAGTTTCTTCATGGAAAGGGTTGACAAGCAGAGGAACAGGCTGCCCAGGGCAGTGGTGCAGTTCCCACCCCTGGAATTGTTTAAAAAATGCATGGATTTGACACCTGAGGATGGGGTTTATTGTTTAACAGGGTGATGGTTGATGATCTCAGAAGTTTTTTCCAACCTTAGTGATCCTGTGCACTCCTGGGCCTCTGGAGCTTAGGGCTCTTCTCCACTCAAAAAATTGAGTTCCATAATCCCAGTTCTCATTGTTCCTCTGAAGGAACAGCTGGACAGTTGGGAATTCCAAACAGAGATGTTGGAACACAATGAGGTTTCTAAGAGGCACTAGAAACAAAACATGGGTGCTTTTTCTCTTAGGCAGAGGTCTTGGCTGGAGAGGGACCAAGTTAGACTGGCAAAAATGGAAAGAATTTTTTCCCCTTTCTCCCATTTTTGCTGTGTATGTGCAGTACAATGGATTTGCAGTACACTCCTGAAAGTGTTCCCTTAAAGATAATGGGACACCATGTCAGCAGGAGAACTTGTAAACTGACTTTTACAGAAACTTTGAAGGAATTCCAGCAATTTAAGCCAGAAATAAATGTTCTAATTGAAGCTGCTCTGCTGAGAGGGCTGGGATTGTTTCACTTGGAGAGGAGCAGCTCCAAGGAGAGCTCAGAGCCCCTTCCAGGGCCTGAAGGGGCTCCAGGAGAGCTGGAGAGGGACTGGGGACAAGGGATGGAGAGACAGGACCCAGGGAATGGCTTTAAGCTGACAAGGGATAGATTTAGATGGGATATTGGGAATGAGGAATTGTTCCCTGGCAGGGTGGGCAGGCCCTGGCACAGGGTGCCCAGAGCAGCTGGGGCTGCCCCTGGATCCCTGGCAGTGCCCAAGGCCAGGTTGGACATTGGGGTTGGAGCAGCCTGGCACAGTGGGAGGTGTCCCTGCCATGGCAGGGGTGGAAGGAGATGATCTTTAACCCAAATCATTCTGGTGAGATTCCATGGTCTGGTTTTCTCCTGTTCATCTCCACTTCCTTGCTAGGAAGAACGCAGGGATTATGTGATTATTGTCTGTTGTACATGAACTAAATCTGGATCACATTTAATTTGAGGATTCATTTTTCAGGCTCTGGAACATTTACAAAATCCATTATTAATATTAATATTCAGTAACATCTAAAGGCTTTGTTCAGGCTGGAGGAGGTGCAGTGGAAGCAGCTTCTGCTCCAGTGTTTATGGTGCTGACAGACAAGGGTGGGAAGGTAAAAAAAAAAAGTCAAAGGAGATTTAATTCTGCTAAAGTTGTTATTGAGTCAGTGGCAGTGCTGTGGTACCTACAGGCAGAGTGTGTCTGCTTGCAGAATCACTGACTGGTTTGGGTTGGGAAGGACCTTTGAAGGTCACCTGATCCCACCCTGTCAACAAGGACATCTATCAGCTCTCCCAGGTGCCTCCAGCCTGGACTGGAACACTGCCAGGGATCCAGGGCCAGCCCCAGCTGCTCTGGACAACTGTGCCAGGGCCTGCCCACCCTCACAGGGAACAATTCCTAATTCCCAATATCCCATCTAAACCTTTTGCATTCCCAGACCTGGTTTAGGAACACATCTGTGCTCAGCCAGGAGTCAGTGGGAAGAACCAAGGGAGTTTGTTTACAGTGTTGATGCAAATCAAAAATGATTCAGGCTTCAGTTTATTTCCAGCCTCAGTTTGGAGAGGGGCTGGTTAAATCTGGAGCACACAAACAGGGAAGCAGGACAGGGGAAGTGATGGTCACACCAGGTGTCTTTGAAATGAAAATATGCACAAGTTATGGATGACTGAAGTTCAGAAGAAAATGGCACTCAAAATGAGGGAAGGTTAAGTGATTTTGAAAGCTTTCACTTGCTGACTTAACAAACACCTGAATATTAGTTCAGCTCCTATAAATTGGTGCTGTATTGTCCTTCTGAATCAAAATGAACTCATCTTGGTGTGTGAAAATGTCCCCCTTCTTCTGCAACTGTGCCTTTACTCTTAAATTCATGTTAATTTTTGTTTAAAAATAAAAACATGCTCTGTATCATCATGCTAGATTAGATCCATAATATGGATAAAAACATTCAGATCCTTCCATTTGCAAAAATTGCGTTGCAGAGCGTTCAGGCTGCCTTGTAATTTCCTGCAGACGTGATCCCTCATTACCGTGATTGTAATTAGTCCTTCTGATGCGTTTTTCACCTTCAAGGCACTTTACAAACATGAGGCAACTCATGCTCATTCCAGTCCTCTTCCCTGGATAAATAACATTCTGAACCTTGTTGGAGAAATAAGTAAAATCAAGAGGAGGGGTCGAACATCACGAGGAGCTGCGAGGAAAGGTTAATGAAGAGCCAGACTCTGCTCCTTGTGAGCATTCATGGCTTTTTTATCTTAAATTAGGTCACCTCTTTGTCCAGACATGATCCAAGCTGGTTTTTGCAGGACTCAGAAGCTCCTTTCCCCTTGCTCAGTGCAGTTTTCAGCCCTTGTTTGGTCTTTACTTGGGGGGCAGAAATCTCTCTCCGTTCTCCATGTGATGTCCCATGTTTTTCCCTCTGCATTTCCTCATCTCCTGCTCCATCAGCAGCTCCCTCCCTGCTCCTGCTGCTTTCCAGCCATTCCCACTCAGTTTGCCAGGATAACCTTTCAGTCCATCCCTCCCCTTGAAAATTGGCTCCTTTTTTCCAGAGAGGAGCAGGGATGGCCAGTGGGACCCATCTTGCTTTTTGTGACATTGGCATGTTCCACGTGAAGACTTGCTGAGGATTCATCCTTAATGTTTAATTCTTATTTTTCAAATTGGCATCTAGAACCAGGAATTCTTCTAAAGGTCTGATTTTTTCCAGGTTTTCCAGATATGCTAAGAAATGCAGTTTCACCTTGCAGATCAGTAGGCAAAGAGAATTCAGCTGGCACTGATTTTGGGGCTTTGAGTGTGGAATTTCATTAGTGAGGTTTGGGGAACTTTTGGGGTTTGAGGTGTAAAATATCTCTTATTTCCACAGTGCTTTGAAAAGGATGGGATTGAGGGATTTTTATGGGATGGATGCCAGGATCAGTTATTGTGAAGGTTTCCCCAGGTCACATTTCCTCTTTTGCCAGCATCCACCTCCGACCACCTTTGAAAGTTGTGGTGCTTCATTCCAAACTGCCTATCCCCAAAGGTGGATATTTTTGGGGAAAAATGGGCAATTGTGTGTTCAGCCCTTCCCCTCAGCCCTTCTCCATCCACCTGCTCTTGGCTGCTGCATCCCCTCAGGATTCCATGAGGATGAGGAACCGTGTGTCCATGTGTGGCCTCATCCTGAGAGGAGAATGAGGTGGTGTGGCCAGAGGATTTAAATTTAAGATGAAGGCTGATAAAATCTGCATTTCTAACTTATTCTGAAACTCATTTTTATAATAAAGTGAGGTCAGCAATGCCAACCAAATTTCAGCAGCCGAGGTAGATCATCAAGTTTGATCTTAGATAGCCTGGTGTGCTAATTTAAGCATATTTTTGGGTTGGAGTGGTTCTTTATCTTTGGAGTGGAAAAAACAAATGAAAAATGCACATTTAAAACCATTCTTGCTGCTCCTCATTAAGATTGTTGCCTTCTGAGGAGCTGAAGGATATTGTTAAATTTCTTTGGGTCACTTGAGGCGGCTGCTGAATTTCATGGTTGAGGAACGAGAAGAAGAAGAACCAATGGAAGTATAATGAGTATTTGTTCAAAGCAATATCTGCAAATTGCCTGTCCTGTCTAATACAGATTACAGATATTAGAGGGAGAGAAAGGTGATTATGAAATATAATCAATCAGCAGCCTTGCTCCAAAGCCTTAGGTCGAGGGTTTCTTGGTGGACAGGCTGTGTTTGCACATTACTGGATGGGCTGGCAGGGATAATTTCACTTCTGAAGCTCTTTGATCATTTGGCTTGATTGGGATGCAGTAAATCTGCATCCTGTGCCAGGGAAGGTCATGGAGCAGATCACCTTGAGTGCCACCAAGCCAAGAAGGGCGATGGCACCTGGGTTGTGTTAAAAATGGTGTGGAGCAGGACCAGGGCAGGGATTGTCCCTCTGTACTGGCACTGCTGAGGCATCTCCAATCTCATTGTAAAGTTTTGGGCCCCTAAATGATAAAAAAGTCATTGGGGGGCTGGAGCGTGTCCAGGGAGGGGATCAGAGCCCAGGAGGGGCTGAGGGAGCTGGGCAGGGGCTGAGCCTGGAGCAGAGGAGGCTCAGGGGGCCCTTGTGGCTCTGCCCAGCTCCTGCCAGGAGGGGACAGCCGGGGGGGTCGGGCTGTGCTCCAGGGAACAGGGACAGGAGCAGAGGGAACGGCCCCAGGCTGGGCCAGGGCAGGCTCAGGGTGGATTTTGGGAACAATTTCCTCCTGGAAAGGTTTGTGCAGGCCTGGCACAGCTGCCCAGGGCAGTTTGGAGTCTCCATCCCTGGAGGGATTTAAAATCCATGTGGAGGTGGCACTTGGGGACACGGGGCAGTGGTGACCTTGGCAGTGCTGGGTGAGGTTGAACTCCATGAACTTGGAGGGCTTTTCCAGCCTCAACAATTCCATGATTCCATGAATAGAGACATTTATAACCCAGCACAGCTCTTTGGCACATCAGATGCTCAGTGTTTTCAGGCATGTGACACAATTCATTTGGTTGCTTTATTCAGACTTATTTGATTCTAATGTTGATGTTTAACCAAGGTATGTAATTCAGCTTCTTTTTGTTGTTTTGTGATTTTTTTTTTCCAACAGATGTGGGAAGAGGCCATTGCCTTGGGTAAAGAACTTGCAGAACAGTATGAAAATGAAATGTTTGATTATGAACAACTCAGTGAACTGCTGGTAGGTTTTTTTAATGACATAGACACTGCAATAATTTATTTCAGAGTTGAATTTCTAAGCTTTTAAAATTATATAAAAAATACTATATCAATGACAGTAAAATTCAGAAACAAATACCCATCATGGTTTTGTTGGACCAATGTCAATTAACTGGCTACCACTAGATTGTCTGAAAAACATTGAATTTCTTTTTTTTTAGCTGAAAGAAAAGCATTTCAGTAATGTTAAGCTGATTTATTTGGGGTATAAAAGGAAATTTTGAATTTAAATATAAATGGGGACATGAAAAAAAAATCCCCATTCTCTCTCAAGTGTCTTTCTATATTCACATTTCTTTTTTTAGGTATGAATAATCCCCAAGCATTCATGTCTCCAGTCAGTTATTTTTGCCCTGACGTTACCCATTCATTATTCCTGCACCATTTTTCTCCTCCTGTTCTCTTCCAAGGAGATAAATGGCAGCTGTCACTGTCCCTCCTCAGGTCCCAACCATTTGCACAGGAGTTGGGATGGGATTCCAGTTTGTTTCTGAAAATTTTCGACTCCAAAGTTTTTGATGCCTTTTGCTTTTGCACTCAGAGTACATTTTCCTCAATTTCTTTGAATTATTTATCTGTTTTCTTCATCCCAGTAGGTCTGAGCTGGGTGTTCCTGTGGTGTTGAACTCATCTCCACACAGCCCCAGCTCACTGCTCCTGGTGGGGTGGGCACAAATATTCTAAATATTCTTCATTTCAGCATAAAAGGAATTGGGTAGGATTGTTCCTCAGCTAGCAATGGTTGTCAGAGGTGATTATTCACCAGGGGGTGGCTACTCTCCAAGTCCCTCAGTTTTCATTTTCCATCTCCTTTTTGCTTGCACTTGAATGGGTTTGTCACAGAGGCAGCCACTCCTTAATTATCCTACTGGATCCATTTTGGAATAGAAGTTGGGATTTGCACTTTATTCATTGCAGCCAGTGATCACAGAGTGATTCAATGATTTGGGTTGGGAGGACCTTAAAGCTCATCCAGCTTCACCCACTTTGCCATGGACAGGGACACCTCCCACTGTCCCAGGTTGCTCCAAGCCCTGTCCATCCTGGCCTTGGATATTTCCATGGAGTTTTTCCCTTTTCTAAGAAAGTAGATCCAAAACTTCCAGTCCTCACATCAGAAAATTGAGTTTATCTGCTCATTAGCCAAGAGGTGAGATGTCACAGAATTAGTCCTGGCGTGCATTTCTCTCACAAGACAGAGATCAAAATGCACTCTCCTGTATGAGTCAGGTCTCACATACCCCATCAGCTTTTCTTATTGCTGCTGCTGAACAGCTCTTTTTTTTTTCTCCCACAATAAAATTTAGAAGTTTTTTGTTCTTTCTATTCTCCCTCTTGTCTCTTTTCTTCCAGCAATATTAAATATTAGCCTCTAAGACAATTCACAAATGACAAAATAGTTTTGCTCCAGACGAGCTGAGAAATACTCGGCAGATCTGGGTCTTTGTAGTCTTGGTGCCGTTTATTGTTATCTGTCATGTGGGAGCAGCACTAAGCCTCCCCCCAGATCAAAAGTCATTCTATTTGCAGAAATAATGGACTAAAAATAAGTTAATGAACAGATCTTCTGAAGCTGCTCATTTGCTATTACTTCATCATTAGAGATAAAGAACTCGGTGTCGAAAGCAGATGGTGTCTGACATGCGAGTGTTTATTCCAACATTTACATTTTCCTGCAGTTCTCCACTGCCTGCTTTCCATATGCAAATTCATGGTTGTAAATATGGAAGAGAAGTAGTAGAAAAATGTAATGAGATGTAAGAGCCCCAAACTGACAAGTCAGCACCATTGGGATGAGCTGTGTGCGGCTCCATCCCTTCCGGTGTTTCGGCATCGGAAGTGTCACAACTGGAATTTCAGATTGCCTTGCAAATTCCTGACCTTCACTGCCAGTGAAATAATGGATGGGAGTCAGTGAGGTCCACCAAGATGAGGTCCATCAAAATTGAGATATTGGATTTGGAACAGTAAGGTTCACAGTGATGAAGTTCATCAATTGAGAAATTGGAGTTCATCAAAATTGAGATATTGGATATGGAGCAGTGACATTCATCAAGATGAGGGCCCTCAAAATGGAGATACTGGATATGGGACAATGAAGTTCTCCAACATGAGGTCCATCAAAATTGAGATATTGGATGTGTGACAATGAGGTTCACAATGATGAAGTTCATCAAAACTGAGATATTGGATATGGGACGATGAAATTCACCAACATGAGGTCCATCAAAATTGAGATATTGGATATGTAGCAGTGAGGTTCACCGTGATAAGGTGAAATTAATCAAAATTGAGATATTTCTTAGGGAACAGTCAGATTCACCATGATGAGTAGGAAAATCATGGCTACAGAGTCTGGTATTTCCAAATACTGCCATGAAGCTGATATAAAGGTGAAGAAAAAGAGGGGAATGAAACATCTTTAATTTAGAGATGCATACGAGATCTTAAGTGTAAGGAATCTCCTAAAAACTCGGGTCATTCAAGTCCCTCCTGTTTATTTTGCAGAGAAAACAAGCCCAGTTCTATGAAAACATTGTGAAGGTGATACGACCAAAACCAGATTATTTTGCTGTTGGATACTATGGCCAGGGATTCCCAACATTCATAAGGGTAAGTGTCACCTGTTTCTCACCTGTTTCCAGAGACTTTTCTTGCTCTGGAAATTTCCCTTGGCTTGGAGAAAGCTGCCTGACACTGACAGGTGTTTTTTAGGTGTACAAAACAAACACTGGTTTTTCCTTTCTGGTTTCTAAGATGGAATAGTTGAATTTTAGTAGAGAAACTTTCTCTTCAAACGTATTCAGTACCTTCTATTTCTTCAGGGCATCACTAGAAATGAAGATAAATGACCCAATCCATCACTCAGGGTCATAACCATCTGAAATGGTGACATTTTTGCCTGGCAGGTTAATATATATTTATATATATAATATATATATATATTTGAGCATGGTAGAGCAGCCTTTTGTGTGTGACCATGTTTTCAGGTGAGTGTCCTTTCCAGCATTGCCACTAAGATTATGTTGACTGTCAAAGGTGTGTGTGACATCTTTAACAGCAGTTTTTATCATTAATGTGTCTGTGTCATGTGCCAATTTAAGACATGTGTCAGTTGGTTGATGCCAGGATCGTAGCTTTAGTGACAGTTTAAGGGGTATTTTCACTACTATTAGGATTTTTATGGGTTGAATTAGTGGCTAAAGAAAAGTGGGGCTATAACATGTCTGAATTGCATCTGATCCTCTGGCACTTGGCAGTTGCTGACACTGAAATAACCCATTATTATTTCGTTAACTTCCCTGGGCATCCTGTGCCAGGGCTCACCACCCTCACAGGAATTAATTCCTTCCCAATTTGCCCTCTGAAAGCCAGGCTGTTGAGTGCCCTGCTGTTTAGAAAATCCTCACTTCTCCCTCTATTCCAGCATTCCCTGTGAATTACAAATGTATATACAAAAATTACAGTTATACAGAGCTATCTCTTATTACCTTTCCTTCCCCTGCTGAGCTTTTCAAAGGCACCATTGCAGAACCAAACCCAACTGTGAACAACTCCAGGTTCCTACCCCCAGTCAAAACACCCTTTTTTAATAAGTGCTGTATAATTTTTTCACCAAGTATTCAGTTTGAGATGAGTAATGAGGTTAAGCATATTCAGATGCAAATTTTATCCAAACTTGCTTTAATATGTTTGATCAGTTAAAAATATGCAAGTTGTCTTTTACATTTTCCTTTAGAATTTAATGAACTCAGTATGCAAATGGACTGTATAAAATATCTCTTCATTTTCTTTATTGGCAAAGAAGAAACCAATGCTTACAAATACAATAAACCTAATTTTAAAGATATAGAAAGTTGTAAGTTTATAATGGCAGAAATCTAATACATTAATGTGAGTCTTTTTATAAGAGTCAGTAATTTTGGATATTCCTCCTTAAATCTGCATTATGTTTCTGTTTATCTCTGCTACTCTTTTCCGCTCACCTAAATGTCTTTGAATAAATGTTTATGTATAAAAAGCCTAATTCAGTTTATTTATTGACATCCATCCATTCCATCATTAGCTGTGGAAAGTGGGGGAGACATATTGGATTTGGTGATAATTTCTCTTAATATACTTTAAATGGCCACCAATGTTGCAGACCCTTGAAATCATGTTTTGAGGTGATTTTAGTGTGGCTTAAAAAAATACCTAAGGGTAAACATGGGCTTAATGATCCCAGGATGGAATTGGAGGTGAGGAAAAGATATTGATGAAGTATTGATTACGACACAGTGTGAGGAGTGTGGAATTCCTCGTGTACTGAGAAGTGCGAACAGCGTTGGTGTCAGCGCTTCTGAGGCCCCAGTTCTGTACTGGGAGCACTGGTTTTAGCTCTGGGGGTGCTGGTGCCAGCTGTGGGTGCCCCTGTGATGCCTTGTGAAGGCTGCCCTAGAACAGAGGCTGGACAGAGCTAAAGAATAAAGCAGGGATTTATTCCAAGGATCTCCTCCATGGATCCACCTTGGGCAGCACCAGAGCCCAGCCAGGGCTGCACCCAAGATGACCCAAAATGGCCCCAAAATGCCCGGCCGGGCACGGGGTCTCTCCCTGGGATCAGCTCTGCTCCATTCCCACCTTGCAGTTCATTGTCCCAGCCCAGCTTTAGCCCAGGCACTCCCACCTGCTTGTTTTTCTCTCTCCAGCCCACGGGGTTTGTGCTCCTGGGCTGGGATTGGGATCATTTGTCCTTGGTGCCCAGCTGGAGCAGGAATTGTTTTGTCTCCCTGCTCTGTGCACAGAGCTCACCATCCCATAATATGAAGCTCAGACCCACACACTAAAGCAGCACAGAATGTGAAAAACAGAAATCTAAAACCTGAGCTTCATCTGTTTGCAGAACAAAGTGTTCATTTACCGGGGCAAGGAGTACGAGCGCCGCGAGGACTTCGAGGCGCGGCTGCTGACGCAGTTCCCCAACGCCGAGAAGATGAAGACAACGTCCCCCCCTGGAGATGACATCAAAAGCTCCTCTGGCCAGTGTATCCTTGAGCTGTACAACCAGTACAACCAGTACAACCAGTACAACCAGCAGCACAGGTCAAGGATTTGTGGCCAGCCTGTTGCACTTCAGCCCTGATGGGTGTAGCGCACCAATTTTGTTGTTTTGTCCTTTTTTGTGTGCGTGCGTGTTCCTGTTGAGCTGTTTGCTCTGTGTGACTGAAATTCCCTTTTCACTTCTTAACCCCTGAAATTCAGATATTCAGTGCTTCACTGTGAAGCCCAAACTGGATTTACCCTCAAAATTTCACAGGCCGGTGTCAGAGCAAATTGTGAGGTGAGTTTGAGTTGGGTTTTGTTGTTTTCTCAGTCCTTTAGAGCACATTATTGTTGTATTAGGAATCTGTGCACAGCCAAGGGATGTTGGCATTGTGAGGGCATTTAATGGTGATTTTTATTATTGGCACACAGTCCAACCCACTGAAAAACAGTGATCCCATATTTGTTCATGAACTTCCTCTAATATTAGAATTTAATATCCATTCCTGAGCAGACAGCATTTGATTTTCATTGTGCATTTGGGGCTTGGAACTGCATGATCTCTGAGGTCACTTCCAACCCAATCCATTCAGTGATTCCATGATTCTTTTCCCTCTTTGCAGTTTCTACAGGGTGAATGAAGTCCAACGCTTTGAGTATTCACGCCCTGTTCGAAAAGGAGAGAAAAACCCTGACAACGAATTTGCAGTAAGAAATTATGAAGAAAATCAACCACTTTTGGTTTGCTTGTTTATCCCCCTCTATTTTGAGCATCTGAGCCATTCATTATCTTTGCTTGTTGAGAATTAAATTCTAGGTTTAAAGGGATTATTTTTCATAGAAAGTTAATTAAGCCAATTTATCATGTTCTCGTTTATACCACTAGGAAAAATAAAAGGGCAAAGCTGTATTTATTTTGTAAAAACAGCTCTTCTGAGAAAGCATTTTAAATTGTTACACCTGAAACTTGTCTTGCCATGAAAATTTCAGTCAGGCATCTGAAAATCTTCTGTCACTAATACCTTTTGCTTTTTCTTGCCTTTTTTTTAAACCATTTGTTTCATCTAATGGTCAATAAATGAGTGCTGTGAAGAGGCCCTGGCACAGGGTGCCCAGAGCAGCTGTGCAGATCCCTGGAAGTGCCCAAGGCCAGGTTGGATGGGGCTTGGAGCAGCCTGGGATAGTGGAAGGTGTCCCTGCCTCTAGGACTGGATGGGTTTTGAGGTCCTTTCCAACCCAAACCATTCTGTGAATATCCTATAAAACCAGGGGATCTTTCCTTGGTATTCTCCTTCAGAAAGGGAGCAGTTGCTCCCTGCTAAGTCACATACCAGATTTAAATCAGTGCTGCTCCATCTTCCATTTGGAATTCCCCCCTGGCTCTGTGACATCTGCCATACCTTGGTCCTTGTCCTGCTGCTGATGTTTCAGGGCTTAGCTCAGGGTCCCAGCTGTGCATTGATAACGTGACACTTGTGTTCCCTTTGCAGAACATGTGGATTGAGAGAACCATCTACGTGACAGCCTATAAATTACCAGGGATCCTCAGGTGGTTTGAAGTCAAATCAGTTTTCATGGTAAGATCAGCTTGGCTGTATTGAGATTGTATAAAACAATGAGGTTTTATACAGCCAGGGAGCATTTGGGGGTCTCAGTGGCTGTGCTGAGATCTGTGAGCAAGGAATCCATGGGGTTGGACCTGGCACATCCTGAGGGACCCTGCTGAGGGTGCTGATTGCTGACTGAGGGTGACTCAGGCAATGCAGCCAGCCCTCCAAGGCCTTCAGCCCTTTTAGAAAGCATTTGTGTCTCTCAGCAGGTGTCTAGAATGAAGAGAGACCTGAGGTGGTGCAGGGAAACCCTGCTCCATCCCAGAGAATCTAGCCTGAACTTTATCGAAGAGGATCTGGATATTTTGATTGTCATTAATTCAAAATACCCCAATAATCAAAGGCATTGTATGTCTGCCTTTCTCACCACCCGTGGTTAAAGGTTGTTTTTGTTTCTTCTCCATATTTAGCTAAATATACCCTCAGCAACCTCACAGAGTAACTCCAAATTACTCATTTCTCTGTTCAACCATTTAGACTGTTTAGATAAGACATATCCATTAAACGCCTTTAAGATTAAATTATTCTTATGCAGCTGTAATTTTTAAGTAGCAATAAAAACATTGTTACTGCCTTTTTGAAATCTCTCTTGTGAGGCTTATTTTTAAAGGAAAAGAACAATTTGCATATGATTAATTAAAACCTTTTTCATTGCTCCATTGAGGTTATGTTGGACAGTTGTATTTGGATGAACAGAAGTAATGCAGAAAATTACTATGGTATCTATAGTAACAGAATATGAATGTGATGTGTGACAGTAACAGGCAGCTGAATAAAACACATTGAATTTTTAATGAATTTCGTAGTTTCAATATAACCCTGATGGAGAAGATTGTATTTATCTTCATGATGGCAAGAAGTGCTGTTTGTAAAGGCTGGCAGATCTGATGCCAGTCCTGATGAGCAGAGAGCAGAGCCTGACAGGCACTTGGTGTGCACCCCTCCTGCTCTGCCTGGCATCCAAATGGGCACAAATCCTTCAGCCTTTTGGGAGCAAGGATTGTATGAGTTGCAGAGCTGAGAAATGATAGCAGAATGGAACTTAATAACATGTGGGAAGACTGCTGCAGATAACTTCTGACCTCCTCTGGCACAGTTCCTACAAAATGGGTATTGACTTTCCTCAAGATCTCTGTCAGCTAAAATGCTGCAAGGAGGATCACAGGGTTTACATCCCTGTAATGCTAAATTGTGATTATGGATACAGATATTATTGATCCCTTGCTAAGCACCAGGATACTCCAGCAGCTCTGCATGTTTCATATTTTATTGATGGAACTGGAATATCGTTAAAGGGAGAGGTGAGATTACATCAAATCAGTGCAGAGAGAACGGAGTAATTTCATAAATGCAGTGTATTATGTTACATAACCCATAGGAACACGCAGAGTTGCTTTAAATCTGATGGCTTTTCCAATTCCTTCTGAGTACTTTTAGGTAAACCTTTGCAATCTGTTCATTATCTGCAAGGAATTTGGGGCCAGCATTCCTTATTCTGTATCTGATTTGCTTTAGCTGGGCACAAAAAGTTGTCGGGGAGAGAGACCAGCCAGGGAATTAGAAATCAGATTTTGAATCACACTTGAGTTTGAAAAGCACAAATGCTAATCTCTGTTTTGTTTTGATCTTGGGATTCTGTACTGTTGCAAATGTCTCAGGAGAATGTCATTCCTGTTTTCCCTGGACAGAGTGAGGAGTGCCCAGAGTGGAACTGGGAGCAAGGCTCTGAGTTTACACTTATCATAAATAGCCTTCACCAGGTTCCAAAGCCCAGTTTGTGGTAGTGAGATGGCAACTGCAATTCTCCATCTGCTTTTAAAAAAATAGAGGGAGTGTTACAAGCGTAGTAAAAGAAAGGAGAATGAGAAAGAAAGCCATGATTGCTGCTACAGAAAAGTCAAAAAGCTGTCAGCTCAATGAGTGCTAATTTCTGGAGATGCTCAAGAGCTTTAAAAGCAATGGTTCATCAACACATTATTGCATAGTTATAAGGCCATTAATACAAGTGACAGAATGCTAAATTTAGCCCGTGATGTTCCCAGCAGTTTTGCCCAATCCGATGCTGGATGTGGCTTCACTCCCCAGTCCAGATTCCCCCGTGGCAGGCTGGGCTCTGGCCGAGCCTGGCCTGCTCCCCATTCCCAGCAGAATCACCAGGCTCCTTCCCTGCCTTCCAGAATCATTCAGCAGGCAGGCTGCTCAAAATGCTAATTAAAACATCCTCGATGTAATCAGCTGGCAGGTGTAAGAGTAACAACTAAAGAGATTTGATTATAAGTGGTTCTCAGAAGCAGGGTAAGCAACTGATAGCCAGGTAGAAGTGCTGCTTTGTTTATGTAGCATTTATGTAAATGAGGCTGTAATCAAATATACACTTGCATTTTCCTCACAGGCCTCAATTAACCTTCCTTTCCTCTCCCTTCCACGTCATTTTTTTAGTACAAGCAGGCTGTGGCTTCCAGTGAGGACTCTCTACACTCTGGGTCACTGCAAGTTACTGATTTTCAGCCCATTCACTAATATTTAAAATATTTTAATACTGTTTTTTTCAACATGAAAGCCACAGTAGCTTGGTATAAAAAGTAGCTGGATGTCAGTCCATAAAAATAAAGCAAGTTTTGTACAGCATATGAGCTGTACACCCATGAAGGCATCTGAGGAGACTCTTCATTGAAGTCCAGGTAGAAAGAAAATTTCTCCCTTCATTTCTTGATGGTCAGATGAAGAAAATGTGACCTCTTGGGAGAAAGCACAGCAGATAGTTTAGATGTCATCTCATCAACATATTCAACTCGATGTCCTTGGAAACACACCAAAATAATCACTGCAAAAATATCTTCCTGATTTTTGAGCAGCTTAGGATTACATTTTCCATCAGAAAATCCACGTTCAAGTTATCATTTCTTTCTTAATGTTACGTTAAGCTGGATCTTCTTTGTGCTGCTAAAACTCACCAACCCTTAATCTCTGATGTTCTCTGTAATCCTCCAAAAAAACCTCACGTGATTGCTGCCAGAGCCTTTCTGGGTGCTGTGCTGGGATGTAATCCCTCCTGCAGCAGCAAAATGCAGTTAACTTCCTCCACTGATACCCATCATCATATCAGTTACTGCAGCACAGAGATACCAAATACCTCAGGCACTCTTTCTGGTCATTATTGGTCAAAAATCTCCCAATAACCTCGTTCTGAAAGGTTCTTGAATGTTTCTGCCCGTGGGGTTTTGCTGAGCAGGTTAAAAACTCTGGCCCTGGTTTGAAATCTCCTTTTGTTTGGGTTTCAGGTGGAGATCAGCCCCCTGGAAAACGCCATCGAAACCATGCAGCTGACCAATGACAAGATCAATAACATGGTGCAGCAGCACCTGAACGACCCCAACCTGCCCATCAACCCCCTGTCCATGCTGCTCAACGGCATCGTGGACCCCGCCGTCATGGGGGGCTTCGCCAACTACGAGAAGGTAACACCAGGAATCCCTCAGTTCCACCGGGAATCCCTCAGTTCCACCAGGAATCCCTCAGTTCCACCAGGAATCCCTCAGTTCCACCAGGATCCCCTCAGTTCCACCAGGAATCCCTCAGTTCCACCAGGATCCCCTCAATTCCACCAGGAATCCCTCAGTTCCACCAGGATCCCCTGAGTTCCACCAGGATCCCCTCAGTTCCACCAGGATCCCCTGAGTTCCACCAGGATTCCCTGCCCTGTTGGGCCTCAGCTGAGCCCAGCACAGGGGGGATGTGGAGAGAGGCCAGGGCAGGGATGGAGCAGCTCTGCTGGGAGGGCTGGGATTGTTCACATGGAGAGGAGAAGCTTTGGGGTGACCTCAGTGTGGCCTTGCAAGGCCTGAAGGGGCTCCAGGAGAGCTGCAGAGGGACTGGGGACAAGGGATGGAGGGACAGGACACAGGGAATGGCTCCCACTGCCAGAGGGCAGGGATGGATGGGATATTGGGAATTGGGAATTGTTCCCTGGCAGGGTGGGCAGGCCCTGGCACAGGGTGCCCAGAGCAGCTGGGGCTGCCCCTGGATCCCTGGCAGTGCCCAAGGCCAGGCTGGACACTGGGGCTGGGAGCACCTGGGACAGGGGAAGGTGTCCCTGCCATGGCAGGGGTGGCACTGGGTGGGCTTGAAGCTCCTTTCCAACCCAAATCAGTGTGATTGTGCAATCCCATAATTTTCACTTTGTAGCTGTTACTTAGCAGAATTTTGAAGCTGTTCAGTTTATCTTCGTTGTAGTTCATTCCTCATTTTCTGAAGAATGGCTCATTTCTCTCTCTCTCAATTAGGCTTTTTTTACTGAAAAATACATGCACGAGCACCCAGAGGATCATGACAAGATTGAGAAGCTGAAGGATCTGATTGCTTGGCAGGTAAAAACTTGAAGTCAGGTTTGGCAGAGGCAGCTGGTGTGGAAAGACAGCTTGGTGTCACTTTGGAGGAAATTCAGACATTATCCTCACCTTGGATACATTTCTTTGCCATTTAAATCTGTCTTGGAGCCTGAGTTAAAGTTCATCTTTTCAAATCTGACATAATTGCTCATTTTGATACACTTGCAGAGAACAAATATGATCAAGATATTTTCTTTTTTTCTTGTTTTTTTTTTTTTTTTTTTTTTGTAAACACAGTAAGTGACAATCTCCCATCTGTATCAGATGAGAAAATATTTTTCAGGGCAAACGAGACAATTCCAGTTTTGCTCTGTAGTCACATACTGGACATTTTTCTATGGTCTCAGTATAATTTTATCATAACTAACAAAAATACCAGGTTGATTGGAAATGGGTTTTTTTTTCCCTCAGAAAAAGAAAGTGAATCATTGTCTTTTCATATTCAGTTCTTTCTTTATAATAAAGGGAATAATTTACATTTCCGTGGATTTCAGTCTTAGAGGTAGTAGAACCAAAGCTACAGAATTCAAAAATAGAATATCCTCTGAAGGCTTTAAACTATCAGTGAGTGAAAAACTCTTTTGGTCTGACCAAAAAAAAAAAAAAAGGCATTTTTAAATTTATTTTCTTGTGAGCTTTTAGAAAAGATTAGATTTTATAAGCTTTAAGTTTTATAGAAGAAAATAATTTGGTCCCAGGAGACTGACTTGGTGTCAGCTCTGTGTCTTTGCCTCTGAGAGTGATACTTCAAATGAATTCCAAACACTCTTTCCCTCAGCAAAGGCTCACTTTGGTGACACTTGTGTATTGAAATAATATTACAATTTGAAAATAGGTATGGCAGCTGATCACATGGTATTGTAATTATTCAGGGCTTTTAAACACATGATTTCCCATCAGTTTTGTACTTCAAAAACAACAGGAACCAGGCAAATAGAGAAAAGGGATCAAAATTTATTTTTATATCTGAAAATTAAGAGTCACTAAAAGCCCTTTTAGTGCTTTTAAATTGCCTTGGATGTTTCATACACATTTAAGTGATCCTAAAATTTAAAATTCCTCTCAAATTACTTCAGTTTCCAGGCAGGTGGGAGTCAGCTCCCAAATATTGGGAGAGGGATGTGTTTGGAAGCCTTTGAATGCATCCTGGGCTGACAGGGATGGAAAGCAAAGAGGAGATTTCATTTTTCAATAATGTGGGGCTTGGAGTTGTGTAATCACATGGAATTTTCTCCCTGCTGCATAAATCAATCTGGGGATATGAATCAGCAGCCTGACAATTGTATTACCAGCTGACCAGTTAAATTCAATTTTTTTCATCTTCCTTCTCCACCTCTTTCTCCACTGTGCCATGGAATTCATAATTCATAATTCCTATAATTCCTGTGAACTTCAAGTGTACATTTTGGTTCTGTCTCTTATTAATTCAGATAAATTCCATTAGCAAAGCAATGTCCATTTTTGTCCTTCTTGGTGCTTTTCCAACTTAGGCAAAAAATGTTCCCATGCAACTGCACCATTTCAAGCTGGTCTTTCATTTTAACATGAAGATAATGAAATGATTGATTGAAATTAAGGCAGAGAAATGAATGATTGATGGCATTAGTCACTCTGAATTTAGCTAAAGTATTTACAGCACAGCAAAACAGAGAAATACCACAGCAAATCAAAACCTTGTGCTCCTTCTACAGAGATGAAAGAAGTGCTGCATACCAAACTCAGGTTTTCTGCTCATGTTTTATGATCCCCTTGCTCTGAAAGATTGTTTTCAAAGATCAGTTTAATAATTCAAATCAATGTCATTTTTTTCAGTCTTTTCAGCCGAGCAGATCAAGATCTTAAAAAAAAAAAAACAAAAAGGGGAAACAAATCAGGGAATAATTTCGAGTTGCAGTGGAACTTTATAAAATTTTAAAATCAGCTAAGAACAGAGTTATGAAATAAGAAAATGCCCTTTCTTCAAGGCCAAATTAATTTGGAATATCCTGAATGTGGCAAAATTCTGCCTCTGACGGGTGTCAAATTCCATGTCAGGCATCAGCACATTTCCCTGTGTCTGGAAAGGAGACACAGGAGGAGTTTGGAAGTTGGTAGAAGAAGGTGAAGCAGAAATGGTAACACAGCTGGAAGATTCTTCCTGCACTTGATAAATGTTTAAGGATTAAGTGGTCTTGGACAGGGAGGCCAAATATCCTGACTCAGCAGCCTCACATTCTGTGGCAAAGCCATGGGACATTAATGAATTCCAGCTTCTGTAAAAGATTAACAAACCCCTTCTCCTTCTCCTTCTCCTTCTCCTTCTCCTTCTCCTTCTCCTTCTCCTTCTCCTTCTCCTTCTCCTTCTCCTTCTCCTTCTCCTTCTCCTTCTCCTTCTCCTTCTCCTTCTCCTTCTCCTTCTCCTTCTCCTTCTCCTTCTCCTTCTCCTTCTCCTTCTCCTTCTCCTTCTCCTTCTCCTTCTCCTTCTCCTTCTCCTTCTCCTTCTCCTTCTCCTTCCCCTCCTCCTTCCCCTCCTCCTTGGCGTCCTCCTCCTTGTTCTTCTTCTTCTTCTTCTTCTTCTTCTCCTTCTTCTTCTCCTCCTTCTCCTTCTCCCTCCCCCCACATTTTTTCTCCTACAAATAATGATGTCATTTACTTCCTGTTCTTGATTTTCCAGCCTGGAGGTGGCTGATCCCCAGGACAGGTTCTTCAGTGCATTTTCTATCCATAAAATGGTCTCACATGCTTCAATTTGTAATTCCATTTTTTTTTAAATCCATTTCCAATGTCAACAGTTCTTTAAAATAAATGAGCCAAGTGACCACTTCTCCCTCCAAAACAGGAGGGTCACAGTGTGGCCTGGTAATTATGTCAGTTTAGAAATTCATTGACTTATTGAGAGCAGGGAAAACTTTCTGGTTTCATGTTTAATTTTTGTCAAGTGCAAATCCATATGCTTATACATGGAAGCCACTACATTGAAAAAAAAAAAGAAAAAAAGTCATTATTCTTCTCTTTGTAGTCTTTTAGGAGAAGCACCTCTTCCATTTACAGAGTGCCAAATCATCTTGATAAGATTTCTTGAGTTTGTTCATCTGTAATTCATCTGTGTATTTATTATTCTCCTTACTAATAAAGCTGCTCCTTCTGATTGCTGCTCAGTCTTATTAGAAAAATCTGTTTTTAATCAGTATTATGATTTAATTATGAATTATTAAGAAGAAGCCTCTTAGCTTGATTGCTGCAGAGAATATCTGAGTTAGAATCAGAGCACTGTGTGGGCTGAAACGGACCTGGAAGAGGAAATATTTTTCCTGAGCTGGAGGTAGAAAACTCTAATGGTGTGTCTGGGTAGCTGTGGGAATGAAAATGTCTCTCTTAAAACATTTCCAAAGGTCAGCTACACCTCCACACTAGGAACTAATTATATAATCCTGTGCTGGCATGGATATTTTGTGACAGAAGCCTTGAAGATAAATGATTATTTTCAGTTACAAAAGAGAATTAATTTAATTTTTTCCCTCTTCTGTTTTCTTCCCAGAGAAAATAAAATATTTTTTCTAAGGAGAACTATATAGCATCTAAAACTGTATGTTTTATTAATAAATATTGCTCTGTAATATATATCTGTCCAAGGATAGAGCTCGTTTGCAGCTTTAGAAAGAGCATTTATTAAAGAAAACATAAACTATTTTTGTGTTCAGGGTTTTATCCTCATGGAACTGGGAAGGGATTTGATATTAATAACCTGGTGTGAGACTCATCATTCATCAGTTTGGTGTTTTAAAGTACAGAATCTGTGGGGGCTTGAGAATATGGAATAGCACAGGAGGGTTTGTGCTGTGGGATAAATCCAGCATGGGATTTCTGGGCTGATTAGGGCTGAATTAAATGTAAAGGACTTTATTTAACAGAATAAAGGGAAATCCTGGAGAGCAGGAGTTGAGGTCCTGTCATGCATCATATGCCAGGAATGATGATGGTCACTGAGACCATAATAATAATTCTTGTCATTTTTAATATTATTGTTGTTGCTATTTATTATTATTGTTATGATCATTATTAGTGTTATAATTGCTATTACTATTGCTCTTATTACTAATATTGCTGTTACTGCACGAGCTCTTTCCCTGCTGTGGGAGCACTGCCGTGTCCCTTGGCTCAGGAGGGGCTGGGCAGGGTGGAGCAGCCAAATTCTGCTTTCCAGATCCCATTCCTGGCTGAAGGCATCCGGATCCACGGGGAGAAGGTGACAGAGGCCCTGAGGCCGTTCCATGAGAGGATGGAGGCGTGTTTCAGGCAGCTGAAGGACAAGGTGGAAAAGCAGTACGGCGTCCGCGCCATCGTGAGTGCCCTCTCGATTTCTCATTTCCAAAGGGTCTGGAATTCCCTTGAATGACAGCAACTCTCCCTTCCTGTGTGATGATTCCATTGATTTAACAGAGCAGTGTAGAGGCAGAGTTCCTGCTTGTTCCCAGTCAGCATCAGATCATGGAATACTGAGCAGATGGGAGATGTTGAGGAAGCCTCGGTGCTTTCATTTCCCAGCACGGGAGCAATTTCTAACCTGCCTGAGTCTGTACCTTGAAAGTCAAGATAACCCTTCAGTTCTGAAGGATTTGGGTTACAAAAATGAATCTAAAAATTGGCACTTCCAGAGCTGAATGTTACCTTTCCCTAGGTGGGATTCCTGTAGGGAAGGGAGATCTGTGGTGCTCTATGGCAGCGTGTGGTTGTACCTGCACTGAATGTAGGCAGGCAAGAAAGCCACACCTCCTACTCTATGAGTTTAAAAGGCCTGAAACTCATGCTTTTCTCATTCCAGCAACTTATTTCCAGTTGCTGCTTCATCCTTAAGGGAAAGCCAAGAATTTCTTCCAGTGGAGGTTTGTTCTGCTTCTCAGTGTTGAGTGTGAAGGTCAGAACAAACAGAGCCAACAGCTTTTTAATTCAGGATAGAATTGATAATTCAGTCAAAAATACATGGATGGGTGCTGTTATGAGGTCCTATTTTGCCTGGAGCAGAGGAGGCTCAGGGGGCCCTTGTGGCTCTGCCCAGCTCCTGCCAGGAGGGGACAGCCGGGGGGTCGGGCTGTGCTCCAGGGACAGGGACAGGAGCAGAGGGAACGGCCCCAGGCTGGGCCAGGGCAGGCTCAGGGTGGGCATCAGGAGGAATTTCCCCATGGAAAGGGGGCTCAGGCCTTGGCAGGGGCTGCCCAGGGAGGTTTGGAGTGCCCCTCCCTGTGGGTGTCCAAGGAATCAGTGAATTTGGACTTGTGCTCTGGGCTGAGGACAAGGTGAGGACTGGGCACAGCTTGGACTCCATCTCAGACTTTTCCACCCTAAATAATTCTGGGATTCTGTCTGTAGCAGTGACATCTTTTTTTTAATGGGGACATAGATCTTACAGGGAACATTCCAGCCTTTGTGGTATCCTTTAACTGATGTTCTGTTTGTGGTCCTTCAAATCCCATCTTATGAATTTATATATTCAGGGAAAAGTTCAAACAGTAATTTATTCCCAGGGAGAACAGAAGTAATTAACATTAATGATACCTGCATGTCAGTCACTTCAGTAATATCCCTTTACATCATCAAGGAGATGACTGGAAAGTGGTGTTATCTCTCTAATTTCACTCTACCCACCAGTAAGAATTTTCAGGATTGATGGAGTTTTATCTCTTCTGTCTTCCTTGTACAAGGCCAATTTACCAGCAGTTGACAGGGTGGAAAATATACCTGTAATTAAACAGCATGAGATTCTTATTTGTTGACTGCAAGAGTTCAATTATTTTATGAATATATCAGTTATTAATGACTAACAAAGCTTGGAGAAATATTCAGAACTCTGAAATTGTCTGAAACAAGACCAAAACTTTCATATATTTTCTTCTTAACCTGGTGTCACTCTGTAAATTGGCTCTCCTGATATTTTTGACATAAAGTATCTCTTTGTGGGTTTTTGGGTTTTTTTTAATTAAGTCCCTTTCATTGAAATATATTGACAGGGCAGTCACAACGATGGCAGAGATGGATTAAAAAACTATATGTAAAATGATTGTCTTTTAAAGGCAAGATGTAAAAAAATGTGGAAATACCTTGGAACAAAGGAATTCTTGGAATATACTTCAAATCATACATCTGCCTGTGAGGACCTAAATATTTTTTTCTAGTCCTTTGGGTGGATTTCCTTTAGAACCTATTTCTTTGTTGGTAACATGAGGTATTGGTTGTTATTAATTCATTAATGCTACCAAACTCTACCTGGATGAAAACCCACGGAACATTCCCCTGGTCCCTTTGGCATGTGGATATTTGTAGACACGTTTCACAGTGAAAAGCAAGGCACAACTTCCCAAGGATATTTCTGGGATTCACATCCTCTGAACCCCAGAGAAAGAAAAAACAATTCTTATCTCAATTGCTGCTCCTCTTGTTGTTCCCAAGCAGAATGCATTGTGGAGGGTTGTTTACCTGGAGGGAATTGGTAATTGCACTCTGGTGTGAGTGTTTTGATTCACTGACCAGTTGAATCCCTGTGTGTGTGTGTGTCAGGACTGTCAGCTGACAGTCACGAGATGCTGGGCAGCTGGGTTGGGTTGGGTTGAGTTTTTGAGATGAACTGGCAGGTTCAGTTTCGATGTAATGTAATACGGTGTAATACAATACAGAATAATATAGTACAACAAAGTGATTAATTACCCTTCTGATATGATGGAGTCAGATGCATCATTTCTCCCCTTTGTCGGGGTTACCTGCTTTTTACAATAGCTGTGTTTTTTTGGGATGAAGCAGTAACCTCTGGCCTTTCTTGGCTGCAGCTGGCGGGGCTGGAGGAGCGGCGGGGCAGCCGGCCGCGCTCCATGGTGCGCTCCTTCACCATGCCCTCCTCATCCCGGCCCCTCTCCGTGGCCTCCGTGTCCTCCCTCTCCTCGGACAGCACTCCCTCCCGGCCTGGCTCCGACGGGTGAGTGGGGATCCCGGCCAGGATTGGCCCCAGAGCTCCCTGGGGTGGGGAATCCTCAGCCAGGGATTGTCCCCAAAGCTCCCTGGGATGGGTGAGTGGGGAATCTCCAGCCAGGATTGTCCCCAAAGCTCCCTGGGGTGGGTGAGTGGGGAATCTTCAGCCAGGGATTGTCCTTAAGGCTCCCTGGGGTGAGTGAGTGGGGATCCCGGCCAGGATTGTCCCCAAAGCTCCCTCGGGTGGGGAATCCTTAGCCAGGGATTGTCCCTGATGCTCCCTGGGGTGGGTGAGTGAGGGATCCTCAGCCAGGGATTGTCCCTGATGCTCCCTGGGGTGGGGAATCTCCAGCCAGGGATTGTCCCTGAGGCTCCCTGGGGTTTGAGGGTGGGTGGCATTCCCAGATCTTGGAGCTGGAAACAGCTGGGAAGGCTGGGGGTGTTCAGTTGGAGAAGGGAAGGTCCAGGGAGAGCTCAGAGCCTCTTCCAGCTCCTGAAGGGGCTCCAGGAGAGCTGGAGAGTGTCGTAGTTGGGATGGCCACAACACAAAGCAACACACTCCATTTTCAGAAGGCTTCAAACTGCTTTTATTGTTCCATGCCTGCTCTTTATACATTCTTACAAAACTCCTCAGTTTACACTTTACCCATTGGCCAGGAAAGACAAACAAAATCCTCATTGGAACAGAGCTGCAGGTTTCTTATTGATCCTTCTTTCTTTCTTGGTTTCTATGTCAACGACCTTGGTAGGGAATTCTTTCAGGGGTAAACATGGATCAAACTTCTCCTGGCTCACAGAAGTCACTGTAAAACCTCTTCCACAGGAGAGGGACGTGGGACAAGGCATGGAGGGACAGGACACAGAATGGCTTCCCACTGCCAGAAGGCAGGGATGGATGGAATATTGGGAAGGAATTGTTGGCTGTGAGGGTGGGCAGGGGCTGGGATGGAATTCCCAGAGCAGCTGTGACTGTCCTTGGAGCCCTGGCAGTGCACAAGGCCAGGTTGGAGCAGCCTGGGATGACGGAAGGTGTCCCTGCCCTGGAACTGGATGAGTTTTAAGGTCCCTTCCATCCCAAACCACTCCATGATTTTTTTAAGTGACAGCCTAATATTGGCTAAAAAAACCCAACCTACAGAGACATTTCTCTCAAGGTCTCTTGTTCTCTAACCCAGATAAATACAATGTTCTTTTTTGCCCTCTAAGCATTCAAACAACACCAAAAAACCCCAAAGAGGAGATCAGTTCCCCTTTTTCAGTGTCACAGGAGTGTTAGGGATGCTCTGCAGGCCCTGTGTGCAGCCAGCCCTGTCCCAGGAGCCCAGGGCAGGATTACCTGACTGCTCAATCACTGCTGCTCACTCCGGCTGCCAGAGGAAAAGCTGCTTATGGCAAGATTGTACTTCAAGACTTATCAAGATATTTCACATGAGAACTGGGAATTCTGTTGATAAGCCCTGTCTCACAGTCACATACCTCAAAGAACAAAATAATCTGTTTGCTGTCTGGGCTTTCCATGCAGCCTCAGAAGTCCCTTCTCTCTCTTCCTCCCCTCAGGCACCCCTGTAATCCAGAAATGCAATATTTGGCCAAGGCAGCAGGTTTTTTTAAAACCTTCTGAAGGGCTGCTGATTTACAGGGATGTGCTGGAAACTCCTGTGCACCTTCAGAGAGGAGTTCATACCTGGCTAGAAACTAAAGGCATCAAGTAAAATTAAATCCAGCACCTAAGGACCAGCAGGATGCTTGCCTTGATTACAAAGAGTTTATTTAGTCATTGGGAGGAGCTGTGAACAGCTCAGCTGTCCCTCCACTGCCCTCTGGAATGCTTTCACACATTGGTGTAAATGTGGGACAGCACAGATCCTGAGTTTTGACTAATTCTGAACAAAGTTGTCTTGCTGTGACTTGGGCAGAAAAACTATCCCAAGTAAGTGAGCAACTTTGTTCTATCTCAGAAGAAAAATATCGATTCTTTGCCTTGCCTCTTTCTGGTTTTCCCTTCAAAATTTTAAATGTATTTTACTTTGTCATTGGGTATTATTTCCTTCAGGTTCACCTCTCAGCTGTGCTGTGGTAGGTGTCACGTGGCAGTTTTTGAGGCTCTGAGTCTCCTCAGGGTGTATTTTCACAAAGATCCCACAGTGCAGCTCAGCTCCTGCTCTGAGCCCAGGGCAGTACAGGAAAATAGAGTGAACAGCTCTTGTCACTGAGAAGACCTGAAAATACTCCTCATTTGTATGGAGGAGGAGGAGAAAAATCATCAGATATAAATAATATCATGAAAGACCTCAAAAATTCAGGTGGCTGTAAAATCATGTGGGTGGTTTGGCACTGCTGGCCTGGCAGAAGTTTCCTCCTGTTCCTGCTGTAGTTGGTGGGGTTTATGGTCAGTTCTCCTCTCGTCTTTCCACGTGTCTTCATAAATTAAATTTGAGACTAGAGATGAAACTAAAAAACCATTAAATGTGAAGCTAAAGGGGTGTCTTATCCCAATCACCCAGTTTCTATTTAATGCCATTTCCAGCTCCTGCTCTGGAGCTTTTTAACAGCAGAGTCTCAAAGCAGGCTTTGACACAGGACGTGTTTTACAACTCCCAACTCTATGTATAAATAAAACTGACTTCAAAAAAGGGCCTTGGGCTTATTCCCTGCTTAAGATGGGACTTAGAAATACAAATGTGAGCACTTGCACTCAGTGGTTGGAAGCAGGAAAATCCTGGGGTCCAGTGGGATTTCTCAGCTCTTGGCAGTCCCAAAGTGCTTCCAGTTGGAGCACAGTGTGCTGACCCATTTTAGCACAGATGCATTAATAATCCAAATAATTAATAGTCCTAATACAGTGCTTGGAAGGGAAGCAATTAATCATTGTCTGAAGGATGGAAATTCCTCTTGTGAATTTGCAGTTGGCCTCGGAGGTGCTGGCACCACCCAGTGCAAAATACACAGCTGAGGTTCTAAAAAGTCCTGGTGTTGGGAGAGCTGGGCTCTGCTCTGGGCTCTGTCCCTGGAGTTCTGTGTGACCCTGGGCAAATTGCTGCCTTCCCTTTTCCCTTCCTGTAAAATGGCATGGATAGACTTGTAGGTTTGTTCCCAACCTGTGGCATTTAGGATTTGGGAAATGACTTAGGGGCTGCAGCTGCAGGTGCTGCTTGGAGCATCTTCCATCAAAGGAGCTGATGTAGAGTGGAAACAACAGCAAAGAATCACAGTAATTTGGGATATTGCTGCTGGGTATAGCTGCTAATGGTGGGATTAGGATGATGTCAGTGCAAATTCTCTGAAATATGAATAAACTGGAATTTCACAGCATGGACTGTGGCCTGGATCTGCATGCACCCCATGGCATGGGAAATGCTTTTCCAGAGCTAAAAGTGTCCTTCTTTGGGAAGTTTTGGTTTGGTTTTGGTTTTGTAATGTGGTGGTTTGAGACAGTCTTAAAATCTGCCAGTGTGATTTTGTCTAGGTATGATCTTAGTGATGTTTTTCATTTTTAATATAAAATAAATGATAAAATACTTTGTCTAGCCAAGAGTGCTCCATCCCTGGAAGTGTCCAAGGTTGGAGCACCCTGGGATAGTGGAAGGTGTCCCTGTCCATGGCAGGGGGTGGGACTGGAGTTTCCAGGTGCCCCAGCATGGACAGTGGCAGTGCTGAATGAGAAACCCATTTCTTATGTGAAATTCAGGGTTTGTGCAGCCAAAACCCAATAAATTTACTGCAGAGCAGGGAAATCTGCAGCTCTGCTTCTCCAGCAGTCCTGCAGTAATTTTTATGATAAGACAATTATGATTGTGTGACCTTCTGCCCCCTCCATCTCCCTCTAATGAGTTTTCCTGGGTTAGCAAAGCCTCATTAACTCGGGTGAGACTTTGGGAAATGCGTAAATAAAAATCAGTTGTTTTGAAAACAACATTTTATTGATCTGAGCAACAACATTTTTCCTTAGGTTCGTGCTGGAGCCCCTCCTGCCAAAAAAGATGCATTCTAGGTCGCAAGATAAATTGGACAAGGATGACCTAGATAAAGATAAAAAGGAAAAGAAGAAGGAGAAGAGGAACAGCAAGCATCAAGAGATATTTGATAAAGAATTTAAATCTACTGATATTTCTCTGCAGCAGGCCGAAGCAGTGATCCTTTCAGAAACGGTAACTTTATTAGCAAGGAAAGCTTTATCTAATTCTGAGCCATGTTCTCTCTTTTGAAATCAAAATGTTGATTTTTAGCATTTAGTTCCTTTGTAGGCCAGAAATAACTCTGAGGGGATACACCACAGTGTTAATATACATGCTAATGAATCAAAAATACAGATTTGATTTACAGAGGGGGAAAGATCCTCTGAAAATCTTCACCCAAAGCTCTGGGTGACTGTTTGATAAAGGAGCAGGTGGCACAGCATAGCTGAAATAAATGCTGCCATCCCAGCAGCCTTTGGGACTGCTGGTTCCCAGTAGGTTGGGATGGATTTGGCCACATCTCACTGCAGGACAGTGTTTGGTGGCACATTCCAAGGTCGTTCTGTCAGCGGTTGCGTGTCCTCAAAGGATTTTCAAGATCCCTGTTTGGAGCAGAAAATCCTGAGCAGTTCTTGTGTGTAAGGATATTAAAACCAGGGCATATCTCCCTTAAACCCTCTCTTCTTGGCTTAGATTTAATTCACTGGAACTGTCCTCAAGGCTTAGGTAACCTGAGAAGTTGGAGCTGGGAAATTGAAAGCAGGGATGTGTAAAGCTGGAGCAGGGATAGTGTGAACTGGCTGTGACCTCCAAATCTCTGCCTGGACACCTGTTTGGAGGCCAAGAGTTTAAAATTGCCTCCCAGAAATAAATGGAATGTTCTTTTCAGGATCTGCACAAGTACTTGGAGAGGCAGCTTTGCACTCATAAGAGTCTTGGTCCTGTGTCATTGACACTGAGTTGTAAAACAGTTTCTCTCTCACCTGTGATAACTGAATCCTTTAATTCTTTCTGTTTGGTATTTATAGGGAGATATTTACTTGTTCAGCCACACTTCCTCTGTTTTCTGGACCACTCAGAGATGAGTTAATCTCTCACACGTCTTGGGACATCCTGAAAAATCAGAGTTCTTGTGTCTAATGTGCCCAGTCAGAAACTCCAGTACAATCCCATCTGAGGGTCTCACCTTTTCACCTCTGGAACCAATGAGGTTTTCCATTGACTTCAGTAAATTTGGCATGAGCCTTGGTTTGGTTAAATGGAGATTCTTCCTGCACAGATTTCCACGTTTCAGGATTTTGCTGCCATGAATTTCACTTTGCACCTTGCAGCAGTTGTGTTTTGACTGATTGAGGACTGGGATCACTTCCACTGGCATCTCCCAGATCCCAAAGGGACCAGCAGAGCTGGTGGGATGTCACAGGAGAAGGAAATTGTATTTCAGGGCAGCTGAGTCAGCTGGGGCAGTTGGGAGGCATCCAAGGGTGCTGGGGAGCTGGCTGGTGTCACTGCGAGGTCACTTCAGCTCTCAGAGGTCTTGGACATTGGAAAAGTTTATGACAGAAAAAATGCAAATTCTGCCTGGAAAAGAGGGCAAAATAACCCCTCAGGGCATATTCCCATTTGGCATCTGAGGAGCAAAAATCAGCACAGCCCAGGATGGTTTGACTCAAGTTCTTCCAATGTTCCCAGTCAGGAGCTTTCAGTGGCTGACTGGTGTGAGCAATGTTCCCCTGGTTATGGAGAGGGAGGGAAATTAAATGTCAGAACTGGTTACTTACAGTTATTTTGAGCTTCTTCAAGTCCACAGATCAATAATATGAAAAGGAGTTTGCTGTTGAGAGAAAAACTCTCCCTCTCCAGCCTCTGCAGAAGCCTTGATGAGCTCCAAGACGACTGAGTCAATTTGGGGCGTTTGGTGTGAGTGGGGTTCATTTCTAGGTGAAGCAGAAGAAACTCTTTTGAGATCAGTTTACACGAGTGCTTGCCCAATTCCCATTGCTGTCATCTGGAATTTTGAACAGATAATATCAAGGATGAGTTTAAAGATAAAATTTGTCTTAAAATTTTTGCGTGCTGGAGGCATCCCCAGTTAATGATGTGAAGGGAAATTTGGAAGGAATTCAGCTTTGCCTGTGTTCAACATTCATGTGCAAGTTCCCTTTTTAAGCTGAAATTACTCCCAAAGCATTTCTACCACCGTGCTGTATGAAGAAAAAGACATTTTGCTTTTTCTTGCATTAAGAACTCGGAAGAAGAAAGTTTGCTGGATTAAAAGTGGTGGGGGAAAAAAAAAGGATTGGGTTTTTTTAAAAAGAAAACTTGGAAGTGCAGATTTGTCTAGAAATGGAAATTAAACTTTAAAAAGTTTCTAAAGTGACATTTTAGTAATTAATACTTTTAGTTACTAAGTTTTTTATTACAGATACTGGATTCATTGTGCTGAGAATTTTACAGCTCGTTGTGCTGTCACTCATTCAATTTAAACATTTCAGTTATTTGGTGAAATTTTTTTAACAGATTCTTAGTTCTAACTTCTGAAATATTTGGGGATTTCACAGCAGAAGATAAAATAGAGTGAGAGAAATGCCAGTGGCCATCCCCATGTCTGCAGAGCTCCTGCTGCTCTTCCCAGCAATGATGTTGTGTAAAGAAATGAGTGTTTCCAGTCTTCTGTGGGCTCTTCTTTTTTCCAATCAAATGAATCACCAAGGAAGAACATGGGGAAATTCTAAAGCTGCAGAATTATTTCATGGAGCTTTTAGGTTTGCATGGAAAAGGAGAATTCAGAGTCTGTTTAATGGAATGGTTTAAGTACTCTTCCCCAAATTTCACTGCACTCACCATGAGTTTATTGACTGATCAAACCCCAGGCCTTAATTACATAAAACAACAAAGATAAATCAAGCACTTGAGTGTGTGAAGATATCAGTAATATCTTTATCATTTCCAACAGATTTATTATCTTCTTTTAAGCATCACATCAACTTCTCCAACATAAATTGTCCTTGTTGTGCTTTGATCCCAGGGGCTGAGAGCAAAGCCAGCTCTGAGGCCAGGTAGTTAGCAGAGCCCTGGGAGGCTGCTGCTGGAAATCAGAAGAACAGGCTGTGTTTTATTGATTTGGTGGTGTCTAACATCACTCACCATTGATCTGCCCTTGGCTAGACCAGGAAAAATTAGCCATGGCTTCATTATGGATTGGTGGCCTCCCAAGAGCTCATATTCCTCAGCAGATCCGTGATTTGTGTGGAGCTTTCAGAGGAGCCCAAGTTGTCAATCACAGGAGGAGTTCACATTTATTTCACATTTATTTATTTCAGTAATTACAGAGGGGTTAACTTGGGGACCTGCCTGCAGCTGGTTGTTCTCTTGATTCTGGCCTGTTTCCCTCACCAATTAACCTGTTTTCCTTAGCTGCTTTTTTATAGTTATCTGCCCCTGAAAAAGTGGTTGCTTAACTTATCCATTCTACTAAAAATATGCTTGGAAAGATGTGGAAAGTAGAAAGCTTTGGAATCTCTTGAGTTTTATTTTTAGCATCAAAACAATTTCTTAGAGGTCACCCTGAGGTCTTGATGAACTTTCCAAAAAAAGGTTCATACTTTTTGGTCATTCATTTGTTGTAGAAGGGTCTCACAGGCACAATCTGTAATGCAAAGCCTTTTAGGGTTTGTTTTCTGAAAAAATTTCAGATTTCTCCTTCCCAACGCGCTTCATAAAAATCCAAACATTGGGAAATGACAAAATCCTTTGCAAAAGCCTGGATTGCTCCTGGCACTTTCTGTTTTGTGCCACTGCAGCACCTTGGAGTAATTCCCCTTTTAACTTCAGGCTGCTGCTCCATTTTCTGGGGTCTGTTTGAAATAAAAGCTTCATTTTTTTCACTATGATTCCTGTTAATATGGGGATGGTGAATGGGGAAATCAGTAGAGCTCAGAATTAAACTCAGTAAAAAGAATTGCCTTGACTAAAGCATGAGTTGCCATCAGATTACAAATATCTTTTGAGGGTTCCTGATGGAAAATTTGAATGAATTATGAAGCAGCCAGAGGGGAAAAAAAAAGAGATATTTCAATTAATTAAATATAAGCACAGTCAGGAGCCACCAAGAAGTGTTTCTGGACAGGTGATGTCTTCATCAGAAGAGAGTTTGATGAAGAGTGGGTTAAACTGGGGACCTGCCTCCAGTTGGTTATTCTTTTGATTCTGACATGTTTCCTTCACCAATTTATGTATTTTCCTTAGTTGCTTTTTTGTAATTATCTGCCCCTGACATAAGTGGGTGCTTTGCTTATCCATTCTACTAAAAATACATTTGAATGAATGTGGGAAGCAGGATCCTGGTTAAATGGTTAAAGAGGTAAATTTTAACAGGAAAGTAGATCTGTGTGAGAAAAAAATAAAGCTTTTGAGTGCTGTTAATGTGCTGTGAGACTCTAAAGTTCCTCAGGTGGTTCTAAACAAGTGCTTGGGGAATTAGCTCAGCAAACCAGACCAGGCTGGGAGAAGGGAAGACCCTGGAGCTGGGAATTGGCAGTATTGGCTGTTAGCACTGCCCTCACCCTGTAGGGCATCAAACTGTGGCATTTCCATCTCTGGCACTCACTTCTCTGCATTCCTTGCCCCCCTCCCTGGTTGTGTCCCCCAGATCAGCCCCCTGAGGCCGCAGAGACCCAAGAGCCAGGTGCTGAACGTGATGTCCAGCGAGCGGCGATTCTCCGTGTCCCCAGCGCCGCCCAGCTCCCAGCTGAGCCCACCCCCCATCACCCCTCGGACCAAACTCGCCTTCAGCATCCAGCCCAGTAAGTTTTGTCTCTGAAAGAAACTCCTTTTGGTGTGGGAATGCATGTCCTGGGCATTTCTTCACACCCTGGTTTGAGTTTCGCCATCACCAGGGCAGTTCTTGCACCAGGTATTGGTGCCTCAGGTTTGGCTTTTCTGTGTGTCACGTTCTGAGCTGCTTTAGTGTGCGGGTCTGGGTTCATATTATGGGATGGTGAGCTCTGTGCACAGAGCAGGGAGACAAAACAATTCCTGCTCCAGCTGGGCACCAAGGACAAATGATCCCAATCTCAGCCCAGGAGCACAAACCCCGTGGGCTGGAGAGAGAAAAACAAGCAGGGTGGGAGTGCCTGGGCTAAAGCTGGGCTGGGACAATGAACTGCAAGGTGGGAATGGAGCAGAGCTGATCCCAGGGAGAGACCCCGTGCCCGGCCGGGCATTTTGGGGCCACTTTGGGTCATCTTGGGGGCAGCCCTGGCTGGGCTCTGGTGCTGCCCAGGGTGCATCCATGGAGGAGATCCTTGGAATCAATCCCTGCTTTATTCTTTAGCTCTGTCCAGCTCCTGCTCTAGGGCAGCCTGCACAAGGCATCAGTATTACTTAACCTCTTACCTTTGCCAGCAAAAATTAATTCAGTATTTTACAAAAGGAAGCAGAATCATTGCAGTGAGACAGTTTCTTTTCAAGTCATCATTAACAATTAATTAGGTGTAGAGTAACAGTCAAAAATTCATGTTGTACTTGATCCCATATTGAGTGTTTTGGAGCACAAAGGCATAAAAGTAATACTTTTTGTAATAGTACATTTTAAAAAGCTTCTCTTTGATATGTTGTGAGTACAAACCAGAAGGGAAAATAAAGGTCAGGCTTTTTGAAGTAGTTTTTCTTTGACACTGACATCTATCACTCAGCTTTTCTGTAAAGTATCATCTGTTTGCTTCAGTCTGCAGCAAACCCTATTGCAGAACTGGGTGTAATCCAACACCTATTTCTTTCCCAGTGCTCTTTCCCAAAACCTGTTATTCAGAGTTTGCAGCTGCCAGCATGTGACAAAAAAGCAAAAAAATTATCTTTTTTATACATGTCCCCAAATCCAACTCCAGTGGCCAAGAGTTCAGTGTTAGTAAAGAGGAGAAGAGATGATCAGGCTTCAGAAAATAAATCTTTTCCATCAAGGTCACTGCTTTATTTACTGGTTGTGGTACTTCAAAAATTTTTCTCCTAACAGTCAGACACACAGAGCAAATATTTTGATTACAATGAATTTGTAGCTTTCATTTTCCTTTACAATTTTATAGCCAGAAACTAAAAATGCTAAAAACTGGAAATACAGAGAACTAGGGGATATATACTGCTGCAAAAGATATTTTAATTGGACATTTTGATCATACGTAAATTTTATTAACACTTAATTTGATTTTTCTTTTTTAAAAGTACCAGTAGTTACCAGGTTTTTCTGAGAATATTTTTATGCTAGAGGTTGGTGGGTGTTACATAAAATAGGATCAGCTTATTGCACCAGTCTAGAATAATTTCAGGAATTACAGTGGTAATTTTTTTAGGAATTCCAAGGATAAAGAAGTTCCTTCAGAGCCCAAATTGGCTAAAAGCAGTTATTGGGTTGCTAAGCAATCCTGGCTGCCTGTTAGCTGGCCCTTGAGAAGAAGGGAGTGGGAAATGTCATCAGTAGGGTAAGAGGAAAAAAGGGAAGGGTCCCTTAACTGATCCTTTGTCAGCTCCAGGATCTTCCCAGTGGCACATGTCCAGCAAGGAACAAATATTCAGAGCACACTCCTCTGATGAACCACCTTGAATAATGAATTTCACTGAATAATGGGAGCACACCAGAAATTTGGGGTAATTATTTTAGCCACCATCTTAGGGGGGTTTAGTTCAGCTGAGGAAATCAACAGATCTGCAGCAAATAGATTTTCTTGGGACAACACTGAGAATTCCTGGGTTTGTTCAATACCTGCTGCAGGGTAGGTGTTCCCTGGATTTCACAGAATTCTGGGAAAGATCAAATCATTGTTTCTCAGGATAGAATCCACTAAACAGTTGCCAGATCAGTGCAGACACGTTGCTCGTGTATTTTATGAGCTCCTCCCGTGGGTGGAAATGCTCTGCCCACACTTGCAGGGATTTATTTATTTGGATCCTTCATCAGGATGAGGTTGGGAAGGTGCCACAGACAGGCTGCAGGAAATTCCAGCTGCAGCAGGAGCTGGGGGATGTAGGGAAAGGGGGAGAAGCAGAGCAGGACACACCTGCATGGACAGTTGGGTTCCATCCAGGTTCTTCAAGCCTGAGTTGCCTCCACACCTTGTTTCCTCTCCAGCTCTGATGCAAGCATTCCTCAGATGTTTCCTGAAAACTTGCCTTTCCATGGGTCTTCCAAGGATCTGTTAAAAGAAACAAAGGATTTGGGTTATTCCTAACAAAATGGGTCTCCCCATCCTCTTGGGAGCACCTTAGCTTAGGTGATGTCAGAAGGTTTATCATGGAAGAAGTGAAATTTTGTTAGTTGAAAAAATATCATCTAGAATGCAAAGCTGAAGTGTTCAGGGGGGTTAAATTTCCTTTATTTTGGGAAATTGTGTGTTTTTCCACTGAGTTTCCCAAGGAATGTCTACAAAGAGGCCTGAAAACGTGGGTAGCTTCTAGTAAATATAGAAAGGTTTCTCTTTGTGAAGCAGGGTTCAAGGTTTTGGTAAAGCTCTAACTAAACACACAAAAGAAAATGCCATTTCCCAAGTGTTTCCCTGTCTTATCCTAAACTGCATGGAAAAACCAACCACAAATTCAGATATCAATATATGCAGCTGAGATGTAGGTGTGGAGTAGTGAGGGAGATGTGCAAGATCTGTGCCAAGGAGTTGTTTTGTGACATTAAAGATCTCAGATTCCTGAGTTCTTTAGAATGGATGGAGAATTCATCCAGAAGGGACAGGGAAGTTCATTCCCAGCATCAGTCTTTAGGTACAAATGCACAGTGGGGTTTTCCAGCTGCACTTCAGTTCCATGGAGAAGGAGATTCTCATGGAGATGCAGAAAGGAAACTCTGAGGAATGTTTGGGGAATGGAGAAATCCTCTCTGTAGAAAGGGAAGGATGAAAAACAGGAGCAATGGAAAAGCAATGAGAAATTCAGGTCCGGGTGGACAAAAACATTTTCAGCCTATTGGAGAGGAAGCCACTGAAAATGTGGAGTCCCAGGATGGAAAATAACTTTTTTTTTCCATGTAGTCAAGAGTTCAGGTGGAAGGATGAAGAATAAAATTACAGTTTTCAGTGACAAATCAATAGAGCCACCTTAGAGTTAAATTGTGTTGTGAGAGGCCATTTTAGAGAACAATAAAATCACACTTTTAATAAAATATTGATATGAGCTTTGCAATAAAAACATCTGCATAAATAAGTCCTCTCTTGTTTCACAAATCACCGCAGTAAAATAAAATAGAAATCACCTTTTTTTTTCCCTAAATAAAATTCCCTCATTTATAAACAAATCATTTCAGTTTCTTATCTCGTAGAGATCGCAGTGGGTGTTATTAAAATGACTGAATTAAAATGGCTGTATTAAAATGGCTGAATTACCCTGAAACACACCATGGGGGGGATTTCTCCCCAAAAACCTATGTATCACTCAGGCCTCAATAAACTTTATTGCCCCTCAGGCTATTTGCCTCTCCAGCACATACCTGGGAGGATTTATCTGCTGAGAAAAGGGAATTTTCTACCCAGCACCCAGGAATAATAAATGTTTGGTACTTTCTCGTGCATGATTTTATTTACTCAACAACTAATGGCTGCTCATTTGTTATAGTTACCTGGAGCCTGAAAGTTTTGGAGAGAGATATACTTAATTCCAGGCTTTCATTTGTGCATTTTATTAACAGGGAACTTTGATTTTACTGGGAGAAAGTCAATAAAACTTTGCCAGATTATATTTTCTTCGTTCACTTTGCAAAACTTTTATTGTGTTTTAATGTACAAGAAGAGCTTGAAGGTGGGAAAATTACATTTTCTAAGCTATGAATATTTTGGTGGGAAACATGAAACAAAAATTATGTTTTATTAAAAATGGGGGGTTGTTCAAGTATTTTGAGAGCCTTTTAAAGTGAGTCCAAGGCCAAGTTGGACAGGGCTTGGGGCAAGTGGAGGGTGATAGTGGAAGTCCATCACCCAAGAGTGGATGATCCATGAGGTCCCTTCCAACCCAAACCATTGTGGAGTTGTGGGATGCAGCAGCTGGCAGGGTTAACCCAGTGTTGGTTTTTGCAGATCTGGAGCTGAATGGGATGTCCAGCTCTGACATCCCCGACGTTCCCCCTCCTCTGCCCCTCAAAGGAAGCACGGCCGACTACGGGAACCTCATGGAGAGCCAGGACTTGATCAGCCCCACCACATCCCCTCCTGCCCAGCAACGGGTGAGTCCCAGAGAATGATCCCTTTGCAGTTCCTGTTCCAAGACAATGATCCCTTTGCAGTTCCTGTTCCCTGACAATGATCCCTCTTGCAGTTCCTGTTCCCAGACAATGATCCCTTTGCAGTTCCTGTTCCCAGACAATGATCCCTTTGCAGTTCCTGTTCCCAGACAATGATCCCTCTGCAGTTCCTGTTCCCAGACAATGATCCCTTTGCAGTTCCTGTTCCCAGACAATGATCCCTTTGCAGTTCCTGTTCCCAGACAATGATCCCTCTGCAGTTCCTGTTCCCTGACAATGATCCCTTTGCAGTTCCTGTTCCCAGACAATGATCCCTTTGCAGTTCCTGTTCCCAGACAATGATCCCTTTGCAGTTCCTGTTCCCAGACAATGATCCCTTCTGCAGTTCCTGTTCCCAGACAATGATCCCTTTGCAGTTCCTGTTCCCAGACAATGATCCCTCTGCAGTTCCTGTTCCCAGACAATGATCCCTTTGCAGTTCCTGTTCCCTGAGCCATCCCAGGGGAGCTGGGATCCTGCTCCTGCATCCATCGATTGCTCTGCAGTGCCAGGAGGGTGAGGGAACAGCAGAACCTGAAGGAAAGTTGGGTTCATTCTGGGCAATTCCAAGGCAGATATTGTCAGGTTTGTTGGGCAGGGAGCTTTAACCAGCAGGAGCAGCAAATTGCATTTAAAGGCTTTCAGTCCTGTGTCAGGATAGGAAATAAAACATGAACCTGCCACCTTCCCTTCCTGGAGCTCCGCTCTGCCAACGTTCAGTCACCACTCATTTATTTCCTTGAGGCAAACTCGTGTCCCCTTTGAGGCAAGGAGCTCAGAAACTCTTCATCACCAGCAGGGTTTGCAGCTTTCTGAGGAAAATTCGCTTTTTCAGCTTTGTTTCCTGTAGCTGGAAGCTTTTAAAAATAATGCAGTCCTTTTCTTTAAAGCAGCACTTTTGAGAAATGCCTTTTATTTTTTCTTTATGGGCAAAAAAAATCCATTTAAAGGAGTGTGCAGTGTTGATCCTGGCTGGTGCCCACCAGAGATGCTCCATCACTCCCCTCCTCAGCTGGGCAGGCAGAGAAGATACAGTGAAATTCTCATGGGTTGAGATAAGGACAGGGAGAGATCACTCACTCCTTGCCCTCATAGCAGTCCAGACTTTGGGAAAATAATTGAATTTATTACCAATCAAATCAGAGTAGGGCAGTGAGACCACACAAAGTCACAAGTTTTCTTTGGCTCTGAAATGTCAAATTTTGACTGAGCTGTTCAGTGGGAAACTTCCCAGCAGAACTGATCCCTTTTTGTTTGCAGAGGTGTCCTCCAGGGTCCCGCTGAAGTTCACCATTCCAGTGAAATTCTGTGCAGCAATTTGCTTTCCAGCAAATTCCATGGTGGCAGAACTGCAGAAATCTCAGCAGAGGAGGAGTCAGGCAGGAGTTTGGTTTGACCCTGGGAATTGTTGTGTCTAACACAGATTGTCCCAGTCCAGCTTTTCCATGGTTGAAATTGTGCCTTGGTTATTGCAGGAATTGACTTTTTCTGAACTGTTTTACCATTTCAGGCTGAATGGTAAAATAAAAATACAGGTATAGAAGTACCTTCAGGAGTGAGAATAGAGATAGTCAAAACACCATGTTTTACTCTTTATTTGCATATACTGGAAAATTCTGCTTTCCAATCCTCTCTTCCATACGTGTTCCCCATGGCTGGATCATTTTAGTCATATTTTCACTTTCCCTCTCATTTCCATCAGACTTTACTGCACCTCTAACCTTATAACCCATTTCCCCAGCTTCTGTCTCAGGGGCCAGCTCTCATTTGTCCTGAACACAGCCCTCTAAGTGGAAAATTACAGAATGTACAGCAGGGCTGCCAGGAGGTTTGTCTGAGGAATCATCCCCAGGAAGAAAGCTGAGAAATTCACATTAGGATTCACATTTCCTCAACTCCTTCCTGCATAAACTCCAGAGTAGTAAATTCATTTTGTGTGATGTACTGCAAGGTTTAGGCTGTGGTAGTAGCTCAGGATGGCTAAGATGAGTTCAGATTTCAGCTAAAAAGTATTAAACAGTGGTAAGAAATAAAATCCTGGCAGCCAGGGGTTTTTGCTTCCTGGTGAGGCTTTTGGAAGGGGTCTCCTCTCTGGGGATGGATGGTTTTAGTTACTGTGTGACTCCCAGATGCCATGGGGTGTGGTTTGGGAGCCCACACCTGGAGATAGCTCAGCCTGATTTGCTCTGTGACCTTGTGCAGCTCCTGTACCTGCCACAAGCAGCATTTCCACATCATTAAATGGGAGTTCAGAAATTCCGTACCAATATGCTCCCGTGGTTTTTTGCAGAGTTTTATTCAGCTCTTAATATTTTTGCTCTTTCCAATCTTGATTGCTCAGGCTCCTCTCATTTTTTTACTACATTTTGTCTCTGTAGGAACAGAGCCCATTTTTAACATCTGGTGTTGAAGGGCATCAGGATTTAACAGCTCAGAAATGCAATCAGTTACAAGCTACATCTTCTTATCTAACTGCCCACAATTTTCTCCAGCATCTGTGTTTTTATAAGCTTTCCAAGACTATGGAATGAGGTTTCAAAGCCTGGCAGAAGGATCTAAAGCAGATCTGTCCCAGAGCCACCTGTCCTGTGCAGGGCCAGCAGTGGCACTCGCTGATCCTTGTGTGTCCCCTCCACCTCAGCAGATTCTGTGATTCTGTATTACCTTTAGAATTGATTTTGGAGAAGGTTTCTAATCTTATAACAATCACTCTGTGCCTTTATTTCATCAGGCTGGTAGGAAGGAAGCTTTTAAAGAACATCAAGAAAATGAGTAGTGCTGGACATGAAAGATCAGATGGGTAAATTCTCATTGCTGCTGTGATTAAATCCCACTCCACAGTTTTAATGACTTATGTTTCATGGGTCAAATAGCTCCATAATTCATAACTGGATAATTCTCTGCCTGGTAAACTGATCATCTTTTAAATTACACTGCCGTTGTATCAGTGAAGAAAAATCAGTAAAACCTATTAGAGATAAGATTATCTGAGTAGCTTTTAAACTGGAAATATCTCCTCGTGTGAGGAATGATTGTGTTTTTCACTCTGGTTGTCTTGCAGTGCATTATGAAAGGCAGGAAAAGTGCTGTAGTGAACTAAAAGCAGGCAGCCAGAAAGGGATCAGATGCTCCAAGTCAAACTGCAGGCAGTAATGTCATTTTTGAGACAGCAAGCTCAGATATTCAGAGTCCAGTGGTACCTTGGTCTACCTGAAGTCTTTAATCCAGGTGATCACCTCATTATCATTTCCTGGTTGTCCCTTACTCCCTGTTAACTCTGAGACCTTTGTAGATATTTTCTTGCTCCCTGCGATTTGTTCTGCTAAAAATGTCCTTAATAATATATGGGAACATAAAAAAAAAAAAAGAAATCTACGACTCCTGCAAGGATTATTATTACATCAAGGGATTCCTTTAGGCACTTATCATTCTTTATGGGTTCATCCTCACCCTTGCATACAAATCAACCTCCTGCTTAGTATTCAGAGCAGGGAGGGAGCTCCAAGAAAATAGATAAAGGAGCACTTGGGTTGCTGATATTGGCTGTAACACTTGCCAAGCGTGGGGTAATGGTTGGGATGGGAACATCTCCATCAATCCAGCACAGGTGGAACGTGGGGATGGCTGCAGCCTGTGAGGAGCAGAACAGCCTTGGCTGGACTCTGCTCTGTGGGGTTATTCTGCTTGTTCCCTGGGATAAAACTGGGTGATAAATTCACATCTAACACACAGAAGGCACAACCCAGGGGGATTTTTTGTGTGTTGCAATGCAGGTGCTGCAGTGCTGGAAATTCTCTCTCGTAGCAGCTGCAGTGAGCAAAAACTGACCTGAAAGGCTTCAGCAACTGTGTTGTCCTCATGTGGACAGGGAGAGAGAGGCTGGAAATGCAGCTGGAACCATGGAGGAGCAGGGAATTAGGGAGCACAACTGGAGGGGCTGCAGTAGCAGCCTACAGCTCCTCTCTGATCTCTGCTGAGGGACAGGAGCCAGGGGGTGGCTGGAGCTCTGTCAGGGCAGGTTGAGGTTGGATTTAGGGAAAGGTTCATCCCCAGAGGGTGCTGGCACTGCCCAGGCTCCCCAGGGAATGGGCACGGCCCCGAGGCTGCCAGAGCTCCAGGAGCCTTTGGACAATGTGCCCAGAAGAAACAAACAAATTAAACTACAGGGTTTATTTGCCCTGTGATCATTATTTTTGCCTGAAACCTTGCAAGCCTTTCCTCCTGTGCCAGTCCCTCACCCTTCAGTGGGTTAAGATGTTGCTGAGCAAAGAGTTTCTGAAAAATTCATTTACTTTTTAATAAATCTCCAAGTCAATGGAGTGCCACTGCTTTTTAGAGGATTTGGAGTGAAACCTGAGTTCTCCTTCCTGCTGTCTGCCCAGCCATGGATGTGTGCCTTGAATCAGTCCAGGGAGTGGCCGTGTCCCTCTCTCCTCGTGGGATCAGGGCAGGGTTGGGCCATGCTGATGGGCTGCTTTGTCTCTCTTGCAGGAGCTGGGCCCTCAGTGAGGAGTGCAGGGTCAGTCTGGGCTCTAGAGCTAATTCTGAGGGGTTTGCTCATCACTGCTGAGTCTGTTGTGCACAGGCTGGAACAGGGAGGCAGTGCTGGGGAACCCGAGTGTCATCCAGCAAGGGCAGAAATCCTGATGGTGTCCACCTGGAGAAATGGGGCTCCACAGAGGGAAAGTGGCCTTAGCTGTGCTCCAGCAGGGCTGTCACACTCCAGGAGCCAGGTCCTCTCTGCCTGAGGGGTACAGAGCCCTGCCAGGTCCAGCTCTGTCCTCATCCACTGCCATTGTCCCCCACAGGAGCAGGGCCTGCCAGAAATCATGGGGAAAGTCACAGAGCCTTCAGTTTGGGTTGGAAGGGACCTCAAATCCCACCCAGTGCCACGCCTGCTATGGCAGGGACACCTTCCCCTGTCCCAGGTGCTCCCAGCCCAGTGTCCAGCCTGGCCTTGGGCACTGCCAGGGATCCAGGGGCAGCCCCAGCTGCTCTGGGCACCCTGGGCCAGGGCTGCCCACCCTGCCAGGGAACAATTCCTAATTCCCAATATCCCATCTGAATCTACCCACTTTCAGCCTAAATCCATTCCCTGTGTCCTGTCCCTCCATCCCTTGTCCCCAGTCCCTCTCCAGCTCTCCTGGAGCCCCTTCAGGCCCTGCAGGGGCTCTGAGCTCTCCCTGGAGCTTCCCTGGAGCCTCTTTGATCTGCTCTGGGATTCTGACCTGGAGCAATTCCATCTTTCCCATTTTGAGGCATTTCTGCTGTTCCCTGTGAGGGGCTGGGGTGGGAGCACACATCTCTGCAGGAGAACCCTTCCAGTTCCTCTCCCTGATCCCAGGGCACTCCAGCAGGGGCAGGTAATGGCTGTGCCACAGAGTCAAATGAGACTCTAATAGATGATGGATGAACCAGGGGCCAAAGAGTCATTTCCCATCAGTTACCTGCTGGATTTTGCACAGAACTTTGCTCCCTGGGTCAAGCAGCCAATTAGCTTAAACTGTCTGTAATTTGGCTGCCATTAGTGGAGTTGGGCAGTTCTCCCTGCTGGAGAGTTATTCTGCCAGAGCCTCACACTCAAATGTTATTTTTCATTGCAGATAGGAAATAACCACGTTGTTGTCAGGCATCTCAGCTCCGTGCTGAAGGAATAACTCAGTGTCTGAAACATTTTCACAGTCCTGGGTGGCTGATGGTCTATTTACATCCCATTTCTGCTGCTTCTGACCTAATTAGATCCCTTAATTCTTCCAACCCAAGTGCTTCTCCCTGGATCTCCAGAGCGTGTCCTGTCAATGTGACCACTGAATTTCAGTGACCACTGAATTTCAAGGAGTTCCTTGCCCAGGAAGAAATCTCATGCAGTGCCACAAGGACCCTTTTGGAGAGTCAAATCCTGTTTGGGTTTTTTTGTAGTTGTTTCTTTTAATAGTATTCTCTGAACAAAACACAACTCATCTCTCGTTTTGCTGCTTGAGAGTAGCAGAAAAAAAAAATTTAGAAAAGCATTTTCTCATCTTCTGTAATTGATTTTTACTACATCTTGAACACGCCTGGTGTAGTGCAGTTTATATCTCTGTGTAAGAGAAGGCAGACAAATGTTTTTAAACTTGATTCTTTTCTGTATCAGGGAAAGAAAAAAAGCCCAGCAAACAAATGGGAGCAATTTCATGTCTGGAGCAGAAGGAACAGATTGTTTCTGTGTTGCAGATGTGCCTTTTACATAAGGTTTCTGCCTCCCCTGAGGTACCCCTGAGTCAAGGATTCTGCCCAAAATAGGTTGGGATGTGAAGCAGCAGCCTCTGTCAGTTTGTCAGGAAGGAAAGGGAAGAGTCAGGTTCACAATTATCCACCGAGATATAAACACCAACTCGGCAAAGAGAGTCTTAATTAAACACAAAATCAAGGCAAACTCTATTTTTATTGCAAAGTTTTTAAGGGGAAGCACAGCACAGATGAACTTTACAAGCCTGATAATGGTTTTTGTGAGTGTGGTGTTAAAGGGAGGGAGGAAATGTGGTTGAATTTCTTCTGTCCTGGATAAAAGGAAGGATGGATCAGCCCTGGGAGTGATGCTTTGGAGTTGCCCCAGCTCCACAATGGAATGTTTTGCCTTGCAAAATTCCCAACAGTGTCACCCCAACCAGCATTACACATCCTACTTAATATATTCATTGGGAGCTTATTATATAAATGAACAAGTGCTAAATTTATCCGACTTTCTAATGGAAATTGTAAATTCAATTATAATAATTATCTACCTATCTCTGCTATTTCTTTCTGCCTAATTTGCTTGCAGAATCTGAGCTCGGGTAGGTTTTGAGCTTGTTATTTATAGCATATATATTTAGCTTCTTCTCATTGTATTTGCATTGTCTCTGCTTTTCAGAACCAGGTTTTCAGGGCTGATTTGATTGTTCTCTGATCAATATGAAGGGGCTCATTTGGTTGAGAAATGCCTTTGATCTAATTGAATTGAGAATTATTGCCAATAGAGTGTTATTTAAATTCAAAATGGATTTGCACAAATGATGCTATCAGCAGAGTTGGGTTTTTTTTTTTCCTGGTGATGAATATGAAGTTAAAGAGAGCAAAGCAGGAGGAAAGTTTTATATTTTGTGCTGTGTTTTTGAGGGGCACGTGGTTTATGGAGTTTGAAGGGAATGTCAGCTCCATGAGATGTTCATGTTCTGCAGACTACCAGCATTTCCCAGAGCCCTTGCCAGGACACAGGACTGTAATTGAGGAAGTTTTCAAAGGCTTTGGAATCTTCAGCTCCCAAGAGATATTTATTCAGGTGCCTTAGCAGGAATTCAGGAGTTAAGATGCCAAGTTAAGAGTGGATTTGCTCAGGTAGAAGAAATATTTAATAGTTCTGGCTGTAACACTTCAGAGGCAGATCAGCAGTGGCATTTTAATTAAAAATCAAACAAAATCTTCAGTTTTGCACGTACTAAAAAAATTAAATTCTTATTTTATCTGCCTTTCATATTAATCTGTTGACTTTTCTGACTCAGAGATCATCGTGTCCCGCTGGAATTTGGGAACAAGCAGCACCCGTTTGGAGCCTGCTGTAGGAAATCATGGCATCATTTAGGGTGGGAAAGGCCACTAAAATCATCCAGTCCAGTGTCCCCTAGCACTGCCAAGGCCACCAGTGCCCCCTGTCCCCAGTGCCAGGGCTGGGTGCCTCTTTTCCAGGCAGGCAGGGAATTGCAGCTTTCCAGCCTGGCACCCTGGTCTGGTGCCTCGCTTTTGGCTCAGAGATTCCCCCTCAGCAGCAGATCAAACCCAATGGATTTCCAGAGTGCCAGAGAGCATTTTGCAGCCAAGGATGAAGCTGGGAGCAGGCAGAAAGAGCAGTGGTGCTGCTGGAAGGGCTGGGAAATGGAGAGTGGATGGAGCAGAATGGAGAGACAAGCTCAGGGCATGGCTCACTGGTGGTGGCTTGGGATCCCTCTTCCTTTGCCTGGGAGGAATGAGGAAAGGTGTAAAATGGAGTGGAAAGTGGTGCTGTCCAGGTAGGGTACAGGAAAGAGATTCCAGCAAAATCCAGCCTGCCTGGCTCAGCCAGTTTGCATTCGTAACTTTCTCAGTCTGTGATCAGTAAAACTGGTGAAACCTCAGATTTGTAACTCCATGCTGGCCTATCCCTGCTTGGGAGAGCATATTTAGTCACCTTAAAGGTTGTTTTTCTTCTGCTCTTACTCATCTCTGAAAACTCCCAGTCATGAGATTGCAGGAGCATCAGGAGCTGCTCTGAGCAGAGGAGGGACTGAGATGTCCTGGCATCCTCTCCTTTCTGGGACAGCATCCTTGGATAGCTTTGGAAAGGACCAGTTTTGGTTCTGTGCACTTCCACGGGGTTTCTCAGTTGTTCAGATGCCTGACCCTGACAAACCATCAGGAATTCTGTCCAGCACTGAGGCACTGCAGCTGCTTGGGCTGTTCTTGCAGAGGTGGCCAAGGAGTTTGGGCAGAGCTGGAGCTCCTCAGGCTGTGCTGGGCTGGGGGAGGCAGGGCAGGAACAAACAGCTGGGGAAGCATCACTGGGCTTGGAGGAAAACAAAAGGCCCTGACTGGGGAGTGGGGGAGAATCGTAGGGAAAAACAAAGCCAGAGCAGAGTTGATGAGCTGTGACACTGCAGCACAGCCTCTGGGAAACCTGTGCTGCCTGCACAGCCAAAATCTGGGAAAACCTGCCTGCAAACTGCAGTGTTCTCCAGCTCTGTCTGCAACAGATTTTATCACTTGCAGGTTTCAACATTAGGGAAAAAAGGTCTTAATTTCCATAATGGCTTTTTTAATTCGTCTAATTAGCTGGTGATTCTGACTGGGGATGCTTTTCTGTTGTGAGATATGTAAAGTGATTTAAAACAGGTATATTTGAACGTTCTGCATTTCTGTTTGGAATATTTTAATTACAACTCTGTGTGTAATAGTAAATTGTGAGTTACTTATCTCTCTAAATGATTTTAAATTGTTTCTTTTTTTTTTTTTTTTAATATTTCTGTTCTAACTGTGCAAAATCCAAAACATAATGGAAAAGCAATGAAGCCATTGCTTCAGCTTGGTTTTTAAGCTCTGAGTGCCTAGAGGCTGAGGGCAATCAATACAGACCAAGAAATCAATATCCTATCATGATATAAAGTGGGGAATTATAAACTTCTCCAGTGCTTTCAAAAGATTTTCCCCTTAAATATTGAGCTAATTAATCCTGAACTCCTGAGAGATTTTTTTCACTGTCAAAAGTCAAAGTTATATTTAAAAGTAATGGCTGAGAGCGTTCTGTGTTCACAGCAAATTCTGCAGGGAGAGGTTTTTGTGAGCCAGAGGGCTCCAGACTTACCTGCTGCCTCCTGCACTTCGAGATGACTCAAAAACGTTGCAGAATTCCATTCATTCCTAACATGACCTGCCCAAATTGGTTTTTTCCAGCACCTGCCTCCTCCTCTGCCCAGCAAGACTCCGCCGCCGCCGCCTCCCAAGACGACGCGGAAGCAAACGTCTGTTGACTCTGGGATTGTCCAGTGAAGAAGGAAGCGGGTTATTTTCCAAAGATCAAGCTGTAACAATTCATTTCCCTAAGTATTTTATGGTCTATAATGTTTACCTCATTCAGGTGTGCAGTATCTAACATTTAGTGCAATGGTAACTCCGTAAGAAATCCATTTCTCGCCGTGTGTCGGACCCAACACTACATCCCCTTGGTTTTGGGATTATTCCCTCCCATAACTTGAAAGAAATCTGGATTTCTACTTGAGACTGGGAACTCCATCAACTGACAGAACCCTCTTCCTAAACCTCCCTGCTTCTGGATAACGCCAGGCACAGAGCTAGACGTGGAGATTCAAATGAGAGCTGGAAGTGTTGTACCTAAAGATTTTGGGTACCTCTGGAGTTTCAAATGAGCAGAGTTTTTGTACCTAATCTCAGTGTATATAGGAATCAATGTCAATATTCCCATGGAATTCAGGGCAAGAGGAGGTTTCCCAGTGAGGTGAAGCTGCTGTAGGATTTCCCTGAATAGCAGGGATTTTAGCCCAGGGATAAAAATCAGACACCACTGATTTGTGAAATTGGTCTGTGTTACAAATAACCTGATTGCAATGAGCAAAGTGGGGATTTGGGGCTGTCTTGGCCACCGTGACCACGATGACATCGAGTTTAAAACCTCTGGTGAGAGGAGAAAAAGTTCCAGCAAAACCTCCCCTCTGACCATGAGGCTGCTCAGGGAATTTGTAGGATCCCCTGGGGAAAATGTTCTTGCAGGTGCTGGGGTCCATCAGTGCTGGTCCCCTTGTAAACATCACCTCCCAAGGGCACAGGAGCAGCAATTCCCAAATGTTGGAAGTCAAGCAAAGCTGGCTTGGCTGAACAGGGATCTCCTCTTGGATATCAGGTGGAAAAGGAAGGTGTGTGCCAGTGGAAGCAAGGTCAGGGGGCATGGGAACAACACAGAGCTGCAGCTCCCCACTGTAGGGAGAAAATTCCTGTGGTCAAAGCTCAGCTGGAGTTGGAGCTGCCAGAACTGTTGGGGACAAAAAAAAAAAAAAGAGGTTTTTTTCAAATATATCAATGGCAAAAGGCAGTGTAAAAATATCATCAGCCCATTCTAGGATGGGATGGGCACCTCACAAACAGGGACAGGGACAAGGCAGAGGTGCTCAACACATCCTTTGTCTGTCTTACACGTGGGTCACACACCAAGAGGGTCCCAGTGCCCTGAGCTGGAGGACCGTGACTGTGACAATGATCAACTCCCAGTCAGCCTGAAACTGCAGGATCTGCAGCTCCAGCTGAGTCCCTGCAAATCTATGGGCTCTGATGGGATTAATCCAGAATCCTCAAAGAGCTCCTGGTGGCATCATAAAACCCCTCTTGATGATTCTGGAGCAGTCTGGGGAATCCAGAGAGAGGTCCCAGCTGACTGGAAGCTGGGAACGTTGTCCTGATTTTCAAGAAGGGCAGGAAGGAGGACCCTGGAAATGACAGGCCCAGTAAAATCATGGAGAAGATTATTCTGGGATGTCCTGGAAAACACCTGGAGGACAATGCAGTCATGGGTCCCAGCCAGCACAGCTCCATGAGGGACAGTCCTGCTTGTGGAACCCAATTTCCCTTCTACAGCAGGGTAACCCAGCTGGCTGATCCAGGAAAGCCGGGAGATGGAATCTGTTTGGGCTTGTGCAAAGCTTTTGGTACTGCCTCCCACGAGATCCTTCTGGACAAAATGTCCATCCTACAGCTGGAAGAACACATCATGGGATGGGTGAGCAGCTGGCTCAGGGGTGGGGCACAAAGGGTGACAGTGACTGGGGTGACACCAGGCTGGCACCAGTCACAATGTGAATAAGGCATTAAACTGTTAGAGAGTGTCCAGAGGAGCCACGAGGATGGGGAAGGCCTTGAGGAGAAGCCGTGTGAGGAGCAGCTGAGGGCACTTGGAATGTTCAGCTGGAGGAAATGAGACTGAGGGGAGAGCTTGGTGGGTCAGCAGCATCCTCCTGAGGGAGATGCAGGGACAGGAGCTGAACTCTTCATTTCACAGTCAGGGACAGGAGCCAGGGATGGCTGGAGCTGTGCCAGGGGGGGTTAGGCTGGATTTTAGGGAAAGGTTCATCCCCAGAGGGTGCTGGCACTGCCCAGGGAATGGGCACAGCCCTGAGGCTGCCAGAGCTCCAGGAGAGTTTGGACAATGTCCAATCCCACTGAGATGGGGTTTTTGGGGTGTCTGTGCAGGGATGAGAGCTGGACTGATGATCCCTGTGGGTCCCTCCCAGCTGAGGATAATCTGTGATTGATGGGCTTTGTAAAACCAGTCACTGGTGATCACCCACTGCCATTGCCATTCAGTTGGACCTTCTGGGTGTCCACCAGAGGGAAAACAAGGAAGTCTTGGAGCTGCCAACAGCACGAGGATGTGGCAGAGAAAACAGGGAGCAGAGAGGAGACTCCTGGTCATTCTGAACCTAATGTTGAGTACAGAAACGGGAAGAGCTTTTTCCTTTCTCTGTTGTGTAATATTTCATGTTGGATTAGGATGAACTGAACGGAATCACTTTGTCCTTGTGCCATCATTCTGTACAGTGTTTGTATATATGATGGTTTTTAGAATGTTTTAATTTTTATGGTGCCTGCTTTTCACGTCATAATGATTAATGTGCCTGCAAAGAATGCTTTACGTATTCTTAATTTCCTAATTGCTGAAAGTGTAAAGAAAAGACAAAAAGCATTGTTTTTTCCAGATATTAAGCTCTGAGAAATATCAGACTGATGGGATGGGGTTTTGGGAGGGAGGAAGGAAACTAACTTTATATTCTAGTGGTTTTTTTTATTGTCATCACACTTTGGTTTTTTTATTATCTACAATCTTTTTACTCTTACAGTAGATTGTTTTTAAATATACCACTGACTCAAAAAAATAAACTATTATTTTAAAAGCTTGTCTAAGAAAATGAATACATTCCCTGGGTATTTTTGGTCCTCACTGCAGAATTTTGGGAACTACTGCATTATGTGGAAGGCTGTGTATACACTTTCTTTTTTTCAGGACAGTTTAGGAGGGGAACTCCTGAGAAAACTGAAATCTTTTGCTCTGCTGTTGTGGTTGTCCCTGCAGGTTGGAGCTGAAACACCCATCAGCACTAAGAACATCATCCCTGCGTGCTGTCCATGCCCAAAATGATGGCTTGGGTATCTCTAAGTGAATGCTTCAGAAAACAGATGAGTTTTATGTAATATTTTCCACCTCAGGTACCTGCTACACGATGCAAGTTGCAAGCAGAAGTGACTTTACACAGCAGTAAAACAGCACTGTTGTTACAGAGGCAGAAAAATTGCCCTTCTCATAAAAAGTGGCTCCTGTGCTCAATTACATATTCTCATTTTTTTGCCTTAAACCACGGTGTCACTTTGGATCAAACAAACACACTTTTCCTTGCTGTAAAATCAGCTCCAGGAGTGTCTCAGGATTTACTGTTGGATCTCACCCTGCAATCCCTCTGTGTTTTGTTCCTATAATCTCTGCTCAAGAGGAGCAGGCAGGGAAGGATTCTTGGCTGCAGTCAATCAGATCTCCATAGCCAATCAATAATATATTGCAACTCTTAATTCTAAAAGTCTTGTATTTAATTGAATTGCTTTAGAGGCTGCTCGTGCTGGGTGAGTTTTGCTCTTTTCTGTTCCATTTGCTTCCTAAAGGATGGGAAGAGCTTTCCCATGGACCTGCCAGTGGATGCCTGTAAATTGTATTTCTGATAATGTGTTTGTTTTCCCACGTCCTTAGCAAATTCCTGTGCTTGTGCAAGTGTTATAATTCAGCCCTATGAGACTCCTCAAACAAGAGCTGCACTTCCAAATCGGTCTCAGGGCACAAACTCCAAATCTCATCTCTGTGTGTGTTTTACAAATATGCAAGCTGAGCCTGGGAATTGAAAATCAGGCTCTCAGAGCTGCTCCCAGACCTGAATTGTCACCCTTTTACAATCTGACAGCTCCAAGGCTGTGCCTTGTGCAGAGCCCAGAATGAATCAGGGCCCTCCTCAAAGTGGGGTAAGAACACACTTGAGCAAAGCCAGCAGCTAATTCCTCACAGGCAGTGCACAATCCCAGGAATGCTGTTATTTCTCCTGGTTTGCTGTCCCCTTTTCAGTCCAGCTGGGAGTCAGAGCATCCCAGTGCCTTGGGAATTCCCTGTCACATTGTTGGGACACAGCTGGGCTAATGCAGAAGAGCTCATTATGAAACAATTCAGAAAAGAAACTTTGATTTTCCAGTGGTAGGATCTCCTGTCCCTTCCATCTGCCCCATTCCTGTGGGAATTCCTCCCAGCCCGTGCCCTGAGCTGCCTGTGGAGAAGGTGAGGTTGGGATCACCTGGTTTATTTATCACCTCTTTATCCTCCCAGCGCCTCCACAGCCAAAGGTCCCACTCAGACTCAGTCAAATCAATATTTCTGTTACAAGGTGATCCATCCATCTTTTCCATAGCAGACCTTGGCCAGGGAATTGTCAGGATCCACAGGGGCCAGGTTTTCACCACTTGGGACAAGTCAGGGATTCATTTCCCTCTGCTCACACTCAGAGCAGCTCCTCGGGGCTTTGTGACACAAATTTCCCTGAAAGAAGCAATTCAGAGGTGCCAAATTCCTGGACAGTGGAAAAAACAGAATTTCAGTGGCCACTAATTTTCTTGAAAAGCAGCTTGAATTCACCTTGTGAATGTTAACTCACAGTGCCAGGATAAAAGGAGATTCCTCAATTCCACTTCCCTGAGTCTCAGCCTGGGAGTGAGGGTGGAATTTACAGGTGCACAGATCAGTCCCACCCAAAACCACACAAGATTTGTTGGACAGGGGCTGTTTGCTTTTAAATCACATTTATTTTCACTGGGAAGCTCAACACAAAGGTCACTCCTCAAGCTGGTTCCTGTAATTGACATTTATGATTACTGAGTGTCTCCCACAATACCACAAATTCTGAGGGTAAAAATGCTTTGAAATTCAGTTATGTCTTAACATTGGCATTTTTCTTTACCTCGCCTGTAGTTCTGTGTGACTTTACAAGGGCAAAGGATGAAAGATTTGCAGTGAGATTGTATTTATTTGTGATTCATGTGAGTGCAGGTGCAGCTGTGTATGCATGCACACACATCAAACCCTATTTTTAATGTGATACATCTCACTTCACTGACTGCTTGAGCTCTCCACCTTCTTGCTTCACGTTGAACATCTTCCCTGTCAATTCTTGTGGCCTCTCTGGGGACCATCCCGTGCCAGAAGTGTGACTGGTGTGAGCCAGGCTGTGGCTCATCCCCTGCACACAACCAGGTAAGGCTTTTCCAGGTTCCATCCTCACCCTGCCTGTGATAATCCATAAAAGGGAGCATGGGTAGAGATTCCCCCATGGAAAACAGAGCGAGCACTCGAGGGATGTGAGCCCTGAAATGCAGGGTTTTCCTCTGAGCTGGGTTTTCAGCACTAATGGGAAGTGTGAGGTTTGGCTGTGCTGACATTTCCATTCCCTCTCATTCTCCTTTTGGACTTTGCATGGCTCTAAACTGATTTTCAGCTTGCAGAGAGGTGGGGGTCAGTATAAATACCTGGTTGTTGGATGGGGTCTCTCCAGCTGTTCTCCAGTGAGGCTGTTTATGGGATTTTTAATTTCCCTTGGGGTTTTTTTCATATGGATTCTGCAGACATGAATAATTACTGTAAATTGTGTTTCTCTGTTGAGTGACACTTTTATTTCTCATTTCCAACCTGTGTGGCATTGTATTCAAGCACTTCAAAGGGAAGTGGCTGAATTAAATAACTCATTTCCCTGCAAAGGAATGTGGCTCTGGACTTCAGGGCTGGGGACCCATCCTGACCCCCTTGGGATGATGTTAAATCCAAATACTGAGAGATTCCTCTGCCCAAATTAATCTGCACAGGAGACCACGTGGAGTCAGTAGTTCTGATTTTATTTAACAGTAAATGGGAGGTAGAAGAAACAGAAAAGGGATGAGAAAGATGAAGCAGAAGATATTTGTCATCAACATTTTAGGGAGTCCTTACAAGGAGAAAGCAAAACCAAACCCAAACGTGACACTGGCTCCTATGAAAGCATTTTTGGTGCATTCTCCTGTTGTTGGCTGCTCTTCCCAAGTTGCTCCCATGGCTGTGCTTGCATTTCCCAATTTCAAAGGAGTTTCCTCTCTCCATCCTCCCCACGAGCGGCGCCAGATCACTGCTCTGACAGGGGAAAACACAGAAAATGAACCAAAAACCTTCCTGGACTCCAAAGAGAATTCCTCAGCAGGATCTGGAGGAAGCTGTGGGAGTGAAGAGCAGCCAGGCACCGTTCCAGAGCAGCGTGACACAAATTCCACGTGGGATCAGCGCAGCTCAGAGGTAAAACAATCCCAGCAGCTCCAGCCTGAGCAAAACATTCCTTAGCTCAGCATCAATTATGCAGCTCAAACCACTTATTAACATCCAATTTAACAGGATGAACACTGGTTTGGGGAGTGTGTTCTTGCAGCAAGGGGGGAAGGCGCTGCACAGGGCAGGAAGTTGGGTTAAGCTGTAATTATTGTTTCTCTGGAAATTAGATGTGTTTGCCTGTGTTTAATTGCATGAGCTCAAAAGCTCACCAAGAAAAAACCCAAAAGAAATCAAACATAAATTAGAAAAAAACTTTAAAGCACCTTCTTTTAAAAGATGAGGCACTTATTACCTACTTGTGTTGCAGGAGGCCTGTCATGAGTTATTTTTTACATTTTATTGAGATCTGGTTGTCAATAATATTCAGTTTACTGGCTATAAACTTCCTTCCCTGAGTTTATTACTCTGTACAGTTGGCAAATAGATTTGTTGTTGCTTTTATTCCAAGCAGCCCATTATTGTTGAGTTGCTCCACAGAGGGAAATAATGGGGGAAAAAAAATAGAAATAATGGGATTTTTAAAGAAGTGTGTGTCTTTCCTCACTCTGTGGTCCCTGTACAGGTGGGCAGGTGTGGGAGTATAAATACAAGCCCAAACACAAAAACCCTTGGGAAGAGACACAGCTCCTCTGAGCCTCCCATCAGAGGCTCCTGGAGAGAAATCAGTGTTGGTCTGATCTCAGCTGCCCTGTGGGCTCTGCCCATGGTGGCAGAAAAGTGACTTTGCAAAAAGAAATTCCTTTGCTCTGCTGTGAGGTTTTCTGGGCCGTGGTGTTTGTGTGAGGTCAGGGGCAGAAATCATGTTTTAGGTTAGGCCTGGTCTCCAAAAGACCTGGAAAATGGGAAATTGGGGTTGGTTTGGTGGCAAGAACGGGGCTGGAGCTCCTGTCCAGTGGGAGAGCTGGGGGTGCTCACCTGGAGAAGGCTCCAGGGACACCCAGAGCTCCTGAAGGGGCTCCAGGAGAGCTGGAGAGGGACTGGGGACAGGGACAGGACCCAGGGAATGGCTTTGAGCTGACAAGGGGCAGATTTAGATGGGATACTGGGAATTAGGAATTGTTCCCTGTTCCCCTGGATCCCTGGCAGTGCCCAAGGCCAGGCTGGAGCTCCCTGGGACAGTGGGAGGTGTCCCTGCCATGGCAGGGGTGGCACTGGGTGGGATTTCAGTCCCTTCCCACCCAAACCATTCCATGGTGTCCCTTTGGGACTCCCAGGGATGAGCTGCCTGTGCCACCCATCATCCCCAGGGGCCCTGAGCTCACAGCCTGGAGCCTTCATCCACTTTGGGAATGGCACTTCCCAGCTTGGACACTCCTGGAGCCACAGGGACTCTCCCCATGGAAATGTGGAGCTGGAGGGAATTTTTTTCCTCCTAAAAGTTGGTGCAGCTGGGGAGCAGAGGTTTGGAGGGAACCTCAAACCACATGGAAGGGGTTTTGTGATCCAGCCAGGAATTGGGGCAGGTGTCAAAGATCCCTGTGCTCCATCCTGCTGGCAGTCATAAATCAGCCAGCCCATTACATTTGATTTTCACACCAAGAAAAATGAAAGGCAGAGGAGCCAAGAGCTCCCCTGTTTTCTCAGAGGATTTACCTGTAGCTGAGCTGTGAAATGAGTGCTGCTTGCATTTCCCTGCTCCCTTAAACCAAAAGGATGGAGCAGGGGAAGGCACCTTCAGGCAAGAGCAGAGCTGGTGGAGAAGCAGCGTGGAGCTCCTGCTCCTGCTGTGTTTGCTGAGGAGGGGCTGGGTGCTGGGCATTCCCTGAGTCCTGCAGCTGGCAAGGGTGGGAAAGGGAGAATTGGGAAGGAAAGGAAATCAAAGTAGCACAAAGAGCTGAAAAATGCATCCCTGTTCCCTAACCTCTGGATTCTGGATGGGGAAGTGAAGTGTTCATGTGTTTGAGAGCAACAATTTCTACATCATATTCCCCTAAAAAACAGTGCTTTAATTTCTTCTTTCTGCTCAGTCTTCCTTGTAAAAGGGAAATGGGAGCTGAACTTTTCAAGGTGCCCTGAAATTGGTGTTGGCAGCTGAGCCCTGCATTGTAGACTCAGGGTTAGGTGGTGCTTGCTGGCCTGGTGGGTTTTGATTTATCTAAACCAGCCCAAAAAAGAAACAAGCTGAGGAATTTGGATTTAGATCATGGCACATCTTCTGAATTGCCAAAAAATTTAAATGTGTATGAAGAGTGCCATTTCAGTCCTCTGGGAAACACCTCAGTGACCTTCCAGCTTCATCCCTGTCCCTTTTACCTCATCCTGTCTGTGCCTGCCCCTCAAACCTCACTGAAATGAGCTGCAGGCAGCAAAATATCCCTGGCTGATGGGCCTGGCAAGAGCCTGGCCCCCTGAGTTGAATTTTTATTTTATAATTCCTGAATTGATTATTTTGTAATTCCTGCAGCTGAGTTTTAATGCAGGTTTGCTTTGGGTTTGTTTAAAAACCCTATAAGGGGGTTAAGGACCCTATAAAGGGAGTTGTTTAAAGTCCTATAATGGGGGTTAAAACCCTATAAGGTTTTTTTTTTTTTTTTTAATCCTATAAGGGGGTTGTTTAAAGTCCTAAAAGTGGGTTTAAAACCCTATAAGGGGGTTGTTTAAAATTCTCTAAGGGGGCTGTTTAAAGCCTTATAAGGGGTTTTTAAACATTTTTGTTGTCTCATTCCCAAATAAGAAAGATTTAGAGGAAGGGCCACCAGTAAAGCTGTGGGACTTTCAGCCCCTTAAAAAGCAGGTTCTTCCCTAATTCATGCCATGCTCTCCCAAAATCCCTGGAATTTGGGCAGGACTGAGGAGAAAATGCCATCCCTGACCTGAGGACTGAATTACTGATTAAAGGTGACACCTCCATTCTCTACAGCTTCCCATCCTGCTCCTTGCCCTCCATGGGATCTCCTTTCTCCATGGCTTTCCAGGACTTTTCCTGTCTCTTTTCACCTGGATCAAGGCTTGGAGTCCCACCAGCCCCTGACTGTCCCTGCAGAGCTCTCCATGTCCCTGAGGGGTTGGCAGAGCAGAACTCCCAGGGAAGGCACACTGAAATGGATTTTCACCTAAATGGGTTTGATTTTATCACCCAAGAATTCCCAGTGATGCCTTGAGAAGGCTGACCCAGAGCAGGGGCTGGGCAGAGCTCCAGAATGAAGCAGGGATTGATTCAAGGATCTCCTCCATGGACCCACCTGGGGCAGCACCAGAGCCCAGCCAGGGCTGCACCCAAGATGACCCAAAATGGCCCCAAAATGCCCGGCCGGGCACGGGGTCTCTCCCTGGGATCAGCTCTGCTCCATTCCCACCTTGCAGTTCATTGTCCCAGCCCAGCTTTAGCCCAGGCACTCCCACCCTGCTTGTTTTTCTCTCTCCAGCCCACGGGGTTTGTGCTCCTGGGCTGAGATTGGGATCATTTGTCCTTGGTGCCCAGCTGGAGCAGGAATTGTTTTGTCTCCCTGCTCTGGGCACAGAGCTCACCATCCCATAATATGAACCCAGACCCACTAAACAGCACAGAATGTGAAACACAGAAAAGCCAAACCTGAGGCATCACCAACACTTCCCTCTCATTAGGTGCTGGTGAGAGAACTGGGATTGAACCATTCAGGGGAAAACTCTGGGCTGGGAATATTTTGGGGTTTGTTCGAAGCATTTGACCGTCTCCCTTTATTTAGGGAAATTTTTGTTTGCTACAACCCTGCCAAAAGTGCAACACAAACACAGCAGATCAATCTTCCCATTTCTCCTTCAGCCTCAGCCTTGTCAGGCTCCATTATTCTCAGCACACTTTGACAGTTCTGGGTTAAAAAGCACCAATTTCCTTTGGAAACGACCCTCTCCTGTAGGCTCAGCTCCATTCCTGCTGACTTTGGGAGCTCCTTGTGCACAGGACGGGTTTTGGAGGGGAAAGCTGCCTCAAAATGTTGCATAAACCCATTTTATTGCACTTGGCAGTGGCTGTGGCACTTGGTGGCAGCCATCCTTCTTGACCACGGTAGGGAGCCAATTTAATTATTAATAGAGCTGGGGTTTGTGGGTTTTCTGGGGCCATTTCACTCCTCTTGGAATCTGTGAAGCCTGGAAATATGGAATTCTGTCCCTGTGGATAACTCCAGGCAGCTCTGCTCTGTGCTGGGCAGAAAAACAAGTCCCAGTCACAGAGGTGACCTCAGGAATTCATCTTTGCCACTAAAATATCATCAAACCTTTGCAGGTATTTTTATTTTCTTTGTTTCCTTTCTTGTTTGGGCTTTTAAAACAATCATTTATTAATTTATTTGGAAAAAAATATTATAAATTAAAAATAGGGAAGGGCAGGTTGGGCTTCTCCAGGGGAAGCTTCAGTAACAGGTGCTTAAAATTTCCTTCTGGAGGAACCTCCCTGTGCATCCAAAATGACTTTATGGATCAGAACCTGGAGGTTTCCTTGGGGTCTGGGTGGGCAACAGAGCCAAAACTTCAGATGTTTTATAGCAAGTAATAATTTCAGCTCTTTTATAACAATTCAGAACTGCAGCTGGTGTATAACAAGTAATTAGCTGAGGTCAGGCTTGCAGCAAAATCCACAAATTCTCATTTGCCCCCCTTTCATTCCTCATTTCTGGCTGGGTTTGCCCTGTGTCTGACCCACCCTGCTGTCACAGCCTGCCCTCCCCAGATCAGCTTTTTGTGCATCTTTTCCCTGCCAGGGGAGGATTTGATCCTGGAAATGTTGGGATTTCCTTCCTAACTGGAAAACAGGGAGGGGAAGTGCCGAGCAAACGTTGTGACCCAACAACAGAACTGTCCTCGATTCTCACATCTTGTTTGGAAATTCCATGACAGCCTCATTGCCCAGGGCTACACCAAAATCACTCCTCAGCCCCCCGGGACTGCCTCTCACAGCTGCACTGGATGTGCCCCCACCCAATGCTTGGAAGGGCACTTCTGAATTCTTCAGATGAGCAGGGAGGGATCAAAAACCCAGCTGGGATTTTTAATTCCAAATGTAAATATGCTTTGAAAAACAGGTTTTCCTAACAGGCTGGATATTGGAAGAAGTTTTTCACAGAAAGGTGATAAAGTTCTGGAATGTTCTGCCCGAGGAGGTGGTGGAGTCCCCATCCCTGGGTGTGTTTAACAAAGCCTGGATGTGGCACTGGGTGCCAGGGCTCAGCTGGGGTGTTGGGGCTGGGTGGGACTCGATGGGCTTGGAGGTTTCCGACTCCATTGTCATTCTGTGAATTCTGCAAAAATGATTCTCTGCACACCCTCACCACCCAAATTCTTCATTGATGGTGCTGGGTTTTGTCTTTATAAGCCTTAGCCCTGGATTCCCACAATTCACAGAATTCCCAGTGACTGGGTTGGAAGAGACCTTCTTGGGTCCCTGATTGATTCAAAATTGCCAAAAGAACTTCAAATTTGAACAAAAAATTGAGAACAAATTTGCCCTCAGAACTTCAAATATTTTCTTCTGGCAGCTCTGCCCTGTCCCATTTGGAGCTGCACCCCCCAAAGTGAGTTCCTTATTCAGGAGGGAGAAGATTTCTTGCTGTAAATCAAATTTAACAGCTGGATCCACGATGTTGGTGCCAGTAATTTAAACCCATGGAAATCCCAAGTTTTTCATACCAGTTTTGCTCTCCATGCAGAACCTCTGAATCTTTAAGGCTGGAAAAGCCCTCAAAGACTGAGTCCAACCCTTAACACCTTAAATCAAACCCTGAAATACTCATGAACTATTTTAATTTTACTTTTGCTGTTGTTCTCACTGCCATGGCCCTGGGAGATGCTGCTCCTGACAGGACCTGCTCTGGTACTGCAAAAAACCTCCAATTTTAGAAATTTTTCTGAAAAGCAGCACCTGGAAGAGCTCTGGCAGAGGCAGGGGAAGGGCATTTTAATGATTACATTTCATTACCTCACTGATGTCACCTAAAATCCTCACTCTTCACACCCTGAAAATAATGGGAGGCATTAAAGGAGCTTCAGGGGGCCCAGAGTGGCTCAGGGCTGTAGCAAATGCATCAAAAAAAAAAAAAAAAAAAATCACAGAATAATTAAGGTGGAAAAAGGCTTCTGAAATGATTAAATTCAACCATTCCCAGCACTGCCAAGGCCACCACTGCCCCGTGCCCCCAAGTGCCCCCTTCACAGGGCTTTGAACAGAGCTGCAGCTCATTGCAGAGGGAAAGCAGAATGGAAAAAAAAAATGGAAATTGGAATTTTAAGTGTCCAAGGTCAGGATGGACAGTGGGGCTTGGAGCAGCCTGGGACAGTGGAAGGTGTCCCTGCCATGGCAGGGGGGGCATGGGGTGAATTTACAATCCCTTGTGAGCCTTTGGTTCTGTGATTTTCCATCCCAGACCCATTCCTGGTGGGTTTGTACTTTAGAAAAAAATAGGGAGCTTTGGGAAAACATTTCCCATTGGGAAAGATATTAGTGGAGAATTTTAAACCTCCAGCAGGAAAAAACTCACAAACCTTCATTTTCCAACACTTCCTGGGATAATGTTACTTCATCCTGAAATGTATCTTTGTGGGAATTGTTTTGCACCATTTTTTTGCACTCTGGTTTGTTGGAATTCGTGCTTTTAGTCTTGTGCTCGTGCTGTTGATAAAGTGCCTGAAGAAATGGAAATCAGGTTGCTGCACATCCCAGAACTCTATTTTAAAGGATGCCAGCTGGGGGCAAAGGACATACATTTTTGTATGTCAGTGCTTTTTCTAACTGACTTTCTCCTTGTAATGATTTCTCTTCAATTATCTGACAGGCAGTGGGAGTCCAGGTGCTGAAATCCTGGAATTTTCCATCATAATTGACCCTGCATCCAACCAAACCTCACCTGGAGGGTCCTGAGCTCCCAGCTCCTGTCACGGCAGGAAAAGACAGAAAAGTGTTCTCTGTTCCACAAGAACAGGAGGGTGAAAACCTCTTCTTTCCAAGGTAATTCCTTTCATTCACACTTTTCCAGCTGCAATCTCAGCCTCCAGACACATCCATCCCATTTCTGTGGGCATCAGGGATGGGTGGGAATGGCCAGGACAGACAAATGGAGCCCTGGTGTAGGAATGAGTTGGAATTGCTTGTCTGAGCACAAAATTACTAAAACTGAGGAGCTGAAGCCTTTGTGGGGGTGTTTTTCCAGCTCTTTGCTCCTCCAGGACAGGGCTGGATAGAACAAGGTTGTGCTGCTCAGAGAAGTTGCATGTAATGGGATGCAAATGTCACAAACCAAATCAAAACATTGCAATGGTCCTAATTAGGAAGAGAAATGTGGGCCCTGCTAAGAGATGGGAAGCACAGCAAAATAAATCCTGGAGTGCAGGAGAAACCACACAGGCAAACAGCAAAGGGCTCCATAATCCTGTCTGAAATTCTGATCCCAAGTAACTGAGGCACTTCATTTCCAGCTGGATATTGTCCCAGGCTTTCCCAAAGATTCCTGGAGCTCTCAGTGGTTCCATGAAGGAAAATCTGATCCATGATCTGCAACATGCACAGCCCAGATGTTTGTACACATTTGGTCTCTCTGGATGGCAACTTTAAACCTTTTTTGGGGCAAGACACAGGACTGGGATGTGCTCAAAAATATCGACACAGGACTGGGATGTGCTCAAAAATATCAGACACAGGACTGGGATGTGCACAAAAATATCAGACACAGGACTGGGAGGTGCACAAAAATATTGATTTGTGTTTTCCACTTAACACAGAATAAAATAATCCCAGAAAGCCCCTAAAGCCTGGAGTGCTGCTGGATTTTTCCAGGAGCAAAGACAGACAAAAGAACACGCAGAGTTTTCCAGCAGCATCCCCCAAGGCAGCAGAATCACCCTTTTATTTCCAAGGATGTTTCAGTCCAGGCATTTTTTGGCTTTCTGTGCAGCAGAACAGGAGAGGGGAGCAGTTGATGTGATGGAAAGGAAACCTGTGGGGTTTTTTAGGGCTTTTATACAGAATTTTTCCTGGGAAGTCCTGGTGCCTTTGACCCTGGAGATGGACACAGGCTGCTTCTCCACTATTCCATGATGTTCCAGAGCATTTCCCTCCTCAAAAAATGTGTAGGGAGATTTATTTGCAGAAAAAAATATAGCTAGAAAAACCACCACCACCAACAAAACACCTCTGGATTGTCCAACCAGTGCAAGTCTTTTATCTGGGTACTTGACATTCTGTTTACTTGCTCAGCTTCATCACAAAACATTTCCTGGTGGAAGTACAGAATTGCTGTCCAGATCTGTTTTGTTTTAATTTTTTTTCCCCTTGGCATGGGATCTGTGTCTCCTGGGGAAACAGTAATTTTCTCCTCTGCCCTGAAGAACTCCTCTCCTGGAGCTCTGTGCTGAGATCCTCTCTGCTGGTGGCACGGAGCTCTCGCAGAGTGTCTGAGCTTTTGCTTTCAGGAGGGGAAAAGAGAAGAGAAAAGTGAATTTGGGGACCCTGCTAGGACTGCTCAGGTGCAGTGATTTCTGCTGTGGGACAGATTTAGTGGAGCTGCTTTGGCAGTGCTGGATGGTTTGACTGGAGTGCCTAAACAGATGGGAAAAAGGGATATAATTCACTTTGGTGGCATCCCTGGCATTGCTGCACCATGATAAAATCTTGGAGCTGTGTTTGGGTTTGAAATGAGCATTTTCCTTTCCTTTCCTTTCCTTTCCTTTCCTTTCCTTTCCTTTCCTTTCCTTTCCTTCCCTTCCCTTCCCTTCCCTTCCCCTTCCCCTTCCCCTTCCCCTTCCCCTTCCCCTTCCCCTTCCCTTTCCCTTTCCCTTCCCCTTTTCCTTTCCCTTTCCCCTTTTCCCCTTTTCCCCCTGTTTTTCCTTCCCATTTTCACTTTCCCTTTCCCTCCCAGTCCAAAGGGCTGGTTGGTAACAGAACAAACAAATTCCTGTGTTCTCCTAAACTGAAATCCATGGCACATTCACCTGGGATGGGATTCATTTCACTCCATTCATTATCAACATTTTCTCCAGGAAGTGACTTCCTGAAAATCTCGAATCACATCCCACCAGAGCTGAAATATTAAAAAATTAATAATAATAAAGAAAACATTCCAAGCAGTTACACTTGGAGTACACGTTAGGAATCAATTGGCTGCAGTTTCCTGGAATTTTAATTTTGTTTGAGCAGTCTTGAAGGAGCTGAGTGTGTTTTTAGCAGTGCTTGGTGTCAGCTGGGTGCAACAACCCTTGATGGTGACCCAGCAAAAACCCCAAGGCTGCCTTGCCCTGATCATCTAAAGCTCCAGATGACTCCTGCATGCTCAGAAATTTATGCACGTGGATATTGGCAATAAAAAAAAAAACAACAAAAAACCCCATTAGGAATGGAAGACTCAATTAGTTTTTGCTGTTCTCTTTAAGAGGGAAGATGCCATATAAATTAGTAAGGATGTGTACAAACACAATTTAATACTTGTGAGAAGGAAGCTGCTTCCAGCCCCCAGATTGGGGAGTTTATGGCCCTGTGCAGTGGAATTCTGTTCTGATGAGAATGAGCACCATAAACTGAGCAGGGGGGTGGAATTCTGAGTGCTGGGGGTGAGCAGGACCCCACTGAGACACTGAGCTGCAGAATTCGTGTCACAGACAACAGGGAAGGGCCTTGGTTTGTTTGGATTTTTGAAATGAAGGACTGGAAAACAAAACCCAGCACAGGATCCTCCCAGAGCAGCTGCAATTTGCTGTTTAATCCCAGAATCCCAGACTGGGTTGGGTTGTTGAGACCTTAAAGCTCATCCAGATCCACCTTCCACTCCAAATCCCAATGTCCAGCCTGGCCTTGGGCACTGCCAGGGATCCAGGGGCAGCCCCAGCTGCTCTGGGAATTCCATCCCAGCCCCTCCCCACCCTCCCAGGGAACAATTCCTTCCCAAAATCCCATCTAAATCTGCCCACTGTCAGTTTAAAGCCATTCCCTGGGTCCTGTCCCTCCATCCTTGTCCCCAGTCCCTCTCCAGCTCTCCTGGAGCCCCTTCAGGCCCTGGCAGGGCTCTGAGCTCTCCCTGGAGCTGCTCCTGCCCAGGTGAACACTCCACCTCTCCCAGCCTTTTGCTGAGACACTTTTCTCTGCCATTTGACCCCTTCTTCCTCCCCTTTTCCCTGCACCTGCAGGGGATGATCCCAAGGGTTCCTTTCCCATCCCTGGGTGTCCCTTTCTGACCCTTCCCCAGGAGTGCAGCCCCTCCAGCCCTCCCTCCCAGCTCTCCCTAGGGATGAGCACTCCCAGGGAAGAGCAGAACATTCCCTGCTGACCTCAGGGCTTGCAAACACACCCTACAAAGGCCTTGGGACCCGGGATTTAAATCCTGCAGGGATTTCAGCCTCTCTTCCTTGGCTCCAAGGCTTTCTGAGCAGGACTGGCTGCAGTCTGTGCCCTGGGAGCCTTGATGCAGATTTTGGGCATCTCTTGCAAAGCCTGAATTTTCTCTCTGTGTTTCCCTGTGTTGCTTCCCTGCCCATGATCTAAATTATGAGGAGAAGATATTAAAGCCTGGATTTTAACTTAAGAGCTGACTACACCCACAGGAGAAATTAAAGCCCAGGGTTGTTTTTGATTGAAGGTAAGCAAGCAGGGAGATGATGCTGCTTTCCTTGTCTAAATGCTGCCAGCAATAGGACACTTGCAGCAATATCCTGCTTTTCTTTTGGCTTTTTGTCCTCTAAAACCAGGCTGATACCCCAACCACATTTCCATGGAACGAGGTTTTTTAAGGTCCTACCTGGTTCTGTAAAAATTAAATCCATTCTTTCCTAAAATAGGCCAAAACCAATCCCAATCTGCAAATATTTAATCTAAACAAATGCCCTGAGTCCTTGAGTAACTCTCAGCTCCTTTAATTGCAGCTCCTTTATCTCCACTCAGCCAATTCTTCCACCTGCTGGTAATATCCTAATAATGGGGCTGAGCTTTGTGCTCAGCTGAGGAAGGAGATGCTGAGACCCATATTTGCTCCTTTGGGGCAGATCTGGTTGTGGTTGGCCCATGGTGGTGTTTTCTGGGTCCCCTGGATGAAGGAGGAAGGAAGGAATCTGACTCCATGGTCTTAGAAGGCTAATTTATTAATATCTTATATATTAATATAATATAGAGTATATATTAATAGATATATGTTATATATTATATATATATATCATATATCATATTTTATATGAATGGCATTAATTATATTACATACGTTACATACTACATTATATATCACATTATAGATATTAATTAATATATATAATTAATATATTATATATTAAGTATATAATACATATATTATATTATATTATATTATATTATATTATATTATCTTATATTATATTATATTATATTATATTATATATTATATTGTATATTATAGTATAGTATAGTATATTATAGTATAGTATAGTATATTATATTATGCTATATTATGCTATACTAAAACTATGCTAAAGAATAGAGACAGGACACAGACAGAAGGTTTTACTAATGTAAAACCCCTGACTCTGCAGAGCCCTGACACAGCTGGCTGTGATTGGTCATTAAGTTAAAGCAATTAACATGAAGCCAATCAAGCAATGAGCAGTTGGTAACAAACTCCAGACCACATCCCAAAGCAGCAAACACAGGAGAAGCCATCGGACAATGATTGTTTCCCTTTTTCTCTGAGCCTTCTCAGCTTCCCAGGAGATGAAATCCTGGCAAAGGGATTTTCCAGAAAATGCCAGTGACACCCCACCAGTGACTTTACATGGGATTTATCCAATGGAAGGAGCAGGATTTGGTTCCTGCAGGCTCCTCCCGGCAGGATTCTCTCCCAGACAAGGTGCTGATGGTGCATCCAGAGGCAGAGGTGTGGGATGCACTCAGTGATCCCCAGGAATGGTTTCCCAGGTGACTGGGACATCCCCAGCTCCACCCAGAGCCCGGAGCAGGGCCTGCCTGGCCAGCCCTGCCGAGGTGCAGCCTTGCATCACTTTGGGATGTCTCCTCACCCAGTTCAGGTCATTCCTGGGCTGGGATTGTGCTGGATAAAGAGGTTTCACTGCTCAGGACAGGCATTCTGGGCACAACCTACTGGCAAGGATGGGGGGCACACAGGGAGCCCCAGCTCAGGGGCAGCTGGACCAGGGCTACCCCTCCCTCCAGAGAAACAGCAGGGAGGGAAGAGAGGAAACCCCACGTGGCTGAAAAAAGGGAGGAGGAGAAGTCTCTGGGATGATCTTCTGGGGGCCTTTCAGTGCCTGGAAGAGCTACAAGAGGGCTGGAGAGGGATTTTTTAATAGGATTTTAATAGGATTTTTTAATAGGACAGGAAAATGGGGAATGGCTTTGAACTGGAAAACAGCAGGGTTAGATGGGATATTGGGAAGAAATGCTTCCCTGTGAGGGTGGTGAGGTCCTGGCAGAGAGAAGCTGTGGCTGCCCCATCCCTGGAACTGTCCAAGGCCAGGCTGGAGCAACCTGGGATGGTGGAAAGTGTCCTGCCCATAGCAGGGGTGGAATGGATGAGGTTCAAGGTCTGCTCCAACCCAAACCAGTCTGGGATTTTATTAAAACATCACCTTGTGCAGCTGAAAAAAGGCACAGTAAATGCATTTTGTTTTGGTTCTCTGTCCATTCTTGCAGAAAATGGGAGGACAGCAGGGAACACGAGCTCTACGTGAACACAGCTGCTCTTCTTCCCAAGCCCCTCTTTGTGCTGCTCTACCCCAAACGTGCCAGTGAGCTTTGGGGAGAGGTTCTAGCACGGGAAACAGCCCTGGAGAACACAAAGGTAATGCAGGAAATGCAGGTCTGCATTTCCCACAGCTGCCATTGGGATCAGAAATTGTCAATTTCCAGCCTGTGAACGCAGGGACTGCAAAGGGATCGAGGTGGCTGCAGGGCACTTTGGCCCTGGAAGCACAGACACCCAGCTTGTCCAGGAGAGCACAGCAGGGCTGAGCTGGGAACAGTTCCAGGGAGATGGAGAACTTTGTGCTGAGAGCCTGCTGTGGGTGTGGGGCCGTGCCCAAGGCTGCTGGCTGGCAGGGAGCACATGGCAGGGACTCTGCCCTTCCATCAGGAGCTGCCAGGAGCTGCAGCAGAGGATTTTTAGCTGCTGTCCTGCTGGCTTAGGCACTGCTGGTGTTATGGAGTGTGGCAAGGCAGAGAACTGGGGGGGGGCGGGTTGAGTTTCAAGGGATCTCTTGTCTGTAACGTGGCCATGCTGTTCCTGCTGTGTGGAAAGGGTGGGAGCTCTGGGAGATGTGGGAGATCTGGGAGATGTGGGAGATGTGGGAGATGTGGGAGATGTGGGAGATGTGGGAGATGTGGAGATGTGGGAGATGTGGGAGATGGGGAGTGGGAGCTGTGGGAGATGTGGAGATGTGGGAGATGTGGGAGTATGGACTGTGGGAGATGTGGGAGCTGTGAGAGTTGTGGGACACTTGATGTGGGAGCTCTGGGAGATGTGGAAGATGTGGGAGATGTGGGAGTGGAAGCTGTGGGAGATGTGGGAGACTTGAAAATGTGGGAGGGTGGGAGATGTGGGAGGTGTGGGAGGTGTGGGAGACTTGGGAGCTATGGGAGATGAGGGAGATGAGGGAGATGTGGAAGCTCTGGGAGCTGTGGGAGCTGTGGGAGATGTGGTAGACTTGGAAATGTGGAAGATGTGGGAGCTGTGGGAGATGTTGGAGCTCTGGGAGCTGCTCTTGCCTGGCTGCTCATTCCTAATTTGTGGTGGTTCTCCCACCTCCTGAGGCGATGCCAAAGGGCAGGAGCCCTGTCAGGATGATACCTGGGCTTTTGAGTTTTTCTGCCCTGTTCTGGTGTGCAGCTTTAGCTTTGTGTGATGGGATCTTTGCACAGGGAGGTGGAGACAGAACAATCCTGTTCCAGCTGGAGACTCCAGGACAATCTCTTCAAACTTCAGGCCCAAAGCATGAACAACATGAAAAGAGGAGGGAGGGCAAGAAGCAAGGAGGATGAAACTTCATCATTTGAGGCTGTTAATTGGGCAGTTAATCCTGAATGCAAATGGACTAAAACTTATAAAAATGTGAGATCTTGTGCCCAAGCTCTTTTGCTTCCCTGGAGCCATCTGGGCACTGCCAGGGCGTGGCCTTTGGGGGCACCTCAATAAATCCCCACTTTATTCCTCTGAACCCCCTCCAGCCTCTGCTCCAGCTCCTCAAGGCATCAGGGATCTCTGAGCCACAGGATGCTCGGGAGCACCTGAGAAACATCCCTGAAAACAAACCTGAATTACGCTTCTCTCTTTGTCGTTTTAAATTTTTTATGGGATTATAGTTACTTTAATATTTGTTTATTTTAACATGGAAGTTTTTGCTTGATATTAATTGAACTTTTAATTTTTTATATTTTTATTTGTTATAGGGAAAAAGAGGTTTTTCTAACAATTTACAAGAGGTTTTCAGTTTTAAGATTTTTTTTTAGTCTTTTTATCTGGGATTTGATTTCTTTTTTATTGATTTTGATGTTTTTATGTTGTTCTTTATATGCCTGTATTTTCTTGGAGGGTTTTTTCCCCCTTTCTCTTTATTTTAAGTTGTAAATATATTGTATTTTATTTCATATATTTATTTCATGTATTATGTATTTTATAATTTATTATTTAAGTATATATTTTATTTTATTTTATGTATTGTCTTTCTATTTTATTTTAATTTAATTTTTTCGTTCATTCATTTTATATTTTATGGTTAATTTATTTTATGTCATTTCATTCAGTTTATATGTTATTTTATTTTATTATATTTATTTTAATTATATATTTTATTTTTATTTTTATTATGTTTATTTTAGTATTTATATTTTAATTATTTTTAATTTCATTCATGTTATATTTTATTTGAATTTATTTATTTCATTCATGTCATGTTTATTTTATTTTATTTATTTTATTTTATTTTATTTTATTTTATTTTATTTTATTTGTATTTTATTTTATTTTATTTTATTTTATTTTAATCTTTTGGATGCCTCCAGTCACCCAGGTGAGTGTTAATTCCAGAGTGCCCCCAGTGCTTCCTGCTTTCCCAGCCAGTCCCTCCGGAGGTGCTGCCCTGTGTGTCCTCCCCCCTCCCAGCCCAGCCTTTCCTGAGGAGTGCAGGACTGAATTCCATGCTGGGATTTTGAGCAGTGCCAGGAGCACGGAGAGCTGCTCCTTTCCATGTCCTGTGCCTTCAGAGCTCTTCCTGAGGGGCTGGAGCAGGGAAAGCTGGGAATATCCCTGTTCTGCCCCAGGGAACAGTCCTGAGCCTCAGCACCCCCCTGGCCTTTTCTGCCCCCCGGAGAACGGGGCTGGATGAGCTTTTCTAATATTGGATCTGTGTTTATTCAAACTCATCTGTGCTCCTGATTAAGAAGCAGCTGTTGATTGCCTCCAAATGTGGCAGCTGTGGGGAGGGGTAAAAACCCTGCAGACCCTGATGCCAAAAGGGGAGAGATGAGAGACGAGCTTTGCAAACCAGGTGCTGATGCAAACAATAGAATAATAATGGAGCCAGGCATCACAGAACCAGAAAACCATCGAATCATGGAATGGCCTGGGCTGGAAGGGACCTCAAACCCCTTCCCCAGCCCCAATGTCCAACCTGGCCTTGGAACTTCCAGGGATCCAGGGACAGCCCCAGCTGCTCTGGGCAGCCTGTGCCACGGCCTTACACCCTTCCAGGGAAGATTTTCTTCCCAATACCCAAGCTAAACTTACTTTCCCCCTTTTCCTGTCACTCCCTGACCTCATTAAAAGTCCCTTTGCAGCTCAAACTTCCAGAGGAGTTACATCAAGCATTGAAACCTAATTGGGCACAAAGAAATCTTTGCACAGAGCAAGAAAAATCCAGCCAGCTGCAACAGGCTTCCAGTGAGGAAACAGAAACTTCTCCTGTCTTGTGGTGAGGGATATTTTTGGATGAAGCCTTTTACAAGGGGGAGAGAAGACAAGGGGAAATGAGGATCATGTTCAGACAAAAGGCACCGAACTGTTTGATAGCCACATTGCCTTTCTATTGCTTGAGGACCTTTAGGAGCAGCCAAAGTCGCCAAGAATTGATCCAGACCTGGCATTTCCCGAGCCTGCAGAGCGAGGCAGACTCACAGCTTGATTTTCTCTTCCTAGCAGCCAATTTTAACACAGATCGTGCAGCTGGGGCTCAGCTCCTGTTTGTTTGCTCTTTAGCGGGTCATTGTGGAGAGGATCCTTCTTTTCGAAAAGGCTTTTGCAGGAAAGGAGTCTCCTTTAAAGAGCCTGCAATATCCTTGTTTGTTTAAGTGCCACAGCCAAGTGGAGAGAAAGCAGCAGCGAGCTGAAAGAGCAGGGAGAACAGATGGGAAACACTGGGAAAAAGGTGTGTCCTCTCACCTCCTGCACGGGATGAGTGTTGCTCCAGATGCAGCCACTCATTTCCTAAAGGTTCTTGAGGTCTGGTGTCACAAACTCCAGCTGGCATCTTGCCCTTCTCCAGGAATGCCAAGAGCTCCTCTGAGGAGCGGCTGAGGTGCTCCTCCCTCCCAGTGCCTGCCCGGGGGGGAGAGGGGCTCACCCTGAGCTGGGGGCTGGAGATCTGCTGCCCAACGAGGGGTCCCTCAGCCCAGGAGTGTTTGCAGGGATACAGAACCTCCTGGCAGCTGCTTTGCATCCACCTGGGCTGTTCTCCAGGGCAAGGTCACTCTGGATTGCACAAAAAGCTGCTCAGGGGTGAGCAATTCCTCCTTGGTGTCCAGGCTGTGAGTTCTGGGTATCTGAGCAGCCTTCAGCACCCCCTGATCCACAGTTATGGATCCACAGGTTTGTGTCCCAGACCTCCCAGCACATAATTCCTTGTGCTGCCAGAACTGGGTTTTCCCTACACTGCTCCCTTTTCCCCATTCCCAGCTGACACGGGGCTGTTGGGGTGACATCCCAAGGACCTGGGGAGCACAGACCACTGGGTTTGTGCTGGGATTCTGAAGGGGAAAACATGCAACCTTGCTGGAGCCAGATTATCCCAATGGAAAATATTGGATATGTTTTCCTTGTCTTTCCAAGGGAGAACCTTGAGGTGCAGTGCCATAAAACCCATTTAAAATTGTGCCCTTCAAAGCCACCCAGCTCCTTCTCCCTATTTCCTGCTATTTATAATATTTGTGTTAGCTTTCCTTGACTCCTTTAAAGTTTGATCCCTTCAAAGTTTGATCTCTTCCTCTAAAGTCACATCAGGCTTTGCTGCATCCTTTTCTCCTCTCTCTCCTCAGAACCCTTCTCCTTCTCTTGTCTATCCAGGCTCTTTTCTCTTCCTGCCTTCTCCTCCAACAGCTATTCAGCCTTTCTCAGATCACCGAGATCTGTGTTGCATCTGAGCAGGAATTTGGGTTTGCCTTTGACAGGTGTCTTTTTAGCTCAGCACTGACATCTTTTCTCCAGCAGCCACTTCCTGCAGGATCTATTTGAGAGATTTCTGAGCGCATAAATTACGTTGGCACGCGCAAATCGGCGTAGCAGGAATGTCAATTACCTCCCCTTTTCCTCTGCCGAGCCTCCCCTTGGCGGCTGGAGCACCTTTTGTCTGCTCTGCTCTTTCTTTTCAGGTGAATTCTCAGAGGGCTTCAGCACTTGGGGCAGGGAGGGCTCGTTTTTCATGCTCAGCTTCGTGCAGGTTGTTTTTCTGAAGGTGTGCCAAGGAACCCGACACAAAAAGAGAGGGATCCATAAATTAGAAACATTTCCTGACGTGTTCTGATATGTTTTGGCCAAAAGCTTCATTCCTGCCACCTGCCGTGGGCTCCAGCCCGAGCATGGTGACATCAGCAGGGCTGTGTGACATCAGCAGGGGCTGTGTGACATCAGCAGGGGCTGTGTGACATCAGAAGGGCTGTGTGACATCAGAGGGGCTGTGTGACATCAGCAGAGGCTGTGTGACATCAGCAGGGGCTGTGTGACATCAGAGGGGTTGGGTGACATCAGAGGGGCTGTGGGACATCAGAAGGGCTGTGTGACATCAGCAGGGCTGTGTGACATCAGCAGGGGTTGGGTGACATCAGAAGGGCTGTGGGACATCAGCAGGGGCTGTGTGACATCAGCAGTGGCTGGGTGACATCAGAAGGGCTGTGTGACATCAGCAGGGCTGTGTGACATCAGAAGGGCTGTGTGACATCAGAGAGCTGTGTGACATCAGCGGGGGCTGTGTGACATCAGCAGTGGCTGGGTGACATCAGCAGGGGCTGTGTGACATCAGAGGGGTTGGGTGACATCAGAAGGGCTGTGGGACATCAGCAGCAGCTGGGTGACATCAGCAGCAGTTGGATGACATCAGCAGGAGCTGTGTGACATCAGCAGGGCCGTGTGACATCAGGAGGGGCTGTGTGGCCACGTGTGGCCTGGCACAAGGCCCAGGAGGTGCCACGTGCTGTGGGACCTGGGGAGTGGTGACATTTTCCATCCCTTTGGATTCATGCTGGGACATGTGCCGGGGTGGGGTAAGGACCTCGTGCTGCCTCTGCCCACACCAGCCCTGGCTGGAAGCAGGAAAAGGAATTGATCTATTTAGAGAGGATGATGTCGACTTTGCAATCCTGGGGATGGTGGCTGTGACACAGCCCACGATTCCTGTGTGAGGTAGGATCAAAAATGGGATTTTGGAGCTAATTTTTCCCCTGGCATGGGAGGATCCAAGCCCAGTTTCTTCCCCTTTGCCGTGACGGTGACGTGCACAGCCCCAGGGATGCAGGAGTGCTCCAAAATCAGGTGCAGTGAAGATCCTGAGGTTCAGACCCTGAGCCCTGTTCCTTCCATCTCCTGGCAGCCCTTGCTGCTCCCCTCCTGCCTGCTGAGCATCCATCCAGGAAAGCCAGAGCTGGGCAGGGGGCAGGACTGGCAGTGCTGCTCTGCCTTTTGATTTTCCTCCTCTCACAGATCAAACCTGAGCGTCAGAGGGGGCCTGGCTGGAGCCTGAGCTGCTGCTGGCTCAGGCTGCCAGGGGAGCGGTGTCTGAGTGGAATTGCATTAAAAACTGGCTTTTAAATAGGAGCCATGCATCTTCCCAGGCAGGGCACGGTGCCAGGGCTCAGCAGAGGAGCTGTCCCTGCCTGCAAGGAGCTGGAGCCGTGTCTCTCTCGCAGGGCTTGCAGCCAGGAAGGAATTCAGTAAACAGCTCTGTCCTTCTGGAGAGCTCTGAGGCTGGGACAGGAGCACAGAGCTGGGTACCCACAGCAGCCAGCACAGGCTGCAGAAAAAGCGTGCCTGACCTTTGATGAGATCACTGCCTCCTCCCCAGAGAGCTCCAGGGTGGCTCAGGGGCCGGGGAAATGGCACAGGGGACACACAGCCCTGGGCACGAGTGCCACCTGCCTGGGGGACACTGCAGGTGGGCAGGCACTGCCCCAATGTCAGAGGTCAGCAGGGGAGCAGGAGCTGAGCCTCCCCCAGGCTGCATCACTTGCCCTTAGAGCCCCTGACCCCTGCCAGTCAGGGCCACTCTCCTCCTGCATCAGAGAGTCCTGGAATGGGCTGGGATAAACCTGAAATCCCATCCGGTGCTGGTGCCTTGTGCAGGCTGACCTAGAGCAGAGACTGGACAGTCACAGAATAAAGCAGGGATTGATTCCAAGGATCTCCTCCATGGATCCACCCTGGGCAGCACCAGAGCCCAGCCAGGGCTGCCCCCAAGATGACCCAAAATGGCCCCAAAATGCCCGGCCGGGCACGGGGTCTCTCCCTGGGATCAGCTCTGCTCCATTCCCACCTTGCAGTTCATTGTCCCAGCCCAGCTTTAGCCCAGGCACTCCCACCCTGCTTGTTTTTCTCTCTCCAGCCCACGGGGTTTGTGCTCCTGGGCTGGGATTGGGCTCATTTGTCCTTGGTGCCCAGCTGGAGCAGGAATTGTTTTGTCTCCCTGCTCTGTGCACAGAGCTCACCATCCCATAATATGAACCCAGACCCACTAAAGCAGCACAGAATGTGACACACAGAAAAGCCAAACCTGAGGCATTGTTTCCCCCTGATGCCTCAGTGCCACCCCCTGCCATGGGCAGGGATTGCTGCTGCTGTCCCAGGTGGCTCCAAGCCCTGTCCAGCCTGGCCTTGGACACTTCCAGGGACGGGGCAGCCACCTGATACCCAATTTTAGGGGGATTAGAGACCTCCATGGCAGGGAAATGCCCAGAATCAGGCAGGTGTGTCCCCAGCAGCTCCCCTGTGCCTCTGTGGGTGAGATCTCGTGGTGCAGGTGGAGGGTTTGGGTGGGTCCCCTTGCAGCAGTGGGAGCACAGAGGGAATGACCCAAGGAATGAACTTTCTGCTTTCTGTGTTTCTTCCCTCCTGGTGTCCTGCTGGGATTTTCTATTATCACTGACTCAGAAGCAGGTTCATGTGCTGGGAGGGTGATTGATTTCCAGCTCACACCTTGCAGTGGGCTGAAAGCAAACCACACTGGCTCTTGGTTTACTTGATATTCTTGAAAGCAGAAAAAAACCAAAAAACATTGAGTTTGGAGCAAAATATCCCAGCAGCTTTCTCCAGCAAAGCCATGCTGAGATTTTACTGGGAACATCCCAGAAGGACACAGATGCAGAGATTTTGAGCCTTGCCTTTATCAGGAGCTGTGGTTTTACAGCTTTTGGGGCTATGCCAATGGACAGGTTGAGGTGTGTTCATTCATTTTTTGTTGGATCCCTTAGCAAAGTCCCACAATGCCAGATTAAAACACTTTGGATTGACTAGTGGGCTGGAAGAAGGAAATATATCCTAAAGCTTACAGGCTTATTAACCTGAAAAACTTGTGAGGTTTGACAGGCTCAGCTGTGAGTTTTGTGTTGTTCCATGTGATTTTTGGGGGGAAACCAGAGGAAAGCACTGAGGTTCAATACAGCATCCCTCCAACAAGGCAGGCAGGAAGGAAAAGGTGGTTTTGTTGCTGATACTGCTGCTGGTTTATTCTGAGAAAATACAAATTTTATGGGTGCTGGGAGCTTCCATTGTGGTTCCTAATGATTCATTTGACCTCTGATAGCTGCCAGTGAGCCCAGCCTGGGAGCAGAGCCTCTGCAGACAGAGCAGAGACAGAAATGTCAATTGCCACTTGTTCTCTGCAACCTGATTCCTCCAGACCTGAAGTGGGAATATCTGGAATGGAGCTAAATCTCCATCTGTGCTTCATGCAGGCAAATCACAGGTGTGTTGTGTTAAACTGCATCCTGAAAAGCTGGGAAAAATAACCTCCAAAGAGGGAGGAGCAAACGGGAGGGTTTGAATGTGCAGGAAATATTTCTGTGTGTGTCTGAGGGGTGGGCAAAGCCCCTGGCCCTGTGGGGATGTCTCAGTGACTCCTGCCTTGGTACCCTCTGCACATCCAGGGCAGGTTCAGGCTGGATATTGGGAACATCTCCTCCCAAAAAGGGCTGTCCAGCCCTGGCAGGGGTGGAGTTCCAATCCCTGGAGATTGAAAGCCCTGTGGATGTGGGGCAGTGGTGGCCTTGGCAGTGCTGGGGAATGGTTGGACTCAGTCTCAGAGGGCTTTTCCAACCCAAACTATTCCATGATCCTGCTGCTCTTCAGTTCCAAAGCAGTTTCTGATTTCTCACCTGGTCAAAACCTCTCTTTTAGAGGGATGGGAGAAAGGTGAGGATAGGAGGGACTGACCAGGCCCAACAGGAGATCAAACAACTCATAATTTTAAAAACTAATGCACCAGAGCTTTCCCAGAGAGTCTCAGGCTGAACCTGGAAACCCTGAGCTTTATCACCAGCCTGTTCTGGCCCCTCACCTTCCACAAACAGTGTTGTGTGAAGGGTAATTTCAGAGGGAAGCGGAGCTGGACTAAATGCAGACACAATGAGAGCTGAGCTAAGCTGTGCCCAGGCAGAATCCAGCCCAAAGTGCTTTTCTGAGCAGCAGGAACACCACCTGATCCTCTTCTCCTTGGACTTGGAGGTCCTGGATGAGTGGGAATGGGAGGTTCCATTCAAAGAGAGGATTTGCTCCCTGAATAAGGCTGGAAATGCAAATAGTCACCTGTTCTGCTGATGGGTTTATAAAGGGTTTAAAGCTGCAGGCTTTAAACGAGGCCAGTTTCATCCTCATTTCAGCCCTCGTGGCCCTGCAGAATCCTGGAGAGCTTCACCAGCAGCCACAATTATTTTAAAACCACTTTTTATTTTTGGGAAGCCATTTCAGAGTAGTTGGATTTTGTCAACCACGACGTGATCAGCACCACCACGAGGAGGGAGAAATGGTCAACCACAGGCTGAGATCACGTCAGGAATGTTTGTTTAAAACTCCCAAAGGTTCTTTCCATGCCACTGGGTTTCTCCTCTCAGTTCTCTGGCTGCTGGAATGCAAGGCACTGTATCAGGAGACTGAATCCCAGCATCGTGGAATGGATGGCTGGAAAAGACCTTCCAGATTGTCAAATGACCTGAAATGTTGCAGTGAAATTTGGCATCATTGATGACAGCTCAGTCTCCCCAAAGGCTCGCACCAGGTCCCTTCTGGAGCCCTGCTCTGTGGATTCTGCAGTGGAAACACCAAAGGAAATGCAACATTTGGGGTTTGTGCCTCACTGTGGGCGTGTCTGACTCTCTGTGGCTGTCAAAAAATGATCCTCAGAGTTTTCCTTAGAGCCCTGGAATGGCTAAAGATGGAAAAGCTCTCGGATCAGCGAGTCCAAGCACTGACCCAGCATGTTTTTGTAGATGTGGTGCCCATTCTCAGAAAAAATAAATGGAACTTATTGTTTTTCAGCATTCCCTGTGCAGCCCAGCATTCCCAGACCTTGTGGGATTCAGCACTTTCACACCACTCTGGATAAATAAACCACAGAATCCCCTAAAATGCTGCACCATTAAATTTGTTGCGGCAACAAATGTTGCTTTTAGACATGAAACATTTGCTGTGCTGCTGGAGACTAACAGAGTTTGTTAATGAGATTAACAGAGTTTATTAATGAGATTAACAGAGTTTATAATCCTATAGAAATTTGGATTGGCTGAACTCGCTGTGGGCTGAGATATGGGTGCATAGTAGAAATTATTGTCCAAAGAATTTTAATTGTCAGAAAGAAAATTTCATTTGGTGTATGTAGAACTAAGCAGGTAAAAAAATAATGTTGGGGGGAGAAAGACACAAAAAAAATATTATTCTTTGTATGGGGCACAATTAGACTCAGAGGATTTTTCTACTTAAAATGCACTTTTAATGTTTCTCCCTTGCTGCCAGGCTTTGCAAGGTCTCCACCTGGTATATTGGAAGTGGTAACAAACTCTTGAGATGGATTTTTGAAATCTTTAGACCTCTGACCAGGCTTGCAGTGATGACACAGAGGTAGCAATAAAACCACTTGAGAGACATTTAATGGGACACTTTAAATGAAATCCCCGGGGCTGGTGATGGCAGCTGAGCGTGTTCTTGCCATTTTCCCATTTAACAAGAAGAAAAGGCCAAACAAGGAGCAATTAGTCAGAATAAAATCAGCTTTGATGACATTTTCCCTCCTGAACTCTGGTATAAAATGGTCACCTGAGGAAGAGCTGAAAGGATATGTGAGGGATTTGGATGTGGAGCTGCATGTTCACACACACAGTGCTGGGTGAAAAATGAGCAGGTAAAGCCACCGTGGGGTTCTTGCTGCACGGGATGCTCTCTGTTCGTATTTTGCTCGGTTTTGGCCCAAATTTTCCTTAATCTCAGCTTTTCTTTGAAGTCTATGCAGGTGGAACTTGGTTTTCATCCTGTGGATCTCCACGACGTTGCTGTGCTCGGGTTTCCCAGTTGGCCCTTCCATGGTAAGTCCCATTCTCTAATTACTCCCAGATCTCTTCCATTCCTCTTAAATTACCTCTTTATTTAGATTATTTTGTTTGCTTGGTTGCTCCTTTGCTGCTGTGTTTTGTATTTTTTTATAAAATGAAAGGACTTTCCAGTATTAAAGCGATTGGTTAAATATTATTACCTCATTTTCCTGGAGCATAGCCTAATTTTTCCTGGTGTTATCAATAAAATATGCAAGCCTCTGAAATAATCATGTGAGCAACTCCGTGCATATTTAATGTGGAGTGTGGGGAGCTCAAATCCTGGATGGAAGAGAGAAAATCACAAATATCTCCATTTAATCTGAATTCCTTGCTTATCTCAAAGAGGTGCAATTAGATAGATATATACATTTTAATTTCATTTATTGCTAGTGAGTTTATCAATTAATTAACTTATTTACAATCAGCTGATTTATTTAGACACAGCTGGATCTGAGTAGCCACATTTCCTAATGGATGGGTTCCCTTTATGGCAATGATATCATGGGAAAAGGACTTTAATTGCTTCAATAAATGTCAAAATAAAAGTTATTTGTTCAGGAAATCTAGTGAAATAGCAGCTAAAAATTCAAAAGGAGAATTTCTCTGGGCCTGGTTTTTTGGTTTTTATAGATTTTTTTCTTGCAAAAAGTGTTTTTTATTGTTAGGGAGAAAATTCAGCCTGGGAAACGCCTTGTCAGTGGCAGTTGGTTGCAGAAAAAGTCATTAAACAAACAAAAAAATTAACTTAATAACCAGTATTAAAGAAGAGCAATAAAACACTGAATTAAAACAAACCCTAATTAAGTTTTACCAGCAATTCCTGGTGTTAATCCTATGGCTTTGCATGGAATTTTTAGAGATTACAGAATATGACTTTGAGATGGAAAATCAGCTGGGAAATCAGGATGTGATGAAATACACACAGAGCAACCACAGACAGGCCAGGAAATGGTTTTGTTTTATAATTCAGCAGTAATTAAATGCAGTTTATTTTAAGAGCTGTTGGAATATGTGAAAGCTTTTATGTGGTTGGCATTTTTTGTCCTATGGAGTGCAAGTAAAAGGAATGTGTGCAAAACCCTGGGTTTTTGTCCAAGCCTGGAATTTTATACAGACTTTTTAAAATTCCCATTACTATTTTGTCATTATTAAACTTAGAACTACTTCCAGAATTGGTCATAACTACTGGAAAGCTCCCTCCAAATTTTAGCTTTACAGGTATTTTTGTTTTCTCTTACCTGTAATTTAAGCCTCAGAAGTTCACACAGGTTATACAAAGCTGGTATTTCATTTTTCCCTGAAAAAAATCTCATTTTCCAGCAATAAACACCTGTGTTGTTCCAAGGAAAGTGTGTCACAGCTGGCCAGCATCACTGAAAACAATTCATATCATACCCTAAACATAATTGTATCAGTATTTTAGACCAGAAATGTATAAAAAACAATGAAAAAATCTGATTTTGAACACGATAAACCCTTAGAAAATAACAGCTCATCCCCGTCATTCAGAGCATAAATCGCTTTTGTGTTTCTACTTTGCTCTGTGTCCTGAACAAGTCCTGGCAAATACACAAATCCATCATTTTGCCTCCTCTTATCTCTTTCTTTTTCCTCCCTCCTTGTTTGTTTGTTTGTTTGTTTGTGTGTTTGCCTTTCATCTCCAGAGCACCAACCCTTTATATCTGACCTGCCAGCTGCATGGGAGATGGGATTCGTGCCTGGTGCTGCTGAGCAGGTGCCTGTCCCAGGTGGGCAGGGGTGAGGAGCTGCCCCTTGGGAAGCCTCTCCTGGACTCCCCTCTCCACAAAAGGTCCTTCCGCAACGGCGTCGGAGCGGGAATTAAAAAAACTTCCTTCCGAAGGGCAAAGTCCTGAGCAAGTGTCCCAAAGGCCGGCCCAGGGTTTGACATCTGATGTTCCACTCGTTGCTTTCAGTTCCTTTGGATGCTTTTCTCTGGCCAGGCCACCTCTGGCAGAGTCCCCAGGTGTCGCTTTCGGAGCGGAGCGCTCGGGAAGGGCTCTGTCCCCAGAGTCACACTGGTGTAAAGTTTTGTCTCCAAATGAATGTTTTCATTTGCTTCATTTCCCTCCTCTGTCGGGCTCCAGGTTTTAATCAAGCTGCTCTTTGATTCATCCAGAGATAATCCCGTGCTTTGAGGAGATGTGTGCCTGCAGCCTGCGGGGAGGATGGAGTATTCCCAAAATCCCTCCTCTCTGCCAGGCACGAGGCATTCCTGTGCTTTCCCATCCCAAATCACATTTACTTCAAGGCAACTGGTAATTTAAATACAAATTCAAAGTACACTTCATTTCAGGTTTCCAGTGACACGAAGGGCCACTGGTGGAAGAATCAGGCCCCACTTGCAACTTCCACTGGCATTTTAATATAGATATCTAAAATGACTTTGGCAGGAAATGGTCTCTGGGGATGTCTCATCTCGTATCCAGAAGAATCTTGGGAAATCACTCTAAGGCAGGGTATCAGCACCTCTCCCTGTGCCTCAATTAATTGCCTTAGGTAGGCAACACCCAGCTGATGAAATGTGCCAAATCTGGGATTTTTTTAAAATTTCCTGTTGGAAAAAAAAAATGAAACAAGGAAAAGGTAATTTGATGTGAAATATGTAAATGTGGTGTGGAGGAAAGGTCCCCTGATGAGTTACACACGTGTGAGTTCTGCTTGTGGCTGTGTCCCCTGAGTGTAACAAACTGTGCCCTTGGCTTGCAAATGTGGCAGAGTGTCTCAGCAATGCCTTTTGCAGTCACAGCTGTGATATTAATTGTAATAAATCACTCTGTGGATGTTTTCTAATATTTTCCTGTTAAATATCATAGCTCAGGAGATCATTTTTAACCCTGCAACGAGGTGGTTTGGTGTCATCCCTGTGTGATGCCCTCCCTGAGCTTTTGGGGTAAAGTGAGCCCAGCACGGAGCCGTGCTGGGACAGCAGGTTGGTCTGGATGGTTTCTGGCTGGTCCAAGGAGAGCAAACACATTCCTGCCTGTGTTTGTCCAGGCTGAAAAGTTTAACACGTCCTGGTTTTCAAAGTCTCTTAAACACTTGAGTACTTTTGGGGTCATCTCAAGTTTGCTGAGTCGAGTGGGAACCATGGAATCCTAGGAACCATGGAACCCAGGAACCATGGAATCCTAGGAACTGCGGAACCCAGGAACCATGGAACCCAGGAACCATGGAATCCTAGGAACCATGGAACCCAGGAACCATGGAAACCAGGAACAATGAAATCCTAGAAACCATGGAATCCTAGGAACCGTGGAACCCAAGAACCATGAAATCCTAGAAACCATGGAATCCTAGGAACCATGGAACCCAGGACCATGGAACCCTAGGAACCATGGAACCCTAGGAACCATGGAATCCTAGGAACCATGGAACCCAGGAACCATGGAATCCTAGGAACCATGGAACCCAGGAACCATAGAATCCTAGGAACCATGAAATCTCAGGAACCATGGAACCCAGGAACCATGGAAACCAGGGACAATGGAATCCTAGGAACCGTGGAACCCAGGAACCATGGAGTCTAAGGAACTATGGAATCCTAGGAGCCATGGGATCCTAGCAGCCATGGGAAATGCCTAAGGAGTGTGCTGGATATTTATTACCCTTAGGAATAATTGATAACTGTCAGATGGGAGCCAGCTCAGGGTGGCACCGTGGTGACACTGCAGCTGGGCGTGGTCCAGTGTCACTGCTGGCTGCTGGCATTTCAGCCATGCCAGCTGTCCTGCAAATTTCCCATCCCAAACACTCTCCAGGTCTCTCCAGGACTCCCCAAGGAGCAGAATTTCACTTCCTTTAGCCAGGGAAAAGGGAAGGGCTGGGAATGATTCCTGGCTGGTGACAGAATCCCAACCAGGTCCTGAGTGCATGGAATTCCCAGAGCAGCTGTGGCTGCCCCTGGATCCCTGGCAGTGCCCAAGGCCAGGTTGGACACTGGGGCTAGGAGCAGCCTGGGACAGTGGGAGGTGTCCCTGCCATGGCAGGGGGTGGAATGGGATGAGCTTTAAGGTCCCTTCAGTCCAAACCAGTCTGTGATCCCGTGACTCCATAATTCCATGAATCCATTCTGCACCTGCACACAGCCGTGGGGATGGAGGTGCTTTGTCCCAGGGCAGAGCTCTGTCCTGCTCATATCCCACCCAAACCATCTTTCAGGAAAGCAAAAACCCCAAACGAATTCAGATTTACCTTCGTTTGGGTTTTGAGCTCTGTTTCTGTTAACATTTTCCTACATAATCAAATATGTTCCTGCCTTGGTAACCTGGGAGGAGCAAGGTTGTCTTTAAGCCAATAGAACTCTGTGTGTGGAGCTTGGGAAATCAGGCTCTTCCCTTTCATTTATTGTGCAGGAATGAGAGTAACTCATTTAGTGCTTTGGCATTTGTCTTTGGGCAGGGCACCTTCCAGAGGGCTGCTCTCCTGCTCCCACAGACCTTCATCCCCTTTTGTCAAAAATAAGGCATGCAAGACAAATTGGCTGCTGGAAAAATCCCATTCTTTCTGATTTAGCCAGTCCCTGAGAGGCCACACTCCAGCTGGAGGGATCTGCAGGTACAAAACACTGGGACCAGGTCACCTAAATCACCTAAATCCAGGGCAAGCCTGGGAAATGTGGATGGTCCAGCTGCCTTTCAGGAGTTCTGTCCCTGGAGGGCTGATGTGGCCAGCTCAGCCCACAGAAGACTCAGCAATGCTGAACTCATCTCTGAACTTTAAAGGTGGCTTTGTTTTGGAGAGAACAGAGGGTGACCCCAGTGATCTCTGCCAGGAAATAAGGATCTGAGGGGGCCGGTGCCAGGCACATTAATTTTTATGCTGACAGGAACTGGAAATGTGGCAGAAAATGTCTTTTTTTCAGTAAAAAGTGAACAATGGGAACAACCATAGGGGTGCCAGCCTGCATCATAATTAATGTGTTGTCATTAATTTTATTTCTTGCTGGAGAGCAGGGATTCATGATGCTGTGAGAAGATAATAGTGAATTTCTTTACTATTTTTCTCGGCTAACATAACAGAAAGAGAAATGATCAAAGGTTCCAAGGGTAGGAAGAGTGATGCTTTGTGTGGGGATTGAGGGGCAAGTTGCGGAGTTGGGGATGCTCTGGCCACTCGTGGCTGAGTAATTCAGTCTGTGACTTTAGAAAAATAATTTCTACTCAATTTCCCCATCTGAAAAATAAGGAAGTGCCTTCATTGAGCCAGCTTGACTAAGCAGTCCTGACTGATGGATTTGGGATGAGTTTGGGGACAGAAAAGGGTGGTTTCAATAGCTGGAAAGGCTGAGGGAGAGGACATGAAGAATTCCCAAATCCTTCAGAATTTTTTTTCCTTTACTTTGCTCTCTAACTCGTATCTACCTCTGGAAGCTTTAGACATAAATTTCCAGTGATGATTCCTTGTTTTTGGGCTGTGAGAACCATCCCTGAGCTCAGCAATCACCGTTTGGAGCAGCCAAACTCAATTTGGCCAGTTGTGATTGTAGTTCAAACTAGAAACCAGATTTCCCTAGATTTACTGAATAAATGACTTTTATTTTGCCATTTACTGAAGAATTGAACTCCTTTTAACTGTGATATCATTGCCATAAAGAGAACCCATCCATTAGGAAATGTGGCTTCTCAAATCCAGCTGTGTCTAAATAAATCAGTTGATAATAAATAAGTTAATTAATTTATAAACTAGCCTGCGCTGGGCTCTGGGGTTGGGCTAATGCTACCTTGAGGTTGTGGGAGGTGCATCCCCATCCCATCCCACCCAATCCCATCCCATCCCCATCTCTACTCCTGGAGTGGCACCTTCCAAGGAGCAGGACGTGTCACCTGCTGCTCCTCTGCTCCCCAAAATCCATCTCTGCCTCTGAAGGTTTGAGGTTCCCACTGGTGAACTGAAGAGAACAAATCCCACAAAACACCACCAAAAAAATCTGCCCAAAGACAAGAAGAGGAGTTAACACTTTCTTCTTCATATTCTTCATATTCTTCTTCTTCTTCTTCTTCATCATCTTCTTCTTCTTCTTCTTCATATTCTTCTTCTTCTTCTTCATATTCTTCTTCTTCTTCTCTCTTCTTCTTCATATCTTCTTCTTCTTCTTCTTCATCATCTTCTTCTTCTTCTTCTTCATATTCTTCTTCTTCTTCTTCATCCTTCTTCTTCTTCTCTCTTCTTCTTTCTTCTTCTTCTATCTTCTTCTTCTTCTCTTCTTTCTTCTTCTTCTTCTTCTCTTCTTCATATTCTTCTGTCTTCTTTCTTCATATTCTTCTATCTTCTCTTAATATCTTCTCTTCTTCTTCATATTCTTCTTCTTCTTCTATCTTCATTTCTTCTCTCTCTCATATTCTTCATTCTTCTTCTTCTTCTTCTTCAGTCTTCATGTTCTTCATATTCTTCATTCTTCATTCTTCATATTCTTCATATTCCTTCTCTTCTCCTTCTCTTCTTCCTTCCTTCTCCTTCTCCTTCTCCTTCTCCTTCTCATATTCCTTCTCATTTCCTTCATATTCTTCATATTCTTATTCTTCTCCTCTCCTCCTTCTCCTTCTCCTTCACAGATTATACAAGGAAGGCAATTAAATAGCCTGATGTAATAGCTCCTAATTAACTTGCAAGCCTGGAAACTCCTGGCTGTGATGCCATCCCAACACTCGGGTTTCTGATTGCCCAGCACATATTAAAGTATGGATATCCCATTTAGGCTTCCTAATCTGCTATTATTTGCCTGTGTGTGGTAATTTATTCCCTGAAAAGACCAAGAGGAAGAAAGGGAGAAATCTCTTGCTGCTTTTAACTCTGGATATAATTTTGACCTTAAGAAAGAACAAGACAGATATGAGAGAGTATATTAGATGTTATTATTACCGTAATAAAAGAGAGATAAAAATCATCATGCAGAAAGGCTCTAAGACAACTATTAACCATTTGTCATATAAAGAAAATCAAAATTTAACTTATCAGAGAGTCTGGCACTTTAAAGATTCATCATGAAAAATTACTTTGAACCGTGGAGCATTTATGCAGAATGTCATTGATGAGCTGTCTGCTTAAATGTTGAAAGAGTTTGGGGAAAGATTGAAAAAATGTCAAAGATATGCCTCGGATCAGTCTCACCATATTTAAATTTATTTTTGGGAGTCAAGCAGCATGGCAGGACTATTTTCTTGATGGAAAGAAGCTGGAATTCACTCTCCTACCCCAATGGGCCATGGATGGTGAGAACAACTGAGGTGAGGATGGACCTTGGTGACTGAAAAAACGACACAGCTGAATATCAAACATCCCTCTGGGGCTGGGGTTCAGAGCAGTTTCTGGGGTTAGGGCAATTTTTCTGTCTTTGTGCTGATAGGCAGACTTTTCCTTCTAATTCCTTCCCAGATTCGAAGTCACTGCGTAGCTGATGCTGGAAAAGAAAGTGATCTTAAAACTTGATCAGCTGAGACCCATCTTGTCAACTTCTTTGGTGTGAACCTGCCAGAGCACACCTAAGGGCTCCGTATTATTGTCATTGTCACCACCTGTAATTTTCAGGCTAGGAAGGATTCATTGCTCAGACAAACATCAGTCTCAGGGGCTGTGAGATTTCAGAGGAGCAGGCATTCAGCCATAGCTCAGGAGCAGTCACAAGTTCTTTGTTACGAGGCAATCTAGAACTTTCTAACCCAATGGACAGCTGCCACAGGGTTTATTTTGCTTTCCTGCTGCACTCTGGATACTTTTGTCCAATGGGTTTCTGTCTCACAGGCACAGATCTGCTTCTGTTCTAATTCCAAACTCTCAGTTTATTCCCTACAGCCCCACCCTACATCAGAAACCCTTCACCATCCATCAGTGCCGTTTCTCACTCACTTCAGGCATATTCTTACTTACAGCTACAGAAATATGAGTTTATGGTTTTTCTGCTTAATGTCTGTGTATTGGATTTCTGCATCAATCCAAGCTTCTCCCAAGGCTGCAGATCAAACCCTTCAGTGTCTGTGGGAGTTTCTGTTTTCCTGATTTTTCTGATTCCCACAAGTGTGACAAGAAATGGGCTGTGGAGAGCAGCTCTCCAGACATCATGCCCAGATTTCCTGCCCAGCTCCCTGGAAGAGCAGGCAGTGTCAGATCACCTTCCACAGGTTGTGTTCAGGGTGGGAATATTCCCTGTGTGCACTCCTGGTCAAACCTGGTGAGTCTCTATGGCAACCCTGGAGCACCTCACAGAGCTCTGAGCTCTCCCCTGCCCACAGAGCTTCCTCCCAGATTTCTGTGCTCTGTGTCAGGGCTCTCCTGACCCCCAGATCTCAGCTGGGCTTTCCAAACTGCAGCCAAATCCCAGAGCTGGGAGCTCCACACCGAGCCCAGGTTGGCTCTGTGTCTTCATTAACATCTTAATTAGCAGCATGACACTTGGCTGAAGCCAAGGTCTGGGAGGATGCTGTGGAAATTTCTTGTTAAACCCAGTGATGTCAGCATCGTTCCAGGGTCATTTCACACCTCCCCAGCTCTGCTTTGCTTTATTTTATGACTAAAAATTGCTATTTTTCTGAAAATACTATTTTATAACTAAATCTCTTAGTAGATGATGGCTGTCATGTTGCAGAGGGGTATTTTTACTTCATTTTCAAGCAAACATCATCAATTGATTGAAAAGAACAAATGGCTCTCAGCTTGAGGAAAGAAGAGAATGTGTGAGTAAAAATGGGGAAAAATTATATACTGAATTATGTACAATGTTCATGTTGATTAATTTACACAACCTTAAAGGAAATAAGATAATTTATTGTTAAACTCAGTGATGTCAGCATTGTTCCAGAGTCACTTTGGTCCCCCCAGCTCTGCTTTGCTCTATTTTATAACTAAAAATCACGTTCTCAGTAGATGATGGCTGTCATGTTGCAGAGGGGTATTTTTACTTAATTTTCAAGTAAAAATCATCAATTGAATAAAAGAACAAATGGCTCTCAACTTGAGGCAAGAAGGGTATGTGTGAGTAAAAATGGGGGGAAAATAATATAATGAATCATGTAAATGTCCATGTTGATTAATTTACACAACCTCAAAGGAAAGAATATCATTCATTGTTAAACTCAGTGATGTTAGCATTGTTTCAGAGTCATTTTGGTCCTCCCAGCTCTGCTTTGCTTTATTTTATAACTAAAAAGTCACACTCTCGGTAGATGATGGTTATCATGTTGTATTTTCACTCAGTTTTCAAGTTAAAATCATCAATTAATTAAAAGAACAAATGGCTCTCAACTTGAGCAAAGAAGAGAATATGTGAGTAAAAATGGGGGGAAAATTATATATTGAATTATGTAAAAGTTCATGTTGATTAATTTACACAACCTCAAAGGAAATCAGATTATTGCCCCATGAGGGTGGAATTGGGCTATGAAAAGATAATGATGAACAAAAATGTGATGTTTTCCCTGTTGCAAAGGTGGGGTGTTTCTATATTTTCTCTGCCTTTCTGCAGATGTTAATGACAGTGTCACTGGATTTCTCGTGGAACATCCTGAGCAGGAAGGGATCCACGAGGATCAGCAAAGCTGGGCTCCTACCAGAGCCATCCCCAGGGATGCTCCAGCCTGCCAGGAGCTGGGCAGGCCCTGTCAGACACCAGCTCCACATCAAATCCACGCAGCTCAAGGCCCTTAGAATATTTTCTCTATTTTTGCACCAAGCTGGTGTTTCCCTCAATTCCTACCAGCTAAACTTCCTGAATTTCCTGCTGTCAGTGCCCAGGGGTTTGTGCTGCCCTTTGTGCAGAGTGAGGCAGAAGCCATGTGAGGATGAGCTCTCCAGGATCCCTTTGCTCTTTTGCATGTGGAGCGCGGTGCCAATTTGCATATTTTGGTACTTGAACTTTACAAATCACTCCTTATGATCAACAAATAAGGTGCCATTTACGTGCTTGTGCTGAGGAAATGAGTTGCATTTATCTTCCCTGTGTGCTCGGGATGGATTCAGGTGTTCTGGCACAGAGCACTGGCCTCGCCTGCCTCATGCTGTTCACCTGTCAAAGGCTGAACCTCTGAGCCTGTAACTGCTTCATTAATGATATTATAGATGCTGCAGCCTTCTAAACTGGGTTGTTTGGTCACTGGCCTAAGCTGGGTGTTTCTCAAAGGCATATTCAATAATTCAGCTTTTTTTTTAGGTAAAATACCTGGTATTCTAAATGAATTTAGTCATACTGCATTCAAAAAAATATAATTTTTAAGAGTCTGATGGCTGAAGAAAGTTTCATTTGACAAATTAATTGCAGAGTGTTTTGCAGATGTGATTGTTCATTAATGATGATTAATAAATGAGGATGAGGCCCTGGCCCAGGGTGCCCAGAGCAGCTGGGGCTGCCCCTGATCCTGGCAGTGCCCAAGGCCAGGCTGGACACTGGGGCTGGGAGCAGCCTGGGATGATGGAAGGTTGGAATGGGATGGGATTTAAGGTCCTTCCCACCCAACCCAGTCTGGGATTCCATGATCCCATCCCACCATTTGCTGCTCCTCACAGCTCCTCTCCAGCTGCCAGGAGCTTTCACTCCACAGCAATATTTATTTACTGCATTTCCAGCAAATGCAGAAATTTTATCTTGCGTGCAAATCGTGCAAAGAAATGACTCTGCCTCATTTTCCTGGGATCATGGCATGGAAGGGCTCCCCATGACTCATCCCTGGCACTCAGCAGCAGTCCCTGCAAGCAGTGTCTCAGTAGATTTGTATTTTGGTGCTGACTGCAGCACAGTTGTGTGATTTCCTCAATTCCATGCTGAATAAATAGGAAAGGGCCAGGTCAGCAGGAGCAGGGAGCTGGGGCTGGTTCCTGACTGAGGGAACAAACCCAGGGATTTCTGCTCAGGGTCGCTGGCAGCTCTGATTTCTGAGCCACTTCTGAAAGGCTGGCCTGGAGGAAAGGCTTCCCTTTCCCTGTGAATAAAAAGTGGATTTCACCTGCCAGAGGGGGAGAGGGGAGGGATTCTTCCTGCTCTGGTAATACTCTAGTGCTGTGGAGTTGCAGACACAAATCCAGGAGTTTTCCAGGCAGGAATGCTGCACACCTGACATGGAGCCTGGCAAAAATTCAATTAAAAATGGGAACATTTCTCCTTTTCCTACAGGAAACTCCCCCACATTCCCTGGGCCACCTTGGGCAGGATTCTGACTGATTCTGCTTCTGCACTTGGCTCTTACATCCCAACTTTTGAACTTGTCCTTTCTCCTTCTGCTGTTCTATTGATGGGATTCTCTGCTCCCACTTGGAATTTGTGTGGCACCCAGACACTGCAAATTAATTTGTGTCAACACTGCTGCAGGGAAGATCAGAACTAATTATGGGAACAATGGATAACAGGGGATGGCACAAGGGAGACTCCCAGAGAGGAAGGAAGGGTTAAAACTGGATCTCTAATCCCATATTTTGGGGGTGTGTTTTGTCCTGCAACTTCCACAAGAAAAAGTTCCAGGGGAGACAAAAATCTCTGGTGACTTCTGCACATTTTGCTTTTTTTTTTTAAATGATGACAAGCTTAGCTTCTTACCTTAGGTGTGACTGGGGCTGGGAGAAGTGGTAATATTTTCCTAGCGAGCCTGAAGCTGCTGCAGGTTGGCATTCCATGGTTATTTTTGTCAGAAAGATGAATGCCATCCCAAAAAAAAAAAGTTGGAAGTTCACAGCACCTCGGCTTTGATATAGGAATATTGCCACAGTGGATGCTGGAATGGCATTCTGGATGCTTTGTGGGTTTATCAGACATTCCTTGGGCTGATTCAGAAACACTTCTCCTACACATTTTAAAGCAATATTTGGTCTTTGGCTTCTTTTTTTCCCCTATTTTTTTTTCCTGGCTCATCTGTAATTTGAAAGCACTTCTGGAAGTGAATTGAAGAGTTTGGAGGATTTAGGAGATATCCATCACACGAAATTCGTAGTCACCTTTTAGCCACCTCCAGTTTAACACCCTGCAATGTCAAGGAAGGGCTGCACTGCATGAATTCCCACAAATTCCAGCTGGGAAATCAGGGATCCCTGACAGAGAGCTGCTGCAACAGGAGATATTTCACGTGTGTGATGTTTTACAGACTGCCCACCCTCCCAGCTACACGGATATCATTAAAAAGTCGGTTTTGGGAGAAGATTTCCCAGCACTACAGTAGTTTTTAAAAGAAAATAGCAGCTTTAGTTGGGAGCGTGTCCGTGCCCTCAGCCCCAGCCTGCCGAAGCACTTGGCAACGGGAGCTGGTGAAAACACCTTGGAAAAAAGCAGGAAAATGGGAGAGTGCCCTCTAATGTCAGCAAATCCAAGCAGAGGGACTGGAAAACAGCGCAGGGAGATGGAGGGACAAGGATTGGCTCTGGATGAGCAGAAACTGGAGTAGAAAAGTAGAGGAACATTTGAAATTTGGGGGTTTCAAAAGCATCAAATGCAGCTGAGCTTCCAGGAAAAGCCAAATCCGAGCCTCGAATTCCATTTGTTTCTCAAATCCTCCCCCAGGTGAGGCTTCATCTGTTTCCTTCCTGCCTTTCAGCCAGATGAACATTTATTGGGATGGGACCAGATGATCCCTGACCACTTCTGACCTCAGCCCTTCCATGACTCTGTTTTCCATGGAAAGGTGGGCTCCAAATACAGAATATTTCATGGCAGTTGTTAAAACACTCAGATTAGGTAAAAATAAACACGTCCTGGATCTGTTACCACTTCCCCTTGCCACTAATGTGCTTTAGAAATATCAAAGATGCCCAAAAGAGAGGAAAATTCAATATTTGCATTAATATCAAAGAGCAGTGAACACAGGAGTGGTCCCAGTGTGAAGTCCTGCAGATTTGGGGGATTTGTTTTCCCTTGCTGCCCCCCAGCAGATTTCTGTGGATTTCACATTTTTGGTGTCACCTCCAATCCACACCCCGGGACCAGTGCTGCTTTTCCAGGGAGAAAATCTTGGGGAATAAACATGAAAGGTGTTCCCAAACCAGTCCAGATTGCAATGTTTAATTTTTTGATCACTCAGGCAGCTCCCAGGAATATTCACAGGGGAAGGACACCAAGGTGGATGCAAATCCAAACGTGATTGAAACATCAATCCCTTATTCACTGAGAAATATTTACAGTGGGGTTTTTTTAACTTGACAAAGGGATAAGGAATTGTGCATCCTAGGGGGGTTTAGGGGCAAATTTTATTCCAAACATTTGCAGAAATTGTGTGCTCACCAAGAACTGAAAAGGCCAGGAATGAAATAAACCCCAGAAGGGTGGAAATCAGCCTGGCCAGGACTTCTCTCCAAACAGTTTTCCATTGGAAAATGCCAGATCATGATGAATGAATGATCTGTGGAAATCAATCACTCCTGGCAGAGCCTCAGTGAGGAGCATTCCCTGCCAGCTGCCAGGCTCCTGCTCCAGTCTCCTTCAGGAGCAGATCCAGGATGTTCACCCCCCTGGACACACATCCCATGTGCCAAGTCCTTGCCAGCCCTGGAGGCCACCAGCAGCTCCAGAGCCATGAAATCCAGTGGCACTGTGACCTTTGTGCCGAGCTGCAGGACAGATTTCCTGCAGGGACACCTGCAGGGGTGGTGGCTTTTCCCATTTTTATTGTGTGTTTTTAACCTCAGAATTACCTGCACTGATTTCTGGTCTCCAGGACAAGAGAGGAGAAGCAAATCCAAGCAAAGCCTGGGAGAAAGCTCTGCCAGTCTCCCAGAGCACTGGCTCCAAAAGCCCAGCAGGTTCACTGAGGTTAGCAAGTGTTCATTCCTTGTTTTCCAGGTAATCCAGAGCAGGCTGAGCTCCTGGTGCTCAGAGGAGAGGGAAGTGCCAGCCTTGGAGAGCTGCCACCTCAGCTGGCCGTGCCCAAACTGCTCTGCAGGCACTCCCAGGGCTCAGCAGGGTTTCCCAAAGCCCAGGACATCCCCCAGGCAGGATTATCCCTGCAGCTCCTGCACCTGCACTGCTTGGCAGGGATGGGGGGCACGGGGAGGGCAGCAGGAGCAGTCGGGATCCACTCCCTGCTGGAGCTGCTGGAGCTTTTCCTGCAACAACAACAAAAAAGAGTTTTATTCCTTTATGCAGTCAGGATATTCCCAGCCCTCCAGGTGCTCCCACCTGCCTTGGCAGCAGTTTTGGGTGCACCTGTGGAGGCTGGAGGTGCCCCTGGGCAGATGGCAGGGCTGGCACCCACGGGGAGGAGGGCTCGGGTTCCTTGTGCTGCCAGGCACAGGGGGCAGAGGGCTCCCAGGGATCCCTCAGGATCCTCCTGCCTGTGGTGCCAGCCTGGAAAACTGAAATATCACATGGAATGCCTTCCACTGATCACTCAGGATCATTTTAGCTGTGATTCCAGGCTGGAAAACTGGAAATAATGACCTGGTATGTCTCCCACTGATCTCTCAGAATCCTGTGATTCCAGTTTGGAAAATTCAAATATCCCATGGAATGGCTTCCAGTGATCACTCAGGGTCCTTGTGTCTGTGATTCCAGGCTGGAAAACTGGAAATAATGACCTGAAATGGCTTCCACTGATCACTCAGGGTCCTTGTATCTGTGATTCCAGTTTGGAAAATTCAAATATCCCATGGAATGGCTTCCACTGATCACTCAGGGTCCTTGTGTCTGTGATTCCAGCCTGGAAAACTGGAGATATCATGTAGAATGGCTTTCACTTATCCTTCAGGATCCTTGTGCCTGTGATTCCAGGATGAAAAAAATTTAAATATCCCATGGAATGTGTTCCAGTGATCCCTCAGGATCCTGTGATTCCAGGCTGGGAAACTGGAACTAGCACATGGCAAGGTGCATTGCTGGCTCTCAGGAGGGAGGGCTTGGGAAGGTTTTTCCAGGCTGGATGCTGCAGGCTGCTCCTGCTAAAGGCTGCTGGAGGTTCTGTGTGTTCAATAAATGCCACGGGCAGGGATGGAGCTCTCCTGCACACAGCTCTGCTTTGCACTGAGGTTCAGGAGAGGGATGGGAAGGAGCCACTGCTGCCTGTGTGGGGAGAGCAAGGGAATTGCCATGCCCTCCCTTCCCCAGAGCAATTCCCAGCCTCCCTCCCAAGCACAAATCCCACAAATCCAGTGGGCAGAAGCCAGGATTAAATCTGTCACGGTTTTGTTCCGTTCCAACACCTCTGTGTGAAATCTGAGCTAACTTGCAGAGGGAAGCAAGGAGCCCTCTAAGACCAGAATTCCAGCAGCAGGAACAGCAGGCTCGCTCCAAAGGGCAGTAAAATATCCATAACCTGTGGAAAACAGAGAATCCTGCAGCAGTGACCGAGGGGATTTTACCATGTATGGATTTCTTTTGAATTGTAATGAGGGAAACCAGGGACCGAGGAAGATTCTCCCACTTTGGGAGCAGAGAGAGTGGATTCTGGGGGATCGAGGGGGAGGACTTTTCTCTTTTCCTAAAGAAAACACTGCCACCAGCTGGTTCACAAATGGGACTGAGGCTTGGCACAGAAAATGTTCTAGAGGGGGTTTAACAAACTGGAAGTGATGTTTGAGGTCAGTCTGCTTTCAGAACAGAAAGTAATCAATTATCTGTATGCTCCATGTCTTTTTCAGACAGAGGTGCATGAAAATAAAGCAATTAATGCTTTTTGCCTTAAATACCTCGTTCAGCAGAGGTGGCCAGATCAGGAGGCACTTTTAGCACCTTCCACCCTCAGGGACTGTGTGACCACTCAGCTTCCACTGCAGCTTAGACACCCCCAGGTTTGCAGCTGATTATTTTTCAATTAACAGTGAAATTAATTGGACGTTTGAGATGCATTACAATGGATTTGCCTTTTCAGATCCATGGGGTTTTTATTGGTGCCCAATGCTTTGCTGAGTCTCTGGAGCAAGCCCTGACAGCTCTGGGTTCTGAGGGCAGCACCAGCTGCAGTTCTGGGGCCTGGTGCCAAAATTTTGGGATGTTCCCATCAACTCCTCCCTCCTGGTTTTGTTAAAACATCAGCAGGGGCAGCACTGACATTTCAATGGCCATGGTGGGGTTTGAGGCAATTCCTGTGCTCAGAATGCTCATTTCAGCCAGAAAAATGCAGCTCAGCTTTTGATGGAGCAATCACTGGGAAGAGAAATGTTGTAAATGGAGGGTGAGGCTCAGAGACACAACTCTGTGCTCAGGGGGGATTCCCAATGGATCCTGTGCTGGAGAGCCAGGATTTATGGCAGCCTGGGCACTGGGAGAGCAGCAGGAGATGTTTCATGGCAGAGTAAATCATTTCCCTTACAGGTGCTGATCTCCCTTGGCCCCAGACTCAGGGACTGACTTTTTGTGCTTGTGATTCACTTCTTTTGTTCATTGGGGATTTTTATCTCTCAAGTTGGAGACATGAGGAATTTCAGGACCCCCTTCTCCCAGCTTTGGCCTGAGGAGATTTGCCACCCCCCCCAGCCTGTGATAGCCCAGAGCCCTCGGGGCTGGAAAAGCCCCCCAGGATCACTGAGAGCCCCGTCCCCACCTGGGCACCTGCCCAGAGTGCCACTCCAGGGGTGCCCTGGGCACTGCAGGGGTGGCACCTCTCCTGTTGTCCTTCCCTGGACACTCCAGAGCCCTGTGGCTCTTTACAGCCTCTCTCCTGCACCTTGAGCCAGGAATTCTCCCTGGCTTTTGCCACCAGACCCAGCTCAGGGCAAACCAAACCCATTTTCCCTCTCATTAATGGATTTAAAACTATTAAAGACATGGTTTTAAAAAAATAGTGATAAAATTTGAAGTGATTCCAGGTTTTCTAGGAGCTGGTTTCAACCCAGGTGCCCACAACTCCTGCTTGAAGCTCTTTGTGGTGTGGGGCTTTTTTCCCCAAACAACCTTCTGGGATGTGAGAGCAAATGAATTGCTTCTGTTTTTCCTTGGAAACAAACATTTCTCCAACGATCCAATATCTCATTAGGCAGCACTAACATATTGGTTTTTCTCAGGGAGGACCTGGTTTGCCATGAGCTGACAGCAGGTGTTGGACCTCAAATCATCCCAGAGCTGGACCTGTGCTGTCTGTGCACCTTCCACACCCTCAGAGTGTCCCACTCTCCATATCCACTGGAATTCCTGAGTGGAATATGCACTGCTCAGCAACAACAACAAACACATTTAAATCCATTGCTTTCTCTGGCTGCAAAAAGTTTTCCTCTGGGAGGGAATTCAGGACAGAAACATTTTACAGCACTGGTGCAGATTATGTTGTGCTCTCTCCCAGCAGTGCCATGGATTTCAATGGATTCCCTGCAAACCAGGGAGAGCCAGTGGAGAAAAGAGGGAATGCAGCCCCACACCTGGCCAGGGATGCTGCTGACACCACCACGAGAGAGAGGTAAAACACCCCAACAAAAAAACCATGGGTAAAACATGGGAACTCAGGCAGGAGGAGAAACTTCTCTCTTTGCTGCACAATATTCCTGCTTGGAGAGGAGGATGAGGGAGGATGAAGCTGCAGGGAGCCTTTTTTCCCCAGGGACAGACTTCTCCAGGGATTGAGGGGAATTTGGAAGGCAACCCTTGACATCCCATGGCTGCTGCTTTACCCTCCTGTGGTGTGGGCATGACCTGGGAGCCCCAGAAACGTGGGGGGCCCTGGGGGGGTGACACTGGAACTCCCTGACCTCTGAGGGCACTTGGGATGGCCCCAGCACTGGTGACATCTCTGGGGCTGCAGGGGACAGCTGCGTCCCTGCTCCATGGGCAGCCAGAGCCACCATGGAGCTGCAGGTACTGAAAATCTCTTTGCTTTATGGATTTCACCTCAGTTTCTTGGGTTGGATTTTTGGGTTTTTTGTTTTGTTTTGGTTTTTTTTTCTGTGGTTTGATCTATTTTAAGCAGGTTCAGGAGGGATTTTGTTGCTGCCCAGCTCCTGCCAGGAGGGGACAGCCAGGGGGGTCGGGCTGTGCTCCAGGGAACAGGGACAGGAGCAGAGGGAACGGCCTCAGGCTGAGCCAGGGCAGGCTCAGGGTGGATACTGGGAATAATTCCCTCCTGGAAAAGGGGCTCAGGCCTTGGCAGGGGCTGCCCAGGGAGGTTTGGAGTGCCCATCCCTGGAGGTGTCCCAGGAATTCCTGGAGGTGGCACTCAGAGCTCTGGGCTGGGGACAGGGTGGGGATCAGGCACAGGTTGGACTTGATGGTCTCAGAGGTTTTTTCCACCCAAAATGATTCTGTGATTTTGGGGTCTGATACATAAATCAATGCATACTGCCAGCAGCAGATCAAGATCCAGACCAGATTCTGAAATTTAAGTTATTCCATAACTAAACAGAAAACTCATTTCAGGGAGATATTTGGACACCTGCCTGTTTTCAGCATCCATAAAGATCACGATAGGTTCTGACAGTCCTACTCTATTAGAGGGCTTCTTATCAACAAAAATTAATTGAGTATTTGAAGTCAGTTGATCGATGAAGTCAGGATATGAAATAGCCAAATTTAAACTGAAAATGTGCACATGTGTTTGGGACAGGTGAGTGCATCCTGCTGGTTTGGATTCCCTGGTAACTCGTGAAGTGTCTCAGGATAACTGCACTTTAAAATTGCAGTTTGGGTCTCTGACAGGCTGGGAAAATCCATCTTCCAAACTGCAGATTCCCTGCACAGCGGAGAACTCTGTGTTCCACCAGAGTTTATTATGAGCTGCACAGAAATCCTAATTGCTCCTCTAATTGCCAGCAAGTCTGGCAGAAGAAATAGAGCATTTAAGGGGTGGATCCCAATTGTTCTCTGGACACAGAAAAGCGAGGAGAAGGGGCAGATTCTGTGTCACAGCAAAGCTGATGTGTCCCAGGAGGATGTGCTGGCTGGAGCAGCTCCGTGGGCTGGGAGTGGTGCTGGAAAAACCCCCAGTGGGTTTTGGGTCAGATCCTGGGACAGCCCCACAAGTTCTGCAGTACTGACTCTCTCAGAGTCATGTTTCTCCACAGACCTCATTAACTACAGGGTAATTGGGCACTTCTCATTTGACAAGGAGAAGGTGTTGACCTTCAGTCAAACTCAAACAGAGCTTCAGGGGAAGATTTAGAAAGCTCCTTTTGGAAAAACGAAAGTGGTGGCATGTCAGGCATGACAAACATCTTTATTTTCTCCCTGTATGTTTCTGAGGCTTGACTTCTGATTCAGCACATGAACACCTGCAGGAAAAGCTGTTTTCCCAATGTTCTTGGCAGATTTCTGCCCGGGATTATTTCAGACTGCCACGTTTTGCTTGCTGATGAAATGTACCCAGGGGTTCCAATTCCCTTTGATAAAAGAATTAATGGAATAAAAAACAAAACAGTCCCTCTTAAAAGGTGTTTGCACACATTATGGAGTTGTGAAGCTTTCTGAGGGTTGCTCATGCAAAAATGAAAACAAAAGTAATGTTCACTGATGATTCCTGCTGTAATTTAGCAGATTACCAGCTAATACCAGCAATATATTAATTGACTTCTTTTCCCAAGTCCTCCTTAGAGATCCATGGTCAATTTTGAAGGAAGATTGAGAAAATATCTCTGGGTTTAGGAAACATGACCAGCTAGCAGAAATGGTGGTGATTTTTAGCAGAGATTTCTGCAAACAGAGCTGTTACTCCTACAGGAGATTCCTGACAGGTCCAGAACAAATATTCTGACAGCAAATCGACTCCTGAGCTGCGTGAGCCAAACACTTCAAAAAATGCTGTGTGTTGACTGAGTCAAAGGTTTTCTACATTGTTGATGAACTCAGCTCTTCCAGCCTTCAGAGGAGGGATTTCTGTGATTTCTGTGTTCCTTGGGGTATCCTCTGTGTTCTCCTTGCAGGAATTGGTTAATACAGCAGTAATCAGGGAATTCTTACACATCTAAAAAGCCTTTTGGGCTGTGAGCAGCACCTTCAAATTACACCTCAGGAATTAAAGTGCTTTCCCTTCAGGAGCTGCTCCACATCTCCCAAGCTAACAATGCCCCCTGTTTCCTATGGGAACAAGAGCCTTTAGAAGCTGGAAAGGACTGCCCTGAGGGGGGAGAATAACAAGGGCAATGGAAAATCCAGGCTTGTGAAACCATTTGTTTCCCAGTGACTAAACAGAGAGTGCATTTCCATTTTGTCTCTCCAACCCAGGCCTCAGCCAGCGAGGCTGAGCCCTCCCGTGTGTCACCACCGTGCTGGGCTTCAAAAGAGGTTCCTTCTTCTCCTCCTCCTTCTCCTCCTTCTCCTCCTCCTTCTCCTCCTCCTTCTCCTCCTCCTTCTCCTCCTCCTTCTCCTTCTCCTTCTCCTTCTCCTTCTCCTTCTCCTTCTCCTTCTCCTTCTCCTTCTCCTTCTCCTTCTCCTTCTCCTTCTCCTTCTCCTTCTCCTTCTCCTTCTCCTTCTCCTTCTCCTTCTCCTTCTCCTTCTCCTCCTTCTCCTGCCCGGCACAAACAGCCCTGAACCAACAAATGTGGGGGTTTGTTGCTGTGAGTCAGAAAAATCAACTCCTCCCAAACAGAAGCTGGAAGAGACTCCAGAGATGGTTCTGGCCCAGATCTTGTGCTGCCTCCAAGCAAAACCATTCTTCCAAACACCGAGTCAGACACCAACCCTGCTGTGACAGCAGCCATGCTCCAGACACTGGGAATGGGGAAGTCTAGACAGCTCCTGCAAGAGCAATTAGGAATTCCTCAGATGTCTCCTGTTGCCACTGGATTGGTCTCGTTTTCCTCATGGCCAGTGGTCAAGAACAGCTGGCTGGTGGTTTATGCCCCTCAAACAGCCTCCTTTTGTCATCCTTTCCTTTTATTAAGCTAAATCAGAACTTTAAACTTCTTGTTTAAAAGTCATGGGTTTTTTTGAACCTCTACAGTTCAGCTCTGACCTTTCTGAAATTATCTCTTAAATTAAACCTCTCTTTTGCACAGTTACAGCTCATGTTCAATATCCTCCCTCTTCCAGCAATTCCTGAAGAATCACTGCATGCAAAGCCACTCCCACCTGATTTTTTTTCTTTCTGAGTGTGTCCCATTTATTCATTTTCCCGTGGCAATCCTCAGTTCTGGTTGTTTGGGTTCTTTTCTCTTTAGTGGCATTGTAATTTTTACATAAATGGAAACACTGAAGGGAATCAGGCCAAGAAGAGATTCCTGTGGATGCACACTGAGTGCTCCTCAAGTGCTCCGATGAATTACTTCCTGAGGGGTAGAAAACACCACTTTTCCCCAACAAACACCCAAATAATCTGCTTCTACCATAAGATTTTATTACGAAATCCAGCAAGGAAAAAAAAAAAAAAATCCACTTCCAAATTTCTCTGCTGCTCCAAAACAAGACGTGAACTCTGTCATCAGCTTTGTTTTTGTCGTCTTCTCTGTCTGAATTTTCAAGCTGTGCACATGAAGCAGCCAGAGCTGCTGCTGGATTTGGAGGCAGGTGACATTTGTGGATCGCTGCCGTCGCCGCCGATGACTCTGGGAACGCTCTAATTATGGGTAGTGAGTTGTCTCTAAGTGCTGGATGAAAAGCTCCCTGCATCATTAGGCACCTTGTTGTTTACTAAATGTCTTTTATGATCCTGCAGGGGCCCAGTGAAGGTTTGTGTGCGGAATTTCTATTTTTGGGGTTTTTCTAATTCAGCCGTTTGTTTTCACTCCGGGCTGAAATCTGGAGGATTGGTTCTCAGCTGAGACTGAGCTTAATTACTGAGTTTAACAGCAAAGTTCAGCCTGGCTGGATTAGACAGCTCCAAGGTGGCTCTTTTAGCATTAAAACAGCAACATTTTGTAATAAACTCTGGTTTTGATAGAGGGTAAGAATTTTAAAGGAAAGATCATAAAGCCTGAGGTGGACATTGGATCAGGGAATCATGGAATGGTTGGGTTGGGTTGGGTTGAGTTGGGTTGGGTTGGGTTGGGATGGGTTGGGATGGGTTGGGTTGGGTTGGGTTGGGTTGGGTTGGGTTGGGTTGGGTTGGGTTGAGGTTGGGTTGGGTTGGGTTGGGTTCAGTTGGGTTGGGTTGGAGTGGGTTGGGTTGGGTTGGGTTGAGTTGGGCTGGGTTGGGCTGGGTTGAGTTGGGTTGGGTTGGGTTGGGTTGGGCTGGGTTGGGTTGGGTTGGGTTGGGTTGAGTTGGGCTGGGTTGGGTTGAGTTGGGCTGGGTTGGGATGGGTTGGGTTGGGTTGGGTTGGGACGGGTTGGGTTGGGACGGGTTGGGTTGGGTTGGGTTGAGTTGGGCTGGGTTGGGTTGGGTTGGGTTGGGTTGGGTTGAGTTGGGTTGGGTTGGGTTGGGTTGGGTTGGGTTGAGTTGGGTTGGGATGGGTTGGGTTGGGTTGGGTTGGGTTGGGTTGGGTTGGTTGGGTTGGGTTGGGTTGGGTTGGGATGGGTTGGGTTGGAAGGGAGTTTAAAGGTTGTCTACTCCATCCCCTGCAATAAGCAGGCACATGCTCATCAAGATTATATTCCTGTTTTTCTGTGGACAAGGGGCATCATCTCTCTGGACTTCTTGATATTAACTGTGAGTCCCAACTACTTTTTCGTTTAAAAAATATGTCTTTATTAATCATTCTGGTTTTGTTTTTGTTTTTCTTTTAAACCCAATTTTGAAAAATCTCTAGATAGATGGAAATGTTAATAAAATATTGTGCTGTGGAGAAAAAAATTAGTGTTGTCCTATGCTAGCTCTACAGCAAATCAAAAATAAATTTGCAATTTAAAAATAACACCAAAAAATTAATGGGTTTTTAACCCACACAAACGTGATCATCTGGAAAAGGATGTGTGTTGCTGGTGGAGGAATTTGAGTGGCAATCTGACACATTGTCTGGCAAGGTCTAATATTAGGAATATTTTCTCAAGTGCTATAAACAAACTGGAAAGAGTCTGGAAGGATCCTGGATGTCTGACTCAGCTGATGCTTCCCACAAAATTTTTCATCAGTCCATGACTACTTTTTTTTTTTTTTAAGTCACTGTAATTTCTCCTTGTTTTGCAAAGGAATCATTCCATGGGAAGTGGAGGATTTCCAGTTTTAAAGCATCTCTGTGTTGACTGGGAGGGAGTAAATTCCCATGGGGCAGAAGGACAAGAGGGGCTGCAGCCACTGGAGGAGATTGTTCTGGAAAATTATCCAAGGCTGGAGAACAGCAGAGAAAAATGTCTCAGCAAAAGGCTGGGAAAGCTGGGGGGCTCACCTGGAGAGGAGAAGGTTCCAGGGAGAGCTCAGAGCTCAGAGCCCTTCCAGGGCCTGGAGGGGCTCCAGGAGAGCTGGAGAGGGACTGGGGACAAGGATGGAGGGACAGGACACAGGGAATGGCTCCCACTGCCAGAGGGCAGGGATGGATGGGAGATTGGGAGTTGGGAATTGTTCCCTGGGAAGGTGGGGAGGGGCTGGATGGAATGGGACATGATCATGGATATTCTGTTGTCCTGCAGGAAATACCATGAGGAACTTCATGGGTATTGGAGCTACTTAGAGGAAACTTGGTTATTTCTAATTAGCTGGTATTAATTGAGAGCTTTTCATTAGTTAACCCTAAATCAAGGGAAATCTTTATGTCACCATTCAGAGCTGCTGTCCTTAGGCTTTCTCCTATGGAATAACTGCAGATGTTTAGGAATTACCATTTTGAAACATTTCATTACATTCTGACTTCAAAATTAAGCCATGGCCCTTATGGATCAGGCAGAGGAATTGATGAGCAGGGATGAAGGGATGTTTTTGGAAAATGTCACCCTGCAGCTCCTCTCTCTGCCAGCAGAAGGGTTTGGGGAGGGAATTGTGTCCCTGTCTGACCCAGGGACCCAATCTGTTCCTGGGCAGAGCTTTGGAATTTCAGGCACAGCCTTTTCTCTTCCCACACTCCTCAACACTTTGCAGTAATCCAGATGGGAGGGCACAAACACACCAGAAACATTCTTGGAAAAACCCTTCATTTCTTTATTTTTCCCTTCAGATTTCCTTGCTGTTGGCCAAAGAATCACTTTGGGTTTGAACAGATTTGTGACTTGATCAAAACCTCTGGTGTTTCCCTGGTACCTCTCTAAAGCCAGCAGCAGAGACCTCGGCAGTGTGGGTGAAGATTCCAACAGAAATTTCCTCTTGGTTCCATGGACCATCCCTGTTCACCCCTCATGGACTGAAGGCTGTGGCTGGGATATTTTTCCAAGAGTGTTTTCTGCTTTGCTCCCTGCTTTGTCCAGCTGTGGGAGGGGGGAATTCTGCACAGGAAACTCATTTTATTCTCCTTTCCTACGCCTAAAAATGACCTTGGAAAGCAGAAAATGCAAGTTGAGGGGTAGAAGAGGGGCAGGCTGAGGAAGCAGCTTGTGACAGATTGTGTTTGTGTAAAGACTAAAACAAACTGAGGTTTGAGGCTGCTCAGAAGGTAGAGCTGGTGAGTAAACACAGCTAATAAACAAAGTAAATAAGGATTTGGCTACAGAGGGATGAACAGACCTTACAGGTTAATCCCAGACAAGGTTTTAATTGTTTCTGTGTGAGGTTTAATGAAAGCAGGAGAGAGATGGCTGGATCTAAACAGCTCCTGGGCCACCCCACTGTGTCCTCACCCCTCCCAGGCACCTCCAGTGGGGATGGAAGCTCCAGCACAGACCATTCCATGTTTTCTCCAGCCATTTCTCTGTGTCCTGGCTGGAATTCTGTGGGACCCCTGGATGCTGAGAATTTTAAACTTTCTCTGCTGGCAGGTACTGACCCCCAGGAGAGCACTGCATTGACCTGAGGCTGTGGAGAAGCTTCCAGAATGGAATGACGGAGCTGGGATTGTGGGTGAGGAGTTTGATTAGAAGTGTGTGACATCACAGGGTGGAAAACTCAGAGTTTAAGGGTTTAGAATATAGCAATATATATAAAGAAAAGGGGAGGTTTTAGGGCAGTGGCTGGTTGTTCTTCACTTTCTTCCTTCTGGGTTCTGGGGGGACAGAACTCCTCCCAGGCTTTTCCCAGATCCAGGAGGCAGCAGGAGATGTTGATGTCTCTCTGGTTGTGCTGTGCCAGGGGCACATCAATCCAGCTGGTGGAACCCTGCTGTCCCTTGTCCTGGGAACTCACTCCTTGGCCATGAACCTCCTTGTCTGGCTGAGGAGATGGGAGGGGAGGAGGCTGTGGATGGCTTAAGGCAGTAAATTTGTCCCAGTGCATTAAAAATGAGAATAAATTGCTTGATTTTGGCATCTCTGAACTCCAGCTCTGCATTGCAGCACATCCCATGACTGACATCTGGGCCAGGGAGGTGACACCGTGCTGGCAGTAAATTTGTCCCCTGTGCCCTCCTGCAGAGGCCACCTGAGGAGCAGGACACTGAGCTGGAGCCAGGACAGATCCTTCCTTCCATCACTCACCTTGCTCCTTTCCCAGTGGTGCCAAGCTGCCTCTCTCAGAGCCTGAGTGCCAGAAGTGCTTTTGGAAAGTTTTCCATCTCTCTGCTTAATTAAAACCAGCTTCTGCAGGGCTGGGGAGGCTCTGTTTGCTCACAAGAAATCCAGCCCTTGTCTCTTGAGGGGGAAAATGGAAAGTGGAGCTGCTCCAAAGAGCTCATCATGGACTCATGGAATGGGTTGGCATGGAAGGGATCTTAAAGATGATCTTGTTCCAACACTTCCACTGTCCCAGGGTGCTCCAAGCCCTGTCCAGCCTGGCTTTGGGCACTTCCAGGGATCCACAGCTTCTCTGGGTGCCCTGTGCTAGAGCCTCACCACCCTCACAGGGTTCAATTTCTTCCTTACATCCAACCCAAATCGATCCTCTTTGGATTTGAAGCCATTTCCCTCTGTCCCATCACAAAAATATTTGATGCTTTCTGTGCTCCAGCCTCTTCCTCCTGGGATGGTGAAGGGAATAACTAAACAGAACCTCTCAGGGGGGTGTTCACTGAAAAGGAATCCCAAGAGCTTTTCAAGGCTCTTGGAGCTGCTTTTTCCAAGGCTTTTTCCGAGGCTTTTGTCAGCCTTTCCCAAGGAGGGGCAGGGGAGCTCCTGCTGGGACTGGAGCCCCTGGGAATGAGCAGTGCTGTCCTAGGTAGCCACAGGGCACCTGCCTGCTGCTCCCAGCCCCCTGGGACCCCCTGAGATGCACTAAATATGAAATATGACAACCCCTGGCCTTCTGAAATTCCCCAGGACTGCAGGCTGGGATGGTGCCCGTGCTCCTGGGGAGCTGCAGGAACACCATGGATGGGTCACTGCTGCCCACAGTGCCCCCCTTCCAGGAGCTCTGCCCTCCCACAGAGCCCAGAAGTGATGGGAACAGGGGATTCTGCTGGCTTGGGTTGAGCATTTTCTGTCTTTTTAATTTTCTTGTTGCTTACACATGAAATATTGGTAATGCTCCCTAAAAGCTGTTATTCCCCATGCTGGGAGAGCTCTCTTTAGCCACCTGCTGCCACGAGCATGTTTCAAATCCAGCATTTTCTGGAAGAACATAACCCTCACTTCTCGGGGGGTTTTACTGATCAGCTGCTGGTTTTTCAATTCTAATGCCTCAGCTATTTATTTATTCATTCAAATGAGCAATTTATTTAAAGCTGTCTAACATTTTATTTAATGTTTCTTCAGACAACCAGAATAGAATGATCAACTCTAAACTTGGGGTTTTTCTTCATTATCCTGTATATAAGGAAAAAAAGCATCATGAAGAGACAAGAATTAAACTTTTTTGGGGAAAGAACTTCTCAGCAGAGGCTTCACACCTGTCTCACTCCAGTGGCAGTGCTGTGATTGATATGAGTAAGGTGTAAATGCCAGGAATGTTTAAATTTGAGTGCAGCACAGGCACTTTTCAGGCAAAAGCAGAGATTTAGCTCCATAACTGCCTGCTGCAGGGGGTTCCAGGGGAAGCAGGGTCTGGGGCTGTGCTTTGTGCTGACAGGGAGTCAGCAAAGTGCTGAGCTCTCTTCCATCTCACATCCTTGCTGCAGGTGGGCACATCCTTGATCCTTCAGAGTGCCATAAAACAGAGGGAGAAGCTGTGGGAATGTGCACTGGTTGCCTTCCAGAGGGGGAGATCCTGCCCTGAATTCTCAACCAGGACTTTGGAAGGAAGATTCTGGGTTTCTTTTGTCCCCTTCCTGAAGGGTTCTTTGTTCCTCTCCCACGGTGTTCAGGAAATGGGGAGTTGTTAATATTCAAATCTTTGTCACTCGAAGCTCAGAAATGACATTTAGGTTTTCTGCTGCAGTAAATCCCAGCCCACAGAACCATTTAGGGTGGAAAAGCCCTCTGGGATCATCCAATCCAAGCTGTGCCCCATCCCCACCTTGTCCCCAGCCCAGAGCACTGAGTGCCACCTGCAGGAATTCCTGGGACACCTCCAGGGATGGGAACTCCAATGCAGCCCATTCCAATGTTTAACAGCTTTTTCCATGGGGAAATTCCTGCTGCTGGCAGTATGCATTGATTTATGTATCAGATCCCAAAATCACAGAATCATTTTGAGTGGAAAAGACCTCTGAGACCATGGGATCCCAGCTGTGCCCCATCCCCACCTTGTCCCCAGCCCAGAGCACTGAGTGCCACCTGCAGGAATTCCTGGGACACCTCCAGGGATGGGAACTCCAATGCAGCCCATTCCAACGTTTAACAACTTTTTCCATGGAGAAATTTCTGCTGCTTTTCCACTCAAAATGATTCTGTGATTTTGGGATCTGATACATAAATCAACGTATCAGATCCCAAAATCACAGAATCATTTTGGGTGGAGAAAACTTCTGAGACCATGGGATCCCAGCTGTGCCCCATCCCCACCTTGTCCCCAGCCCAGAGCTCTGAGTGCCACCTCCAGAAATTCCTGGGACACCTCCAGGGATGGGCACTCCAACTCTCCCTGGGCAGTGCCAGTGCCTGAGCCCCCTTTCCATGGGGAAATTCCTGCTGTGCCCACCCTGAGCCTGCCCTGGCCCAGCCTGAGGCCATTCCCTCTCTCCTGTCCCTGTTCCCTGGAGCACAGCCCGACCCCCCCGGCTGTCCCCTCCTGGCAGGAGCTGGGCAGAGCCACAAGGGCCCCCTGAGCCTCCTCTGCTCCAGGCTCAGCCCCTGCCCAGCCCCCAGTGTCTCCATTAAAACAATTAAATTAAATTCTCCCCCTCCCCAGGCTCCTCCTCAGCTCTGAGCCCCACAGGTCCCATCCCAGCTCAGAGGGGTCTTGGTGCCCTCACCAGGAGCATTTTCTTTATCAGCTGCATTTTGTCCGCACTGTGCCTCATCCCCCCAGGCCCTCCTGGGCACATTCTGATCCTCAGTTACTCAATTTTATGAGGAGAATTTGTGGAAGAAGGTCAAAGGAGATTAATAAAGGACAAGGTGTCTCATAACTACACAATAGTAGACAAAAATTGGAGAATGATCAGTGCTCACACTGTGCTGCTTGAACTTATTCCCTGCATTAGCAGCATTCATAATTTAAAACTTTTATAAACTCCCAGCCTCTTTGGGCCAAGATAGATGTTGCTGCTGGTTTTATTAGCTCCACAATGGGCTGAGGCTTTCTGCCACGTGATTATCCTGCAGCAGCAAACACCTCATCACTCTGGGAACATTCTCATCAGCAGCTAAAAGGGACCAAATCAGACCAAATGCAGCCCTGAGACAACATGGTTTCACCTTCAGGTTGGACTTGCTGTGGAGTGGAGGTCACTGAGGCTTGGAACAGATGGCAAAGAGCAAAGCTCAGACATGCCAGAATGCCAGAGTGGTTTGGGCTGGAGGGACCCACAGATTCCAGCTGCACCCCTCCATGGGCCAGAGACACCTTCCAAGGAGCAGGCTGCTCCAAGCCCCACTCCCAGGCTGAGGGCCAGGAGATCCCTCATGGAGCTGCTCCTTTTCCCTTGTTCCTTCACCCAGCTCATGACACCATGATTGTCACCTGAAGGAACAGGGGCTGTCCCTCAGCCCAGGGCTGTCTGGCACTTCCTCCTCCTCCTCCACAGCATATTTATTTCTGAATCTCCCTCTCTGTAGGCGAGACTGGGGGTGGCACGGCCGGGCCGGACGGAGACGAGAGATCTCTGAAGCCAGGTTGTGGAACTTGCAGTTTATTTATTGCAAAGGGCGTGGGGACAGGGCCCTGCTGGGAGCTGCCAGCTGCAGCTCGGAGCAGGCCCGAGAGAAGAGAGAGGATGAGAGGGTAAGAGCGTAAAAGGCAAGAGCTAAGAGCATAGAAAAGTAAGAGCAAGAGCAAAAGCAAGGGAGCAAGAGAGCGAAGTTCCCGTTACAATCCAATAAATCATCTTCTGTGTTGAATATTCTGATTCTCACTAACCAATCTAGTAGAGCATACAAATCCTATAGCATTTACATACAGCCTATAAGAATCACTACATTACCATATTGTGGTGCATTTTAAACCCTAAATCTACTCTTGGGACCCCTTCTGCCAAGCTGGCAGGGTCTGCTCTGACCCTTGGAGCTGCCTGCTTGCAGAGGGTGTTGTTTCATCAAGAGGAGATTACTTTCAGCCAGCCACACCATTGTTTTCCCGTTGTTCAGTAACTAAGGGATGTCAAAGCTTGCTTTCATTTCAATCTTGCTTATATCTTCTATATTCTCAAAATCTTTTGCCAATCAATCATATTTGTAAGGCTTTCCTGTTCCATCTTCCCCAACACCTCTCCAAGCTGAAGCTCAGGTGTTGGATGCACCAAACAGCTCCTCCCATGCTCCAGGTGCTGCTTGGATGTGCCAGGTGTCCCTGGAGCCAGGGTCACACAGCTGGGACAGATCTCCTGCCCCCGGGGAGCAGCTCCTTCCCTCTTTCCCCTCTCATCCCAAAGGATTTGGGGATTTTTGCCCCAGGTGGGGCAGGTGAAAGGGCTGAGCAGTGAGGAGAGGCAAGGTGCCCAGCCCCAGCTGGGGGGTGGGTTTGGGTTCCTTGGAGCCTCTCCCAGCAGCAGGGGGAGGACCAGGAGGATCCCAATCCCAAAGGGATGGGCTGCAGTGCAGGGAGGCAGAGCTGGAGGTGCCACTCTCGGCCAGAGCCCGGGGACACCTTCACTGGGGACAAAGGGAAGGACAAACAACAGGGTTGGATCTCCAGAGGGCAAAGCCTCGGCAGGAAATTCCACCCTTGCTGGCAGAGTTTGGGACAAGGCTCTGGGAGGTGCTGGGTGCAGAGGGGATGATTTGTGTGGGCTGGAAAATCAGCCTGGACTGAGGGATAACAAAGGAGGGTCAGCAGTGATTCCCAAAGAATCAAATCAGTCAGTTCAGGAAGGGAAGGGGGGTGGCAGAGGCTCTCCTGCCCTGGCAGGCAGCGAGGAGCAGACCAGGCAGGAGAGGCTCTGCAGGAGGTGTGGAGCTCAGTTTCCAGGCATTGTGTCACTCCCTAAAGCTCACTCACTTCCCACCCACCACACCATTCCATTTCCATGCATATCCTGGCTGGAGCACAGCATCCTCCTGCCAGGGCCAGCAGAAGGACCAGGCAAAGGTCAGGTGAGTGTCTGAAAAACACAATTACAGAGAGCACTAATTGCTTTATCACAGGATTTATTTCCTTGTTCAAAAATAAAAAGTAATACCTTTGGAAGAGATGGGTGATGATTTAAAATGTTTAAAGGAAAAAAAAACCTTTTGAAGGGATGGGTGATGATTTAAAATGTTTAAAAACTAAAAGAGATTGCTGATAATTATTTTTTTTTCCTTTTGAAGGGATGGGTGATGATTTAAAGTGTTTCACATTTTTGGAGTAACAGAGCTGTATCAGGAGAGAAGACAGCCACATCCTCTGTGTGTCCTTGCAGGATTTCATTGTTTGATTGCTGACAAGCAGAGCAATTAAAACTGCAGGTAAATTCTTTGCTCTGAGTCATATTGTGCAAATATTTTCCTTTTTGGGCTTGAGCTACTCTGGTTTTAAGCTCTGCCAGAAGCCTGGATAATGATTTTGTTCTGTGTGCTGATGGTTCAGTGTTGTGTGTGAGAGAAGGAAAGATTTAGAGAATTCAGGGTGGGGGGGTTTAGAATTTAAGTTTTATTTTGCAAACATCCCCTGTCCCAGGTGCTCCAGCCTCAATGTCCAACCTGGCCTTGGGCACTGCCAGGGATCCAGGGGCAGCCCCAGCTGCTCTGGGCACCCTGTGCCACCCTCACAGGGAGCAATTCCTTGTTAATATTGAAAATAAATCAGTTTAAAGCCATTCCCCTTGTCCTACAACTCCGTGACTGGTGAAAAGTCCCTCTCCAGCCTTTAGGCATAGGAGGTAACCAAGCCAAGAATTTTCTCCTTTTAATTTAGATTTTGTGGCCCCAGCTCCAGCCCCAACTTCCTTCTGGCAGTCTTGGACCAGTTGGACACTCCTGGCCAAGGACCCCCATCCCTCCCTCCTTGGGGTCCAAAACAACCCCAAAATCACCCCTGGGCTGTCCCTCTGTCTGTGGGGCACAGATCCTCCTCAGGACACTCCATCCCAGCATGGCAGCATCCCAGAATTAATTAGGGTGAACTAATTAGGGTGATGGATTGCAGCAATAATCTGAGCCAGGCAGGCCCAGGCTCCCTGGCCCAGGGGGTGGCTCCGTGTGTGGGAGGAGGATCCAGGAGGATGTTTGGGGTCATTCCAGTGATGCTGACCTTGAGAGGGCTGCCCTGGAGCAGAGGCTGAGCAGAGTTACAGAATAAGGGATTGATTCCAAGGATCTCCTCCATGGACCCACCTTGGGCAGCACCAGAGCCCAGCCAGGGCTGCCCCCAAGATGACCCAAAATGGCCCCAAAATGCCCGGCCGGGCACGGGGTCTGTCCCTGGGATCAGCTCTGCTCCATTCCCACCTTGCAGTTCATTGTCCCAGCCCAGCTTTAGCCCAGGCACTCCCACCCTGCTTGTTTTTCTCTCTCCAGCCCACGGGGTTTGTGCTCCTGGGCTGAGATTGGGATCATTTGTCCTTGGTGCCCAGCTGGAGCAGGAATTGTTTTGTCTCCCTGCTCTGGGCACAGAGCTCACCATCCCATAATATGAACCCAGACCCACTCACTAAACCAGCTCAGAATGTGAAAAATAGAAAAGCCAAACCTGAGGCATCACCAGCCTGCTTGGCTGGCAGCAAAGTGTTCCCAGTGTGGAACTGGAGCTGCTTCCCAGCTGGAAGTTCGGGATGGGAAGAGGAGCTGTGTGAGTCAGGGGTGGCTCCCTCCTCCTCAGCTGCAGGAGCCTGCAGGTTTTAATTTGGTGGAAAAATGTGGATCTCAGTTCCTCCAGGTGCTGCCATTGGTACCCCCAAATAATTTGATTTTCTGCTGTTTTCTGCGTGTTTTTCCTCACTCACAACAAAGATAAACATGAGCTGTAGCCCTCCCTCAGAACCAACCTTCATTTGTCTCATTTCCCTGCATTTTGGTGCCTTCCTGGTGCAATGTCACCTGAATCATAAAACCAGGCAGAGGATATTTAGGATAATTTTGCTCTCTGATGATTTTTTTTTTTTTGTCATTGGTTGGAATTCTTCTCATTAGAGGAAAGGAGCTGCTCCCCAAATATTTCATATTTATAACGAGCACCTTTGCACAGTGAAATTTCCTCTGTTAAATTCCAACTTTCTGAATCTCTGCTGCAAAATAATTGTATCACACAAGGACAAATTTAAAACAGCCCAATAAAGAGAATTGTGGGTTGTGGACAATTTGGAAATGGAAATTATGCAGTGAAAAATGCATTTTATCTCTGTGATTTGTGTGAATCACTGAACCACACTCCTGACATGGCTTAGAGAGGAGAAAAACCGAGCTGAGGCCTCACCTAACCATGGCAGGGCAATAAAATAATTAAACAGCCTGGGGGTGGTTTAATTCCTTTTATTCTGAGAGGGTTTTTTTTCCCCCAAATAAATGTCAGAAATGGTGTTTAACATCCTGATATCTATTACAGTAATTAATATCACCCTGAGCAAGGTCTGGCAGTGACTTTCCAGGCAATTAATCCCACCAGGTGAGTTCTGAAGGAAAAAGGGTTTAATTGGCTGGAGCAGGTCCATGAAAAGAATTGGGATGTTGGATTGTGGTTTGAGCTGGGTTTAGGGCTGCTGCCAGGGGGACAGGGTGACCCAGCCTTGGGTGTCCCTCTGGGGGTGTCCAACCCCCTCCCACCCCTGTGCCAGGCTCTGGGGCAGCACCAGGAATTCTGTGGGCAAAGGTGGGTGGGAACAGCAGGGATTTGTCACTGGGGTGATCTGGATGGAGAAATTAAAAAATAAAATTCAAAGATTTGGGGAGCTCAGGAGGGAGATTTTGGGCTCTGTGTGACATCAGGGACATCCTGCTCCTGCCACACAAATATTTTCCTCTGAGGTAAAATCCTTTTCTGTAAAAAATCTCCCACAAAAAAAATCTTGTAGCTTCCTACCAGTTATTTGGGATACAGCAAAATATGACTGAAAATAAATAAATCTGATATTCCTTAGAGCAGAGATCTTCCTCCAAGTGAAATCTGCTGAACCATGAATGTGATTTCAACTTCATTTTTTATCACTGGAATATTTACAGGAATTACTCTATTGGCATCACAACAAATGCATCAAATCACCATTGCCATGGGATTATTTGTAATTTACTCTGGGATTTTTATAGTATTTTTGAATTGCAGAGGAAAAGGTGTGTTAGAAAAAAAAAACTGGAAGGAAAATGGTTCTTTAGAGTTATCAGGAAATTCAGGGTCAGGATATTCTGTGATGTACAGTTAAAAACTGATTTGAGGGCCTGAACCTTGAGTGTGATTTTTACTGTCAATATGTGAGGAACAAATCAACAGAACAGGAAATGGAAAATTTGGCTGCAAACCTCTCTTTTCTAGAGCTTTTCCTGTGCCTACATCTCTGTGCCACTCATAATTCTGTGTTATTTGTGATAGGTTATTGGTTATGGCTGTTTTGCTTTCAGATCCTCTGAACAGAAACAGCTCTTTAAAAGGTACAAAAATCTTATGGCAAAATTGTATTGGGGTATTGTTCAGGGTCATTTACCTCTGCAGCAATGAAACAAATCCCATTTCTCCTGGTTAAATGCAAAGCAGCCACGAGCCAAAGGCCAGGGGCTGACCAACATTAGCAATGTTTGGTCTCAGAGAAATCAGATTTCCTTCAGCTGTTGATTTATTTTCAGATCACTTGAAAAATCAGAGAATGGTTTGGGTGAGGAAGGACAGAGTTCATCAAGAGTTCAGATTTCCAAGGCTGAGCCAAATGAAGTGTTAAAGGTGAGTGGCTGGAAGTACAAACACTGGCAAGGAGTTCTTAGGGAAGATCTCAGCTGATCAGTAAAATCCTCATAAAACCTGACCCAGGCTGGGTCAAACCACTTGGCTTGGGCTGGAAACAACTGCCAGGGGTTGTAAATTCAAGTACAATTCCACAGAAGGGGACCCCAAAGGACCATAAATCAGCAGGAAACGAAACTCTCCCAAAAAGAGACCAGAGAGCCTCCAGGGCTCACCTGTTGTCACCTTTTCCTCCAGGTGAGCAGAGGGGGATCCCAAAGGTGGCAGCAGAGGTGAGGATGATCCCTGAGGTCCTTCAGGAAGAGGATGGAGAGCCCAGGGCAATGCAGAGGGATTTGGGAATCCTCAGAGCCCTGAGCACCAGCTGCAGGGATCGGTGCCAGCAGCAGCAGGAGCCGGTCCCGGTGCCACTAGATGGCATCGCCAGCCCACGATTCGCCCATCCCGGCTTTGCCCAGGGAATGACGCCGGGATAACGCAGATCCACCTTTCAGGTGAGTCGCGATCCGAGCGGGAGCATCCCCCGGGACTGGGGGATCACAGAATGACCGGGCTGGGAGAGACCTCCAAGACCATCGAGTCCAGCCCAGCCCTGGCACCCAGTGCCACATCCAGGCTTTGTTAAACACACCCAGGGATGGGGACTCCACCACCTCCCCGGGCAGCCATGCCAGAACTTTATCACCTTTCTGTGAAAAACTTTTCCCTGATATCCAACCTGTATTTCCCTTGAGGCTGTGTGCTCTGGTTGTGTCAGTGCTGCTGGAGACAGAGCCCAGCCCCAGCTGAGCACAGGCACCTTTCAGGAGCTGTGAGAGTGATGGGGGCACCCCTGAGTCTCCTTTTCTCCAGGCTGAGCACCCCCAGCTCCCCCAGGGGTTCCTCACAGGGTTTGTGTTCCCATCCCCTCTCCAGCCTCGCTGTCCCCTCTGGATGTGCTCAGTGTCCCAAGGTCCTTCCCAGGCTGAGGGGCAGAGCTGGGCACAGCACTCCAGGTGTGCCCTCCCCAGTGCCCAGGGCAGGGCACAGTGACCTCCCTGCTCCTGCTGCCTCTCCATTCCTGGCACAGGCCAGGTGTCACTGGCCTTCCTGGCCCCCAGGGCTCACTGCTGGCTCCTGTCCTGCCTGCTGCCCACCGGATCCCTTTGTGCCTGGGCACTGCCCATGCCCAGCCCACAGCCCTGCAGGGGCTTCTTGTGGCCAAAGTGCAGGACTGGGCGCTTGGACTCATTAAACTCCGTCTTACTGGGCTCTGCCCACCCATCCAACCATTCCAGGTCTCCCTGCAGAGCCCTCCTACCCTCCAAGAGATGGGCACACACTCCCAGCTCAGTGGATGGAGCAGGAGTGGATGGAAAAGCTCCTGTGGTGTCACTGTGCTATTTTCTGAAAAATCCCTTTGCCAGGATATTTCTCCTGAGAAGCCTCAGAAAAGAAATGTAAACAATAATTCTCTGATTGCTTGGAATGTGCTCTGGAGGTTGCTTCCCATCAGGTGACTCTTTGATTGGTTCCATGTGAATTGGTTTTAATTAATGATGAATCCCAGTCCCGCTGTGTCTGACTCTCTGAGTCTGTCACAGGTTTTTATCACTTTGTTATGCCTTCTGATCTCTCCTTTCTCTTTCTTTAGTATAGTTGTTTTATATAACTTTCTTTTAATATAATATAGTATCATAAAATAATAAATCTTTATGAGAACTTGGAGTCAAATTCTCATCTCTCACCTTATCCTGGGGACCCTCACAAACACCACAACAGTGTGGAGCAATTGCAGGGTTTAAAACATCCCTGGGACCCATCAGAGCCACCTGATGGTGCCACCCGACACATTGCTCGCCTGGTGGAGCCAGGTGAAATGCAAAAATAAGGAGAAAAAAGTTGTGGAAAGCTCCTCGAGGAGTTAAATTGAGCTCGGGTGTTTCCAGGGATTGCTCTTCTTGGGAAAATTGTTTCTGTAAAGCAAAAATAAGTCAGCATTAGCAAATATGTGAATTTTTGTGTCCTCAGGTGTTGGCTCAGCTGAGAAAGGGACAATTTAATGAGCTCTCTGTAGGCTTGTAAAAGGGGATGTTTAGAAAATACACAAATAAAATTCTCTTGTTTGCAGGGGAGATGTCTCCAACTTCCACAAAAGTTCAGCCAAACCTACGTCAAGCTTGCCACCAGGCAACAACTAAAATGAATAATATCACAGACGAGCAATGCCATGGAAAATAAACCAGCAGCTCCCACAGCAGCTGTGCCTGTGATTCCTGGGAGTCAGTTTTTCTTCTGGAGATCTCCAGGTAATCACTGAGAGCAAGGATATTAAATATTTGGGATCAAATCCTTTCCCAAACTCATTTCACTGAAATGGAAGGAATGTCTCCCCTCACACTTTTGAGATTTAAGGCAGATCTTTTAAAATTGTGCCTGAAGTAACTGATACTGAAATAAACCTCATGATAACAATTGGTTATTTCTGATTTTTCAATGTACAAAAGATGCTTATCCATCTTTGTCCCTTTTCCTGACTTTCTGGTCATTTCCTCACTACAGGACAAGGCTTTTGAGGCTGTGAGATTTTTCTCCCTTTGTGGGAAGGACACAGAAGGTGGCATCAGCCAGGTCTGGTTTTCCCAAGTTGAAAGAATAATGGAATCCCAGAGTGGTTTAGGTTGGAAAGAACCTTAAAGCTCATCCAGTGCCACCCTTGCCATGGGCAGGGACCTTCCACCATCCCAGGTGCTCCCAGCCCCAGTGTCCAGCCTGGCCTTGGGCACTGCCAGGGATCCAGGGGCTGCCCCAGCTGCTCTGGGCACCCTGGGCCAGGGCCTGCCCACCCTTTGAGTAAATCTTTTTTTCCTAATATCCCATCTACACCTCCTCTCTGTCACTTTAAAGCCATCCCTTTTTCCTGCTGCTCCATCCCTTGCAAATCGTTTCCCTCCGGTTTTCTTGTAGCTCCTTCAGGCACTGCGAGGCCACACTGAGATCACCCCAAACTTCTCCTCTCCAGGTGAGCAATCCCAGCTCTCTCCGCAGAGCTGCTCCATGCTCTGATCATCCTCCGGATCCTGTGCTCAACTCCCCCCATTCCCAAATCCTTCCGTTTATCCCGGACCCTCTCCCGTTCCCCCAGGTGGGGGGCGGAGCGGGGCGGGACGCTCGGGGGCGGTGGGAGGGCTCCCGGGGGTCCCCGCTATTTACCCGGCCGTGCTCCGAGCGGTGCCCGGACCTTGCACCCCTTGGTGCCGCGGGATGCCCGGCCCCCTGCCCGGCCCCCTGCCCGGCCCCGCGGCCGACCCGGACCTGCGGAGCTGGTCACCGCTGTCGCCAGCCCGGCCGCCCTGCTCGTTCTCGCCGCTGATGTCCGTGGCCACCCACAACCTGCTCGGCCAGACCTGCCCGTTCGTGACCGAGAGCTTCCCGTTCGAGCGGCGCGGCGGGGCCGGCTGGCAGAGCTGCACCCGCCACAGCCGCTCCCTCGGGCAGCGCTCCTTCACCCGGCGGGCTGCCGCGGGACCGGACCGGGCCGGGCCGGGTAAGGAGAGGGACGGTGCGCGGTACAGAGCGGAGCGGTGCGGTGCGCGGGGAGATGCGGAGCGATGCGAGCGGTGCGCGGAGCGGTGCGCGGGGAGATGCGGAGCGATGTGCGGAGCGATGTGCGGAGCGGTGCGCGGGGAGATGCGGAGCGCTGTGCGGAGCGCTGTGCGGAGCGATGAGCGGAGCGCTGTGCGGAGCGATGTGCCGAGCGATGTGCGGAGCGATGTGCGGAGCGGGGCGCAGGGAGATGCGGAACGATGCGAGCGGTGCGGAGTGATGTGCGGAGAGATGCGGAGCGGTGCGCGGGGCGATGCAGAGCTGTGCGCAGAGATGCGCGGAGCGGTGCGGAGCCGCCGCCGCCGCACTGGGTCTGTCCGCAGGCAAAGGCAGCTGCTGGACGCTGGATCCCAACTGCGGGAAGATGTTCGACAAGGGGAATTTGAGCAGGAGGAGGAAGCGGCGAGCGGAGGCGGCCGGAGCGGTGCAGGGGGAAAGCTGGTGGGATGCTGGGATGGGTGGGATGCTTGGGATTCCCTTGGAAACCCAGAAATCATGGAGGTGGTTTGTCCAGGAGGGCACCTGGGAATGGGATCAGGAGCTGGGAAGAGGCTCCGGAGGAACCATTCCAGCCTGGGAGAAGGGCTGAGGAGGGGAGCTGGGGGTGTCAGACTCTGGGGGTGCACCCTGTGACCCCTCCTGCTGTCACCACAGCCCTGCCACTGCTTTGTCACTGGTGTCTGTGTCTGTGGGAGCTGAAGGAGTCAAACACAGGTAAGAATTATAGGATGTTCTTGATGCCATTTCTGCTGGTCTTAGAAATATCAGAAATCCAGTGGTGGGATTGGTTTCTGGGCAAAGCCAGGAGTTGGAATCAATGATCCTGACGGGTCCCTCCTGGATAAGGATATTCTGTGATTCTATTCTATCATTCCTGCTGGAATTTAGAGCAATTTGTGCCTCCTATGTTTTCAACCCCAAGGAAGCTGTGCTTTTCACTAGCTAGGGAACAACAACCTGGGTTCATTATTCCAGGATAAACCCATGGCAAAGGGGATCTGGGCAGTTCCTTACCCAGTATCCAGGATTTCTGTGCTGTGCAACAATGGGTTGGCCTAAATAAAGATGGGAAGGGGCTGTCAAATCCCCATAAATCAGGATTTTGGGAAGGGGCAGCAGTGCAGGGCATGAAAGGAGAGTTTGCACTTTGGAACATTTGGTTTGGGGCTGTGCTTTGAGCCTGGCTCAGGGCTGGGGGTTCCCAAAAAACATCCCTGTCCCTCCTCATCCCTGGCAGCCTTTCCTCCCAAAAAGGGCAGGGCAGAGCCTGGCAGTGCAGGGTGACCTCTGCTCACAGGGATTTTGGTGGTGTGCAGGCAGTGCCTGTGGGGTGTCCTCTGGATTCACCTGGAGGAATGGAAAATTCCCAAAGAACCCAGGGAATGCCCCTGGCTGGGCAGGGGAAGGCAGGCAGGGGCTGGAGAGCAGAGCTGGAGGTTTCACTTCTTCAGCAACGAGCATGAATTATTTCCCTGGCTTTAATTGCTGTTATTGTAGTCTCAGTTCTATTTAAATCCAGTTGCAGAAGCAATAAATCTCTATTTTCAGCGTGATTATCACTCAGGAGGAGCCCATCACAAATGCAAACAGGATGTGATAAATCAGATTTACTTCTCCTTTTTTTCCTTTTCAATTTTCCCTCTGCTCCAACACTTGCCTGGGATAAATCCTTGTTAAGCACTAGGATTTCCCTGGGCTTTACTGTGGGATAACACAGTGTGGGATAACACAGCTTCCCAGGATTTCTCCCCTCTGAGGGATCTTTCTCCTGACCCCCAGATGAGAATGGGAGTGCTCTCAGCCTCCATGAACCCTAACAAGCAGCTCCAGCTGCCTGTGCTTTCCAGGAGAGGGAAATCCAAACTAAACCCTTTCAGATGAAAGTCACATTTCATATATTTTCATGTTTGCATCAAGATTCATCTCAGGCCCAGGTTTGTGTACAAAAAGTGTGTTGGTCTCTCCTTTTTTTTTGGGTTTCAGCATTGCCAGGGAATATTTTCTGTCCAATATTTTCTGTCCAATATTTTCTGTCCAATATTTTCTGTCCAATATTTTCTGTGTGATTTTTCCAGAGGTTTCCTGCAGCCTCACCAGGGCATGGCTGGGACTTCAGAGCTTCCCAGAGGGGAAAAAAAATAAAATTCCTCTTGAAATGGTTTTGGACAGGTGTAATAAATAAATATAAACGATGGAATCAAGCTCTGGGCTTTATCCTTGCAAGCCCATGCCAGGGAACATTTCATGGAATAAGGGGTGACATCTTCCTCAGGGAGAAGAGGGATGAGGTGAATTCTCTGCACAAAAGGTCAGTGCTCTGTTCCCTGGCTCTCCTTTACAAACCTTTCTGAGGAAAACCAAAATGTGCTGCTCTTTGCCAGTCCTTTCTCACACCTGGCTCTGCTTTCCTGCTGCACCCTCTCTGAGGAAGGGCTTGGATTCTCTCCTGCACCTTGTGTTTTCCCATCAGCCCTGCCTGTGCAATAAATTGACCAAAATCTGTTCCCAGCCTGCATTTCATTAAAAAATAGCTGAATAGTCCCCCAGAATGAACCAGGGGCTGCAGCTCCTGCTCCTTGGTTTCCAGGAATGGAAGTTATTTCCAGATGAGAAGGAGTCACCCTCTGGCTGCAGGGAAATAATTTGAATTTCCCCCTGCTGGCAGGATCCTTTCCCATCTGTGGGCAGATTTCATTCATTGTCTCCTATTGACCCCAGAGGTGTTATTAAAATCCAATATAATTTCAGATCTGCAGGGAGCTCTGTGATAGCTGCAAGGGAAGAGACTGAAAATAACATTTAAATCTTCATTGGTGTGGCCATTTCAATGGAGCTCTGAATGATATTTTTGTTTTTTCTCACCCGTGCAAAGTTTCATTTCCAGCCAAGTACTGGAAAAATCAATCCAGTTTATTTCAAAATGCAGGGAATGTGGGCACCTGAGCAAGTCCCAGCTTGTGAGGGCAGGAGAGGAGGGGCTGAGTGACTCCTGAGGTGGAATCAGAGGGAAATCTGGGCCCTGCTCTGCTCCCAGCCAGGAGTGACAGATGGAGATGGATGCTGGTGGATCCTCAACTTTCTTCCCTCCACTGCAGCCCAAGAGCCAGGCCTGGAAAAGAACAATTTATGTGCTGACAAACCTGCTTTAGAAATGAAATTTTAGACTTTGAGACAGCCCCAGCCAGCAGCAGGTTCCTTCTTGGGCACTTGGGTGGTTCTGGGTTATTTTCTGGGGGATTTAGCAAAGGCAGCACAGAACTGGGGGTGGCCAGCACTGAGAGGTTCTCTCTTTCTTACAGCCAGAGAAGAAATAATCATGTTTATAAAACTTTTTTTGAGTGATACAGCTCTATTCCTATTTGAGATTATAGTTTTGCTCACAGTGTATTGATCAAGAAATAGAAGTGAGTGTTGCCATGGTTACCTTTGCAAAACTCAGTATTTTTGTCCTTGTTTGTCAGATTTATGCTTTATAAAATCCCATTTCCTAGTTGAATTTCTGACCATTATTAATCAATAACTTTGTCAGTTCTGATTAATTTTTTTTAAATATTGTATTTTCACTTTCCTCCGGGCTTTTTTGGGCAAGTTTCCTCTTGTTAATACATATATTACATATATATATATATACACACACACACACACACATATGTAAAACATAATATTGGGAATGAGCCAAAAACTTTTCCCCCTGTGCCGATTCCCACAGAGCTGGGATGTCAATTACAGATTTAAAATTAATTTCATTGGGGAATTTTTTTTTTTTTTTTTTGTGAGTCTTATGTTCCTTGGCATGTGGAGTTAGGGAAGTTCTCCCTGTCCCTCCCTGCATTTTTTCACCAGAAACAAACCAGGAATGCACAGCCAAGGAATCCTAGGAAGGAGCCTGCTGCCCTCTCTTGGCTCCCGGAGCAAACAGCCGGGAGGAAAATGGGAATGAAAAGCTGGGAGGATCCTCCTTGCCCAGCAAAATTCCCTTTCCAGGCACAGGAGCAGACCCAGGACAGGCAGGGCTGACTCCATGTCCTGGGTTATTCCAGGGAATGCTGCCTGCTGGGGTTTGATTCCCTGGTTTTTCAGTTCCTTCCCTTCCAAGAGGTTGTTCTGGTGTAGTTTGGGCACACCAGGAACTGCTCCTCCAGCAGAAAAGTCCTAAATTCCTGGAAATCCCATCAGTTCCCTGGGGTAATTGGGTGATTGAGGATTCTGGAAGTGTCCAGGGCTGGGTTGGGTAATGAGATAACAAAGTCTGTTATCAGTAACTAAATTAAATGAAATTAAATGAAATTACAGACTGAGAACACTCTGGAGTTCCCCATATCCTGCAGGGAAAAGGCTGCTCAGGAGCCTCTCCCAGGACAGGGATAACCAGGAATTCAGAGTGCCCAGAACCAAGGGATTTGTATCCCCATTACAGCCACAGGCTGAAGGACAGGGAAAGAGGCAGAAGGAGGAAAAAAAATAAGGTTAAAAAAAAGAGAAAAAAGGTAAAAAAAAGGGGAAGGAAAAAAATAGGATGGAACTTAATCCAAACCTTCATTAGGTGTTGGAACCCTGGTTACTGGGAATATGAAACTTTCTGTGCTGACAGACACTGACCCCAAAAAGAACACTGCATGTGACCTGCAGCCTTAGAAAAAGCTTCCAAAATTAAATGACAAAACTGAGATTTTGAGTGTGTAGTTGGAATAGAAATGGGCAATATCACATGGTAGAAAACTTTAAGTTTGGAGTTTTAGAATATAGTAATATATATAAAGGAAGACAGAAGTTTTAAAGCAGAGGCTAATCCTTCTTCTTCACCTTCTTCTTCATAGGTTTAAGTAGTATTATATAGAAAAATATATATAGTATTATATAAAAAAATATGTACAGTATTAGATAAAAAAGTCCACATTGCAAGGCCCAGGTAATTAGTAATTGACTTAAAAGTAAAAATAATTTAAGTATCATTTCTTAATTAGACAGTTTATCCTTAAAAGACCTTATAAAAAAAAGAGAGATACAGCTCCATTTTTATCTTATTAGAGAAAACAGCTGTAGAACTCACAGTTTGTGAAACTATAATAGAGATAAAAACTAATAAACATCAAAATCCAGACAAGAAATACCTTCTCACACATTTAATCCCAGCCTTAGCAGAAAAGAAGCAAAAAATCCCCAATGAGGGTTTAGGAGCTCAGAAAGGAGCTGACCTGGCTCTTGGCAAGCAGGAATGGATGGAGCTGACCACAATGGTTATCCCCAGAATTCAGAAACTGAAATGCATCTTTGCCTAATTCTTCAGAAACTCGGTAATAATTGCAATTATTCAGAAACTTGAAATGAATCTTTGCCTAATATCATATAAATTCCCTTTGAACGTGAAGTTATTTTAATCAGAAGAAAATCAGTTTAGCTGAGATTGATTTCCTGACAGTGCACTTAGTAGCTGAGTATTTATTTCTTCCTCCTTCAGGACTATTTGAAGAAAGAGAAAAGCCAATACCCAGTCAAGTGTAATATTGTATTTGCACTTTCTGCCCTGGGTGCTGTTCCACTCTCAGCACTTCCAGGGGCTGCACTTCCCCCAGGGCAGGGGAGGATTGTCAGAACCCAGGAAATTCCTCTGGCTGCCTGGAGGACTTGAGACCCTGGCACAGAGTCAAAACCACCCTTTTAGCCCTTGGAAAAAACAATCACCAACCTTCCATGAGGATTCACAGGCCATGAGAGTTTAAGCAGAATGATTATTAGCTCGTTACAGGATAGAAAAGTAGAATTTTGAGGTTTTGGAATGGGAGTTCAGAAGCCAAGGTGGAGGGATTTGGGTGTGCCTTGTCCTTCTTCTTTCTTCTTCTTGTCCTCCACCTTCTGGGTGATGGTGGCACTTTTGGATTGGTTTGGAATAGAGACAGATTGTCTAACACAGGTGATGGGTATTGGAAAGGTATTGTAAATAAAGTACAGGTAGTTGTTAGTACAAAAAGCTAACACTGCCCTGAGGGGGTCAGTGTGCCTCAGCCTGACCTGCACACAGAGCTCAGCAGGGCAGAGACAGAATGTTATGGATAAAAGTGATCAACAGCCTTGAAAAGCAGAGCAGAAGAATTCTGGCTCCTCCTTTGGCTGCTGGGCTGGGAAAAGAGGCTCAGACACATCTCGGGGTCACCCTGGCCACAGACTCCAAGAGAGGGCCCTGCCTCAAAATGCTGAAGGGTGATTCCCCTCCCAGAGCCCAGTCCCAGCTTGTGCCCGGGCCAGAAATGCTGCAAGCTGAGCCTGAGAGAGAGGAACAAGAGGGGATTGTCCAGCAAGGCACCCCCTGCTCCCTCTCTTCCCCCTTGTACCCCCCAGAGCAGAAACCCAAGGCAGTCCCTCACTCCCAGGCCCTGCTGAGCTGTCCATAACGCTTGCTCTGACTCAATAAGTGAATTCTTTTTCTCTGGCTAAATAAATCTCTTGGATGCTCCTGCTAAAGTGATCCTGATTGAATTGCAGGGTTTGGAATAACCATATATTGCATTAACTGGGCTATAGATCCTCACCCTGCTTTCTGCAGGGGCACAGGACAAGGAGGGATGGCTTTAGACTGAAGAGGAGAAATTTAAGTTATATATTAGGAAGAAATCTTTCTTTTTATATTAGGAAAAAATCCTTTTTTTTTTTTGTGAGGGAGCTGAGGCTCTGGCACAGGTGCCCAGAGAATCTGTGGCTGTCCCTGGATCCCTGGCAGTGCCCAGGGGATTGGAGCACCCTGGGATAGTGGGAGGTGTCTTTGCCCAGGGAATGAGATGAATTTTAAGCTCCCTTCCAACCAACCATCCTCTAATTCTGTGATTTTATAGCCCACTCTCAAAGTTTCACACTGGATAAAAGTTACACCATGGAGCAGAAATGCTGAACACAGGCAGCTTTCCTTGGAACCACAGAGGACCCTCAACACCTGTGAATTAACAGCCACCCAAAGTTGAGCAGCAGCTGAAAACATTCAATAAGAAACATTGCAAAGCTGCAGGCAGGCAAATCCAAAAACGTCTGCTGAGGGCAGAGCTCCTGGGCAGCACGCAGAGCTGGTTAATTCCCAATTTTAGGGCAAAAAGAGGCAGTGCAGCTTTGCTGTGAGCCAGAGGCAAAGAGGCCGAGTCAATAAAAGCAATCCCTGTCCCCAGGAGCTGCAGAGGCAGCAGAGCTCCCTGCTGGGGGTTCACAATCAATGCTCTCAATCAAGCACTGCCACTGCTCATCATCTCTGTTACAGGGCTCTGCTATCAGAGAGCTCAGGGAAATATTCCCCTGGCTGCCCTGGGGGGAAAGGCAGGAGAGCCTGAGACCAGGAATAAAATAAATAAAATAAATCACAGAATGGTCTGGGGTTGATGGAGCCCTGAACTCACCCAATCCCAGGGGCAGGGACACCTCCCATTGTCCCAGGGTGCTCCAAGCTGGCCTGGGACACTTCCAGGTGTGGGAAATGGGTTTGTAGAGAATTTCTAAAGTTTAAGAGAAGGTTTATATGGTATGTGTTTGTGTGTGAACACCAGGGATCCAGGGACAGCCACAGTAGCTCTGGGCAGCTATAAACATATATATATATATTTATATGTATGTAGTATATAGATATATATATATAAAATACATATATATGTTTATATATATTATTATATATGTTTATATATATATATAATATATATTTATTTATATATTATATATTTTTATATATAATATATATTTATATATATATATTATATATATATATATAAATATATAAAATATATATTATAAATTCTAACTCCCGCTGCACACAGTGCTCTGCTGCCACTTCCCAGCACTGGCAGGGAGTTTTAGGGAAGCATTTGAGGGAATCTTAGGATGAAAAATTGGTGCCAGCTCTGTGTGTTCCCTCCTGCTGTGGCTGGTTGGTCCCTATTTCATAGGAAATTACCAACAACTCACAGAGATGTTCTGATTTTGAGCTTGGGTGCGTGCTTTTGGAGCAAATTGAGAATGCAGACTTTCTATATTTAAAATTCTGCCTGTAAATATTGTACTCTGCATTTATTGCCCCAAATCAATGGGGTTGGGGCAGGGATGTGTGGGTGCTCCTCAGCCCCATCCCCCTGCTCCACCCCCGAGCAGCTCCTTGTGCTGGGAAGGGAATTTCTGCCCTGAAACTGAAATAAAACACACAGAGGAAGAATCCCCAGGTAGCTTTGTCAGTCAGCTGCAGCCTGAACTCCTGTTTAAATCGGGTTTTGTCGTGTTGTGCTGGCTTTGATCTGGCACTGACATCAAAGCAGGTGAGATTTGTTACACAGCCACTTTCTGGTGTCTGCAGGCAAACAAGAGCCCTCCAGTCTGATTTTAACAGAGCCACGTGCTCCAGCAGGCACCCAAAATCAGGCTTTCTGTGATTTCCCAAACTGTCACTGTCACATTTTCTGAAAATTCCCTTTGCCGGGATTTCTTCTCCTGGGAAGCTGAGAAGGCTCAGAGAAAAAGGGAAACAATCATTGTCTGATGGCTTCTCCTGTGTTTGCTGCTTTGGGATGTGGTCTGGAGATTGTTACCAGCAGGTTTGATTGGTTTCATGGGAATTGTTTTTACTTCATGACCAATCACAGCCAGCTGAGTCAGGACTCTAGAAGAGGTCACGAGTTTTTCATTAGTATCTTGTTAAACCTTCTGTCTGTGTCCTTGCTCTATTCTTTAGTATAGTTTAGTGTAGCATTCTTTAATACAAGTACATAAAATAACAAATTAGCCTGCAGAGAACAAGAGTCTCATTCATCATTTCCTTCCTGCCTCAGGGACCCCAGAAAAAAACACACCAAACCAGAGTTCAGATGCAGCAGAAACTCCCAGGCAAGGGGAAGCTCCTGCTCTCCAGAGATGGAATTCTTGCTTCTTCTGCATTATTCTGAATCCATCCCTCCATCAGACCCCTCTGAACTTTTCCAGAGCTGGAATTCTTGCTCCTCCTGGATTATTCTGACTCCATCCCTCCACCAGAGCTCTCTGAGCTCTCCAGAGCTGGAATTCCTGCTCCTCCTAGATTATTCTGACTCCATCCCTCCATCAGACCCCTCTGAACTTTTCCAGGGCTGGAATTCTTGCTCCTCCTGGATTATTCTGACTCCATCCCTCCACCAAGCCCCTCTGGGCAGAGCTGTGGCATGTACCAGGTGCTGGCTGGGCCCAACACTGACAGATGAATGCTGAAACTGTGACAATTTTTGCAGCCAAAGCAAAACTGGCAAATGTTTTTCTCCACCAGAACGTTTCCAGCCCTCCCCAGCCCTTCCAGGCACGCAGAGCAAAGACCAGCCCTGGTTTTATTGACCTGTGCCACCCCTCAAGTCTTAGAAATCCTCTTTTATTTTTATTTTATTCCCCACTCTGCCCTCAGCACCCTTTTAAGGGGATGGGAAATCCCTCTGCTTTGGTTCCTTTGAAGGAGCTCAGCTGCACAAAGTGCTGGCTGCTTTCATCTCCAAACTTTATTTTTGTGACATAAATAGTGAGGATTCACCTCTTGTATCTCCTCATCCCCTCTTCAAAATGCTGATTTATCTCCACGAGCACCTCTTGGATCACAGGACAGATTTGGAGTGTGACTGAAAACCACACTGGAAAGGAGAAGGAAGGGTTTTTTTTTCTTTTTAAAGGAATAAAAAAGTCTCTGCTGGCTGCAGAGGTGAGGGACAAAGGGGCAGAAGTGCTGAACACGTGCTCTGAGCAGGATTTTGCACTTTGGATCTGTCCCAAGGTCCCACTGCTCGTTCCCAGGGAGGAATGAGAAGGGAATGGAGCTGTGAGTGCCCCACTCCTGGGCAGTCCTGCAGCCCTGTGGCTTTGTGAGCCCGTGAAATACTCCTCAGGCTGGGCAAGGGGATGGCCCTGGCCAGAAATCATCACTGGAGTCATCACTGGGGGGCTTTGTGCCAGGCAGGGAGCTGTGGAGAGGGGCTGGGCTCACCTGCCCCAGGTGTGGTTTGCCCTTGGCTCTCGGCAGTGCTCAGAGGTCAAGCAGGATTCTCCTGGTGTTTCTGGGCAGTAATAACCTGCAGATACTGGGCTGCTCTCATGGAACTGTTGAATAATTTAGATTGGAAAATCCATGGAGTCCAACCATTCCTCAGCACTGCCAAGGCCACCAGTGTCCCCCAGTGCCACCTCCACAGGGCTGTAAATCCCCCAGGGGTGGGGACTCCCCCCTGTGCTCTGTGGATTTTGGCACAGGCGCTCCTGGGCCCAGGAGCCTCCAGCCCTGCAGGAGATCCCTGAGCAGAGCAAGGAGAAAATGGAGCAGCAGCACCTCAGTGCCCACTTCTCCTCATCCCAAGGTGTTTGCAGGCTTTACAAAACAATGGCTCTGATCTTCCTCCTGGGGCACAAAACCCAACCAGGCTTTTGTGTCCTCAAAACAATCTGGGAACTGAAGTGTGCACACAATTCCGAGCAAATGGGAATCTGCTGTCCACACTAAAGTCATCTTCCTTCACACCCCCTTTTCCAAGGTGTCCTTAAAACAGAATAACATCCTTTGGTGCATTCTCTATGGGCCTTTCCTGCTCTTTCTTCTTGGAATATCTGGCGTGGTCATAGAGGTAGATGATGATGAGAGAAGCAATGTTCAGGAAAAGGGTGAGCAGCATGATCCAGTAGGAATATCCGTAGTTGTGTTTGGATCCAAGGTGTGTCTGCAGGGAGCTGGAACAGCTGTGGGCCAGCTCCTCAGACAGGCTGTTCCCTTCCACGTTCACAGGGAAAAGGATCATGGCTATGAGGGTGAGGACTCCTGCAAAACAGAAATACAAACTTTAGAGGAGGAAATGTAGTGCTATTTGTGCAGTGACATTTCTATTCTATTCTATTCTATTCTATTCTATTCTATTCCATTCCATTCCATTCACATTTATATATTATATTAATTTATATATTATATTAATCATATACCACATCATATTATACTATATATAATCTGCTTTAATTCTTGCCCTAGTCCAGGGATTTTAATCAATTTATCTAATATTAGCAATTCTATGGGGGCATTTAAAGAATTTTCCCCCCACCCAATAGTATCTGACAGGTGTTTTGATATAGGCAGTGATATATCTAAAATTATTAGATTCTCACTGATTATTCTCAGAAAAGGCCATTTAATTCAAGTTTTTTCATTTAATTTAGTGCTGATGAGTATTGTGTATTCACCCCCTTGGTGGTTTGTAAATGTCTGTTTGATATGAGCCCAAATTCATGGATGGGTGGTCTCACAGTTGGATAAAATCAAAACAGCTGGATAGATGTCACAGCTGGATAAGATATCACAGCTGGATAAATTTCACAGCTGGATAAATATCACAGCTGGATAAAGCCCTGAGCAGCCTGCTCTGTGCTCAGGGTTGGCCCAAGAGCTTAGACTTGGACACCTCCTGTTCTTTACAACTTGAATTATTGGATGAGTCTGGGAGAAGCCAAGATGTGATGTCTTATTAGACGTGGGTTTATTTCTTGCAGCCTCCCAAACGAAAAAGTTCAGCTGCTTTGACATTTATCTAAATCTTGCTGTTGCAGCTCTGCTTTCCTTGTGCCAACAGAGCTGTAATCTCTGAACCTTGCTGGAGCAGTTCCATCCCTCCTGTCCAGGCACCTCATCCTAGCCCAGCTGATGGTGAACCATGAAGGGCACTCACCACACAGGGAATTCCAGGTGTAGACTCCGATGGGTCCCAGGAATGTCTGGTAGGGGTTGCTGACAGCGTTGGTGCAGGTGAAGCCAGCGCTGAGCAGGGAGCTCAGCAGGGCCAGCACCAGCACCACGATGGTGGCCACCACCAGGCTCCTGCTGCTGCTGCTGCTCAGGGCCTCTGAGACTGCAGGGACAGGGACAGAGGAGAGCGTGATGCCGTGGGGTTTTAGCTTTCTGCCCTTCAAATCCTCTTCTGCTTAGGGTATAACTCTATAAACTCATATAAAGTGTTGTTAGCTGTCTGGGTCAGAAAAACCAGTTCCTCTAGGCCTGAAACTCAGGGCAACAAATGGTGCCTTGAGTTTTAGCTTTGACATTTTGGTATATTTGTACTGCATATTTGATATATTCTGTACTGCAGATATTTGATATATTGTATACTGCAGATATTTGATATATTCTGTATTGCATTAGTGAAGTGAACTTGTTATAGTTATATACTATATATAGTCTACATATAGTATTGTTATAGTTATGTACTATGTATAGTCATATATAGTATTGTAATAGTTATATACTATATATAGTCTATATATTGTGTATATATAGTAGTAAGACTATATATACTGTTTACTATACATAACAGTAGTAAGACTATATATAGTATATATAGTGTATATTGTATATATATACTACAGCCTATATATAATTTGGAAATATAAGATAAATAAAGAAAAAAGAATAAATAGAATATAAAGAGATATAATAGAAGATAATAAATATAATATAATATAATATAATATAATATAATATAATATAATATATAATATAATATAATATATATAATATAATATATATAATATAATATAATATAATATATATGATATGATAGATACAGTACATAATATATATAATATATACTATATATATATAGCATATATAAAATATACAGTATAGTGTGTGTATATATGTATAGTGTATATATAGATACTATATATATATATATACACACATTGTACAGTCTTGTATATATAAAGTTTTTTAACTCCATACAAAGTGCCAGCAGCTCTCCTGACAGCCCAGGCACACACAACAATTCTTTTCCAGCCCCAGAACCAAGGACTTGGCTGCAGCTCCAACCCCCAAGTGCCAAGAGCAGGGGCTGGAGGAGAGCAGCCTGGCAGGGTGGGACTGCATCCCCTGGAGCTGGGGTTGGACACTGAACCCAATATGGAAATGGACCAAACCCCATAAAAGTGTGAACTCTTGTGACTCATTGCCCATCTTGGGTGGAGCCATGGCCAGGCTCTTGCACTGCCCAAGGTGTGTCCTTTGAAAGCCTTTTATTAAATCCCTGCTTTATTTCTTAACTCTGCCCAGCCTCTGCTCCAGGGAGCCTCTCAAGGCATCACCTACAGCCTCAGGGCCCGAAAAGTACAAATAAAAGTGAGTTGGAGGGGAGCAATCTGGGGGTAAATATCTTCATTACCTGAGGCTGTAATTGGAGGATTAACCCCTGATATGTGAATGAACCAAACTTATAAAAGTATGAAAAGTTCATGACCATGGTCCATTTTGGGTGCAGCCCCTGGGGAGGCTCTGGTCTGAGATGTACCTGAATGCCCTTCATTAGACAGACCCACTTTTATTCCCTAAATCCAGTCTGGCCTCTTTCTAAAGTGAGCCTGAGAAAGGAACCAAGGAGAGAGCCCCAGCTTGGGCCAGAGGGGGTTGGATTGGAGATTTGGGAAAGTCTGCTCCCAGAAATAGGGCAGGGAAACACTGGGACAGGGAGCCACCATCCCTGGAAATGTGCTGAAGGTGAGTGGCTGTGGCACTTGGGGATGTGGTTGAAGGTTGGACTCAGTTATCCTGGAGAGCTTTTCCAGCATTAATATTCCATGGTTCTCTGATAACCTGCCCTGCCCAGCCTGGTGGGTTTGGGAAACCTTGTGACTTCCTGCCAGGGCTGTAATTAAAAGCTAAGGAGCAGAGGTTTGGGTGATCTGAAGGGATTGGGATGGAGAAAGTTCAGGAAGTTTGGACCCAGCAATGAATCCAAATCCCACATGGGGTGAAGGTACCTGAAAATAAATTCTTGCCAGCTAATCCTGCAGTTAGCTGGGCAGCAAACTTCTGTTCCTTAATACTTCTGTAAAAATTTCCTCTGGACGAGGCCAAACAGGAATTTTCTGCCTAAACTGGATCAGAAATCTGGGTGTTCCTCTGCCAGTGTCTGCTCAGCTCCACAAATGCCTATTTAAAACTCTGCTCCAATTTAAAACACTGCTCCAGTTGTGTTTCCTTTGAAAATAGCAGCAGTCATGCTGCTATAAATGCAATAAATGTGACAGGGAAAACCTTCCCAAAGCCCCCTGAAGCTGCTGCCTGGACGGGTCAGGTGCATTTGCAGGACAAATAAATCTGAGTGTGGTCATCCATGGGCAGATGAGGATGGTTGAGCTCATCTCCTGACTGGATCTGTCTCTGTGCCCTGCAGGAAAATCTCGGTGCAGGGAGGACTGGCTCCTTTCTTTTCAAATAAAGGAGCAGCTCCTGCTGTTTTCCACCAGGACAGGGTGGAGTTCCTGGAGGGTTTGGTTCCCACAGGGCTGAGCTTTGTGGGCACATGGCCCTGATCCCAGATCCTGCTCCCTCTCCCTTTCCCCAGCTTGTTCCCAGATCATCCCCTGCTGTAGTTCCATGGCTCTTGTGGTCAAACCCTTCAGAACTGTCACCAATTTTTGCCTAAATCCTTCCAGTTCCTCAATAAGGAGCTGGTAACAAGAGACTCAGCCCCAAATGTAATACCCTCGAAGTGTTATTTTGTTGAGGTGAATGATTTCCCTCCTCTCAATTTAAAGATTGAAAAAGCAGCTATAATGTGCTTTATGTTGTAACGAATGCAGTGACAATGTCTTGGAGCTTTGTTCAAATAGATGTTGTGAGAGACTTCAGCAGGAAAATTCCCTCTCTGTGCTGTTCTTGAACAGAGCCATTATTGCAAAATATTCAGGTACTGCATAACTGGGAGGAATCACAGCAGAAGAAAAAAGTAAAAACTCCATAAAGGGGAATAAACATAATAAAAAGAGCTGTTGGCAAGGAATGAAAAGGAGAATTCCCCTCACATTTTATCTAATACTGCAGTACAAGTTAATTTCTGCTGGAGGCACTGGCAGGTAAGGCTGTGTTATGGAAATCAGCTGCAAATGTAAGCAATTTTCCTGGAAGAAAAGGAAAGCAGGGCATCCAGGGGATATCACTCAACGGAATGGAAGTGAGCAGGTTGTACCCTGCACTCAGGCTGAAGCAGCCTGGCCATCACCTGTGATCTATTTCCTGAAGGAGAAATAAGTCTGGAGCCAAACCAGCCAGGCTTGTGTAATTTCCCTCTGGCAGCCTCAGTTAATTTTATCTCTCAGAACTTCTCCAGAACTGCCTGGCTACACCTCCTGCACCCCTAATTGATCTTGCTTAGGTCTGACACTGAGCTGCAGTTTAGGGGGTGGCATTTTGGCAGCCTCCAGCTGTCACAGCCATGTCTGAGGGCTTGAAAGAAAATGCTCTATTCATGGCAGCTGATTCTTTCTGAAATCCCTAAATAAAGCAGTCTGTGCAAACAGAGGGAATCTCCTGCAGCTGATCTATTTCAGTGGGATCAAACTCAAATATTTTGAGTGGTAACCTGCAGCTGGATAACCTCTGGATCTGAGTGAAACAACAGTTTTGGAATGGAAACAGAGTTTGGTCAGGTTTCTCCTTAATTTCCTGTCTCTTCTTCTAGTTTTCATCCTTTATTCCTACATGTTTGGGTAGGATTTTTCCAGACTTTCACTGAGCTTAGTCAGCCTTCCCAGCAGCTTTTACAGCTCTGCAATCACCCATGACACACCAGGGATTAATCACTGCAAAAAGCCCAAACAAACAGAAACTCCCGAGGAGAGAGTTCAACAGAGCTTCCCACTTTGCAGGAGATCCCTGGAAACTGATGAGAACACCAAGGAATCCCAGCCATTTCCAAGCTTTTGTCGGGTATTTTAGAGTATATTTAAGATTTCTCATGTATTTTAGAGTATATTTAAGTTAGAAAGTGAAGTGACTCCTCTGTGCTGAGGTAAAATTGGAAAGCCTTCCCTGGGTGTTGCTGGCAGCCAGCAGTTGGATAAATCCTGACATTCCAGACTCCCTGGGCGTGGCTCTTCCTGAGCCTGGCTCACCCTCCACCTGTTTGCCCTGGACCAGTCAAAGCCATGCCCAAAACTCCTCTGACAGACATTTTTACTCCCAGCTGGTTCCTCTGTAAGACAAATCACCCGAACAGCTCAGGAGGGCTCTGAGGAGTCTGCTTGTTAAATAACTTTTGCATTCTGCCATCCCCAGAGCCTGAGGAGTGGCTGCAGTGATTTATGGCTCTGTTAAGGCTGGCAAAGAGCCACCCTGCCTGGGCACTCCATGCACAGGGCACTGCCAGAAGTGACATTCCTTTTCTTTCACCTTTATGCTTGCGAATTTCTTGGAATGTTGTGGTTTCTAGAGAAATGAGGGTTTGTTTATTTGTTTTGAGTGGGTGGGTTTTTTGGTTTTTTGTTGGTTTTTTCGGTTGGTTTTTTGTTTTTTTTTTTTTTTGGTAAAGGCTATTGATGATCTGCTTTTGAATGGCCACTGATAAAATTCAGCCTGGGCTATTGCTGAAAATAATCCCCAAGTTCTTCACTTTAATTTACCCTTCAGGGATTGTCCTTCTTTTCCCACACCCAAATATGACAGTGCCATTTGAGAAATGCACGTGGGGTGCAGAGCAGAGCCCCCAGGCAGGGCACAGCTGCTTTTAAATCATGCTGGGATTTTAAGAGATGTTCAGAACTCCTCTTGTTGTAGTCTGAAATGCTGGACTAGAGAAAGCTCAGCACTTTGTTCCTCCATAGCACTGGAAATCCATTTATTTAAGGATATCAGCAAAGGAAATGCATCTCCTGCCTTAGGAGGACAGGAATATAAATTAATTTGAATATGAAGATGGAATTCTAGGAAGCATTTTTCCTATTTCAATTATAAATGGAATAGAATGATTGAACAAACTGGTTTGGGTGGGAAGGGACTTTAAATCCCACCCAGTGCCCCCCCTGCCATGGCAGGGACACCTTCCCCTGTCCCAGGTGCTCCCAGCCCCAGTGTCCAGCCTGGCCTTGGGCACTGCCAGGGATCCAGGGGCAGCCCCAGCTGCTCTGGGCACCCTGTGCCAGCCCAGCACCCTCCCAGGGAAGGATTTCTTTAGCAAACAATATAAAACATGACAATCAGGCTCATTCTGGAGCCTAAGAATTAATTTCACTCTGTTCTTCTCATTCTGGATACCGGCCTGACAGAACCAGTGGGGGATGTGGGAAACCCTAAATTTAGATTATTGATAAAGCATTGCTTTCCTTCAGCAGCTGTGGGAGGAAACTCACAGATCCAGAAGCTCCCTGATTTTGTTCATCCCTAAAAAACTGATGGGGAGAGTTGAGATCATAAATGATAAGCACAAACCCCCAAATCTGATGAGGGAAAATTCAGCACCCCCAATGCAGATGATGCAGAGAACTGAAACCCTTCACTGATACCAGAGTGTTATGAGTTCATTTCATTAATTCTAATTAAAATCGATCTGGTGGCAACACCCAGGCCCTGGGACTGGGCTGTGGGAGCTGCTTCAGACAAAGGCAGGGCACAGTCCCTGGACTGCAGCCAGCCTGGAACCTCCTCTGCCATCAGCTCCCCAGGGCAGGATTCCACCTTTCCCACAGAGCCCCATTAAAACCAGCTGCCCACATGGCTCAAGGTTTGGGGCTTCAGCCAACTACAACCACATAGAAATGATTTTATTTCTTTAGTTACTCTTCTAAAAATCACTTTTGTTATTCTGCTGTGGCTGTAGTAAAATAAGATGGAACGATTTGGGATTTTGTACTTGCTATGGAACAATACCAATCCATGCTCCACCTCTTGCTGGGAGTGCTGCTGTGAGAACAGGAATGAAATGGAATCCAGTCAAACATGGGGACTGCCTTGTGCAACACAGCTCTGCCACCGTGGGAATTCAGGTGCTTCTGCAGCTGCAATTTCAGGAATAAATTAGGCAGGGGAAGAGCCTAATTCATCAGGCTGGAGGTTTAGATCTGCTGTGCTGGGACATCTGACAACAGCCTAACAAAAAATGGAATTATTGCTTAAAGAATCTTAAAATCCCAGATTGGTTTGGGTGGGAAGGGAGTTTAAAGAGCATCAAATCCCACCCAGTGCCATGGCAGGGACACCTTCCCCTGTCCCAGGTGCTCCCAGTGTCCAGCCTGGCCTTGGGCACTGCCAGGGATCCAGGGGCAGCCCCAGCTGCTCTGAGCACCCTGTGCCAGTCCTTATATCTCATTTAAATCCATAGCTCATATTTTAAATTACTTGACCTGCTCATATTTTGAATTACTTGAGCTGCTCATATTTTTGGCACCTTTTTTTGAGTGGCTTTTCTCCCTTTCCAGTGTGTCACCAGCACTATTGCTCTGAACGTGATGAGGCAGCAAGGCAGATAAAATAAGTGCAAACCCTTGATCCTTGAGCAGCTTTCAGGTTTATCTCCCCTCGGGTGTTGTTTTGTGTGTTTCGTTCTTTTTCCTGCAGCAGCCTTCAAACCTTTCTCTATCTAAAGGTGCTGATTCAGGAGCAGGCAGCAAAATGTTTAAAATCAAAACAACAAATTAACACCATGACATTGGAAAGTGAATTAGGTTTGTAAATCCCTTAAGTGATGAGTGTTGCTTTTCCTGTTCCTCACTGAACTTCCGAAAACCAAAGTCAATTTGACAGAAAGCCCCATTTTGTGGTTTTTATTCCCTTTATTCCAAGGTGCAGGCCAAGATCACAGGTGGTAAGTTGTTATTGTTGAATTTCTGTGCTTTTTTGGGGGTCTTATTTTATAGCACTTAAATCCCACACCTTAATTCTTGTTGTCACTTAAAACATTGTGAGATGGATACATCTGTCAGCGGAATGAGAAAGGAGATCTTGGGCTTGGGTTGGGTACTGGGAAGGAATTCCTGCCTGTGAGGATGGTGAGCCCTGGAACGGCTTTCCAAGGGAGGTTGTGGCTGCTCCTGGATCCCTGGAAGTGTCCAAGGCCAGTCCAGTTCCTTCCCTGGATCCAACCCAAGCCTAAGATCTTACCTGTCCTCTGACAAACCTATCCATCTTAAAATAGTTTAGGTAATTTTGAAATATGGTATATGGATTTAAATGAGATGCAAGGACTGGCACAGGGTGCCCAGAGCAGCTGGGGCTGCCCCTGGATCCTTGGCAGTGCCCAAGTGTTACCTCGTTCAGAGGGGTCTCAGGATGAGGGAAGAGACAACAAAGTTGACTCCATGTATCAGAAGGCTTGATTTATTATTCTATGATATATAATATATAAAAACTATACTAAAAGAATAGAGAGAAGGATTTCACTACAAAGCTATGCTAAGAATAGAATAGGAATCTCAAAACAAGTCTTCTCAGACTGAGACCAGCCAGACAGGTGTTCTGTGATAGGCTCTTAATTGGAAACAGTCTGATGGGGACAATCACAGATTTCCTCTGTTGCATTCCACAGCGGCAGGTAAGAATTGTTTACAGTTTGTTCCTGAGGCCTCTCAGCTCTCAGGAAGGGAAAAATCTTAAGTAAAGGATTTTTCATAAAACATGTCAGCGACACCCAAGGCCAGGCTGGATGGGGCTTGGCACACCCTGGGACAGTAGGAGGTGGGAAAGGGTGGGAATGGATGGGATTTAAGCTCCCTCCAAACCCAAACCAGTCTGGGATGCTCTGATCCCCTTCCAGCCGTGCCAGCACTTACCTTGGAAGTTGGTTTGGGACACCTGGAGTCCTGCCTCCACGAACTGCTCACAGGTGCCACTGAAGAGGCCGTAGGTGAGGCTGACGGTGACGGCGGTGCCGGTGCGCGAGAAGCGAACCTCGCTGCTCACCCACTGCGGCGTGGCCAGCACCACGCAGGTCACCACCAAGGAGCTCACACAGGTGCAAAAAGCAGAGGCAAACATGGAGGTTTTCCTCCTGGATGGCATCTTTGCCGGGATTTTTCCCCCAGTTCAGAGGATTTGGTTCCCTTTAGTCCCGTGAACCATGCGGGTGATTCCTCCTCGGCGCTGTCCGAGCACAAAGCTCTTCTGGTGAACTTTAGGCAGTGGCAATAAAAATGTAAAATAATTGAACTTTGCCCTGGGGAAAAGGTGTTGCCATGGTGACAACCAAAGCAGCCTGGCAAAGGCTGTGGAATTGTCCATGAGTGTTTTATGGTCCTTGATGAACCCACGGAGTCTGGGTTCATCCAGAGCCTGGCTCTGGCACCTTCCCAGCTCCTCCTGGGACAGCTCTGAGCTCCCTGCTTCTTCCTCTTCACATCCTGACAGCCAGCCTGGAATCTGCCAATCTCTGTCTTATCTCTCTCTCTGAAATGTTATGATAAAGGTGTAAAATGTTCCTTCTCCATTCCAATTGCCCAAGCACATAGCCAAGCATGCCTTTGGGAAACTTCTTAAACTCTTTAAATTTCAGAAAACATGGTGTTGGTCTTGGCTTTTGGTGGGGTGAGGAGGTTCTGTCTACTGCCAACAGGTTATTTCTAAGACCTCTGATTCCTAATTAAATTCCATCTATTTTTAGAGAATAGCTCCTTCCCTTTTGCTTTTTGTCAGGGAGGAAACAAATACCTGAAGCAGGGTTTCATTTCAGGGAAGCAGTGGATGTGTACAGGGATAAATCCTGGAAAAAATCTATTCTGAACTAGAAACCAAGGGAATATATTCATTTTTTTGACCCCCCCAAAAAATGACCTAAACAGTGACCAGAGAACAGAATTTCAAACAGAACCTTAATGAAAAGACTGGAGCCAAATTTTAAGAATTTCAGATAAACTCAGTCCCCATCATTCTGGCCTGAAACCTGGAACATAAATTAATAATTTATTGTCAGTGTAGAGTAACAGAGATTCCATTAGCTTTTATTTCTCTTAATTATAATGTCATTATCCCACTTCATCCTGGAGCCCTGCTCCTGGATCATCCAGAGCTTTTGAATTAACCTTTAGGGCACAATCTGAGGAGTTCTTGTCCTGAAGCTTCCCTGCTGTGTCCTGTGAGGACAGGGAGATTCCTGAGTTTTTTATGGATTTGAATAGCCAAGATATTCTCAGGAGGAGTAAATACCTGGGAAAATATTAATTCTGCAATGCAGTGTTATTGAACTCAGATTTTTCTGGTTTTATGATTTTTTTTATCCCAAAGTTTTAAGCAGTGATTAGATTTGAAATCCACGGATTTTATTTCTGTAATCTTGTGATTTTTATTTAATTTTTCAAACTTCTTTGATGATATCTTTGAGGTCATTATTTATAGGAATATATAGATATAATTTTTTAAAATTAAGTTTTATTCCTAAATAACTGAAATGTTTCATTAACATGGTGGAAATCAGTCAGGATTTGATTGAAGCTCTGAGGAATGAAGAGAAATTTCTTGCCCTGTATTGAATAATAAGAAACCTGCCTCACTTTCTGCCCAGCACCCAGTTAAAGTTTAACCACAGAAATATGGGGAGGCTCTGTTTGGCTGATCCACCTCTCCAGGTTCATTAATCCAGCAGTTCTCTTCTCCACAGGACATAGTCCAAGACTTCATAATCCAAGGATGTTGTCTAATAAACTGAGCTGAAACCTGCCCTCCTGCCATCAGCACTGCCACCTGTCCCTGCAAAATATGGCTTTAAAAAGTCAATATTTAAGAGCTGATATTTGTCCTGGTGAAAAACTTCCAGGGAATTATTTCTCAGCTCCTTCACTGTTGCTGAAGTGAGCAGGCAGCCCTTTAGAAGCGCTGGGCAGCAGAGCCTGAGCACAGCCTGGAGCTCCTGCCCTGCAGCCTGACTCAGTTCTGTGAGGTTTTGGTGACTCAGCTCAAATCGTTGTGGCTCCAGTCACTGAACCCCTCCTGTGGCTCAGGGAATTGGCTGGAAATGCCACCATCATTTGCTTTTTTCTTGCTTGTCACTTTGAGGTTCCTTCTCTGCCTAGGCTATGATTCCTTCTCCTTTTCTTTCTTTTTTTTTATTTTCTCACAGGTGCCTGTAAAAGCATCATAAACCCTGGAATGAAAGCTGCAGTCTGACAGCACACACCTCATCTTGAGAGAGACAGGAGAAGGGAGATTGGTTTCCTCTGACTCAGAGAAAATATTTCCTGATCAGCTCCTTCTCAACTCTGCCCCCACTGACCCTGGCTCAGCCCTGACAGCAACCAAAGAGAAAAATCAGATTATTTGTTATGAACCAGGGGGGCAGCAGAGAGATCTGCAATCCTCCCTACATAAAATCACCCCTCATTTTCAATCCTGCTGATGTGAGTATTTCCCTTCTCTTTAGATCAGTTTCCTTAAAATCAAAACCACAAAAGGAACGTTTTTAAATGCAAACTTCTCGTGCACATCAATTCTTTGATGCTGCAAACACATTCTTACATGGGGAAAAAAAATATCTTATGGTGGTTTGTCCACAATTCCAGAAGGAGCCGAGATCAGGGAGGAAATGTTCCCTGGGAGGGTGCCCAGGGCAGCTCTGCCTGCCCCTGGCAGTGCCCAAGGCCAGCCTGGCACAGGGGAAGTGTCCCTGTCCCTGGCAGGGGTGGCACTGGGTGGGATTTAAGGTCCATCCCAACCCAAACCATCCTGGGATTCTGGGATGTTCTCCTAGGAACATCCTTTGGATAGTTTAGTTTTTATTTTAGATAATTTGCAGATTATATAAAGGAAGTTTAGTAGATTAAACACTAGGATGGATTAAATATTAGGATTAATTTAGATTTATTTATTCATTATTTACTGTTCTATATTGTATTTATTATAGTTTTATTTATTCTAGTATTTATTACTTATTATTTTAATAATAATTTAATATTTTAATTTAATAATTTTATTTTAATTTAATAATTTAATAATAATTTTATTTATTTAGATTTATTGATTTATTAGGTTACATATCAGGATTTATTAAGAATATTGTTTTTAATATTTAGAGAAAATTGAATATTTTTTAAAAGTGATTTATTAGATTTAAAGGAGAAGAAGGAAAGGAAAGGTTGACAAGCCTTATTTCTAGGGTTTTTTAAACAAATTGGGTGTAATTACCAATAAAATTTTAAAATATGTTATTGGAATCAGGATGTAGGGTAGGATGAAGAAACCATGAAGTGCCAGCAGGGCAAGATCAAGGCTTTGGCTCCCAGGTCCAAGCTCTCAGCTGGGCTCAGCAGCAGCCAGGGAGATTCAAGGTGAATCCAGTGCAAATTCTCCTCAGTGTGCTGCAGCTGCAATGCTTCACTGCTGGGGGCTTCAAAATGTCCTGTTGGAAGATTTCATTGCAAACCAGGTTTCATTGCAAACCAGATTTCATTTCAAACCAGATTTCATTGCAAACCAGGTTTCATTGCAAACCAGATTTCATTTCAAACCAGGTTTCATTTCAAACCAGATTTCATTTCAAACCAGATTTCATTGCAAACCAGTTTTCATTTCAAACCAGGTTTCATTGCAAACCAGGTTTCATTTCAAACCAGGTTTCATTGCAAACCAGATTTCATTTCAAACCAGATTTCATTTCAAACCAGGTTTCATTTCAAACCAGATTTCATTTCAAACCAGGTTTCATTGCAAACCAGATTTCATTTCAAACCAGGTTTCATTGCAAACCAGGTTTCATTTCAAACCAGATTTCATTTCAAACCAGATTTCATTGCAAACCAGATTTCATTGCAAACCAGATTTCATTTCAAACCAGATTTCATTTCAAACCAGATTTCATTTCAAACCAGGTTTCATTGCAAACCAGATTTCATTTCAAACCAGGTTTCATTGCAAACCAGGTTTCATTTCAAACCTTCTGTTGAATATCCCATTCCAACCTGGCTGCTGCTGGCAGGGGGTGCTGCTGATATTTGGGATTTTCCATGCCCTGCCCTTCCTGGTGCAGCCTCGTGTGTCCCACCAGCCCTGAGATCTTTCTGCATTTCCATTTCCCATCCCTGACTGCACAGGAGCTCAGCTGCTTCATCCCTCTGCTGCTTTTGGCTCCAAAAAGATTCCAGAAACTTCCAGGGTGTGCAGATCAACCCATGGACTGCACTCAGGATCCAGCCACGCATTCCCAGTGCTGCCTCTCCCTCTGCTGGGATGGATAAATTGCAATTAAAGCAAAATATGGAATATTAAAAATGAAATCCAGGGGTTTTCCACCATTCAGATGGAAACAGGGATTTGTTTGGTCTGGCAGAGGGAAATGGGACAAAGCAGCAGGATTTTCTTGGAGCTGGGGCTGAGAAATGTGAAGCTGCACTGATCTGCAAAATGATTGCAACAACTCCTTGGAAAACTTTGGAACTCCTTGGGAGAGAGGGGTGTGAGCAGCCCTGTCATGGATCCCTGCCTGTGGGCTGGGTTTGCACAATTCCTTCTCCTGATTTCTTCACTCCTGACTAGTTTTTTATTAATTTATTATTTTATTAATAGTCTTTTCTGACTATTTTTAAATTATTTTATTAATAGTCTTTCCTGACTATTTTTATTATTTTATTAATAGCATTTTCTGACTTTTTTATTATTTTATTAATAGCATTTTCTGACTTTTTTATTATTTTATTAATAGTCTTTTCTGGCTATTTTTTTATTATTTTTTATTAGTCTTTTCTGACTATTTTTTTCCCACAGCACTTTTGAAAGACAAAGCAAACACCTTTGAAATGTGGCTTGGATTTCTTGCCAGGAAATGCCCAGAATTTTACAGCTGAGAGCTCCATCCCAGGATGGTTGTGGATGTCTGAGCCCTGATGTTGGAGTGGGATCACAGCTGGAATGTTGTCCCTCAGGCAGGTGGAATGTTGTCACCAAACCCTCAGAGCTCAATCCTCTCACCCCAGCAGGAACTGGGAAAAAACAGGTGAAAAAAAATAGGAATATTTCCAAGTGGGAATGAAAAGAAATGGAAGATCCCAAAGCCAGCAGACTGGAATCAGCACAAATGTGCAAAATCCTGCTTTAAAGGGATCATTGCTGCCAGGCATCCCTTGGATGTGAGCTGTGCCCACTCTGGAGCTTTGGAGAAAGGCCTGAAGTGCCAGGAAAAGAGGGAATGGCTCCAAGCTTCCAGTGAGCTGGGATTTTGGGAAGTGGGAACAGCCCTTGCTGGGGGATTTTGGGAAGCCCTGGGATTTTGGGAAGTGGGAACAGCCCTTGCTCACATGGCAGCTGCAGGGACAGCCCTGAAATTGCCTTTTCCCAAAGATATTGGGGTGAGAAATGATCCAGCAGTAGGTTTGGATGGGGAATCAATCCTTCCATGGAAATCCTCCCCAGTTTCTCCCAGGACACCCATCCTGGCAGAGCAGGGGGAACAGCAGCTCCTGAGCTCCTGACTCCTTCTGTGTCCTGTTTCTCCCCATTTCCAAGCTGGAAAATCCTTGGTGGCAATGTCTGCAGGCCATAATGGCCAAATAAAGACTTTTAAAATGAAATCTTGAAATTATAGAGACATTTTCCTTTATTTTTTTCACTCCAGAAGTCAGTGTCTGCATTTCCCCAAAGCACAGAGCTCCACTAAAGCCTTTCAGATCTCTCAGGGTCTCTTTTCTCCAGACCCTGAAAGATGCCACAGCTTTAAAATGATTTGTTTTGCTGCTAAAATGTTTTAATTTATGCCTGAATAGTGAAATTGAGTGGTCAGGTGCAGTTTATTGAGGGGTGAGGGGCAAAAACCACTCCTGGCATTTGAAGAAATGGCAAATAGAGCCTTTGCAATATTTTAATTTTATTAAAACGTGGCTTTGAAGCTGCTTCAAGGCGTGGAGTGTTTAAAAGAAGCCCTTGGGGTGGAGGTGGAGAGAAGAGCAGGCAGGGCAGGCTCTCCCTTATTGCCATTTCTGGAACAATTCTGAAGAGCTGCAGGTTTGAACACTTCAATCTATTCCTACAGGCTCCTAATTTTAGATTCCAAATGGAAAAACCTTCAACAAACAGCCCTTGGAAGTCATTAAATTACCCACTGCTGCAATATCCCACAGCCTCCTGCTTTCACCCAATTATTCCTACTTGGAAGAGTTTTCCTTGTGCTCCCAGGCTGAGATGTTTTTGCAGCATCAGAAATCCTGGGTCTGTGCCAGTTTTTTGCTGTCCTGCCTCTGATTTCCTGATCTTTTCAGGAATTCACAGTTTTTCTTCCAGCACATCAGCAAAAAGACTGATCCACCCTGCTCCACCAAGGGCATCATGTTGGAACACCCAAATAAAAGGTGGGTGGTCAAATATTGCCTCTTTCCTGCCATTTGTTTTCTTGATCTTACCCAAATATTTCTACTTTGAAGAGTTTTTCAGGCTGAGATGTGTTTGCAGCCACAGAGATCCTGGGTCTGTCTCAGTTTTCTGCTGTTCTGCCTCTGATTTTCTGGGTTTTTTTGGGGGGAATTTGAGACTTTGATGATATCTTTAAGGTCACTATTTATAGGAATATATAAATATAATTTTATTTATATAAATATAATAAATATAATTTTATATTATGTATATTTATATAAATAAATATAATTTTAATAGGAATATATAAATATATAAATATAATTTTAAGACTATATATATATATATATAATTTATAAAGGACTATATAATATAATTTTAAAGACTTATTTAAGTTTTATTCCTAAATAATTAAAACGCTTCATTAACATAGTGGAAATCAGCCAGGATCTGATTGAGGTTTTGAGGAATAATGGGAAATTTCTTACCTTGTATAAAACAATAAGAAATCTTATTTTTCTTCCAGTACATCAGCAAGGAGACCAATTCACTGCCCAGCCACCAAGGTCAGCATGCTGGAATACCCAAAATAAAATGTTGGTGTTCAAATATTGCATTTTTCCTGTCATTTATTCCCTGAGCTTGAGGCAGAGAGCACTGGAATTGCTCTGGGTGAAGTTCCCAGCAATTCTGGTGGAATAAATTCCTTCCAAGGAAGGGATGCAGGGGCTGGGGCCAGGCAGGAGCTGTGGGAGGCCCTGCAGCATCTCTGGAAAATTGGAAGCAAAGGTGGAAGGGCTGCCAAAGAGCTGCCACTGCTGAGAGGGGCTGGATTTGGGATGGAAAGGGAGGAAAAGACACCTGGGCTGGGAGGTGGAGGAAGGAAAGTCCTGTGGGATACTGGATTACCCCAGAATTGGGATAAATGTGAGATCAGCTGCTCATCGTTGTCTTATTTCTGCACAATATTTCAGCCTTCCCCTTTCTTAAATTTATTTTTTGGTGCAGGTTCTGTCTTCCTTCTGTCAAGGTCATTAAATTGCTACTAAATGGCTGCAAATCTCAGAGCAGCCTTGTCATCCATCTCTCATTTCAGCACAGAAATTCCCTTCAGACCTTGTCTGGAGAGATCTGAAATTGGGGTTCAGGACATTTCATCCTTCAGATCCCCACTCCTGGATCTGAAATTGGGGTTCAAGACATTTCTGGAGAGATCTGAAATTGGGGTTCAGGACATTTCATCCTTCAGATCCCCCCTCCTGGACTTCAGATCTGGATTTCTGGCTGAAGCTCTCTCTCAGGGAGCAGCACCCTGGGTTGTTTTCCTGCAGCCAACAAAAACTCAGCCTCAGGCTGTTGGCTCCAGCTCCTTGATGTCTCCTGGAAAACACAAGTGGCAGAAACCTGGCTTGGAGCATCCTGGATGGGACTGGGAGGATGCAGAGCTGGGGACTAACGAGGCTAAATTATCAATATTGGGGAGGATTGGATGTTCTTTTTCCAGCTTTATTTCACAGTTGCACAATTTATTTAGATGTTGTTTAGATGTTCTCCTTCTCTCCAGCAAATCCCTTCACAGCAAATAACACATTAAAAACTTTATTGTACAACTTGGCTTCCCATCTCTGTCTCATGACTAATTAATTTTGGGACCACACAGCCTCACAGTATCTTTAATTCCTGCACTAATAGAAAATGTGGTCATTTTGTCCAACACATATAATAATTCTATTTATTTTATCTCCTGGCTATAAGCACTCATTTAAATTAATATCCAACTCCTTGCAAATGGTTCTCAGTGAGAAAATCGCTGATTTGCAGCCATTTATCTGCAAAAAATGTTCATTAAAATCCAGCTCCTCCCTGGTGCTGTGCCCTGCACGTCTGCTCAGGGGATTTCAGCCCCCACTAAATTCTGTTTCCTTGTCAACACGATGCCAAAGGGATGCAATTAGGCCCTGATGAAGTTTCCTGCAGAAGACACAAGCATTCACAGATGTTCTGATTTTATTTTTTTTTCTTCTGGTGGGTCTTTCTTTACACCTCCCAACTGTCTGACATCCTTTGGAGCACCTAAATGCTGCCTGTGCGGGTGTGAGGGTTTGGAAAATGACACAGAGAATCATGAAGGTTGGGAAAGTTTATTAAAATTACTTGGATCTCTCCTGGAGGAGGGATTTCTTCTGCTGGGATCCTCTTCTTGCTCTGGGATGTCCTTTGGAAAACTTAAATATGATGTGAGTGGGCATTGGGGGTTTGGAAGTACTCCAGAGTTTGCTTAAGGTCAGGAAAGACTTTTAGGAGCACTTGGATCTCTCCTGGAGGGGGGATTTCTCCTGCTGGGATCCTCTTCTTGCTCTGGGAGATCTTGTGGAAAACTTAAATATCACGTGCATTGATATGGGAGAGGTTGAAAGTAAAATATAGAAACATAAAGGTTGGGAAAGAGTTTTAGGATCTCTCCTGGAGGAGGGATTTCTCCTGCTGGGATGCTCTTCTTGCTCTGAGACATCTTGTGGAAAACTTAAGCACGGTGTGCATGGGTATGGGGGTGTCTGAAAGTAACGCAGGGCCAGACTTTTCCGATCCCTTGGATCGCTCCTGGAGCAGGGATTTCTTCTGCTGGGAGGCTCCTCTGGTTCTGGGAAAGGTGTGTAGCTGGGACTGGAGCCAAGATGTGCCTTGAGCCGCGCTGGCTCCTGATTCCCGCAAATCCCCTCCTCCCTGCCCTACTTTCCCACCTGCCGCTGTTATTCCGGGTGTCCCCGTCCCGCTGTCCCCGTCCCGCCTCGCCGTCCCTCGCAGGGGACAGCGGGCACCGCCAGCCCCAGGTGTGTCCCTCCCAGCGCAGGCAGCGACACATTCCGGGCGGGCTGGGCAGCGAGGGGACGGAGCATCTCCCAGGGGCTACACCTGGGGACACCGCAGGATGGACGGGAATGCGGGCAGGTGCGGCATCACTGGAGCCGGGCGCTCCGGGAGGAGCTCGGGGGGAGCTCGGGATGGAGCCGGGCGCTCTCGGCACAGTGGGTGTGTGCGGCGGGGCTGTCACTGTCACTGTCACTGTCACTGTCACTGTGGCTGTCACTGTGGCTGTGGCTGTGGCTGTGGCTGTCACTGTGGCTGTGGCTGTCACTGTGGCTGTGGCTGTCGCTGTCGCGGCGCCGACAGAGTCCCAAGGCCGCGTCCCCCGGCCGGGCCGCTCCCGCTGCAGTGCGCGCCGTGTCCGCCAGGCGGCGCTGCGGGCGGCGCGGGCCGGGCTGAGCGCGGGCTCGGCCGCCGGCTGGGGCTCGGCAGCGGCGGCGGCAGCGGCAGCGGGAGGAGGCGGCGGCCAAAGGGAAATTTCCTGCCGGGAGCCGCCGCCCCGGCCCACAGCGCCTGCCCGGCCGGCCCGGCCGCGCCGCCAGCGGCCCGCGGAGCCGCCGCAGCCGCGCAGGTGAGCGGGGGAGCGAGCGCGGAGGGAGGGAGGGAGGGAGGGAGCGGGGATGCCGCCGCCCGCAGGTGCCGGCAGCGGCCGGGCGGCTCCGGCGGCTCCGGAGCTCCGAGCCGGGCACGGACGGGGAGAGCGCGGTGCTGCCCGGGACCGGCCCTGGGCGCCGGCGCGACAAGGCGGCCACATCCCGGCAGCGACATCCCGGGAGCGGCAGCGCCACGGGGGCAGCGCGGGCGGGCGGAGCTGGCGAAGCGGCGGCCGCGGCTCCTCGGCGGGGCTGGGACTGCGCGGAGCCCGGGAGATGCGGGACGCGCCGGCAGCGGCAGCGCCAAGGGCACGGCCGGCTCCCCGCGCATCCCTGGACATCCCTGGGTATCCCCGCGCATTCCTGGACATCCCTGGGTATCTCCGCGCATCTCTGGACATCCCTGCGCATCCCCGGACATCCTTTGGCATCCCCGCGCATCCACCCCAGGTGTGCTCCCCGGGCTCTGCCCCGCTCCCGGGATGGGGCTGGCGCTGAGCTGCGCCTTTAAAAGCGATTTTCTGCTTTTCTTTTCCCCTGAAGTGAGCGGGACCGGTGGCTGCGGACGAACTCTCGTGGTCCCCCACGGTCAAGGCTGGTGTTCTTTAAACTCCCTCTATTTCCATTCGTTCCGTTTATCAGTTGTCTCACGTGGCTTTTCACTGCTTCCCATCACGGGATTTTGTTTTTCTCTTTACTCGCGGCTTTGTGGAAAGGGTTAACGGGAATTTGCTGTGGGATGGAGCAGTGTTTGTGATTGTGAAAGGCTGTCTCCTGCTTTTATCCCAATTTTTCTGTGAGGCTCCTCTCCATGTGGCTTATTTCCATAGCGTGAAGTGATTTTCTGTGTATTCAGCTGTGTAGCTGTCTGTGTCTGATTTGGATGGTGTAGACATTGCTGAGCTGAAAGAAACGACAGCGCTTATCGAGCTTTTATTTTTTTTTTTGTTTTTTTCCCCCTTAGATGTTATAATCTGTGGAAAGTAGAAATAAGGATGCAGAAAATTGAAAAAATATATCTTTTTAAAGTGAGATATAGTTGTACCTTCTGTCTGTGTTGTGTTTGGGGCTTGTAAATAAATAAATAAATGAAATGAGTAACTTCTGATGAAAACTAATGACGTTCAGCTGGAAGCTGGTGTAGTTTAGAAAAGATTTAAATGTGGATAAAATGTGCTTTCCTCATGCTGGAGGGACGTTATCCCGCACCAGGTGTTGCTGGGGGATAAATGAAACCAGTTTAGCCTTGGAGTGGGAAGTTTTAGGTGATTTGGGGGGACTGGCTTGGTCTTGATCAGGTGGAATTTGGGCTCGGAGAGGAGCCTTGATGGGGGTAACGAGGTGTTTGTGGGGCAGTCTATGGGGTTTGGGGGGTGGCACTGGGGAGAACAGGGTGGGGATGGAGTGGGACAAGCAGGCTGAGGTCCCCAGGAGGAGGGGACCGTGCTGGTGTGGATGCCAGCATCACCTGGGGGGTGATGGATCGGCCCAGCACAGCGAATTCAGCTGAAAACAGTTCTTTTCTCAAGTGCCAGGACGAGCTGAAATGTGTGGAGAGAGCTCAGAAATGTGCGAGAAGAAGGGAAAGAAAATAATGTGAGAAACAAAATGGAGTGGGAGTAGTGTTTGGTGTGTTTGCTGTGCTCCCAAAGAAAGGGATTGCTGGGCTCGGTGTTCCTGAAACGCAGGGATTCTCCCAAGCACAGAGAAACTGAATTCCTGCTTTGAAAGCTTTGCTGGCACCTTTAGTAAACCCAGACTTCTTTATGTGCCTAAAGCAGGGTGCTGGGGCTGGTTGGGCTGCAGGAATTTCTCCTCAGGTGCTACGAGGGGAATTTTAGCACATTTGGGTCCCGTGTGTTTGTATTTTGAATTTTTTCTTGCTCTCCACCTCAGATGTTTATGGTTATTTATCTGTTAATAAACTCAAGGTTTTTCATCTCTGAGTAAGGGCTGGCTTTTCCTAAAGAGGTGTCCAGAATCCCTGCATTTTCTTAGCCTTACTTTCCTTCCCTCACCCTCCATGGCATTCCCAGCTCCTGCCTGGTGTCAGGAGTGCACCGTGTGGGCTGGAAAAGGATTCCTGGGGGACCCAGCAGGTTCCATACCTGTCCCACACAGGTTCCCGTGGGGCTGGGGCAGAAGGCAGAGCTCCACCTTGCCTTGCACAGAGAGGGCTCTACACCTTCTCAGAAAGGTGGAAAGGATTTTGGAGTTTGTTGGGGTTTTGGAGCTGGTGCTGTCATGCCCAAAGCTGCAGAGCTGTGTTATTAACTGGGCTGGTTTCAGAGTGTGATCCAGCAGAGCTCTGGCTGCTGACTGGGTGACCTTTCTCTTACTCATTTCAGAGGTTTTGTGAAGAAAAACGAGTGGACAGGGGTTGACAAACTGCCAGAACTGTGAAATAGAGCTGGAGGAAGCCAGAGCCATTCTGCCCTGTCACAGATGTCCTTGGTGTTTTCTGAGAGCCAGATCCACGTGTCACACAAACACAGAAGGGTTTGCCTTGGGAGAGACCTCAGAGCCCACCCCATCCCACCCCTGCCAGGGCAGGGACACCTCCCACTGTCCCAGGCTGCTCCAGCCTGGCCTTGGGCACTGCCAGGGATCCAGGGTCAGCCAGAGCCTCCCACCCTCCCAGGGAACAATTCCTGCCCAATATCCCATTGAAATGTCCCCTCCTTCTGTTTAAAGCCATTCCCCCTTGTCCTGTCACTCCATGCCCTTATCAAAAGCCCCTCTCCAGCTCTTGTTATCAGCAAAGTGTTCGTGTTCTTCACGCTTGGTGATGCCAGGAAAATTTGTTCAAGGTTTTGGAGCAGGTCAGCTGCAGTGGAAAATAAAAAAAGAGCAAGCATGGAATGCTGTGGAGGAGGAAAAGCTGAGAGATCCCGAGGAATAATGAATTGTTTTTCATGGGAGCCCACAGAGCCCTTGCTGGAGGAGTGGGAGCTTCTGCAGGAAGATGGTTCAATTCTAGGGCACCTGAGGCTTGTGCTGGTCCCTCCTGGGAATGATGTTGGCATTTTGTAAATGTGATGTTGTGTTTCAGTCTCTGTTTCCAAAATATTCCTCAGCATGGATTTATGGCAGGGCTGGAGATCCCGGGTGTGGTGTCATCAATGAATGGTGATGTTTTGGTGGAATAAACCTGCCTTTACATGGGCTTTAAAGTGAATTATTCTGGATCAGGACATGCAATGAACATTTCACAGGAGGAGAGGCTGTAAACAGATGTTTTGGGTAGAAGCTGCAATTCCATCCCTATTCCAGGGGGGCTGCCAGGAAGGGACCACATTTCCTTTACAAACAGCACAATGGGCTGGGTTTGGTGAGTCAGACTCCAACTCTGTCACTTGCTCCTCATCCAGCACCCCTGGGAGGCTGCAGGGTTTTTTTTGGGGGGAGGCTGCAGGGTTTTTTTGGGGGGAGGCTGCAGTTTTTCTTGGAAGAGGCTGCATTTTTCTTGGGGGGGGGGCTGCAGGTTTTTTGGGGGGGGGAAGCTGCAGTTTATTTGGGGAGGCTGCAGGGTTTTTTTGGGGGAGGTTGCATTTTTCCCAGGGAGGCTGCAGTTTTTTGGTGGGAGGTTGCATTTTTCCCAGGGAGGCTGCAGTTTTTTGGGGGGGAGGTTGCATTTTTCCCAGGGAGGCTGCAGTTTTTTGGGGGAGAGGCTGCAGGTTGTTGGGGGAGGCTGCATTTTTTCCAAGGAGAGGCTGCAGTCTTCCCATGGAGGTTGCAGGTTTTGGGGAGGAGGCTGCAGGGTTTTTTTGGGGGGGAGAGGATGCAGTTTTTTGAGAGAGGCTGCATTTTTCCAGCATCCCTGCAGGTTGGGAAGCAGAGCAGAGCAGCCAGACCTGAGGGATGCTGTTTGGATGGCTGTAGTGAGCCCCTCTCTGCTCCTTGCTGGGCATTTCATTATTGATCTCCTGCTGCAATATTAATGGCAGAAAATCCCTCTGTAAGCTGCAGGATCGTTCTGTGCCCAGCATGGGAAGTGCTGAGAATTGGCTCCATGAATTATGAAGGAGTTTGGAATTGTGTGGTCTTGGTGGAGCATTTATGGCTCCCCTGGATGTGGCTCTGGTTTTCTGGGCTCAGGGAATGATTTGGGTGTTGCTTGAGCTGATTTGTGATGTGATGCAGCAGAATTTGGGCTGAATGAGGACTGGATGCTCTGTGCAGGATTTCTGCATCTTTTTAAACTCCAATCTTGTGGTTTTTACTCATTGTTCCTTTCTGCACAGGGTTTCATCCTGGTGTTGTTTTTGTCCTGTCTGATCTGAATTACACAATCCCAAATGCTCTAAGTGTTAATAATAGTAAAAAAAAAACCAAAAAAAAACCCTGCCTGTATTTATTCCAAACTTTTTGCTGCAATGTTGGTATCTCTTCAGGTGTGTTGTACAAATATATTTAATACTTGTGCAAGCCAGAGCTGAAATGAGACACTGATTAGGAGGAGCTCAGCAGCAGCATTTTGTTGAAGTGTTAGTACAGGATTTAATTCTGAGTTATTCACATCATGGAGTGTATTTTTAAGGCACGCTCAGCCAGCTTGCTGCAGGTATAATAATAATTCCATCCCTGATATCCCTCTGCCTGCCCAAATCCTCTGTGTTTCCTGCAGAGGATGCCTCACCAGTGACATCCCCTGCCCCAAAAGTGCCCTTTCCCCTCTGGCTGCTGGCACTGACTCAGTGCTGAAATGGCAAAGTCAAATCTGCTCACAGAGATCTGCCTGTGTTCAAAGGTGTTTCCTGGCTGAGGGAGAAATCAAACTGGGGAGAAATGTGCTGGGTTAGTTTGTTGCTTGCAGTGATGGTGGATTGTCACTGGGAAAATTCCAACAACTCTCTTCTGGGGTTTTCTATCACTTTTATCCCCTCTGTAAAAAGGAGAAGGTTCTCAGTCCTGAAAGCTTGTCTTATCTGAGATTTCCTTTTTCTAATGTACAGCGAGAGGTTTTTTGGTAAGAATGAGAAGTCTGACAAAAACCAAAACTGTAAATCAGGCAGAAGTGAGATGAGACATAAACTAAAAAAAAAAAATCTGAGTGATAGAAGTGACAAGTTTGGGTTTTCTGCCTTGGGAGGAGGCAGCTCTTCCCCACAGGAGTGTGAGGATGGCCCAGCAGCTGGAAGGAGCTGTGCCAAGAGCAGCTGTTCCCTGAAGATAACACACAAGCAGGGATGCAGCAGCAACAATCCCCAGGAAGAATGAGGGCTTGGAGAGGCTTTGGTTTAGTAGGACAATGAATTTTAAAGAGAGCAAAGAACAGATTTGCAAGGGAAGAAGTGAAAAGTGTGTTACTCATGTCACTTCTAAGAGATCAGGACACAATAATCAGGGCAGCTGGAGGATAAAGCTCTGACTTGTGGGTTTTGTTGCTCTGGAGAAAACAATTTAGAATGAAATACCCAACTGCACCTCCATGGCAAGATCTGCCCCTCCTGAGCTCCATCAGTTCCAGGTTTGCTGCTGGTTGGTGTTCCCTGAATTGCTGTGGGTTTGAGTTTTCTTTCTTCCACCAAAATCAATCTCTCTGCCCTGGAATAACTTCTGGAGGGAGCTGAACTGGAGCTGCTGGGGATTATCCCAGAGCCCCTTGGAGACCAGCAGAGCAATTTTGGTCGAGCCAGACTGGGATGAACTGGGAACTCCAGGGTTCCAAACCCCCCCTTTCCAACCCAGCAATGAGTGTGGGGGTTCAGTGCTGGTTCATAATTCATGTACTCACTTTCTGTTGTGAGGTAGGATTAGGAGAAAGGCAGAGTCGGCTCAGAATTTTAAAAGGTCATAAAGAAAATTTTATTAGCAGTAATTAAAAGAAAGAGTAATAAGAATTAGAACAAAACTTTGGGAACATTTCTCCTCCCCCTACAACTTTTTCCTTTCTCACTGACAATGTAAAGAAATAAAACTTAAAACTTTAGTCAGTTTATTGCTTCTAGAATAGTCTTCCTTTATTTACTGAGAGAATTCCTTCTTGGTAATGTTATGGAGACTTCTCTATAAGAAAAACCAGTTCTCTCCTGGCTCTTATGAATAGCAGCCACCCAGGGAAATTTGTAACCTTGAAATTTCTTATCTTCTACAGGGCTGTGGGGTGATTGGGTTGGTTGTGAGGATTGGGCTGGAGTGCTTGAGTTTGGGTTGGTTCTAAGATTTGATGCTTCCCTGTCTGAGGTGCTGAATCCCACAGGTGCCCCAGGGGCTGCTGCTGTCCTGTCTGTGAATTCCCAAAGGTGGGACCAAGCTCCACGAGGTTCACCCCACACCTGCTTTCATCCTGTTGTTTGCTCCTGTCATTTCTTGCCTCCCTTGGTTCTTTGAATGGGATTTTTTTGTCCAAAAGAAAATCTAACTCTGGTAAACGAAAGGCAGCATGATCAGCACTTGAAGCCAAGGATGAGAATTCCTGCTTCCAGACCCTCTGGTTTGCAGGATATTTGATAAAGGAGCTGTAAATATTTCTTTAGCAAGAGCTGTAATTCCTCAGCTGCAGTTTCACTCCTAACCCTTCCCTCACCCTGTGCACTGTTTCTTTTGGTAAATTCCATCTTGATTGTCTTTTGCCCTTTAATCTTGTCATCTCTGCTGGTTGTCCTTGGAGGATTTATTTTCCTTTGCATTCCTAGCCTTGGTTTCTGCTGGAATATGCTGTGGATTGCTGGAGCTGCAGTGCTGGGCCTCTCCTGAGCAGTAAAATCCTGATTTAAACAAGCCATAAATAATGTGTGCACCCCATGTTCTGTGGGTTTAGATGTCTCAGGGACTGAGTCTGATTAATTTAAATTTGGGTTTCATGAATGTCTTCAATCATGCTGCAGATTGTCACTTAAAACATTTAATTATTCAATGATATTAATTGATCTGCAGCCTGTCTTTCTCCTAATCTGATAGAACAAAGTTTGCAAATTGCTGCTGGGAGCAGGATGGTGCAGAGCAGCTTCTGGACAGCAGCAGAAAAGCCTTGGTGTAACCATGTTAAAATGATAGATGCTCTCCCTGTTAAACACTGGCCTGAGTTTAAATGGGTTCACGTTATCATTTTGTTTGCAGATGTCAAAAACTCATTAATTTTAAGTCAAACTCCCCACCTTGCTGCTTCAAATTGCTTTTAAATTACACGTGTGCTGATCAATCTTGAAAAGCCCAAATTAAAGACTCAGCTGAGGGCACATTTCAAGGCCACAGATCCAACACTTAATTCTAATCTGTTTTCCACAGGCAAACCTCCCACTCCAGCACTGGTTCCTGGCAGAAGGGGGGGGAGAGGAAGTTGTAGAGACTTAAATATTTCTGGGAAGGCAGAGAGGAAAGGAAAAGGTGGGAACAGGGAACTATATTTAAATAATGACCTATTTACATTACATAGTTTGAACTATTACAAATAGACTTAGGAGCTCGTGGTGTTGAGATAATTTCTGTCATGATGGGGCATTTTTCAAGGAGGAACCTCAAATCCTGGGGTCAGTTTTGGGCCACTAAAGTCAGTATCTTTGACTGTGAACTGCCCAAGTTATTTCTCAGTTTTGTGCACGTTTAACTCGAGCTGTAATTTGTCCTGAAGAAGCTGCAGAACTGCTGCACTGCATCAAACTATTTGCCCTTGAAATTTAACCTCATTTACCAGAACTTCCCGAGGAAGAAACTTGAAAAATTTCCTTGGAAAATCCTTGGAAAATCCCAGGGCCCTTTCTGTGTGAGCAGAGTTGTGCATTCCTGTTTTCAGGAGTTCATCCCTGCAGGATGCTGCTGCTGCTGCCCAGGCTCTTCCAGGGCAGTTTTGCTCTGTGCACTTTTCCTGGGATGGGATTTAAGGCCAGCCAGGCCATCCCTGTGAGGTTTTCCCCTCATTCCAAGGGCTGCACTGGGAGCTGCACTGGGAAGCAGCTCTGGAGCGTGGGAAAGGAGCAGAGGCAGGAACTGTCCTGCCAGAGAGCGTTTGCAGAGCTGTGCCCAGCTGTGCAGGGCTGGGGGAGGGACACAGCAATGGGGGGGGATTTATTTTTCAGCTAGAAATACAGCCACAGCTGGGTATTACTCTTTTTTCAGAAGTGGGGTAAATGGTTTTTAACAATTTTAATTTTTTCCTGAATTTAGATGTGTTTGAAACTCAAATTCAGTGTTTTCTATCAGCTCTCCTGAAACTGAGCATAAACAATGTCTTGGGCTGTTTTGTGTCCATCCAGCAGTGCTTTGAACACCTTTAACCATCTTAAATGACCTTTTTATTATTCAAAGGTATTTGATTCACTCTGTGTGATGGGGGAAAGGAGTTTGGGAGATAAACTGGTAGAGTTTCAGTGTTGGGTATTGTACATTTCCCATATTTATGTCTGCACAAAGAAATTGACTCTTACCACCAAAAGAAATGAATCAAAGCCAACAGAACAAGACAAAATAGAGGAAAATATTTTTCAGGTGTGATTTGTGTACAAATAACAACAGTTACAGAAAGTCCATGGATGGTTTGAGTGGGACTAAAGCAAGGTGGGATTTGGGGGTTTGATTGGAGTGAAACTTCAGCCAGTTGGGTTTTAGTTCCCAGGGGAAGAAGTGGCTTTGTGGGGGAGCAGAGGTTTTGGGAAAGGCAGGAATGAAGAGAAGCAGGAATTGAAGTGAGGGGTGAGGGATGCCCAGGGAGAGTGGGGATGAGAATCCCACCTGAAGGACAAGTTTTGGAGGATCCACCTCTGCTCTTCCCTTCCCAGGATAACCAGCTCCAGGGGAGGATTCAGAGCTGGTCAGGGCGAAGGGCTTTGAATTTCTGCTTGGAATAATCAGAGCCTGAACACAGAAAACACCTTGCACGTGTGGCTTTATGTGCATAAAAGACTTTGCCATGAAAATTGATTTTCAGAGCAAGCTCTGCCCTCGTTTTTTAATGACTTGAGTGTGGCTGAGCTGTAGCTTTCACTTAGTTAAGCTCATTTCCCACCTGCTTTTCAGTTTGAGACCCACCATGGCTTTGGTGGTGGTTGTGGAGAGTTGCTTCCATGTGTGAGAAAAAAGGTGGGTTTTTGGAGAAAATGTGAAACAGAAAAAGGTGGGTTTTTGGAGAAAATGTGAAACAGAAAAAGGTGGGTTTTTGGAGAAAATGTGAAACAGAAAAAGGTGGATTTTTTGAGGAAATGTGAAACAGAAAAAGGTGGATTTTTGGAGGAAATAAAAAACTAAAAAAGTGGATTTTTAGGGAAAATCTTGTATTTCTCTTGAACTTTTCCCCCCCCCCCGAGGTGATACCAGCCCTTTGTTGATGCCCAGTGGGCTGCTGCCTGAGGACCACAAACACCAATTGTTTGGGGAGCATGACTGGCTCTGGCCCTGAACACTGCAGCCATTCATGGGCGCTGCCTCGGGGCTCACAGGAACCTTTATCCCTGCAGGGAAAATGGAATTTTCCTGGGGGACAGAGGCAACAAAGCCCAAGGGGGAAATGAGCAGGGACTTGTTCAGCAGGGACTTGTTCCATCCTGGGAAGGGCAGGGCAGGAGCGTAGGGAAGTCCCCTCTTCCCTCAGCCCAAGGCAGGTGATGACATTTCTTGGTTTTGGGGGCTTGTGGTTGTGTTTTATGGAGTTGAGGTTTATTTTTTTCCTTAATCTCACTAGGTCAGGCAGGCATGATGCTTTTCTTAAGAATTCCTTGTAGTATTGGTTTTATTATAGTTTTATACAGGTTTATATGTAACTATTATTGTTATTATATATTATATTATGGCTGTTGTATATTATATTATAGTTATTATATTCTATAGGTATAATATATTATATTATTGTTATTTTATATTACAGCTATTATATCTTATAGTTATATTATAGCCACTATATATTATAATAGTTATGTATAATATAGTTGTTATTATATATTATAGTTGTTATAATTTTATATAGGTCTGTATGCATTGAAGAATTGTGTCTGTGGGATGTAAACATGGCAACATATTCTGATTTCAGGCAGAAGAGGAACTTTTCAAGCTGCTTTCAGCCCCTCAGATGAATAATTAGAGTGCTGCAGCCCAGAAATGCATTTGCAGAATTGGTGGCATCAGGGATTTGCTGTTAAGGGTTTGCAGCAGGAGCTAATAAATTATCAAAGGTATTAAAGAGATTCTGTTAATTTGCAAGGCTGAAAACACTCAGAAACCACAGAGGCATTTGTGTAATTTCCAGCTCTGTGTTTAAGAACTCCCATGAGGACCTCTTAAATCCACCAGGTGTTTTCTGGCTTTTTAAGTCTCCCTGGAAACATCTAAACAATTGCATCATGTCGCTGCTCTCTGATCAGAGGCTTTAAAAGCTGTAACTCTTCTCTAATTGCAACACGGGATGTTTTGCAATAGGAATTTGGGAAATAACAGCTCCTTAAAATAGCTTCAAGCCTCAGGCATGGTAAATGCAGGATTCATTCTGTTCTATCAGGGTAGTAAATAGTGGCAATCTGTAATTGTTGTAGTGAAATGAATTCTGGGGTCGTTGGGGCAGCAGTGTTGGTGCATTTCTTTAGTTGGATTTTAAAAAAATTATTTTAATTATGATCAAATTTAAATAATTGAGTGAGATTCGTGTTTATGGCAGCAATGCCCTGGTGTTGTTGGGTCCCAAAAAGAGGATTTCTCCATACAGAATCCCCACAGCCCATTTTGTTCCTTGATTCCTTGAGAGCTTTTTATTTATCTCATTTTTCCCAAATTGTGCAAGCAGGTATTAAACACATTTCTGCTGATGTGGCTTTCTGGAAGAAAAGGCACACAAGGCATCCCCTGTTTATAAATTTCTGGAATGCCAAAATCGTCTGTGTGCTTTGTTTCCAAGCAAACAAAGTCTGGACAATGGAGAAAGGATATTGTTATTGGGCCTCTGGGATGCTCCTACTGCATTTTATTTTGAAATAGCTTTTAATATATCTGACCTGATGCCCTGGGCAGGATAAGAAAATTCCAAGTGGATTGCTAGCTTTCCTTATTTTGGGAATTTTCCTTATTTTGGGAATGTCTCTGCTGGTGTTTGAGACTGTGTGAGTGTCTGTCCATGAGCTTTTGGCCAGGCAGGATCAAGCCTTTAAAACCTCCTTCAGTTCTTCCACTTGGATCTGAATGGATGAGGAATCTTCAAAATCCTGGATCCTAGAGGGGACTAAAATTATACCCTGGCTTTGTGATCCAGAGACCCAAATCCAAATCATTTCTCCTTTCACCCTCTCAAAACATCAGCAAATTTCTCCTGCGGGTTCCTGCAAGGCTTTATTTAAATGCACTGTGAGCTGGAGCAGGCAGGGATCCCTCGCTGCAAGCACTTGGATTTCCCTCCAGCCTGGCTGAATTGAGCAGATTTGGGGCATTTTCCAAGGCTGTTTTCCAGAAGAAGGAGCAGTTTCCTTGCTGGGAATGCCGGGCAGTGTGGGTGGGCTGGGCCTTGTCCCACTCCTCTCTTTGGGAGAGACCTCCTGGCCACCGATGGCTTCAGTGACATTTCCACTGTGGCACTGAAAAGGAAAACTCTGCTGGCTTTCATTTTGCTGTCCTGTCCTGGTGTTTGTGCAGAACAAATGGAACAAATGTGTTGAACGTTGTTGCTGAGTTGACCTCAGCTGCCCGTGGCCCACAGGACCCGCCGGGAGCCGACTGAGGCTGTGCAGGCTCCGTTTCAGCCAGACTTGTGCTGATCCTGCGATGAAATATTTACTCTGTGTTGTTTTAATTGTGAAATAATTCATGGAGCTGGGAATGAAGCAGTCATGGGTGAGGATGTGGAGCTGCTGGAGTGATCCAGAGGAGGCTGTGGAGGTGCTGGAGCCAGGCTGGGACACCTGGGGGGGCTCACCTGGAGAGGAGCAGCTCCAGGGAGAGCTCAGAGCCTGGAGGGGCTCCAGGAGAGCTGGGGAGGGACTGGGGACAAGGATGGAGGGACAGGACACAGGGAATGGCTTTAAACTGACAGAGGCCAGGGATGGATGGGAGATTGGGAAGGAATTGTTGGCTTTGAGGCCCTGGCCCAGGGTGCCCAGAGCAGCTGGGGCTGCCCCTGGATCCCTGGCAGTGCCCAAGGCCAGGCTGGACACTGGGGCTGGAGCAGCCTGGGACAGGGGAAAGTGTCCCTGCCATGGCTGGGGGTGGAAGGGGATGATGTTTGAGGTCCCTTCCAACCCAAACCTTTCCATAATTCAGCTCAGAAAGGCCTGGGATGCTGTGCCCAGAGAAGCTGTGGCTGCCCAAGAGCATCCCAGGCCTTTCTGAGCTGCTGGATTCCCAGCTCCGTGCTGTTCATAGCCAAATCCATCTGGGTAAGCACATCTGACCACCAGGTTTTGAGAGAAAAGTTCATCTGAAAGACAGGCTCTGGTATTTGAGCCTTTCAGAAGCAGCAAAGTCACTGAGGGTGTTTTCTTTGTGGAGAACCAGAGCCAGTGCCAAAAGCTGGGCATAACTCCACCACTGAAGGGGTGGGAGCCTAGGGATGCTGGATCAAGGCTTTTCCTGACTTACAGATGGGGCAACTGAGAGATGTTTTAAAAACTTTAATTTCCTTTTCTGTTTTATGTGAAGGGTGAGACAATACAGATGTTATAATTTATGCTGTTGCAATTAGAAGTTAACTATTTTTTAATTACTACACATTATAAGTGTTTCTTGGTTTATTAGCTCAGTTACACTATGTTGTAAATGTTTTAATTATTTGAAATTACTCTCTGTGAGCCTTACTACAATATCTTTCACAATTCTATTTCTCTAAAGTATCTAGTCTTATTTATAAGGCCACCCTTTAAAACTTGGTTCAAGTTCATTTCTCTCTTAATGTCTCTCCTATTCTACAGTATTTCTAAGTTAGTATTTCTTATCTCAAAGCTTACATACAGATGTAAAATATGAGAAACTTCTGTCAGGCTTTGAAAATCTTCTATAAATCCATTTCCAATTTTCCATTCCTCCCATATGGTGAATCCAGTCTGCTTCTAGATTAAATCCCTGTCATTTGTGGACTGCTCTCTGTAAAATTAAATGTGTCATGCACTGGAAGTCCTGGCAGTCTGCAGGTGACAGGAATCTCTGCCCTCATTGTCATCCTCAGCCCTGAGTAGCTCCTGGAGCTCTCTGAAGATTTTTCCACATCCGTTTTTGCCAGTTCTTGGCTTCTTTTTTCTTCTTCTGTCGAGGTTGGGGTTGAAGGCACTTGAGAGGACAGTTCGTGTTCAGACTCGGGTGTTTTTTATTTCTTTTCTATTTTACAAGTTGTGAGTTCTACACCATTCTACTAACAATTACAAAATGCCCAACTAGCTCTTGTTCCAAGGCCTTTTAAGGCCAAACTGTCCAATTAAGAAATGGCACCTGAATTATTTTCCCTTTTAACCCAATAACTGAGAGTCCACACTGTGAACTTTTCTATCCAATTACAAAGCACCACCCAAACCCATGGAGAAAAAGGTGAAGAAGGACCAGCCTCTGCTCTAAAACCTCCATCTTCCCCCAAATATATTGATATATTCTAAAACCCCAGACTCTAACTTTCCCACCCTGTGATGTCACACACTTCTAATCAAACTCCTCACCCACAATCCCAGTTCTGTCATTCCATTCTGGGAGCCTTCTCCACAGCCTCAGGTCAAATAAAGTATTTTCTTGTGGCTCTGTGCCCTTCAGCACAGAAAGTTTAACATTCTCAGCATCCAGGGTTCCAGCAGGTTTTGTGTTTCAGCTTGGAGCTGTACAGCTCCTTCCTCCTCAGAGTTTGCAGAACAGTGAGAGTTTTGTGTTTTTGTGAGGAGTTTTATCCATTTTTGTTTCAGCCTCCCACTGCTAGTTTTTGTTTTGCATCTGGATTTCTGGCTGTTTATCCAGCCTTTGAACAGGAACATCTGAGTGCTCCTGCAGCCAGCAGGAATAAGGGCTTAAGGAAGAATGGAGTTCACCATTTCCTTCTGAGTCATTGTACTGAAGAATGGCTGAAATAAGCAAAAATTGATACAAATCTGAGTTTTCATCTCTCACACTGGACAAATAGTTGGGGTGGCTTCTGCAGGAAGGGCTTAGGATAGCAGCATCCAAGCAAAAAGGTCAAATCCCTGTAGAACATACCCAAAATCTTCAAATGAAGGAAATTTTATGTAACTGCAAACAAGAAATGTTCCTTGAGGGCAATAACTTTTAATTTATCCCCTCAGTGTTACAGAAAACAAACTTGGAACCCATTTCTGCTCCTCAAAGCATCTCTGGAGGATGCTGTCCTCCTTCCTGTGCACTTCTCCAAGGAAAGGTTCTCTCCCCTGGGCTCAGTGTGGGAAGTTGGGAGGAAGAGAAACCATTTATTCACATCATGTTAATCCTAAAGGAAGAAAAGGCTGTGGGTGAACTTGGCATCCCGGGACTTGGGTAATGAAAATTGACAATTCTGGGGGGAGGTCACATCTCCTGCACGTCACAAAATGACAGAGCAGCTCCTTGAGTCCTGCTGGTGGATCCTGGGATGGCTGGGGCTGAGGAGGGGCTGGCAGGATGGAGATGAGGGCGATCCTCAAACGTTTCCTGCAGCTGAGATGTGTGATTGTGAGAAACCCCCGAGATAAAACTCAGTGCCTCAGGCAGGAGAGATTGTGTGTGCTTATCTGGAAGTTCCCTTTCCTCCTCGCTGATAACATTCTGAGCAGAGTGAAAATAGGGATTGCCATCCCCAGCCTGGTGTTATCGCTCTGGGAACAGCTCTTCTATGGCTCCAGCTGATGGAAAAATGCTTTCCTTTAATCCCATTGAACAGGCTCTGCTGTTGGTGGAGTTGTGGGATGTGGAAGGGGCAATTGAAGGAAATTCACTCCTAGCAGGGATCTGATGTGGATCCCGGGCTGCAGCAGGGTGGGAAGGGGATTTGTGCTTCTGTTCCATCACACTGGGCACAATTTTTGTGAACTCTGGGCCCTCCTTGAGCTGCAGGTGGGGCTGGGAGCAGCACCTGCCCTTGCCTGGCTCCAGCAGGGGCTGCCTCACCCATCCCTGCCTGCTCTGTTTATCTTCCCTTGTGTCCCCTGGAGCCAGGATGGGACAGAGATTTTGGGGCAGGACAAGTTAAAAACTAACCAGAGGAGACAGAGCTGAAATAAACGAGCTGCTGCTGCTCTGAGTGAAGGATGTTGTGGTTATGGCAGTGTCTTCTTCCAGAAGAATTCTGTCTTCCAAAAATTGTGAACAGGTTTTTGCCTCTTCTCAGCTACTTATTTGTGCCCCTGAGCTGCTGCTCTCTGAGGATGTAGAACATTTTTTTAGGGCTGTAAATCCCATCAGGGAAATGTTTCCTTCTGCAGGGCTTTTGCCATCCTAACTTTCAAATGAATTTCTTTCTTTTAACCCAGATATTCTCCCGGCCTGGCACAGCAAACACTGGTGCAGGGTGGCTGAGGGAGTTCTCAGCTGCAGAGGGAGGGGAGGGGACAGGAGAGGAAGGTTGGAAACCAGAAATCCTTTGATCTTGGTGGTTGTTTTTGTGCTGTTTGTATTCCTGCACGTGCTGCACGCTGGTTTTTCCAGTGCTGGGTGCTGTTCCTGCTCTGTGTGACAGTGAAAGAACATTTCCCTAATGCTTGGGGTGTTTTGGGTGGCTGTGGGGTGTTTCAGGTGCCTTTGGGGTGCCTATGGGGTGTTTTAGGGGACTGTGAGGTGTTTTAGATGGCTTTTAGGGTGTTTTAGATGACTATGGGCTGGTTATGGGGTGTTTTAGGTGGCTGTGGGATGTTTTAAAAGGTTATGGGATGGCTTTTAGGGTGTTTTAGATGGCTTTTAGGGTGTTTTAGATGACAATGGGGTGGCTGTGTGATGCTTTAGAGGGCTGTGGGATGGTTGTGAGGCATTTTAGGGGACTATGAGGTGTTTTAGATGACAATGGGGTGGCTGTGGGATGGTTGTGGGGTGTTTTTGGGGACTATGAGGTGTTTTAGATGGCTTTTGGGATGTTTTATATGACTATGGGGTATTTTAGATGGCTTTTCTGTGGCTGTGGCATGTTCTAGGATGTTTATGGGGTGTTTTAGATGGCTCTGGGGTGGTTTAGATCCTTAGGATGTGGCTGCTGGGTGTTGTAGATTGCCATGAGGTGGTTTATGTGGCTATGGGCTCTCTGTGGGGTGTTTTAGATCATTCCAAGGTGGTTATGGGGTGTTTTAGGTCATTATGAGGTGTTTTAGATGGTTATGGAGTGGCTGTTGGGTGTTTTAGGTGGCTGTGGGATTTCTCAGATGGCTGTGAGGTACCTGTGGGGTAGTTTCAATGGTCATGATGTGGTTTAGATGGTTGTGGGACTGCCATGAGGTGGTTTAGATGGTTGTAGGGAGGTTTAGATGGTTATGGGATGGCTGTGGGGTCGTTTAGATGGTTATGGGATTGCCCAGGGGTGGTTTAGGTGGCTGTGGGGTGGTTTAGGTGGCAATGGGATTGCCCAGGGCTGCTGTAGATGGCTGTGGGGTGGTTTAGGTGGTTATGGGATTGCCCAGGGGTGGTTTAGGTGGCTGTGGGGTGGTTTAGGTGGTTATGGGATTGCCCAGGGGTGCTGTAGATGGCTGTGGGGTGGTTCATATGGCCACATCCCGAGTGGTGCCCAGGTATCTGTAGGTGTCCCTGAAGACAAAAGCTCAGAAGCAGAGCGGGAAGAATAAATTCCCCTCTTTGCTGGGTCAGTGTGGAGCCAGAGGAGAGCTGTGCCTGGGAGGGCACAGGGGCTGGGGGCAGCAGTGCCAGCAGTGCCCCTGGGCAGGTGGGGCATTGCCCAAACCCCAAATTTGGACAGGAATTTGCTGCTTTCCCTGGATGTCCCCTTGGAGAGCAGGAGCTGGTCCTGTTGTGTCCCATCTCTGACTGTCCCAGGGAGCTGCCCTGGTCCCAGGGTCCTTTCAGGGTGACAGTGTCATTGAACCCAAATTTATTTCCAGACTTTTAAAGTTGTTCCCAAGATGTTCTGTGCCACAGATTGGTGCTGAGCTGAGTCACTGAGTTTTCCTGCTGTTAATTTATTAAATAACCACTGAAAACGCTTCATTAACAAATACATCCTATTTAAAGGAAAAAAAAAACCCCAACCCTTTTCCTTTGTGCACATCTCCTGTTATCCTCTCCAGAATCCCAATTCCTCTGATCCAGAGGTGCATCCAGAGCTCCTAAAGCAGAGCTCAGAATGTTTGCTGCAAACACCCCTCCCTTGTTAAGCAGTATTTACATAAAACATGCTGACACCACTTTGGGGAGATTGAGTAGGATGCTTTCTCAGCTGTTGAAATTTGCACACGAGATGGAAGATGTTTTGATTAAAAGAAGGGTTAGCTGAATATTTTTTTTCCCATTTATTCCCATGTGTCAAAATCAAAGCAGAGTTTCTCCAGGCGTTTTGCCCACTTTTTTCTCTTTTTTTCTGTTCCTCTTGTTCTGTTGTTTGGATTCTTTCCCTCAAGGTTGAGATTTTTGTGTTTTTTTTTTTTTTTTCTCGTAGCAGAGGAATTCAGTTATTTAAGGAGATAAATACATATTAAAATGCCTTTTCGACAGAAATAAACACCATGACTGGGTTTAGCTTCCTGTTTATTTTTGGGAGCGTTTGTAAATTCATTCTGGAATTTATTGGATTGGCAGCAGTGAATTGGGGACAGGCAGGGGGAAAGCAGGGAGATTTTCCCAGTAACATCCTCCTGCTGCAGGAACAGCAGTGAAAAAGGACACAGGAATAATTTCATTTTAGTTGTCCACATTCTCCTTCCTTGTGACTTCTCTAATCTGAAGCCATTCCTGTGATAACATTTCCCTTCGTGGTTACTTAGTTGATTTTCTTGAGCTGCATTTCCAAAGGCTCCCGACAAGGAGGAGAACTCCAACTTTCCTAATCAGTGCTGAAACCACTTCTTCAAAGCCTAAAAGGGAATCTTATCTCTTCTTTCCCCCTGCAGAGAGCACAAACGTTGCTTTTGTCATTCCTTTATTATTTGCTCTGCCAGGGTGCCAGCGCCCCTGGCCACTGAGAAACTGGAGCAAAAGCTTTTTTTAGCAACTGGAGCAGAATTTTCATAATAAACCTGATCTCGTGCTGCCTCCGAGCCTCCTCTGGGGAGAATCAGGGAAGGAAAGTGGAATTAGGGAGGGTTGGAAGCCAGGGAACTTCAAGGAGCCTCAGCCTAAAAACTCTCCACGGATTTGCTGCCGCTGCCTGGATTAGAGGAGCCTTTAATTTGCTTTTAATTAAAATGATTTTCATTTATTCTGTGCCTTCTTCAGAGGTCCCGAGGCGCCGCACAAACTTGTGATGCTGTGTATAAAACACCAAATGCATATTCATGTGGGGCTGAGATTGCACCTGCAAGCTGAGGATGGAGCAGAGTTTTTACCTTTTTTCTGCTTGTTTTAGAGCCTCAGATCCCAATTGCAGAGCAGCTTTTCAAGCACTGCTGCTGTACATCTTCTCAATGAGTTGTAGTCCAAAGTGTAAACACTGCCCTGCCATAAATAGCTTATCTGGATACTAGATTTAATTAGCCAGGGCTTTGTTTTTGCAGCCTCATTCAGCTGGGGAAACAAAAAAAAAGTCACGTAAATACCTCTTTCTTTCTCTATTTTTTCAAAAAGGAAATGCACCTTTTGCAGAAACTCCCAAAGGAAATGATGGATTAACATGGAAAGTGTTGAATAGCTTGTAAATAGAGTTATGTTAATTATCTTTAAATCGTTGATCTTAATGTAATGTAGACATTAAAAAATGAAAGCGAACTCTTTCCTAAAGGAAAACAGACATTAAAAAATGAAGAGAACCCTTTCCTAAAGAAGACTGTGCTACAATTTAATTGTGTACTTCACAATTACTGAGAAGAAGGAAAAGGGCTTTTTTTACTTTTTTAAAATTACTTTTTTGGTGGTTTATTTCTTTTTGGTTATTTGCTGAGGCATAAACCATGGATCAGCACAGAAACCTGAGAAAATCCAAGGAATATCACGGAAAATGCAGTTTCAGGGATGAATTTGATGGCCCAGCTGAGGTGGCAGAGGAAGAACAGAGAGGGGGAGGCTGGCAGGAGCAGGGAATTTTTTCAGAGCCTTGAAAAGTTGCTACATTCTTGTTTTGGGAGAAGAACAAATCTTGGTAGAGAAGACTCTGATTTTTTTTTTTTTTTGGCTCTTTTGGGGTGGGGGTTGGTCTCTTCTGCCAAGAAACCACAGACATCACAAGAGGAAATGGTCTCAGGTTGTGCCAGGGCAGGTTTAGGGTGGATATTTGGGAAAATTCCTTTAGGGAGAGGAGTTCCTGCCCTGGCAGGTAGAGTCCCCATCCCTGGAGGGATTTAAAAACCCTGTGGATGTGGCACAGGGGACATGGGGCAGGGGTGGCCTTGGGGCCGTGGTTGGGCTTGATGATCTTGGAGGGTTTTTCCAACCTAAACAATTTCATGGTTCTGTGAGTTTGGACAGCTCTGATTTAGGGCTGGCACATTTTGTAAGGCCTCTCCCCAGTCTGTTGGAGGCAGAATTTCTACAACTTTCAGGCAGTTGTAGAAATTCAGGGACGATGCCAGGAGTTCTTAATATCTGATATTCGAGAAGGAAAACCAGGCCAAAGTCCTTAAGCACAATATAAAGATGGTTAATTCCTAAAAAATTGTGTGTCATAAAAAACAGCTTTTCTGCTCTCAAAGGAGAAAGCAAGCAAAAGTTTCAGGTTTGCAGAGTGTCTGAAATTCCCCTGTTGAAGTTTGGGGCAGCAAGAGTCCTTTTTGAGGATGTCACAGCAGAGCTGTGAGCAGTTTTGAGCAGCAGATTTTCCCATAGTGCTCCTTTTGTTCCCTAAATGAATGCAGCAGTGTTGGCTCCTACGGAGGAGCTGCTCATGAGGAGGTCACAGAGGTTGCTCAGATCCTTGGAGGAGGGCACAGGGCTGTGCTCAGCACTCGCAGAGCATGAGATTTTGGGGTTTTTGGGGATTTAACTTTGAAATGTAATAATCTTTGCATGGGTAGGGACACTTTCCAGCAGCCCAGGTTGCTCCAAGCCCTGTCCAGCCTGGCCTTGGGCACTTCCAGGGATGGGGCAACATTTGAGTGTTTCAGTTTGAGGCTTTGGGGTTTGTTTGGTTTTGTTCCAAACCTCATGCTCATCTCTTGCTCTACGATCAAACCCATGAATTCTCAGTGTTCTTTTCTGCTGAAACTGATCAGTAAAGGTGATTAGCTGAAAGCTGGAACAGCATCAGTGAGGCACACCAGGCAAAGTGTCTCCTTCCTTCTTCTCCCTGCTGTGTCCTCTCCTGGAGCAGATTCCTGATGGGTCAATCTTTCTTCAGATCTGGGGTGAACTCTCACTTTTTCTAATGAGAAGTTGCTTGCAGACTTTGACCTGAGAATCCATGTAGAAATGCATCAGGCTGTAGAAAAACTCTACATTCAAAGTACAAATGACACTTAGAAAGTAAAGCTGGGTAGGCTCTTAATTTTTTTTCTTATTTTTCATGCACTCTTACATGGAGTAAAAATTCAAAAGATGGTTATAACCATCTCCTGGAACCACTGCATTCTGTTGCTCTGTAAATAATAATAAATGTCTGTTTGGGGCTATGTTCAGGGCGATTCTTGTGGAATTTTAGATGGAGTTGGCGGCAGCCATCCACACCCAGCTTTATTAAGAGCCAATTTCTGCCTTTGTGGTGAAAACCCACAACAGCTGGGTGTTTGAAATGGCTTTTAAGCCATCTGTGGGGCATCTCTGTGTTCCATTGTTTCAGCCCAGATGCTGGGAAATGACTGAAAGGAGTTGGAGCTCCAGCACAAATTGTTCTTGTCCTGGAAATGAGGATTTTGTGTCTTCTGCCTCTGGGGAGGTTGGGTGAAATGGAGGAATGGATGAAAGGTTGGATGTTCCTGGTGGAACATCAAACACCCCAGCTGGCAGCTGAGTGGGAGCCCAGAAGCTGGGTGAGAGCCCTCTGCTCTCCATCCCTGTCGTGGTGCTCCCACCCTGTGGTGTCAGAGTGAATTAGGATCTCCAGGAACACGGGATTTCTGACACCCAGGGAAGGGTGTCAGCCTCAGATGAGTGCTGTGGAAATGCCATTGATGAGTCACCTCCTGCTGTCCTGGTGCACAGCTTCAGGACAAGAGAAGTTCCTGTAAATTATCCAGGCTTGATAAAACCCTCCCAGGCTTCCCCAGACCAGCGTTCCCTGGAGTTTTAAAGGTGAGGGGGAGTTCCATGGCGAGGAGATTCCCAGGATAACCCAGGAAAGGTTTGGCCAGCTCAGGTCTGGAGCAGCTCCACCTCTTGCAGCTCCTCTGTGGCTTTACCCAAGCTGGAGGAGCAGTGAGTGCCTCAGCGTTGTCATTTCAGTCGGGCAGGAAAGGAAGTTCCTTAACGAGCACGGAGCAAAAGTCATTTTCATAATTACTGTTCTCAAAGACACTCATGAAATACTGATGAATTTGCTTGACAGTTCCTGGAAAAGCTAAACTAAAGCCCAGCTTTCCATGGAAGATTGGCCTGAGTGGTGTCCAGAGCTCGTTGCCAAGCTCAGCTTTGCTGTGACCAGTTTTAAAATCACTTGGAAGGTTTCTTGCAGCCCTTATGGTAGAAGCAATTAATTCATGTCAGGTGGAAAGGGGGATGAAAAAAACCTTTTGGGGCACAAATAAACTGGATCCAAGCATTTATTTATTTCTTCATTTGATGTTTTGAGGAGAGGCTGTGGACTCTGGGATGTAATTGCACTCCTGTCTGGGAGCATCCGGGCTGAGCTGTTTGCATTTGCGCTGCAGTGACTTGTGGTGGCATTTGCAAGTTCATCTCCCTTGAGTGCTTGAGGCAAATGGTCAAAACATCAGCAATTGCAGTCTGCTGGAATAAGTGGGGCTTGTAAAGCTTTTTATATTCATCAAAAAGCAATTTCTGTTGGGGTTTTTTAAAGATTCAGTACAAGGGCTGGATGTCGGTTAACAAAGTCTTGATTTTGTATTCTGTGTGCATCCAAAACATCCTAACAAACATCCTTAGGACATCAAACCCCTGGAAAACATGCAAAGCCTGACCTCTGAACACAATGTTTTCTTCCTGTTTGTGTTGGCCCAGGCCCTTAAAAAATGATTTGTTTTGTTGTGCAGACGATTACCAAATAAGCTCAAGTCTGTGGAAGCTTGTGTGAGGTAGATACTGAAACTTGGCACGGTTCTGCAGGTTCCTGACCTTCCAGGAGCTCATTGAGGACTTTGGAGTGATAACATCAAAGACTATTCTGGAGGTAATAAACCTCTAGAGGTAATAAACTAAAAAAAAAAAAAAATAATTAAGCTTTGTTTCCTTACATTGTCAGTGAGAATGAAAACGTAGGGAGAGGAGAAATGTTCTAAAGGTTTTGTTCTGATTCTTATTACTTTTTTCTTTAGTTACTGTTGATATATTTTTCTTTATGCCCTTTTAAAGTTTTGAACCTGTTCTGCCTTTCTGCTCACCGACCTCCCAGCAGGAAATGAGGGCACTGGTGATGAGCCAACACCTGACCCCCCACACTCCTTAGTGCATTAACCAAGACATCTCAAAATGAGCCAAATCTCAAATTAGCAAACCAAAACCACTGCAGAAAATTGGTGTTTGTGCCTGGTTTCACACTGAAACCATCCCATCTCACCTCACCACTGCCAACCAGGGTGCTCCAGACCAAATGTGTGCTGCAGCAGGAGCAAGCTCTGCAGGAGATTGGCCTCTCTGAGAGCAGGCAAACACGCCAGGGAGGTCTTTGCTCATGGCTTTGGAGCAGAGCAGAGCAGCACCTCTGGCTGAGGGAGTGAGTGCTGGCTCAGCACGGTGCCAGATGGCTCTGCCTGGGAGCAGCTGCAGTGCTGCAGGGCAGGGCTGCTCTGCACAGGGACATCCAAATCCTGGGGCTGCCCAGATTCAAGAACAACCTGGAGGAGAAGGGTGAGGGGCTGAGCTGGGTTGGAAAGTCATGGAGAGCACCAAACTGAGCTCTAGCCCAAAATGCAGAACAAAAAACTGGTCCTGTTCCCAGCCCCTGAAGGATGGCATTTCTTTTATTTCTGTCACCCAGGAGCCAGCCCAGCTCCTTGTGAAGCAGCACTGGGAAAAGCACTGAGTGCTGGGGCAGAAGGATTACAGGGCAGGAAAAGGGATTTATCTGCCCCCAGCTCCCACCTGTGTCAATGGTTAAAATACAAAGAAATCAAGAGCTTCAGTTTTATATATTCTAAAAAAGATGTTTTGGATGTGTTCTCCATCACTGCATTATTTATAGTGGTTTTAGGTTGGGAAATAAGGAGAAAACCCCCCAGTGTCTTGCTGTTCCACATAAATGAATATTTTCTTGTCATTACTCCTGAAGCAGAAGCTTTCCCTGACTGCTGAAGAGTCGACTTGTACATTGTTCATAAAAACACTCCCTGCAGGTCCATCTTTTGCTGGCTCCAAGTCACTTTTCCAAGGGCTTTGCCTTATCTCAGTAGCACATCTTGGGAAGTCATTTAGTGAGCAAATTGCCAGTTAATTGCCTTGATCTGCTGGTGAGCAAGATGCTCCAAATGAACTGTTCTTAATCATGATATCAGAATATCACTTCTGTTCCATTAATGAGCGTGCTGTGAAATAGGATATGTTTTTTAAGGAAGCTGCTTAAGCTGATCTCGTTTGCTTTTTATTTTTAGTTAATGCCTTTAGTTGGTTTCCTGAAAGAATCAGAGCTCTGGGTGTGCGAGAGGGAAACCAACACTTCCAGGATCAGTGGATGGTAACACCAAAGAATTTTCCAGAAGATAAAATTTGAGGTATCTCTCAGGATTTCAAGTTGGTTGGAAAGGTTCTGTTCAGACATGGTGGGGTTCATTTAACAGGATGTTTATGATTTAATTTCATCTCTACAAAAGCACTTTAGAGTTTGTACCTGACCTGTGGACAGAAGGTCCCCTGGGAGCCAGCGTGGCTCCGTTCCCTGTGGGCTTGGGGCCTGTTCTGGTTTTTAAATGCTTTTTTTGCACAGTAGCCTTGGGTTGGTGTTGACCTGGGTTTAGTGACCATGAATTTTGGTGACAATTAGCCTTGGCCCTCTGCTCTCCAGAAATACAAACTTTAAATCCCCAGAAATACATACTTCAGATATACATATACATATATATACTTCAAATATACATATACATACATATGCACAAACATATACATATATATATATGTACATATATATAAATATTATATATAAATCTATACATATATACACACATATACATATATAAATATTATATATAAATCTATACATATATGCACATACATGTGCATATCTATACTCACATATATATAAATATAAAAATATATAAAAATCTATACATAGATGCACACATATATACATGTATATACACATGTAGATATAAAATATTTAGATATAATAGATATAAATATATATGAATCTGTACATATATGCACACATATACATATATAAATATAAAATATATATAAATCTATACATGTATACACACATATGCAATATATACACCCAGTGTATATAAATATAAAAATGTATATAAATCTATACATATATGCACACACATGTGCATATCTATACACACATATATAAAAATATAAAAATATATAAAAATCTGTACATAGATGCTCACATATATACAAGTATATACACACGTAGATAAAAAATATTTAGTTATAATAGATATAAAATATATATAAATCTATACATATATGCCTACACATATATAAATATAAAATATATATAAACCTATATATATGCACACATATGCATATATTATATATATATACACACCTGTACATATATAAATATTAAAAATATATAAAAATCAATTTATATTTTATATTTATATAAAAATACCACTAGTAGATTTTCTCTGCTATATTCTAGGATACAAATATGTGGCCAGGTCCTCTGGTAAATAAGAGAAGGAATTTCACTTTGTTACAGATTCAGCCAATCATTGATCAGCCTGAATTTTTATTTTATTTTTATTTTTATTTTATTTTTATTTTTATTTTTATTTTTATTTTTATTTTATTTTTATATTTTATTTTATATATCTTTATATTATATTTATATGCATATTATATTTATATTCATATTTATATTATATTTTATTTCTTTATATTTATATTTTATTTCTTTATATTTATAATTTTTAAATATTTATATAAAATACCACAGGTAGATTTTCTCTGCTCTTTCCTGAGATACAAATACGTGGCCAGGTCCTCTGGTGAATAAGAGGGGATTTCACTTTGTGGCAGCTTCAGCCAATCATTGATCAGCCTGAATATTTATATTTTTATTATATTTACATTATATTTCTTTATATTTATATTTATATTTTAAAATATTGATATAAAATACTACAAGTAGATTTTCTCTGCTATTTCCTGGGATACAAATACACGGCCAGGTCCTCTGGTGAATAAGAGGGGATTTTACTTTGTTGCACTTTCAGCTGGTCATTGATCAGCCTGAATATTTATATATTTATATATTTATATTTTAAACTTTATTTATTTATATTTGTAGTTATAGGTATTATTTTTATATTTATATAAAATACCCCAAGTAGATTTTCTCTGCTATTTCCTGGGATACAAACACGTGGCCAGGTCCTCTGGTGAATAAGAGGGGATTTCACTTTGTGGCAGTTCCAGCCAGTCATTGATCAGCCTGGACATTTATTTTCCAGTCACAGGAGGAAGAATTTGGTGTTCTGGCGTGGCCAGAGCCTGTCAGGTTATTCCACTGAATCCGTGGGGTGAGCTTCTGTCACATGTTCAAGCCACAAATAAGCAAAATATTCAGCAGTCAGGTTTTCCATCCTCACTCTGGGGCTGCACTACCTGAATTTCTTCTATAAAAACCTCTCCCCTTTTTTTGGGGTTGATCTCTCCTCAAAGACCAGACTGACAGGCAGCAGAGTTCAGCTGAGCTGAAAAAATGGGTCCTGTGGGGCAGCAGCTCTTGGGCATCCCTGCATCAGCTGGAAAGGAGGTAAATAAAGGGGAAAATAAATGTTTAAATCTTGCTGAAATGTAGCTCATCTGGTTAAATTGAAGGACTGAAAATTAATCAAAATTACCTTGATAAGCTGTCTGTTGATTGATTTGGAATAAGTGCTCCAGGAATATTAAATAAAAATTAAAAATATTAGGGGAGAACTGTAGAACAGCAAAATATGAATAATTTGGGGGAACTGTCATTTGGAGGATCTCTTTCTGTAGTCTCCCGGGGCTGTGGTTTTTTACTCTAAAATGTACCTGGGTGTGATTTATTTCTGTGAAACTGAGACTGTGGTTTGGGCTTAAAAGCATGGGGGGGATGTGTTTGTGCTTTGGAGATTGTGGTGCAGGGGAAAAACCCCAAAATTCCTGGAGCAGGGAACACAAAGAGCTGGAGAGATGCTTGAAATAGAGTTCCAAGTGTCTTTTAGGATCCACAGAAAGCGACTTGCTTTGAAAGTTTCCGTGTTCTAGAGGAATTGATTTGTTAGGGTGTGGGAAGGATTAGTCAAAACATGGGATGGGAATGGAAAACAAACAGAAGCAGTGAAAATATTGGGGGGTTGTGTTTAGAACTGATCCTGCTGGAGATTCTGGAGATGCCATTTCAAACCTCGTTCATCTGGAAGGGTTGTTCAGAGGAAAGTCAGGCTGGCGGCTTTAATTTCATATCTCTGAGGCTAAAAGTGTCATGGAAGGGATTTCAGAGCCCTTCTGTGTGGTTTTGGTTGGAAGGGACCTTAGAACTCCCCCAGTTCCATCTCCAGCCACGGGCAGGGACATCTTCCACAATGCCAAGTTGCTCCAGCCTGGCTGAGGACACTTCCAGGGATGGGGCAGCTTCTCTGTGCCAGGGCAGGATTTCTTTCCATGAATCTGTAGATGAAATGAGTCTTGAATTTCATCATTCTGATCATTCAAACCTCTCCTTTTATAAATTGCTAGATGGCAGAGGTGGAGTTTCCATCCCGGGAGGGATTGAAAAGGTGTCTGGAGGTGGCACTTGGGGACAGGGGGCAGTGCTGGGGTTGAACTTGGTGATCTTGGAGGGCTTTTCCAACCTAAGCAATGCTCAGAAATGGAACTTTGGGATGTTCCACACTGACCTGGAGGCTCAGGGGGCCCTTGTGGCTCTGCCCAGCTCCTGCCAGGAGGGGACAGCCGGGGGGTCGGGCTGTGCTCCAGGGAACAGGGACAGGAGCAGAGGGAACGGCCCCAGGCTGGGCCAGGGCAGGCTCAGGGTGGATTTTGGGAACAATTCCCTCCTGGAAAGGTTTGTGCAGGCCTGGCACAGCTGCCCAGGGCAGTTTGGAGTCCCCATCCCTGGAGGGATTTAAAATCCACGTGGATGTGGGGACATCACTGGGGACACAGGGCAGAGGTGAGGCTGGGTTTGATGATCTCAGAGGGCTTTTCCAGCCTTGATGATTCCATGATTCCATGAACTGAAGCCTCTCTAGTTTTGCACCACCAGTCCCTGTGGCTCTGGCCAGCATTCCCAGTGCAGGGCAGGGTGATTCCCTTCCCCAGGGCATGGAGAAGGTCCCTGGGCACACTCAGTGGGAAGTGCCTGGGTGCTGGGTGTGACCTCAGGTTGTGGCACCTTGGAAGGAGCAGGAGCAGCTCCCCAGGGACACCTCAGTGTCCTCTTGGCAGGGGACAGAGCCATTCCCAGAGTCCCCGTGGTGCCTTGGCTGCTCCTGCTGGGGTGTGAAATGTCCTTTCCACCTGGCCCCCCTTGTCCCCCTGCTGGTGTTGTGTCCTCCATGTGTGATGTGAAATGAGTGCCCCAAATGCCACATCGGGGTCTGAGTGGCCACCAGCCCTGTCTGGGGCACAGCCCCGGGTGTTTGTGGCTCCTCTGTGGCACTGGGGCCACCAGCAGGTCCCAGTGAGCACAGCCAGATGGTCTGGGCAGAGGCAGAGCCCTGGCAGCTCTCTGGGAGCTGAGTAAACACTGGGAGACATAAACGGCTCATTTCTAATAAAAACAAAAAGCAAAAATGCTCTCTGAGAAAACAATTGGCTTTATATATAAAAGATTCCTGGTTTTCCACCAGGAGGAGCTTTCCAAGGGCAGGATTTCAGTGGATGCTCTTGGTGCTTGGCCCAGGCTGTGGGCTCTGCCCTGGCTCAGCCCCTGGTTTATTTGGGAAAATAAAACCTGCACATTTGGGACTCCATGTCCTGCACAAATGCTGCATTTCTATTTTATTTTTAAGCCACTTCTTATTTCCAAAATAGAAATATAATTCTCTTTGATCTTAGGTCCAGGATGCAGCTCAGTCCAAAGAATTATTCCCATGGTAACAAGCCACACTTCACCAAGGGGTATTTTCTACCCACAAGTATTTTTGGGTGGAATTTCTGACTGTGATGGTCAAATCCCCAGCTTTGTTATGAGTTTCACTCCAAGGAGGATCCAAGTGGGACCATCCTCTGTGTTCTTTGGTGCCTTTGAGGCAGCTGTCAAGGGAAAACACTCCACTTTTTTTATCCCCATCCTCAAAAAAATCCCAGCCCTTTATGCAAAAATCCAACTTGCAAAGTAAGCAGGAGAAATCAATAATTATAGAAAGCCCTTACAAGTCCAAAATTAGGTTTTTGTGAGCTGTAAATACCCCGAGCAGCACTCAAAACTCACTTGTGCTAAGTATTTCCCAAGAGGATGTTTCTGTGTTATTGCTGTGATTATTGTGCTGGTATTCACAGAGAGTTTGCTTCTGTCCCTTAGTAAATATGTTCAAAAGGAGCAATTCCTTTTAATGCCATGCCTTGAAAAGAGTTTGCAAGGATTTGAATGGGAGCTGGCTGTGGATGCTCAGTGCTTTGCCAGGCCTTGAAGATCCGTGTGTATTCCATAGCACAATGCTGTCAGGAATCCCAGTGATGATTTTGAAACACATTAAATAGCAAAATATCAGTTTATTCTGCAGGAAGCACGACAGCAAATGCATACTGATGCTGACACCAGCTGTCATTGGAAGGCAAATATTCTGGGGGTTGTTTATTCCCAGGCAGCAGCAGCAGCAGCCGATAGGAAAATCAATGGCTGGATTTTCCATCAGCCACTGCCTCTTGCCAAACCGAGTGATACTGCCTCAAATTAGCATCTGTTTGCACACTTCTCTGCTAATTAGTGCTGTCAGCATCTGAACAAAAGGGAAAGTTGATGGTGAGGGTGGGCAGGCCCTGGCACAGGGTGCCCAGAGCAGCTGGGGCTGCCCCTGGATCCCTGGCAGTGCCCAAGGCCAGGCTGGACACTGGGGCTGGGAGCACCTGGGACAGGGGAAGGTGTCCCTGCCATGGCAGGGGTGGCTCTGGATGGGCTTTGAGGGCCTTTCCAACCCAAACATTCCATGATTCTGTGACTGTGTGTGAGGAGCAGGTGGGACAAAGAGCAAATCCAGCAGGGAGCTCTGGTGGTGGCAGGGCTGGGGCCCATCCCTGTGTCCTCCCGTGGGTATCCAGGTGATCCTCAGCGTCATCCTCACTTGGGCTTGGGCTTGAAATCTCCTCTCTTGATTTATTTCTTTATTTATTTTCCCAGGCACCATCAATCCAGTTCCCCTTCCTCCCCTCTGAACGATGCCTTTATTCCATTGCTTTAACTGTAAAAATGATCTGATCAAACACGACATTGCCAGTTTTTAAAGTCCACTCCCCACCGAGGGCACTTCTTGACTCCTTCCAGGAGAGAAGTAGAGAAGGTTCTACCAGGACTTTGTTCAGCACAAGCAGTGGCACACTGCAGCCTTCTGTCCCCACCTGCTAATCCTGCTGTGGGCAATTCTTGTCCAGGCTGGAATTTCTCTTCCAGCCCGAGGTGAAAACTGATTTTTAACCTCAGATACCACGTGGTGGTCAGACCTGGAAAGGTCCTAGAGAATACCAGGGCTGCCTGGACATTTCCTTCAATGAATCTTCCTGATTTTCCTCAAATGCACACAATGAGGGCTGTATCCCAAAGCCTGCTGGCATCCATCTGCTCCCATCCAGTGCAAGATTTCCTTCTCCCTCCCTCCCTGCGTTGGAAGTGCATTTTTCTCTTTTCTTTCAGCCATTTAATCCCTCCAAACCCTATTTGAAGCAAACGAGGCGGTGATTTACTGCCGGAGGGGTCAGGCAGAGAGAGGGACTGTGCAAAGGCAAGGAGGAATTGCCATTATTTGTGCAAAAGAAGCGTCTCTCGAAGTTAATTGAGGTGTAGATGAACTGGGCTGCGCTCATTAGTGTCAGTGAAACTGAATATGCAATTTGCTAATTGCAGTGAGGGCGCACAGCTCTCAGATCCAGACTACTTGGGGTATTTTTAGCTGTTCCTTTAGTCATCAGCTTCCACTTTTGTCTGTTCCAGGCACCGGTGGGAAAACACAGCAGCCCTTTTCTCCAGCAGGGTCACGCTGTTCGGAGCAGGTTTTTCTTCACTTCTTGGGGTTTTTTCCACATAAATGGAGAAGGCAGTTTTTGAGCTCTTGCAGCTATCCTGGTGAATTCTTCTTCCCATCCCAAAACTGAGATGTTTCTCTCTCTAAGTGTCAGTTTTTTAAGGATTTCTGCCTAGGGGGCAAGGTCTGAGTTGAAACAAGAAACCATCACTCATGATGAGCAGCTGAATATTTTCCCTGAGGAATTCTCTTCTGTCTGAACTGCAGAATGGGCAGACTGGATGGTCCTTAAGGTCTTTTTCTGCCCAAGCCATTGAAGCTCTTCCTTGGCTCTGCTGTACTGTGACTCATCAAAATTATTCCTGGCTTGAGGAATTTTGCTGGTTGTGTCCAGGTGAAACTTTTCAGAATGGCTTGAGGTTGCTGCACTGCTTGGGAGGCCCAGACTGCTACAGGAGAAATGAGGGCAGCAGGTACCAGCCCCAGCTGAGCCCAGGCTGGAGTGGGGCAGGGAGATAAAGAAAAGCCTCTCCTGTTTGTTTGCCAATAATTGAGTGTGTTCAGCTGCAGACCTGCAGGGTTTGCAGCTGATGGGTGAATTTGGGGTGAAAAGGGGAATGTCATGCACAGGAGTGGCCCAGGTGTGATGGAATGGTACAAACAAGGTCTGCAGGAAGCAGAACCTTTCATTTTTATTTGCTCTCGCTCTGTGGGGTCAGGAAAAAGCCTTGGCATTGTAATTCAGGGAGTATCGACCTTCCAGGTGGTTTATTGCTGATGATAACCTTGCACAGCATTTCTCTCCTTCAGCAAAGCAGCTGTGATATCCATGTGTGATATCCAACCCTGTCTGTGCCCAATCAAAGTAAAAAACCACAATATTTATTCATTATTTATTCATTATTTATTCTTATTTAAAAATATAAAATACTATTTGATATAATTCTGGTGATATCATTCAAAAATATTTATTTAACAGATGTAGTTATTTAATATTTATTGCTACAAAGTAACCAGGCTTCACTGGCTGCTGCAGCAGCACTTGAGCATATGTTTGCTGTCAGCTTGGCTTGCAGGGGAAAACCTTCATGTTCCAAAGCCAGCAGCTCCTGTGGGCTCTGTGCATTCAGGAGGGGCTGTAGCAGCCCTCAGAGCTTTGTCTGCAGCAGAATTCCTGTTTCCCTGCTGCTCCTTCAGGATTTTTCCCATGCCATTGGTTGCACCCCTGTGTGACTATCTGCTTATACAGTAAATTTCTGGTTTATGATTGGATTATTTGGGTTGCTGCTGTGCTACCTGGCTGATGTTTAATGATGTCTCTGAGGTGCAGGAGTCAGGAGCAAAGGGGGGGTCGTGCCCAAGCCCAGCCAGGCGTCTGCTCATCGTGCTGACAGTGCTGATGTGCAGGATAACCTAAAAACACACTTTTAACCAGCTTCAGCTGAATTGACGTGACCTCCTTTCTTCTCCCTGTGATCAGTACAAGGCAAGGAGGCAGCTTCAGCTGTGATTTCTGTTCTCAGGCTGCCCAGCCCCTCAGGGGTGTGTTTGGAGGGTGCTGTGGTGAACAGGCTCTGTGCAGCTGGGGCAGAGGGTGCTGCACTCCACTTCATCAGGGACTTATCACTGGCTTTCCTACAGAATCATTAGGTGGGAAAAGACCACAGAGGGATGAAAAATCCTCCAAAAGACCTCCAAAACCACCAAGTCCAGCTGTCAGCTGAATCCCACCGTGCCAACTCAGCCATCAAAGTGTCACCTCCAGTGGTTCCTTGGACACCTCCAGGGATGGGCACTCCAAACCTGCCTGGGCAGCTCCTTCCAGGGTTCAGCCTTTTCTGTGGAGAAATCCAGGGTTCAACAACCCTTTCCATGGGGAATTCCTGCTGTGCCCACCCTGAGCCTGCCCTGGCCCAGCCTGGGGCCGTTCCCTCTGCTCCTGTCCCTGTTCCCTGGAGCACAGCCCGACCCCCCTGGCTGTCCCCTCCTGGCAGGAGCTGGGCAGAGCCACAAGGGCCCCCTGAGCCTCCTCTGCTCCAGGCTGAGCTCCTTCCCAGCTCCTCAGGGATTCTCCAGCCCCTTCCTGATGCCCTCTGAAGGCTGCCCTAGAACAGAGACTGGACAGAGCTACAGAACAAAGCAGGGATTGATTCCAAGGATCTCCTCCATGGCTCCACCTTGGGCAGCACCAGAGCCCAGCCAGGGCTGCACCCAAGATGACCCAAAATGGCCCCAAAATGCCCGGCCGGGCACGGGGTCTCTCCCTGGGATCAGCTCTGCTCCATTCCCACCTTGCAGTTCATTGTCCCAGCCCAGCTTTAGCCCAGGCACTCCCACCCTGCTTGTTTTTCTCTCTCCAGCCCACGGGGTTTGTGCTCCTGGGCTGAGATTGGGATCATTTGTCCTTGGTGCCCAGCTGGAGCAGGAATTGTTTTGTCTCCCTGCTCTGGGCACAGAGCTCACCATCCCATAATATGAACCCAGACCCACACACTAAAGCAGCACAGAATGTGAAAAATAGAAATGCCAGACCTGAGGCATCATTCCCAGCTCTGTTCCCTTCCCTGGATGTGCTCCAGCCCCTCAAGGTCCTTTTTGTGTGACCCAAAGCTGACCAGAGGTGCCTCTGCAGTGCCCTGGGCCTCAGGACTTCCCTGGGGTCCTGATTTCTCATTTTCATGAAAGAAAGAAAACAAAACCAAACCCATGGCTTGTTGGGGAATTTTCTGCTTGTTGGGGACTTTTAGATTTGTTTGTGGGTTTTTTTTTTGAGTTTCAACTTCCTAAGCCTGCCTTGGCATGGAGTTACTCTAAGTTTGGCATCAGGAAGAGTTGAAGTTAATGCTTAGTCTGCCCTTCCTTCGTTTAATAATGGATTTTTTATTGAAAAGATGTGACTGTACTGAAAGTTGATATTTCAGTGTGTGCAAGCTGTGCAGGACAACAGGAACCTTGTCTTGGTGGGGGCAAACTCAAGGGGAAGGCATGAACAAGGATGAATTCCATCTTTTTTAGAGGTTTGGTTCCTATTTCACCATTCCAGGTGTTCCATTTTGGCCACTCCTGAGCCAAACAGGACCCCAGAGGCTCTGGAGGGAGCTGTGCCCTGGATCAAAGCCTCCTCTCCCACTTCCAGGTGGGAAACCACAGAAACCAACCCAGAGCAGCTCTGCTGCAGCATTGCCACAGCAAGCAGGGAGAATATGGGCCCTCGTGGGAAAAGGAGACATGCCAAATTTTGGTGTAGTCAAGAAATTTAATTTAATTTAATTTAATTTAATTTAATTTAATTTAATTTAATTTATTTTATTTTATTTTATTTTATTTTATTTATTTTATTTATTTTATTTTATTTTATTTATTTTATTTTATTTTTATTTTATTTTATTTTTATTTTATTTTATTTTTAATTTTATTTTATTTTTAATTTTTATTTTATTTTATTTATGTATTTTATTTTATTTTATCATATTTTTCAGGAAAAAAACCAAAGGCATTGGGCATTTCTCTAATGGTCAGGTGCAGGTGCTTGCAAACTTAGAGAAATAATTGGGATTAAGCCAAAAAACATAGAAGAAATGCTGCATTAATTGCATTTATAAAGGTATTAATTGCAAGATTAAAAGAAGTTTGTTTCAGTCCTCAGCTTTGTGTACAGCCCTCATAAAAGGGGTGTAGGAGGGGGGTCGAAAATCACAACACTTTGAGTCTTTCTGGGAAGTTGAAAGTTTTTGGGGTGTATTTTACAGCTCTGGAGGAAGTATCCCTGCATCCCATCATTTCCTCCGTGTGGAATCCCTCCAGTCAATATTGGGCTCCTTGGCCAGTCCTCATGGCACCAGTTCTGTCTATTCCTCCATCCAGAAATCTCTGAGATTGGTTTTGGTCTTCCTTCAATCAGGACATTTTTAAACTGCCTAAGGGAACTCAAACCCGTGTAAATAAAAGTGGGGAATTTGATAATTGCAGGAGCTGTGTGCTGTGACTCACAGCTTATTTTGCACAGAATTACCATTTCTTTTCCTCCAGAGCTGAGGAACTGAACTGTGTAAGGAAATACCATCTGAGGCTGCATATGGCACTTTAATAACACCTATTTCACATGGCTGCTGCTTAGTGGGAGATGGAGGGCTGGGGAGATGTGTTGGAATTCCCAATGGAAAGTCAAGTTTGCTTGGTAAGCTAGATCATGATTTTGATTTATTTGATTTATTTTTATGTGGTTTTATTTATTTTAAGAGGAGGGAGTCCTGTGCAAGTGGGGAACTGTTCCTTGGGGTTATTCAAAGCCACATCCAAACCTTTTTAGGTAGGAAAGACCCTTATAGCTCCAGGAACTTTGCAAAGTATCAAAGCACCAGAATTCAGATCTAAGAGGATTGTCCAAGGCCAGGTGGGACCCTGGGGCTTGGAGCACCCTGGGATGGTGGAATCCTCCCTGCCCACAGCAGGATGAGCTCCAAGATCCTTCCCAACCCAGCCCATTCCATGATTTTTACCCTTCCACAGCTGCATTTGTACTTTATTTGAGGACTGGATGTGGTGATTCCCACCTGAGCTCTTTAGAAGTAATATGAACTAGTTATGAATGGCAGATTTTGTGAATTTATCTGTGGGAAAAGGACTTTTCTCACAGGCACTTTGGACTTGGAGGGAACTTGCTGAAATATTTTTAGCCCTCTACACGATTTGGGAAGTTCTGCTTTCGCTGTAGTGTCTGAAAAGAGTTCCCAAGATTTACTGTGAGTTCAGGAGGATCAGGAACAATCATGACTCAGGAAAACACATGAATTTCTTCTTGAGTGTAACCTCTGCATTTGGACTCTGTTTAAATTACATACATTTAATTAAACCTGCCTTTCAGAGGGTGAAGAAGTTGGAATTGGCCACAAAGCCCTGACCTCTACCCCTTTCCTCCCATGATTAACTGTGGAAACCTGTGGTGGTTTTCCTCTGTTTGTTTATCCATGGCAATAACCTGACAGAGGGATCCGTCAGCTCCCTGTGCCTTTCCTTCCTGACAACGTGGAGAATTTGGGTGGGTTTTTTTTTTTTTCCATGAATCTGTAGATGAAATGAGTCTTGAATTTCATCATTCTGATCATTCAAACCTCTCCTTTTATAAATTGCTAGATGGCAGAGGTGGAGTTTCCATCCCGGGAGGGATTGAAAAGGTGTCTGGAGGTGGCACTTGGGGACAGGGGGCAGTGCTGGGGTTGAACTTGGTGATCTTGGAGGGCTTTTCCAACCTAAGCAATGCTCAGAAATGGAACTTTGGGATGTTCCACACTGACCTGGAGGCTCAGGGGGCCCTTGTGGCTCTGCCCAGCTCCTGCCAGGAGGGGACAGCCGGGGGGGTCCGGTTGTGCTCCAGGGAACAGGGACAGGAGCAGAGGGAACGGCCCCAGGCTGGGCCAGGGCAGGCTCAGGGTGGATTTTGGGAACAATTCCCTCCTGGAAAGGTTTGTGCAGGCCTGGCACAGCTGCCCAGGGCAGTTTGGAGTGCCCATCCCTGGAGGGATTTAAAATCCACGTGGATGTGGGGACATCACTGGGGACACGGGGCAGAGGTGAGGCTGGGTTTGATGATCTCAGAGGGCTTTTCCAGCCTTGATGATTCCATGATTCCATGAACTGAAGCCTCTCTAGTTTTGCACCACCAGTCCCTGTGGCTCTGGCCAGCATTCCCAGTGCAGGGCAGGGTGATTCCCTTCCCCAGGGCATGGAGAAGGTCCCTGGGCACACTCAGTGGGAAGTGCCTGGGTGCTGGGTGTGACCTCAGGTTGTGGCACCTTGGAAGGAGCAGGAGCAGCTCCCCAGGGACACCTTCCAGCATGAACAGGGTTTGAAATGACATTTTAACCATTTTTCCCATCAAACCAGGACATTCCCAGCTGATCCTCAGCATTTCTGGGAATTCTCTGTGAGTTTGCAGTGGAGTCCCCACAATCTGGGATTATCACGTTAGTGATGCCCCTATAAAACACATGTCTGAATCAGCCCTAAAGAAGACTTAAAGATCATTTTAATGCTTTTTGGCTTCAACTTCTGAGGGCTTAGCTGGGATTGCATGGAGAATTCCAATAAATATGTATTGGCTGCATTAAACACAGGCATGGGAAGGGATTGTAATCCTTGGGTTTACAAGAAGGGAAAAGTATTACAGGCTGAGCTCTTCCCTTGCCAGGGCTCCAGGCTTTCCTTAAAGTTGATGGAAGTGCTGAATGTAGGAAATCCCTATTATTTTTTTGCTATTTTTGAGGCATTGCAGCAGATCCATTCAAAAATTCTGTCCTGCTGCAGAATTTTATATTTTATATTTATATTTTATATTTTATATTTTATATTTTATATTTTATATTTTTTATATTTTATATTATTTTATATTTTATATTTTATATTTTATATTTTATTTTTCTGTTTTATCGATTTCCCTGAAGTTACTCACAGTTAAAATAACATAATGAAGCAATTTCAATGTGGTTGCAATGAAATAATTTGAGTAGTGGATATTCACCCTGTGGGGGGGCTGCAGAGCTGCTCTGTAATGCAAATGGATGTGAAATATTGGTTTTTCCTGTTCCAAAACCACGTGGTTAACATCAAACCAAAACATTCCCAGCTGATCCTGAGCATTTCTGGGAATTCTCTGAGAGTTTGCAGTGGAGTCCCCAGAATCTGGGATTATCACATTATGACAGGATGCTCCAAGGTTCACTTTCCTTGGGAAGCAACAGATTCCCTGAATCAAAGTCCTTGTCCTTGTTTTAAATGGAATCTCTTCCTCTTCCCCATCTTTGATTGGTGCCTTGCTTCTCTTGTGTGTATTCTGCTTTATTACCAAATAAAAATTGGCTTACTTTCATCTGAACAATATACTTCATGTTGATTAAAAGGAATTAAAGATTACAGCAGTAGAAAGACAACTAAAAATCCTGGAAATGTCTCAGAAATGAGTGTTGAGGCATCATGAGAGTGTGCTCTGACAGTTATTTCCATAGAAAATTTGCTGTTTTCTAAGTAGTTTTCGTAGTGAGGAAGAAATGAGCCATGAAGTTTTACTTTCAGATCCTTTTGTGTCTTTTAGGAATGACACGGGAATGTTCTCCTTTTCCAGGGGTGGCTTTGATGTCTTTTCAAGGTTTTGTTTTGATGTTGGGTCAAAACATTGGTGTTTTGGGTGGAATCATGGAATCCCAGAATGGTTTGGGTTGGAAGGGACCTTTAACCCCTTAAATCCCATCCCATCCCACCCCAGCCATGGCAGGGACACCTCCCACTGTCCCAGGTGCTCCAGCCTGGCCCTGGGCACTGCCAGGGATCCAGGAGCTGCTCTGGGAATTCTGTGCCAGGGCCTGCCCACCCTGCCAGGGAAGAATTTTTGGGATTAATTCTGTGGCTTTGAAGCACTAATCCCCATCTGAGGGGATGTGTTGGATTTACTGAAGTGATGAATTTTTGCTTGGAATAATCTATTTAGCTGCTGAAATGCCAAGAGAGCTAAATTAAGCTGAAAATTAGTCATTTATCTCCCCAAAACTGTTGGCACCCAGTGCCATGGATTCACTTTTAGGAGAGGGATGGAAGCTTCACTTGAGCAGGTCAGGGTGTGCATCTCATTGTTATTCAGCTGTGGGAGCCAAGGGGATATAAATATCCAGGAAGGAAAGCAGAAGGTCAAGTGCAAACCTCTCACATCAAAGGAGGCCATTCAGCATCTCCCAACCTTCACTCTGCTGCTCTCTGAAGAGAAAAACATTTCTTTTTTTCCTTTCATAATGCAAATAAACCATCCTAAACCCAGAATCTGTCAGTTTAGTGGGGCTAGGAATAGTAAAAGGTGGGAGTTGGGAAATGTGTGGATGGAGTGTCAGGGATGCAGGGCTGGTGCAGCCCAGGGGCAGGAGCAGTGACTGACACTGAATCCTTGTGCCACGATTTCCTGGGAAGGGTTTTGGAGCTGTCCTCTGCTGCAGCTGGAAATGGGAGTGAGAATGTGCCGTGTTTAAATGTGGTTTTTTTCCCCCCTGCAGATAATATTTCCAAGGAAACTCAAAATGTTGTGACACTCGGCGAATTAGAGCTGCAGCGGAAAGAGTTTATTTTCTAAATATAGTGCTGGTATTTAATTTATCATTCTCTCCTCTTCTTTGGGGCAAGAAAAGCTCCTTCTCCTCGAGTTTCTGAGCTGCCGAATCTGGCTGCCGAGTGTGTGGGCAGCAGTGGAAGTCATTTGGAGGTTTGGAGGTTGTACACAAGTTTTCCAAGCTGTTCTCAAATCCTGAGGGATTTGTGGGATCCTGAGCCTGGCCCTTGGAGCAGGGCCCCAGCAGCAAACTGGGAGGGGGCTGGTCAATCTGCTAGGCCTGGACCTGCAGGAACCTGGAGAATCCCAATGGGAATGTGCTAACTCCTGCTTTTGGGGAGGAATCCTGCCTGCAGGGATGTCCCTGCACTGAAATCTGCTCTAGGACCCGGCTTGGGAAAGGAGGAGTGACTTTATGGAGACTTGGCTTTGGCCCTGTGTCCCACATTAGTGCTTTAAACCTCTTTTTTTTATTATTTTTTTATTTAACAGGAGCTCTTGCAGAAATGGTTTGGCATTTCAGTTTTGGCTGTGTGTATGCAGATATTCCTGATGGCTCTTCCTGGCTTCCTTGTCAATAGATGGATGCATTTCAGACAATTTGCAGCCCTTGGCACATTTTTATTCTTTGGGGAGGTGTAACCTCATAGGATAAACATTGAATGGTTAAAAGCAAGGGGTGACAAATCAACATTTTGGAAAGAGGCTTAAAAGAGATGAAACTTCTCTGATTGTGCAGAGAGTATGAACCTGGAAAAGGTTGTGCAGTTATCTCCTGGTTTTATGGGAGAGTTTCCACAGCTGTGAGGTCCCTGATGCCAAATCAGGTCTCCCAAACACAACATTTATGGCCCAGAGGGGGTTTTGAGCAGCAGTGGATCCACAGGGATGGTGGTGGTCAGCCTGGAGAGGAGAAGGATCCGTGGAGACCTCCCAGGATCTGAAGGGAACACAAGGAATGAGGGAGAGACTTTGCATCAGGAATTGTAGTGGTGGGACAAGGAGTAATGGGTTCAAGATGGAAGAGGGGAAATTTAGGTGAGATCATGGGCAGGCCCTGGCTCAGGGGGCCCAGAGCAGCTGGGGCTGCCCCTGGATCCCTGGCAGTGCCCAAGGCCAGGCTGGACACTGGGAGCACCTGGGACAGGGGAAGGTGTCCCTGCCATGGCAGGGGTGGATCCAGGAATCCCGAACACCCCACTAGCCCGAACCATTTCCTGATTCTATTTCCTTTCAGGTTTTCAAATCCCAAAGCTGGCCAGAAAACCTATTTCAGTACTGAGGGTTGCTGTTCATATTTTTGTGTGAGTGAAGGAAGGAAAATCCTGCTGCAGTTCTTCAGCAGAGCCACCAGAACCAAAGCAGGGCTGCCCTTGGCTGCCTGATCTGATGATCCACATCCCCCAAAGGTGCAGCAGCTCCACCCCAGAGAGATTCCTGGGTTTGGAGACACAGATTTTGGGGAAGGAGGGGAAGTCATTGACCTAAATATGTGTTTATCTGAGAACTACTCCTTTAAAGGAGGTTTTAATCTTAATCTTAGTCCTCTCAATCAGCAGCAGCTTTGGAGAGCTCCAAGGTTACAGGACCCAATACATTGGCAGGGATTTTTTGTGCTTTATTCTGTGTTTATGGCACAGTTTCAGCTTATCGCTGGTTTGATTGTTTATATATTTTAATGGGAATTAGTGTGAAGGTGTGGAGTAGATCTGATGTTGGACTGATATCATACTTTTCATCAGTTTTTCATTAATATTTTGGTGGTTTTTTTTAGCTGTAACAATTCAGATTTCCTTAACACTCAAAAGCACCACGTGCAGGAACATTTTTCATTACTCAGGCCACTCTGTCAGTAATTTCTCCACGCTGTGAACAGAGATTTTCTGTTTTCTGCTGTTCTCACGTTGGTAAGTGGCATCTCCAATGCACTGAAGTGCCTGCAGAGGTCCTCTCTGGGGTGCATTTTAGTTTTTTTCCACTTGAGCTCCCTTGCAGCTGCCTGCCAGCCTCTCTCTGCCCTGCTCCTGTTACCTGCCCATCCCCAGAGACCCCCGAGGCTGCTGCTTGTGCTTGGACAAGGAGTGGTGATTGATTGGTGTGTGTGCCAAACCCTCACTTCTTCTGCACAATCAGCAGCCAAAATCTGGGATGTCAGCTGGGGACTCCATCCTTGCTGTTCCTTCCCTCTGTCCCACAGGGTGGGGCTTTAGGAGTTGTTAGTAAAGAATTTATGAGAATGAAAATCAAATTCAAGGAGAATTTCGTCCAATTTTACTCTCTGTGAACAAAGAATGAAAATTAAATTCAAGAACAGTTTCATCACATTTTGCTCTCTGTGGAGAATTTTTCAGATATCAAGGACAATCAGAGGTTTATTTTGGGGGCAGAAGAACTTTTTTTTTCAGAGAGAGAGCTGAGTGGAAAGGAGCAGAGGACTGGACAAGGCAGAAATTCTGCCTGTCACAAGGCATCCTGTCATCCTGCAGAGGTGTGGAGAACAGGGGTACTTCTGGGGACAGAAGCTTTGTGCTGTCATCTCAAGGAGAAAAGGAAAAAAAAAATCACTTTTTTAAGGGAAGTTTTCTGTGAGTTTGCTGAAGAAACCATGAGCTTGCTGTGCTCACACCTAGCAGGAGGCCCAACCCTAATTTTTGCTTCTCTGATAACTCGAGCTGCCAGTACAGCTTGTGTTGTACTACTCAGCTTTGTTCTAATTAATTGCTAATTGTTCAGTTCCTGCAGATCCTGGGGCTGTTGTCATTGACAGCTGGGAGGCTCAGGTGGTGATTACTGGGTTTTCAGATAGGAAAAAACCAAAGTTTAATCATGTTCCAGTAATGAAATTTATGTTTTCATTCAGAAGGAATAAAACAGACATTAGACAGAAGTTAGGGGAAAATTCCCTGTGTGTTTCTTGGTGCTTCAGCCTTTTCCTGCCTGAAGTGTGCAGCACTGGGGCAATTTAATGATTGGAGGCAAATGGATCTCCCTGAGTTGTCTCACAGCTGAGAATGGAAATAACAGAGTAATTGCCAAATAACAGAGTTTAATGTTCAGTGTAAGATGGGCGGGGGCATCATTACACACTTGGAATTTCTACATTAAATCATGGAATAGTTTGGGTGGGAAGGAGCCATAAAATCCTCAATTCCACTCCCTGCCATGGGCAGGGTCACCTTCCACTATCCCAGGCTGCTCCAAGCCCCATCCAACCTGGCTTGGGGCACCTTTGCCTCAAAATGCATTTAAAAAACCCAATAAAATCCTGTAATTTGGTATTTATTGATCAGGTGGGTCTTGCTTGAGAACAACAGCACAAAACCATTGATCTTCCAGCTTTTTTAATTGCTAAGGAAAGAAGTTTGGCTTATTATTTCTAACACAGCATCCAAAGAGATGCACCTTACCTCTGCTCAGGGCCTGGGTGTGACCTGTGGCTCTGGTGGTGTTCCAGCACTGTGATCCTGCTTTCTGTGACAACAGGATGGTGGAAATGCCACCCCAGGGTTCATTCCAGAGGGAAATTCCCTTTTTCCCCAGCCTGGCAGTGGATGTGCAGCACCAGATTCCTCAGCAGGGGCTCAGGGTGGAAATTAAAGGATTTTTCCAGCCGCTGTTGTCGGAGCCCCGCGAGCTGCTGCTCCAGAAACTCTTGGAATCAGAAGAATAATGGGGTGCCTGTCATATCTCTGTATCAAATAGAATCACATAATTCCCTTTTAATAGGGGGAAAAGGCAGTTCTGCAGTGTTTTAGAGGCTTCAGAAGCTTTTAGAAGCTTCTGATGGATATTACAACCATTCTGTTACCCAGCCAGAGCAATGGTGGGCTTGGTGGTGAGCTAAACAAAAATATCTAACTGGAAGCCTTCAGTTTTGTTCTGAGCCATTTCCTGTACTAGAGTAATGAAGAAGCATGAAACTGGGAGGATTATTTGTGAGGAAATTGCAGCCTTGCAAGGCCAGAGGCTGAGAGAGCACAGCCCTGGATTGATGGAGATGAGGTTTGCACAGGGGAGCCTGGGAGGGGAAGGGGCCAGACTTGGAGGGGAGCTGGGAATTTACACCAGGAAACTCAGTGGGGCAAGAGGAGTCACTGGAGAGTAATTTTTTTTCCAGGTTTTGCTTGTTTGGGTTTTTAAAAATCTCATTTTGATGGGTTTTGCCACATTTCTCAAACTTGCATTCTGTACTTTGGACATGCTGCCATTATAATTTATTGGATTTCTATCTGGATTAGTTAGTGGTCCCAAACAAAGAAGAAGGGAGGTGGTTGATGGCTTGTTGGGGGTGTGTGTGTTCTTTTATTGGGGAGTTTGATCTGTTTGCTTTTGGGGTTTTTTAATCCCCCACATGAATTCTTCCTGTCTGATCAGGGCCTCTTCAGGCTGAGGCGTAATCCAGGGATGTGCACCCAAAGTGGGGCAGGGAGCAGAGCAGGAGAGATGCTCAGCAGACTTTGGATTTCACCTCAGAGAATGATAAAATCCCAAAAAGGTTTGGGTTGGAAGGAGCCTAAAATGCCACCCAGTGCCACCCCTGCCGTGGCAGGGACACCTCCCACTGTCCCTGGTGCTCCAGCCTGGCCTTGGGCATTTCCAGGGATCCAGGGGCAGCCAGAGCTGCTCTGGGAATTCTGTGCCAGGGCCTGCCCACCCTCACAATTCCTTCCCAAAATCCCATCCATCCCTGCCCTCTGGCACTGGGAAACCATCCCCCCAAGTGCAAACCTGGTTTGGCTTTGGTGGGAGCTGGGGAAGAGCCCCCACTTCCAGCTGGCACCTGGAGGGGTGACAGGTCATTTTTCCAAACTCACCAGGAGCCTTTGCTCTGTGGGTGTCCCTGCTCCAAGGAGTGGACATGAAGCTGTCCCTTCCTAGGGCAGTGACAGTGAGATGTTGCTGGTGATGGATGGGAGCTGAGGTGGGCACAGGGAGGGACATCTCTGGTGGTGGAGCTGTCAGTGCTCTGTGCAGCTGTGTCTGTTACCAGTGCACCCACCAGGGATCCTTATCTCTCTGGGTGGCTTTTAGCCCAGCCCTGTCTTTGGTGTCAGAATCAGTTATCTGAAGTGCTGTTCAGCTCTTGTGTCATTTGCAGGGGATACCAACCAACATTTTTAAATTTTCAGCTCCATTTTTGAACCTTAATTTTACCAGAAGTGGCACCAACTTGAGAAATGCTTCACTGATTTTTCTGAGCTGGATATAAAAATATTTTTAAAGCTTCTTGTTTATATCATGCAGCTGATGCTAAAGAGTGAATGGAGTGCAGGTGTTTTAAATGGAGATTTAAGGTGGGGAATGTGGCCACCATCATGAATTTTGAATGGAATACAGGTGATCTAAATGGGGATCCCAACATTTCAGTTATGTCTTCCAGCCCTGCCCCTCACTCCTCCTTTTTCCAGTTGATTTCTGGCTGCTTGCTTTCCCAGCCCCCAGCATCTCAGGTAGGATTCATCTCCAAAATGATGACACTAATTTGGTTTTCTCTTTCACTATATTTCCATTTCTCCAAATCCAGGGCAACCTAAATGTTTGAGAAGTCTCCAGACTTTAAAAGATGCTCCAAAATCTCAGCTCAGACTGACACTTTTACATTGGCTTTTCATGAATTTTCCCAGCCCAAGAGTGGTCTGAGCCAAAATGATGGAAGATTTAATGCAGTCCCCTAGAGGTGTGGGGAATTCTCTCAAAATCTGAATTACAGGAGGGGGTGGCAGTTCTTGCTGCATTTATTCTCCCCCAGCTGCTGCAGAAACATCCTCACTAAAGTAATTTTTCTCTCCAGTGGCTTTTTCAGCATGTGTCAGCATTTTCCTCTTGGGGTTTTATTGTTGATGCTGTTCCTCTTTTATGACAGGAATTCTTTTCCAGACTTGAGCAAAGGAGAATCTCCCTCCTGCCAGGAAACCCTAACCCTGTGCTATGCATGAAAAGTTGCAGATGGTTCATTCAGGGGGGATTGGATTTTCTCTCTGCAGACCAAGGGCTCCTGTTCATGCTTTCAGCAGTGCCTGTGAAGCTGGGGTGGGGAGAATTCCTGGGATGCAGGGCAGTCCCGGGGATGCAGGGCAGTCCCGGGGATGCAGGGCAGTCCCTGGGATGCAGGGCAGTCGCAGGGATGCAGGGCAGTCCCTGGGATGCAGGGCAGTCCCGGGGATGCAGGGCAGTCCCGGGGATGCAGGGCAGTCTCGGGGATGCAGGGCAGTCGCGGGGATGCAGGGCAGTCGCAGGGATGCAGGGCAGTCCCGGGGATGCAGGGCAGTCGCAGGGATGCAGGGCAGTCGCAGGGATGCAGGGCAGTCCCGGGGATGCAGGGCAGTCCCGGGGATGCAGGGCAGTCCCGGGGATGCAGGGCAGTCCCTGGGATGCAGGGCAGTCCCGGGGATGCAGGGCAGTCCCTGGGATGCAGGGCAGTCCCGGGGATGCAGGGCAGTCCCTGGGATGCAGGGCAGTCCCGGGGATGCAGGGCAGTCCCGGGGATGCAGGGCAGTCCCGGGGATGCAGGGCAGTCCGGGGAGGCAGGGCAGTCCCGGGGATGCAGGGCAGTCCCGGGGAGGCAGGGCAGTCCCTGGGAGGCAGGGCAGTCCCGGGGATGCAGGGCAGTCGCAGGGATGCAGGGCAGTCGCAGGGATGCAGGGCAGTCCCGGGGAGGCAGGGCAGTCCCGGGGAGGCAGGGCAGTCCCTGGGAGGCAGGGCAGTCCCAGGGATGCAGGGCAGTCCCTGGGATGCAGGGCAGTCCCGGGGATGCAGGGCAGTCCCTGGGATGCAGGGCAGTCCCGGGGAGGCAGGGCAGTCCGGGGATGCAGGGCAGTCGCAGGGATGCAGGGCAGTCCCGGGGAGGCAGGGCAGTCCCGGGGATGCAGGGCAGTCCCGGGGATGCAGGGCAGTCCCGGGGATGCAGGGCAGTCCCGGGGATGCAGGGCAGTCGCGGGGATGCAGGGCAGTCCCTGGGATGCAGGGCAGTCCCGGGGAGGCAGGGCAGTCCCGGGGAGGCAGGGCAGTCCCGGGGAGGCAGGGCAGTCCCAGGGATGCAGGGCAGTCCCGGGGATGCAGGCACTCAGCATTCCTGCAGTTTCTGTGCAGGAAATGCAGGACCTGCATCCCTAGGATTTGATGCAGGCTCCCAGAGCTGCCTGCACAACCTTGGCTTTTACTTTTCTAATAACTCCCAGGCTTGCTGTTTAATTTTAATAGTAAATGCAGTTTCTATTTATGTCCTGGGACTCCAGGCTGTAAAGAACTTGACTACCCCTAGAAACCCACATGGGTAATGATCTTTTTTGGAGATAAATGCCTTATTAACATGCCTGAGACTTAATAATGGATGAGAAAATCAGATGCATTTCGTGTCCCAGAGCCAGATTTAGAATTAAAGCTGGTGCTGTTGATGCCATAAGTTCGTTCTGGGGAGTAAATATATATCTGCTAACTTTGGGGATGTCAGAGGAAAAGAGGAATAGCAAGCACTGTGGCAGGTGCTAAATCTGTACCACGGGCCAGGCTGTTGCTTCAGTTCCTGGTGCTGCAGGAGCAGGGAGCTGCTGTCTGTGCCCACAGCAGCCATTCCAAAGAAATAATTGGAATATCAGCCTTTTGATGAATGCTCAGCCAGCAGCTCATGGAAAACCAGATGTTCCCCTGAATCCCTGCTCACATTTGCACAGGCTGCTGTTGGGACACAGCCCCAGGCAGGGAACAGGTGTTCCCTGGAATTATCTGGGGCATCAGTTCAACATCTGGCAGCGTTTGCTTCATTAGCTCTGTAATTGTTTTGTACTTGTTGAATTTCCCTGCTGGTCAGTGGGAAGGGCTTGGAGAAGCCAGGTTTGCAGCAGGAACCCTTGTGCTGTGACTGCTGCTGCTCTCAGGGGGCTTCGGGGAGCATAAATGTTCTGGGGGAGCTTTTGTTGGTTGGAGTTTTAGTGTTGCCTTGGGAAAAATGGAGAGGGAGTTGTCCCTGTAGAAATACACATAAATGGATGTAGAAATCCACATAAATGGGCACTTGCTAAGTGCAAGCTGCAGGGGAACAGGTTACAGAGGCTGTGGATTTTTTCCTGGTGTAAACTGCAGCGTGTGCTGGTTTGGAGCTGGTGCTTCCTGAGAGCCCCTGGGATGCACAGAGTGAGCAGGGTCCTGTGCTCACCTCAGGAGAGCAGTGCCTCAGTCTGAACATCAAGAGCTGTTGTTTGCCTTTAAAAATAATCCCCAAAGTGGCTTTTATCCTGTTTGGGAGGATCCTGGTTCATGTTTTTGTCAGTGTGTGGATGCAGCTGGCTCAGTGTGAGGGAGCTCCATCCAAACACCTCCAGAGGGGGGACTTTGCTGGGATGCTTTGGGGAATGTTGGTGACAGTCACTCCTGCCTGGCTGCCAGCTTGGGATGTGGGTGGGCCACGTGGGCCAGGTCAGGACAGGAGCTGAGAGCAAGACTGAGCAGGGCTGTGGAAAATACCCTGAGCTTAAAGAAAGGGAGAACCTGGGGTGGAGGCCTTAGGGAATAAGTTCTGTAAGGCATTACTTCAGCTGGAAGAGAAGATCCCATCTGTCTGTCTGTCTGTGTGTCTGACATCAGTAAGATGTCATTGACCCACAAGGAGGCAGTGAAAGGACAGTCCCTGGAAGCAGAGATGTGGCACTCCAGACCCCAGGGCGGGTGCTGTCCCTGCTGGCCCTGCTGGCCCTGCTGGCCCTGCTGTCCCTTGCCCACCCCAGTTTTGCTGGCTCAGCCATGGGTTGGGCTGTGCCTGTGAGTTTGATCATTGAACTGGTTCAGATTTCAGGGAAAAGTGAATTTCCCTTGCTCCTCCCCCTCGTTTGCAGGGTGATGTGTGGGGGTGTTGGTGTGGGAGACACAAGGAATGAGAACCTGCACAGGCTGTGCCAGCAAACCCTTTGTGCTCTGGAGCAGCTGATGCCTGTGTGCTGGGAGCAGCAGGAGCCACAGGAACCTGGAACAGTTTGGGTTGGAAGGCACCTTTAAAGGCCACCTAATCCAGCCCCTGGTGAGCAGGGACATGGAATCACAGAATCATTTAAACTGGGACGAGCTTTGAGATCATCAGAACGATGATCCTGCTCCAGTCCTGTCCAAGCTGGCCTTGGGCACTCCAGGGATGGGCACAGCCACAGCTTCTGTGGGCAACCTGTGCCAGGGCCTCAGCACCTTAGCATCAGAAGCTTTTTCCTTTGGCAACTCCATGGCCAGGGAAACTGCTGGAGAAGAGTCTCAGCACTGCAGAGGTGAGGAGAGGATTTAGGAACCTGAAAACAGTGGTGCCATCTCTGCTTCTCCAGTTACACAGCTAAAAATCTGTGTCACTGTGCTTGGGAAGCAGCTGAAGGCTTAAAAGCAAGAACTTCTGCAGCTCAAGGGACACATGAGACATGTGAACTCCATGAAGGACACAGGGAGGAGGAGAGGGGCGTGGCTGGGTTCCCTGGAGCTGCAGATGTGAGAAGTTCTGTGCTGGGAATTCCTGAGCCATCCCACCAGCGAGCTGACCAGCCCAGGAAAACCTTCACTGTTAACTTCCTAATTATCAGCCTCCATTTCCATCTTCAGCACTGAAAAGATCCTTCTGTCTTTAAATTTGGCCAGGCGCTGGATTTGACTCTGAAGGACGTGCCAGAGGCTGTGCTGCTGAACTTCCTTCCCAGGTGCCAGCCCTGAAGGGTGTCCTGGTGCTGGCTGCTGCCTGCAGGGGCTGCAGGGACCTGGATGGGGGAGCCCAGGGAGCCAGCAGTGAGCTGGTGCCTCTGCTGACTGGACGGCTCCCCAGGCACACTCAAATCCTTCATTCAACCCCAGCATTGTTTGGATTTGGAATTCTGCAGTGCTGGACTTTGGGTACACCTGTGAGGGGTCCAACCTGCTGGGCTGCAGACCTTTCAGCCCCAGCCCTGCTGCCCTCCCTCCCTCCCTCCCTCTTTCCTTCCTGTGTTGCTGGAGTGAATTCTCACCCATGCAATTGTGTGTTCTCCTTCTGGGACTCTCCAGAGTCAGGCACACTTCTGCTTTGCTTTCTCCCTTCCTCCTCTTCTCCCCTCCAAAATGAAACTGCAGCTGAAACACAAGTGTTCAGGCTGGCCATGATGCAGCAGAAAACTCTTCTGTGAGTATTTCCCCTTGGCTGTAATTAGTTTTTGTGCTCAAGGAGCAATTTTGAACATTCATCCAGAGCCTACAAGGGAGCATCTGTGTGAGGACATGTTTTGTGCAGCTGAGGAGCAGAAGGGCCGCTGGGACGGAACCAAAGGCAGCTCCTCAAGTTAACTGTAAGATTTTATTGGTGTTTCACTCCACTGCTCAAGGGTTTCTCGTGTGAATCAATGGCAGACTGCCTAATTTATGTGTGAGCCCTGCTTGAAAAGCAGCCCAGATTGATTTGCTGACAGTGCAGGGGGAAAGGTGACCCTAATTTGTGACTTCAGCAGGCCTGTTGGGACAGGGGTGCTGGAAACTTGGGAGAATGGAACTGCAAGCTCTTCCTTTGGCTTGAAAGGTTCCCCATCCCTGTTCAGTAAAATGCCATTAATTTGGGGTATGGGTAGCCCTTTAGTATTATAAAAGATATCAGTGAGATGTTAAAACCAGTCACAGGGTTTTTATCTGAAATGTTTGTTCCTCTAAGAGTTTTTTAAGCAAATCCTGGAGCTTTGTTGCTGGCCAGTGTTGAATTATTTGATTGGGTTAATCTGATGAGTCTCTTTTCCTTCTCCACGTTTGTGTTGCTGACCTCAGTGCTTTGCTGAGCTTGTGAGAGAAATAGTAAATAATTCAAAGTAGAGCCTTGTTGCAGAGACCTTTCTTAACTAAAATGAGACAACAAGGATGGACAGTGAGTGTACAGCAAGAGGCACAACTGGATGTGGAACAGGAGTGTGAAATGGCTGTGGCACAGACCTGACAGTAGGCAACAAGTCCTTAGAAAACAATCCAATGGTTTTTCCTTCGTTTTCCACATAAAATCCCTCAGTGCCTTCATCTCTCTCGGGGCTTTGCGAGGTGCCCTGGGGACAGTGACAGCAGCAGGGATGTGGAGGTGGCAGCTGTGATTGGGTGTCACAGCTGCCACCCCAGCCCCGGAGTCACAGCCATTTCCTCTGGCTTGGGGACAGTGACAGTGGCCAGAGCCTGGGGCTTCCTGCTGACTCAGCAGTGACATCTGCTGTGCCACCGCTGTCCCTTCACTGACCACAGCCAGCAGCCCCCCAGAGTCACCCCTTCCAGGCTGGAACTCATTATCTCCATTTCATTCTGTCTGTGCTGAGCCTCTGCCTCAAACCTTTCCAATGTCCTTTAAGGCTTTTGCCTCTGATCCAGAATTCCCAGTGAATTGGGATTGCAGAGCGAGCCAGTGAGAGCCCAGGCAATTCCTGAACCTCCTGTGCCCAAAACCAGCCCAGGCCTTTTCTCCCACACTCCCTCTGAATAGATTGGCTCCTCTTTGTGGGCTCCAAAAGCTGGGCTCAGTCAGAGAGCCGGGCTCGGTCAGGGAGCCGGGCTCGGTCAGAGAGCCGGGCTCGGTCAGAGAGCCGGGCTCGGTCAGAGAGCCGGGCTCGGTCAGAGGGCCGGGCTCGGTCAGAGAGCCGGGCTCGGTCAGAGAGCCGGGCTCAGTCAGGAGCTGGGAGCCGGGCTCGGTCAGGGAGCCGGGCTCGGTCAGGAGCCGGGCTCGGTCAGGGAGCCGGGCTCGGTCAGGGAGCCGGGCTCGGTCAGGGAGCCGGGCTCGGTCAGGGAGCCGGGCTCGGTCAGGGAGCCGGGCTCGGTCAGAGGGCCGGGCTCGGTCAGAGGGCCGGGCTCGGTCAGAGGGCCGGGCTCGGTCAGAGGGCCGGGCTCGGTCAGGGAGCCGGGCTCGGTCAGGGAGCCGGGCTCGGTCAGGGAGCCGGGCTCGGTCAGAGAGCCGGGCTCGGTCAGGGAGCCGGGCTCGGTCAGGGAGCCGGGCTCGGTCAGAGAGCCGGGCTCAGTCAGAGAGCTGGGCTTAGTCAGATGTTCCTCGGAGCTGCTGGGAAGGGGGGCCAGGGTGGGCTGGCTCCTTGCTCATGCTAAGCTTTGCTATCTATAAAACTGCGTGGCTGCTGCTGAAAGCACTAATGAAAGCCCCTGGTAACCCCTTCAGCCAGCAGCAGCAGGTACTGCAGGTGCCACTGGCTCTCCCCAAGTGGTTTTGTTAATTGAGAGCGAGTTCTTAATTGCAGGCACTCAGCCCTGCACTGCAGAACTGGCAGGGGGGAGGAAATGGTGAAACGGCCTGAAAAAAGGGAATAAGTGCAAGCCCAACTGCAGGGGAGAAGTAAAAAAAACAACCCACAAACTGAAAAGAGTCAGTTCTTCCTGCAAAAATCTGATAGAGCAGAGATTCACCTCAGGGGATTGATGACACGAAATATGGGGGCTTAAATACTGCAGGCATCTAATTCAGCTGTTCCTGGAGCTGAAGAAACGTTCTTTAGCTGCAGGAATACTTCTGGAGGAGGTTTTGTTTTCCTGGGAGCAGCTGGCTGAGAATGGCACCTGTGTGTGGAGTCACCTGCTGGCAGCTGGCGTGTGACACCAAGCGGGGATGGGGGGCAAGGTGAGCTTAGGGGGGTGGGACGCTGGAAGGGGACCTGGGGGAGGGATGATGGCATCCAGCTCTGGGATCTGCTGTCCTGCTTCCCAGCTGGTGGCTGCTCTGCTCTGGCTGAAGCTGTTGTGCAGTGGGATCTGGTCTGAGCTGCCCACCCAAATCTCCAGCTCTTCAGCATCCCTGGCAGGGGCTGCCCTCTGCCCCTCACACATCTCCTGCCCTCACCACCTCCCCAAGGCAGGGATGGCTCCAGCCTCTTCCCAGATCAGAGCTGCAGAGGCCACCCCAGAGCTGCACAACACCCAGCTCCATCTCAAAGCCACTTTGTCCTTCCCCTGTCCCAGCCCAGGTCCCATCCCTGCAGCCACCTCACCACGTGGCTCTGGCAGCTTTGGCTGCCCATCCCCAGCTCCCCCAGGAGCCTTTCCATGCCCTTTGCTGCTGAGGAGAGCAGATCCAGCCCTTTTCCAACAGAGCTGGCATTTCAGAGCAAGGTTGTCACTGCAGCCAGCTCTGTCCCCTCAGAGCTGAGGTTTGCTGCTGAGGCACAGCTGGGCACTGCAGTGAGGACACAAAGGAAATTCTCTCTGGCCCTGAAAAGAGAAGAATCAGCTTCTTGTGAATTTTGTGGTTTCTGAAAAGACTTCTGGGCGTGTGGGGTTGGTGTTGTTGAGCTGCTGCACCTCAGGAGTGGCCGAGCGTGGCTGGGTCTGTGTGTCCCCAAGGGGACGTTCCTGATGCTCTGAGCGCTGCAGGTGGGTGAAGGAACAGATGGAAAAGGGCTGGATCTGCTCTCCTCAGCAGCAAAGGGCATGGAAAGGCTCCTGGGGGAGCAGGGGATGGGCAGCCAAAGCTGCCAGAGCCACGTGGTGACGGGATGGGACCTGGGCTGGGACAGGGGAAGGACAAAGTGGCTTTGAGATGGAGCTGGGTGTTGTGCAGCTGGGGTGGCCTCTGCAGCTCTGATCTGGGAAGAGGCTGGAGCCATCCCTGCCTCTGGGAGGTGGTGAGGGCAGGAGATGTGTGAGGGGGCAGAGGGCAGCCCCTGCCAGGGATGATGAAGAGCTGGAGATTTGCTGAGAATTGGAGATTTGGAGACTCCAAAATTGGAGATTTGGATGGGCAGTTCAGACCAGATCACCAGGAATGGGGCAGGAATTGCCAGCCTGAGGTGAGGGATTGGCCTTGGGGACTTGTCAAGGACCTTTTCCAAATGAGAATTTTACAGCTCTATTGGTTTTATTTAGAATTAATCCTCTTGCACTTGTGTAAGCACCTAAATAAAACATGACTCATTTAATTAATTACACTGAAATCATGGGACTGTGCAACTTCACTTTAGGTAGGAGTTATTTTATCTCCTTTAATGATTATAGTCCCAGTTCGTGACACAACACAAATTAAACTTCAAAAAAGATATGGTAAGGGGACTTTAACCTTGTGTTTGAGGTTTTGTTTTTGGGGTTTTTTTATAACTGAAGGAACTAGGGGCAAATTTGTTGAGATTTTTGGGAATATTTAAGCAATTTTCTATACATCAGGTAGGAAATAGTGTCCTCACTGTGTTGACTTTGGAACTGTATGATCACTTCAGAAATGCACCTGCTGAGTTTTGCAGGATATTTCCTGCAAAAGATGGTCAGGAAAGTGCAAAAAAAAAAAAAAAAGGCAAAAGAATTCTTCAAAAAGTGTTTGAGGGTAAATGTACATCTGTGAGAGAATGCATTAGTCATCCTGACCTCTTTTATTGCAGCATGAAAACAGCTTTGAATTTGAACACACTTCTCATCTCTCTCTCTCTATCTGGAGTTGTTCCTTCCATTTTTTTGTGTGCACTTTTCCTAACGTGGTCACCTTGTGCTGGACACTGGGGAGGGCAGCGTGGAATCCTGGGGGCAGTTTGGGCTCCTTGTGACAAGAAGGACATTGAGCACATCCAGGGAAGGGAATGGAGCTGGGGAAAGGGCTGGAGAATCCCTGAGGAGCTGGAAAGGGGCTCAGCCTGGAGCAGAGGAGGCTCAGGGGGCCCTTGTGGCTCTGCCCAGCTCCTGCCAGGAGGGGACAGCCGGGGGGGTCGGGCTGTGCTCCAGGGAACAGGGACAGGAGCAGAGGGAACGGCCCCAGGCTGGGCCAGGGCAGGCTCAGGGTGGATTTTGGGAACAATTTCCTCCTGGAAAGGTTTGTGCAGGCCTGGCACAGCTGCCCAGGGCAGTTTGGAGTCTCCATCCCTGGAGGGATCTAAAATCCATGTAGATGTGGCACCTGGTGACACGGGGCAGTGGTGGCCTTGGCAGTGCTGTGGGAACAGCTGGGCTCTGTCTCAGAGCACTTTTCCAACCTGAGCATTTCCATGGCTCTGTGTTGGGGTTTTTTGGTCTGACAGCTGCCTGTTCCAAGCTGACCTGGGGAGTTTCAGATACGACAGCCCTTGCATTGCTTCATTCAGGGCCACTCAGGCATGGAAAAGGAATCTCTCTTCTTTTATTTTCCCTTCATTTCCAGATCTGTGGGGCTGCAGATAAGCCAGATGTGCAACACATGAGCAGGCAGTGAATATTTTTCCCAAATTAAGGCTGCAGAGTTCTTTATGCTCCTGGTTTTCATTCACTGTGTGTCTCAGAATACCAACACCACTGCTTTGAGTAGTCCTGGTGAGCAAAGGAAATAAAAGGAGAGGGATCCCTGTCACACTCAGTGCTGCTGCCTCCTGGTGACCACGGAGTAATTGGGGGTGGAGGGGACCTTTGAAGCTCCAGCCCATCCACTCCTGGCTGCATTTGTAGAAATCCCATTGATTGAACAATTCCCCCACTGCTTTTCAAGTGGCAGTGTCACTTTGTGAGGGTGGCATGTCACCAGCAGTGTCAGCTAACCCTGGCTGCAGCAGCCCTGTTAATGCAGTGCTTAATCAGCTGGTGACAAGCCGTGATTTATATTCCCGGGAGATCCCAGCCTTGCTAATTGAAATGGATTGGAGCTCGTGTTCCCCATGATGGGCTGGGTTTGGACACTCAGGGTGCTGGGAACGACACACAGAAATAGCTGAGCTGGGTGGAATTTAAGAATTGGGGTTACAAACGTGGTAGTTCTTGTCTGCATTCGGGTATTTCTCTTTAAATATCATTTTTTGGAACAAATAATGGATTTGCCACATCTGCTGACCTCCCCTTCCATGGAAATCAAAGCAAATATAATAATTTGTCCACCTGAATTAGACACAAAGTGACTAAATAAGCAAGACAGTCTATCAAGCTTGATTATTCCAAATGGAAATTGATTTTACTCAGTTAATTGGGTGCTTTGCCTCGCTCGGTCTCTTACGTGTAAATGATTATTCTGATTTGTAATTTTTTAATCTAATTATTGCCATCTCTTTGAAATGATCTTTACTGAGGCTATTTGTATAGAATACGTGAGGAATTTTTACAGTCAGATACAATTCTGTGGGCAGTTATATTAAATTATAGATGATTATAAAATGATCTATTTGTCCCTTAAATTCCCTGGTTGTTTCTGAAGGGGTTGGAAACAAAGCTTGCCTGGTTTTTATTTGCAAATACATTTACAGCAACACTGAGTGTGCTGTAAACAGTTCTGTTAAATTTATGGGGTTTGTGGTGAAATTTAATGTTCATAATGGAGTGTTTTCTAATTTATCAGTGGCTGGATTTTGAGGAATGTTTCCTGAGTGGAGAGGTCCCTTCTTGAGTTTCTTGCGTGGAACACGTGCACAAACATCACCACAAATTCCCTTCCTTTTTTTCTCCTCTGGATTTTAGGATGTCCTGAGTCTCGAGGAAGAATTACAAGGATTCAAAAATAAGAAAATTGGAATTCTATTTGTTTGGGTTTTTTAAAGCTCCTGAATGTTAAAGCAGTGTCAAAACACGGGACTTGATCAAACTTCTGGGAATTGGATTTGGGGCTCAGTGTCTGACTCCAAGTAACAGATGGTTGTGGAATGGGTACCCCAGGAGGGTAATTCTGAAAAGCTGGAATTTGAAGTTCTGGAATTCTGAAAAGCTGGTCCCAGCTGCTGGCCCCTGGAGGGTGGGGTGTCCCTGGTGAGCTGAGGGCAGGAACCCAAATCCTGCTGCTCCATGGGCTGCAGTGCCCAGGGTGGGGATGGGGATGGAGGGGTGGTCAGAGGGGTCTGTGGGACCTGGCACCTCCCAGAGCTGTTTGTTTTCCTTGCAAACACGAGGAATGAAGGGTTAACTCCAGCTGGATGGGGCTTGGAGCCCCCTGGGATGGTGGAAGGTGTCCCTGCCCATGGCAGGGGTGGGGTCGGATGGGCTTTGAGGTCCCTTCCAACCCAAACCATTCGTGGTTCCATCTTGATGCCAGTTCCTGATTTCCCCCATTCCTTTGGGAAGGGGAGGAGCACTTCTCTTCCCAGGTCATTGAAGGGAGCAGTTTTGGGAAGGCATGGATTGCTTGCCCTGATGACATAATGGGGCAATAAAGCCCTAAGCACCAATGAGGTCATGGGGAGCAATTCCAGTTAAACTGTAACCTGGCACTGCCCGGGATGGGTCAGCAGACACAGTCCCTGACTTCCCTGAAGGGCTTCAGGGAAAAGAGAACAGCTGCAATCAGCCCAGCTGGAAGTGGGAGCAGCTCCTGGAGCCTGGGATTCCAGCCAAGAGGGAGCTGCTGTGCCAGCTCACCTGCTCCAGGTAGGGGAACCCCCTGGAGAAACAGGCACTGGGGCCTGGGATTCTTCTCATGGAATCACAGAGTGGTTTGGGTTGGAAGGGACCTTAGAGCCCAACCCATTCCATCCCTGGGCAGGGACAACTTCCACTGTCCCAGGGTGTTCCAGGCTCCATCCAGCCTGGCCCTGGACACTTCCAGGGATCCAGGAGCAGCCACAGCTTCTCTGGGGAGCCTTTACAGGGACCAGCAGGGTGTTGGGGTTTATGGGTGGGAAGCAGGAAGAGCAAAGAGAGCGGGTGACTGTTGTCTCCTCGTTCCCCTTTTGGTGTTTTGTTGGTTTTTTTTAAATTAAACTACCAAATTTTGGGGGTTGGCTCTTGCTCTTGGTGTGGCCTGTGGAAAAGCAGGATTTTCTGCAGTGACAAGGCTGTTGTGTCTCTCATTTTTTAACTCTGTTTTCTGAACTGATGGTGCTTACCCTTGCAAATGTGACTTTTGTAGCACTGAGAGGCTGGAGCAGGACCTGAGCTGGGGGAAAACACAAATCCCACCAGTCTCTCCTCTCTCCTCTGCGTTACCTGGGGTGTTTCTCTGATTGTTTTTTTTCCTGCTTTAGGAGGATGCAAGGGCTGGGTGTCAGTTTAACCTGCTCTGAAGCAGCTGGTGCATCCTTGGGAAAAGGAGCAGGGCTCCAGATCTGTGGCAGAGCCACGTGGCACACGGGGGTTTTGTTGGCCTATTTTCTCCAAGCCCAGGTTTTACTCTTGAGCTGTCAGGTCAGATGAGGATTCAGTTCTGCATCCAAAATAGAAATTAGCCATGTGTGGTAATCCATTAATCCCTGGAAAGAATGCCATTTACTCGGGTTTTGGGGAGCTGGGCTGTCCTGGGGCTGCAGGAGGAGCTGGCCAGAGGTGTCCCAGGCTGCCCTGAGCCATTCCCAGCACAGGGAAGCTGTGGCTGCCCCATCCCTGGCAGTGCCCAAAGCCAGCCTGGATGGGGCTTGGAGCAGCCTGGGAAGATGGAGAGGTGAAGTCCTACGAGATGTCTTCTGAAGAGAGAAACTTCTGAGCTCCTTTCCTTTCTAAAGGGACAAAGGATGGGTTTGTCCCTGTGTCAACAGGGAGCACATTCCTGTAGGAAGGTGTCCCAGAGCAGCAATAAAGAACAGGAAAAGTCAGTCCATGGGGTTAAACCTGAGATGCCTGAGCCATCCAGAACAGAATCATGGAATCATTTCAGATAGAAAAGCTCTCCAGGGTCATCCAGTCCCAGCTGTGCCCCGTCCCCACCCTGTCCCCAGCCCAGAGCACCAAGGAATTCCTGGGACACCCCCAGGGATGGGCACTCCAAACCTCCCTGGGCAGTTCCAAGGCCTGAACACCCTTCCTGTGACAAAATTCCTCCTGATGTCCCCCTGAGCCCCCTCTGGTACAGCTGGAGGCCAATCCAGTTGTCCCTTTGCTCTTTCCCTGGGAGCAGAGCCCACCCAGGCACACCCAGGGAATAAAGGCTGGATGCAATAGGACAGGAGTTGATAAATTCAGGTTTTTTTGTTTCAAAGGCAGCTCCTATTTCTTTTTATAGGAGCTGCCCTACAGCAGAGCTGTGCAATAATAACAATTTGTCTCTCCCTGGCTCTTTTCCTTTCCACTTTTATCAACAAGAGCTTCTTCTGTAGCACGTGGTTGTCCTTCCCTGCTCAGCCCTGCTTTTCTCCCTGCCTGCTCTCCCAGGAGAGTTGTTACTATTTTTTCCTTCTTGTTTTACCAGGCTGTATCATGACTTTGTGCTTTTGTGAGTAAGGAAAATGTGGGGAATGCTGCTCTGCCTGCAGCAGTGGGTTTTTTGCTAGTTTTTTTTTTTTTTTTTTGTTCAGAAAATGGTGATGTTGCAGGCCTGAACTGTGAAGGCCATAAATATAAATACAGAGTAAAACTCACAGTGGATTTGTGGGGTTTTTTGTGGGATTGCAGCATGGGCACCTCCCCACCCAGCCCAGTGGGAAGAGAAGGGGAAGGGTCTCAAGCTGTGCCAGGGGAGTTTTAGATTGGAAATTAGGGAAAATTTCTTTGTGGACAGGTTTATCCAAGCCTGGCCCAGCTGCCCAGGGCAGTTTGGAGTCCCCATCCCTGGAGGGATTTAAAATCCATGTGGATGTGGCACTTGGGGACACGGGGCAGTGGTGGCCTTGGCAGTGCTGGGAATGGTTGGATTTGATGATCTTAAAGGTCTTTTCCAACCTTAATTCCGTGATTTTCTGCTTGGTCCTGCTGAGCCCAGTCCTTTGCACCCAGCTCAGCTGCAGCTCCTGAATTCCCTTGGAGTTTTCCTCCTCCTCTCTCCCAGCAGGAGCTGGGAATGCAAAGGGCTTTGGCCAACCCCAAAATCTCAGGATTTCCATAATCTTCGTGGCTGTGTTTATTTCTGATAAATGGAGGGACACCACAGCGTGTTCCAGCCACACTTTATCCCATCCCAGAGAATTATTTTATTTTTCTTATCCCATCCCAGAGAACAGATTCCAGGGTCTGGCAGGGAATTGGCATCTGGAAAACCCTCCTGACAGGGATTTGGAGAGGAGCACTCATGTTCCTTTCCCTCTCTGCTCTCCTGGAAACCTTCCAGCAACTTCAATTATTCTGTGGATTTTTTTTTTCCTTTCTTAAGGAGCTGGATGTATTTTAAGGATGAGAAAGTGAACTCAGCACTGCCTTGGAAAATCAGCCCCTGCCAGGATTGAGTACCTGAAATTCCAGTGGATTTCAGCAGCCTTTGCTGAGGGTGGGAAGCATCCCAGCATTCAGCACCTCTTCCCTGTTAATTCCACTTTTATTCTGGCTTTATTCCTCATTTCCAAATCCTCCTTCCTTTCCCTTCCTTTCAGTTCCACTCAGTGCTGCTGTGAGTCCCAAGCTTTCTAATTATAAATATAATATAATGATAAATAGTTAATTTGGGGCATTTATATAATGCTGAGAATGATGCAGGCACAGTTTGCAGGGAGGTGTGGAACACAAGGAGCTGTCTGATCCCAAGAATGGGATTGGGAGAGAATGGGATTGCAAAACCCCAAGAATGGGATTAGACTGTAAGACATTTAGGCTGCTTGAATTAGAAATAGTAGTAGAAGGAACTGAAGGAGTAAATTAGAAATAGTAGTAGAAGGAATTGCAGGAGTAAATTAGAAATAGTAGTAGAAGGAACTGAAGGAGTAAATTAGTAGGAAGCTGGACTGGGGAAAAAAAAAAGAAAATAAAGTTTGATGCTAATAATATTTTTTGTTATTATTTTTTTCACTCATTTTGTATTAGGAAAAAAACTAAACATTGAGCTTCCCAGCTGTGTATCCAAGGAATAGCAGCTGTGTGCTGAGTTTGAGTTCACTCCTGGGTGTAGGACCAGGTTTGGAGAGGCTGGGAATGGCTGGGAATATTTCACCTCTGAGTAGGAGCTGTGAGAGCAGTGCAAAGCTGGTGTGAAAGTTGTTGTCACGGGAGATTTTTCTATATTTGAGTTTATCCAGGGATTATTTCTGGTGGATTATCCCACTTTTCATGGAAAGGCAGGATTTTCTAATGGTTATTCTAATGACTGCCAAATTCCTGGGTTTTTTTAGTGTGTTGTGAGGCAGGACTGTGTAACACCCTGTGGAAATTGAGCTGTTAAATTCAGTGTATTACCCTGACACAGGGAGCTCTGGGCAGCAGCATTTCCAGGGACAGAATTTTAGCAGTGGCTGCAGAGCCACCATCTGGATAAATCCTGCCACAAAGCAAAGGTTGTGGGAAATTGTTTCTAAATCAAGCAGGACTGGCTAATGGCTGAGATGGGAGCCTCTCCTAATTAATCTGTTCAGTAGGGATTGGATAAATCACAACAAATTAATACCAACATTCATTTTCCACCTCTGTTTAGAGGGACTGCAGCATTTCTGGACCTGTTGTTGGTCTCCATCTCTGAGTTTCCCTGAATCCAGAGACAGCCTGTTCTCCCCACACTTCTCCTCCAGTTTCCTTTGGAATACTGGGGATTATTCTCTGGTCTCACCCAGGCTGAAATGGTGTGTTTAGAAAGCAGACTCAGCTGTGGCAGACATTCCCCCATGGAATCCATCCATCTGTGCCTCAGGGGGGCAGGTGGGATCAGGAAACCCTAAAAGTGTGTGTCCAAGGCACTCGGAGCTTTCTGGTGTCTTCTGGTAAAAAACTCTTCCTCTTTGTTATGGATTTTCCTCTTATCTCTGGCAGTGACTCCCAGGATTGTTCCCCCAGTGTCCTCAGATGGCTTTTTCTATGGAGGGAGCATTTTTGCCCTGATTTCTGCTGCTGTCTGTGAACCATGCCTGAGTGTTGCCCTTCTGTTGCTGGATTTAAAACCTCCTTAGTGAATCTTTGGTGTGCACAAGTTGTATTTCCTTTTTGCATCAAAACTGAGCATTCAGTGCTAAGGTGATGGGAGAGCATAACCAGGGTTTAAATAAATTTAAATTTCAAGCAAACATTGCTTTTACTTTTAGCTTCCTTCTGCCACGAGGGGAAAAAAAAAATTAAAAAAAAAATCGATTTGACCTGAAAATTTATCCTCTGCTTTGCTTCCTTCCAGGTCCAGGATGGAACATTCCTGCTGGCTCCTGCTGCTCTGTGTTAGTTTCATTTTTGCACGAGCTCTGCCACCCAATGGAACAGAACTGCCCAAAACAACCACAGCCACCAGTAAGGAGTGACCTGGGGGGCAGGATGGGCATGGAGCTCAGGGGCTGGCCCTGGCCCACTGTCCAGGGTGGCTTTGCAGGGCTGTGACCCCAGTGCCACCCTTGTGGTGGTGCCAGGTGTCCTCTGGGCTGGCTCTGCCCCTGGGTGGTGTTGGGGTTTCACTTTCTCTTTGCCGTGGGAGGGGAGAACACGGCAGAGCAGGGGGAGCTGCGGGGCCAGGAGCTGCCAGGGGGATCTGAGGGGATGTGGGCACTGATAATAGAAATAAATTTTCATTAGACAGCAGGGTGAATGGATTGAAACACTGTCAGGAGCCTTGGCAGGAGTTCTGTGTTTCCATGCCGAGACTGGAGGAGGGTGTGAGGTGCAGGTGTCCTGTGGAGGGTCCTGCCAGGTGAGAAACAGGAGAGCTGCTCCAGGAGCTGAGAGTGATCCCCTCCTCTCTTGATGCCTTGAGAAGCCTGATCTAGAGCAGAGACCAGACAGAGTCCCAGAACAAAGCAGGGATTGATTCCAAGGATCTCCTCCATGGATCCACCTGGGCAGCACCAGAGCCCAGCCAGGGCTGCACCCAAGATGACCCAAAATGGCCCCAAAATGCCCGGCCGGGCACGGGGTCTCTCCCTGGGATCAGCTCTGCTCCATTCCCACCTTGCAGTTCATTGTCCCAGCCCAGCTTTAGCCCAGGCACTCCCACCCTGCTTGTTTTTCTCTCTCCAGCCCACGGGGTTTGTGCTCCTGGGCTGAGATTGGGATCATTTGTCCTTGGTGCCCAGCTGGAGCAGGAATTGTTTTGTCTCCCTGCTCTGTGCACAGAGCTCACCATCCCATAATATGAACCCAGACCCACTCACTAAAGCAGCACAGAATGTGACACACAGAAAAGCCAAACCTGAGGCATCACTCTGGGCCAGCACAGCACCTCATGTTCATCCTCATTTCTGTTTGCAGAATTTCTTCCTCCTCAAACCCTCCCAGAGCCACGGTGCCAGTCCTGGGGAGGGGCTTGTGCAGGGGAATTTGGGGGCTTTGAGGAAGGGGCAGGTTGGGCAGGGCTTGGAGCCCCCTGGGATGGTGCCAGGTGTCCCTGCCATGGCAGGGGTGGGATGGGACAACCCCTGAGGCCCTTCCAGCCCAAAGCAGGGAGTGAAGCTGCTGATGTCCCACATGAGCAATGTGAGCAGGTTCTGATCACTGTTCAGGTCACTGCTGTTGACACCCAGTGCTTCACACAAAGCTGATTTGTTGCTTTATTTGCTTTTAATCTGTCTGTGAACTTTACAGCCCTGGGGAAGGAGAGGAGTCAAATGCCAGGCTTGGCTCACGGCCCCCTGGATTGTTCTGGTTCTTGGTTGTAGTAATGTAAATGGAAATAGGGGAGATTGAGATGGGATATTGGGATAGAAATGAGGGTGGGCAGGCCCTGGCACAGGGTGCCCAGAGCAGCTGGGGCTGCCCCTGGATCCCTGGCAGTGCCCAAGGCCAGGCTGGACACTGGGGCTGGGAGCACCTGGGACAGGGGAAGGTGTCCCTGCCCTGGCAGGGTGGGATGGGATAATTCTGAGGGTCTCCCCATCCCAAACCAGTCTGGGATTTGCTGCTAATCCAGGTGTGGGCATTTTCCTTCTCCAGACTGACTGGGGTACTGCAGAGCTCAGCAGGGGAAGGGGAGGCTGGGCACCAAGGGGCTCCACCATCAGCAGTGACAGTCTGAGTGTGGCTCTGCTCAGTGCTTCCCAAAAACCCAGATTATTCACAGGAATGAAGCTTTAGCCGAGTGTGAGTTTGCCAATTAATCAGGTTGAAGTGTTGTCAGGTAGTTTTTGGTCCCTGCTTCTTGTCTGGCACCTGGAGCTGCAGAAAAACAAGTTACTAATATTGGGCTGAATGTGTCAGAATATGGGAATTGAGAAGGGGAAGTCTCTGGTTGTTTTTATCACTTCCCACAATCTTAATAACGTGAGTGCAAAGGGAGTTTTGCCATCAGTGTTGTTCATCTTCAGGGTTTAATTCCAAATTGTGTTGGATTTAAGTCTGATAATATGGATAAGAGTAATCTGATCATCCCTATTTTAATTAAATCTTAATTTCAGTGATATGATTCAGAAGTGATTGGTGTGACTAAAGTGTTTTTCCTAAATATCAAAGCCTTCCTGGCTTTGCAGTGAGGAAGAGTTTTGTCTGACAGGCAGGTTGGGGGCACCCTGAAAATTACATTGCTGCAGAAAGAGAACCAAGATAATTGGATTATCTAATCAAAGTTGATAGCCATTGAATTAACACAGCATTTTAAAATACAAAAATAAAGATTTTTGATTGAAGCATAAAGAAAACTCCATTTAACAGACTATGGAAAGAACTAAAAGAGCCTAAAAAAAAATCAGCTTTCCTTTTGCATGCTAATTTGATGAGTGATCCCAAAAGATGCTTTTGATTCTGAAAGGAATAGGTATAAATGATTCCATGCCATTCTTTGAGCTGCCTTGATTTTTTTCAAAGATTTGCTGAATTACAATGTCAGCTTTATTCTTATTTAAAACACAGTTACCTTGTCTGGATGGGTCAATTTTTAGCACTGCTGCCATTTTACCTCCTACAAGAACACTCTGAAACTGCAGCCATGAAATTGGTCTCCCTTTCAAAAAATGAAGATATTCTGGGCTTTACTGCAGTGCCACAAACTGGAAATTTGCCCTGATCTTTACTCCAGGTATTCAGCTGCACTAAATAAATCTAAACCATCCAACCACAGAATGGTTTGGGTTGGAAGGGAGCATCTGGTTCTGACTTCCAAGCTCATGTTTATTAGGATTTGCATAACTAAATGTATATTTCCAGCAGAGACACCTTAATGCTCCCAGATCCTTGTTACAGATGTTTATTCAGGATATTGTCCGTGACCATCCCGTAACTCCTGGTAATTCAAATATTTGTAAATTCCCCAGGATTAATCATAGTCTGGATTGTTTTACTTCCTCTTGTCTTTTTGCTTGTGGAGCTGTTGAAATGTGCCTGGGAGCTGCAGTTGTAAACCTTTAAAAACCTCTCCAGATGTTGACATTCCTCTGGTATTTGCTCCTTGAGGGCTCCTGGTGCCTTTGACTCCTCCCAATCCCTCCCATCCCTGGGTCTGATCCTTCAGAGGGGATGAGTTCACCAGAGGAGCTGCAGGTTAAAAGGCAGGGAAATGGGGCAGCTTTGGGCTCCTCTTTAGTGCTGGTTCCAGCTGCCAGCAGGTCAGTGGCCATGTGGAAATAGGATTGGGTGTCTCTGCCCTCTGGAGAGATCCCACCCAGGACCCCTGTCCAGCATGGGGAGGAGCTGGAGCTGTGGGGATGAACCCAAATGTTCAGGGGATGGAGGAAAGGCTGGGAGAGCTGGGATTGTTCACCTGGAGAGGAGAAGCTTTGGGGTGACCTCAGTGTGGCTTTCCAGGGCCTGAAGGGGCTCCAGGAGAGCTGGGGATGGACTGGGGACAGGGGAGGGAGGGACAGGACCCAGGGAATGGCTCCCAGTGCCAGAGGGCAGGGCTGGATGGGAGATTGGGAACTGGGAATTGTTCCCTGGAAGGGTGGGGAATGGATGGGCTGGAATTCCCAGAGCAGCTGGGGCTGCCCCTGGATCCCTGGCAGTGCCCAAGGCCAGGCTGGAGCTCCCTGGGACAGGAGGAGGTGTCCCTGCCATGGCAGGGGTGGCACTGAGTGATTTTGGAGGTCCCTTCCCACCCAAACCACGGTGTCACACCCAGGAGGACCCAGGGGTGGGACTTCCCTGTGAGACCCGTGGTGGTCTCATGGAGAAAATGAGGCAGCATCAGCAAACTGAGTGGTGGGGAAGGGATCTGGGTCATTTATTTGGTGTTTGAATGCCAGAGGGATTCTCTGCAGACACGCAATGCCAAGAATTAGTTTGCAAAGCAGAACTTCAGAAACAGGTGGTTTCAGATCAGGGGGTGGGCTGGGTGACATTTAAAGGTCCCTCCAGGCCAGACCCAGCCTGTGTGACTGCAGTGCCAGGGGCTGAGCTGGCTCTGCCCAGGGACATTCAGCTCCCAGGTGTTGAACTCACACTGACTGGTGCTGCTGGCTCAGCTTCTCTTTTCCTGGCTGGGACTGAGCTTTCAGTGTTTGCCTGGGAATCACTTCTCCACAGACACCCCAAAAAGAGGGGATTTTTTTTACTGTGTAATTTTCTTGGGGAAATTTTAACTCCCTCGTGATGCAAACTTGTTGTTTTCCCTCCCATGTCATGGGTCCTGTCCCAGAGCTAAAGGGAACCAGCACAAACCCCCAAAGCCTGGAGCATTCTGACATGCTCAGGGTGACATTTCCAACTCCATGCAAGTGGCTGCATTTTGTCTGTGAGGGACAAAACCTGAGATTTTTTGGGTGTTTGTTTCCTTGCCAGCCTTGGCTTCCAGGCAGAGCTGCAGAACCCCCCAGAGAAGGTGTTGGGTGGTTGTTCATCCTCATCCTCACCAGCCACTCCTTCCAGGAGAGATTTCCTGAGCCCTGCCAAGCTCCTGACTGCAGTTTTGTCATGCCTGTCACTTTGATCTTTATACCCCACCTCAAAGTCATCCCTCGTGCCTTTCCTTGCCTTCCCTGTCTGGGAATTAGGCTGTTGATTTATGAGCCCTTTTCCCTGTGTGTCCCCAGCTCACCTGAGCCTCTCCAGGAATTTCCCCCACGTCCTCTCACCCTGTGGAGCACCCAGAGAGTTTCCAGCTGCCCCCAACACTCAGCTGCTTTTGTAGCCATCAGTTCTGGGTGTTGCTTTGATCCACATGAATCCTTTCTGGATTATTGCAGGTGTTGCCTACTCCTAAATATTTTTGTTTTTTTTGAATCCCAGAATTGTTTGGGATGGAAGGGAACTTAAAAATCACCCGGTGCCACCCCTGCCATGGCAGGGACACCTCCCACTGTCCCAGGTGCTCCCAGCCCCAATGTCCAGCCCGGCCTTGGGCACTGCCAGGGATCCAGGGGCAGCCCCAGCTGCTCTGGCAATTCCATCCCAGCCAGGAATTCCCTCCCAATATCCCATCCAACCCTTCTGTCAGCCAGCTCTCAACGACCAGAGAGTCTGGGGAAAAAAAAAAAATCCTTAATGTGTGTAAAAACAGTTAAAAAGAGAAAAAGAATCCAAATTCCAGCAGCAACAGAAATTGCCTTAATTTTGGAGGAGTGGTTGTAGGGTTGTGTTTTTTTGCTGAAGATTCAGACTGGGAGTTTGGCTTCCTTAGATAAAACATGTTGGGTTTTTAATGGTTTTAATCTGTTCTGTATTGAATTATTCAGTGGAACGAAAAGGTTACAGAAGCATAATGAAAGTGAAAGGTAAAGAGACACTTCCACAGAACACTGAGAACAGAAGGGTGAGACTCAGAGTTTGTACCAGATAGAACAAAGGTGTTCTTTAATCTCCATTCTGAGAAAAATGTCATTATTCCTGCTTGTTCTCGTGTTTCTATGGAATTTCAGTGAATAAGATCTCTGTGAAAGGTGGAATTTTCTGTATATATTTATATGAAAGGTGGTTGAGAAGCAGCTGATGTGCAGAAGGGCACTGCAGCAAACCTTTCCATGGGCTTCAAATTCAGCTTGGTGCCTTGGAGCTGTTCAGCTTTCTCTGATTACAGGGAAGTTGAAAAAGATCTTGGGTTTTCTCAGCAGCAGTGGTTTGGTTGTGCTTTTGACGAGGGAGAAAAAATTTTAAATTTTTTTTTTTAAATTAACTTTTAATTTGAGCTTTGCCTGTGTCAGGTGTTGTGAAGCTCTTAGTAAGCAGAAGCAGATAATGGGGCAGAAGTTTTGGTGCCTGCAGCACAGTTTTGGTGCCAGATGAGGCAATCCCCATCTCATACTCCACATTTCTCCTTCCATCCCCAGACTCCACCGAGGAGAACACCCTGCACAAGGAGCTGCTGACTTCCCTGCTGATCCTGGTGCTGGTGGTGATCATTTTCGTGGTGCTGGTGGGGTATTTTTTCAGGTGGGTGGATTTTTGTGGGCTCAGCCCATCCTTTCTTGGAGCCCTCCCACGGAAGCAGAAGCGAGGCAGAGCCTCGTGCCTGCCCTGCTCTGGCTGCCAGCATGAACAGAAAGAGCTTCTCCAGAATTACATGGTCTGTGGAAAGGGCCTGGGGGGGAAATGCTGCTGCCCTGCCCTTGCCAGAGTTGTGGGTTGATGTGGTGCCTCTGTTCCAGGTTCAGGAGACACAGGAAAGCTGTGGTCAGCTCTGGGGACAAGAAGATGCCAAATGGGATCTTGGAAGAACAAGGTACGGGGAGATTTTGCTCTCAAACTCTCACTTTTGTTTCTGCCTTTAATTCAGAATTACTCAGGGTTTGCTTTTATTTCTGATACAAGTGACAGGGCTGTCATTAAAGAGAAAATAGTCTGAAAAAATGCAGTGACAAATGGTTTGGGTTGGAAGGGACCTTAAAATCATCCAGTTCCAACCTCGTGCCATGTGCAGGGACATCTTCCAGCCCTTGGCTGTCCCCTCCAGGCTGGCCTTGGACTAGAGATCCATATTTAGAAATCATCCCCAAGCAGTCTATGGAAAATCTTAACTTTCAGTTGCTGGTTTGAGATGGGTTTCACTTTGTGATGCAGCAAATGTTTCTGTGTGACACCTGCCTGGGCTCTCTGGAGGTGTTGTACCAGGGTGCCAGCTGAGATCCACGTGTGGGACACTGTGATCTTTGTGTTTGGAGAAAGAACTGCAGCATTTTCTTCTTAAAATGGGGGGGGAAAGTCCTTAGCACTTTGTGAATACACTGGGTGCTTTCTGAACGTGGGGCAGGGGGTTGAGATGGGGCAGTTTGAACCAGAGGCACTGAAATAAAACTCTCTGAGGAGTTCCAGATGTTTCCCCCAGGTCTGAGGTGTGCTGGGTTTGTTTCTGCCCGTGGGGAGCCCCAGGCTGGCTCCTCTGTGGGTCCAAGTTGTTTTAATCACAACCCAGAGAAAAATGATCAAGTTAAAGATAAAATAATCAGTCTGTGGTTCGTGTCTGCCCCACTTGGCCACGTGTGAGGGGATGAGGGAGCTGAGGAGGGTGACAGTCAGAGGAAAAGTCAAAACCCTAAAAATACCCATCAGCTTCCTGCTGGGCTGTTCTGTGCACAGGGCAGCAGCTCCTCTGGGGGCACAGTCTCTGCTGGCTGCCAAGTTAAAGATAAATTATTTATTAGTAGTATTATTAGCATTATCCCCCCTCGAAATGAAATAATCTGGCAGCACCTCCTTGGTGACAGGTGCCACAAGCTGTCCTTGCCCTGTCAGCAGAAAGAACCTTCTCTGAATAAAATTTGGTCACTTTTGAATCCAGTGTGAGTAGGGAAATCATTCATTTCACCTTCTTGACACCACTGAGCTCTCAAAGCAGCCACTTGGCCCAGGATTTGGTGTTTTCATTCCCTTTTTCATTCTCTGGCCCCTCCGAGGGCCATGGCAGCAGTTTGCTTTGGCATCTCTCAGCCCCAAGGTGGATTTGTAGCTGGGGTCTGTGGCTCTGGCCGTGCCTTTGACGCTGCTGCCCTTGTGCTGACAGAACAGCAGCGGGTGATGCTGCTCAGCAGGTCTCCCTCGGGCCCCAGGAAGTATTTCCCCATCCCTGTGGAAAACCTGGAGGAGGAGATCCGGATCCGCTCGGCCGACGAGGGCAAGCTCTTCAGGGAGGAGTTTAATGTGAGTTTTTGCACGTGGATGGCTGAAAATGGGGGGAAAAACCAAAATATCTGCAAGCATTAATAATTCTGTGTTTGATTGGTGCTGTTCCTGCGGGTTCTGTCGTGTGTGGGGACCTTTCACCTGGATAAAACCTGGAGTTTTTACTGATTTGTGGTGCTGAATTGGAATTACATGAACTGTTGCCTCTTGCTAGTATTTTAATAAAGTCTTTAGTGTTTGCCTGAAGCTGGAGGAGAGGAGCATTGAATAGAAACCTCTTCAGCACTGATATCCAGGATGGTGCTGGGGGGATCTGGGTGCTTCACCTCCACGGGGAGTACTTAGAGGAGAGGACACAGCGTGGCTTTAACATTGCCCTGGGGAGATTTGACTTCTTTTTTCCTGATAATTTGACTTTCTGCTCTTGGTCACCACGCCAGCACTCCCCTCTTTGCAGCTCAGAGTTTCTGTGAGGTGTCTCAGCTCTCAGGGTTTTCCTGCTGAGTGTGGCCTGGGGCAGGATTTTGTGCTTGTAGGGATGAGCTCCTGCAGGACTCCTGTGGAGAAACACAACACCAGGAGCCCGAGTCTGGGGACTTTTCCAGAATTTTTTTATGACTAGACTTCACTTGCCTGCACAGCAGAAGCGAAGCAGGAGTTGAAATGTCAGCCATGGATTGGGGAGAGCCAAGGCACGTGTTGATTAGGCAGGCTGCTGAGCTGCCTTCTTAATTGGGAGCATATTTAGAGCTGCTCTTTGGCTGATGATAAATTTAAACCACAGACTTCTGCCTTACCAGACAGGGAGCAGTGTGGAAATCCTTCTCAAAGCTGAAAATGAAGGTGAGGACCAGCCTGACACGGTGCGCTGGTGAATTTTGACTCTCCTGGTGAATTTGCTCTGAGGTTCAGAGTGAAACAAACCATCTGTTTTCATTTCTCAACCCCTCTTTGCTTTGCTAATTTTCTGCCCCATGCCGTCAGCATGTGGGATTCTGTCCACACCCAAAAACCTGGGCTCTGATCCCCAGAAATGAGCAGTGATGGGGTTGATGCTCAGTGTGGTTTTTTCCTGTGGCTGGATGAGCTGTCTGCTCCAGCCTGGGAGGGCTGGGACTGTCCCAGGCCAGGCTGGACAGGACTTGGAGCAGCTGGGACAGGGGAAGGTGTCCCTGCCATGGCAGGGGTGGGAATGAGTGGGATTGAAGAGATCCTCCCAACCCAACCCATTCCATGAGTCTGTGGTTCTGTGCCTCAGCCCTGCCCTGGGGATGCTCCAGGGATCTCTGCCCACTCCACATCCCCCAGGGCAGGGGCCAGGCATCCCTGGGAGTGCAGCTGCAGCAGCTCCAGTGGGAATTAGGGACAAATTTGGGCTGAAAACTCTGAGTTCTGGGAGCCAGGCACGTGCATGTGCACCTACTATTTTATTATATTGAGGAGTTTGGTCCCAAGTGATTTTTTTTTTGGTCAAAAGAAAGCAGACATTAAAAGATGAAGACACCCAGCAGGGAGGAAAGAGTTTTGAGGACAGCTCCTGACCTGAGGACAGTTCTCTTGGGTTGATGTGCCTCATGGTGTTCTCCAGCACTTTGATTTTGTGCTTAAAGCCTGCATGGCCCCTGAGAGATCCATGGCACCCCTTGGATACTCACCAGAGCAGCAGAGGCTCCTTCTCTTTTGATGTGATTCCTTTGTGAACACTGGGCACTGGAAGAGTGTGTTCTTTCTTCACAGGAAAAAGAAAATAAAACTAAAATAAAATGGATTCCTTTCTGTAAAGCCCCACCTCTGCTGATCATCCCTGGAAGTTTGGGATTACCACCTTGATTTTCAGATTAATTACTGAAAAACTTCCCCTGAGACTTTTCTTTTGAAATTTGAATTCTGGCCTGATTAAGAGATCCCTGTGGTTCCTCCAGTGCTAAAAAAGGAGGAAATGTGCAGATCCAGCTGGGCTGAGCCTCTCCAGGCTCCAGTGGGAGTTTGGGGTCACTGCCTGGTGGGACAGCTCAGGGTGGGGTGGCACAGACGAGGCAGGGCCAGCAGGACCCGTCAGCTCCTCGTGGTTTGGGGTTTGGGAGGATGGGTTTGGGAGGATGGGTTAGGGAGGATGGGTTTGGGAGGATGGGTTTGGGAGGATGGGTTTGGGAGGATGGGTTTAGGAGGATGGGTTGGGAGGATGGGTTTGGGGATGGGGGGGATGGGTTTGGGGGTGGTTGGGAGGGGTGGGAGGATGGGTTTGGGAGGATGGGTTTGGGAGGATGGGTTGGGAGGATGGGTTGGGGAGGATGGGTTTGGGAGGATGGCTGGTGATTCACATCCTGCCCGTGGGTGCAGCAGGAGCTGGGCTCTGCTCTGGGCTCAGCACCCACCCTGGGGCACCAGGAGTGCCTGGGAAGGTGCCAAGGCCCTGCAGAGGAGATCTGGCCAAAGTTAATCCCTTTTTATGTGCTTTTCACAGGAAAATCCAGAACTTCTCTGGCTGTTAATTGAAAATTGGGTGTCTGATTGTGGTTAAAAAGATCATTATTTCATAGGGTCACAGAATGGTTTGGGTTGGAAGGAGCTTAAAGTTGATCCAGTTCCAGCCCCTTGCCATGGGCAGGGACACCTTCCTCTCTTTTGGTTTTGTGTTTCATAAATGCACTTAAATCAGCAAAATGGGCTGATAAAGCCACGAGCTGCATTCAGATGAGGAACTAGGCAGCCTGGCAGCAGCTTTCCTCCTCAGCCCTGTGTCAGCCTCCTCTCTTTTCCAGTCACAGCTTCCTGTGCCACAGCAGCCCCAGCAAACCAAGCCCACAGTGCAGGGTGGTGCTCCCTGTGTGCTGGGGGTCGGGGCTGCCTGTGCCCCCCCTGTGTCCCCCACTGTGTCCCCTGTGCAGTCTGGGGGACTCCAGCCCTGCTCTCTGTCCTTGCCCTGGGTGACTCAGCCTGGCAGGGGGAGGCACAGGGGGGCACAGGGTGTGCTGCCTTCCCTCACTGCTGGGTTTTCCCTCACTGGGATCCACCCTGCTGCCACTTCTGGAGCTCAGTTCAGTGAATTTCAGGAAGTTCCTTAAAGAACTTCTCAAAATCTGGTTCTGCTTTGGTGCCTTTGCAGTGGCAGCATCTCAGCTGTGCAGGAGCTCCACCTTGGGCACTCCTTGCTTTCCTCTTCACCCTCCTCTCTGTTTTTCCCTTTGGTTCATTGCCCTCCATCACTGCTTGGTTGATTTTCTTACCTGCACTCAGAACTCAAGTCATGCTGCATAAAACCCCTTTATTTTTTTTATGGGTTAAAATAATTTTAACCCAATAATAAAAAAATATTTTATTAATAAATAATATAATAATATTATCTATTAATAATAAATAATAATATAAAATAATATATATTATATTATACTATGCTATATTATGTTCTACTATATTCTACTATATTATATAAATTTATCTATTATATTATTTATCTCTATATTATATATTATATATAATATAATAGATAAAAGTTATATATTATATTATATTACATTACATTACATTTATTATTGTATTATTATATTATATTTTAAATTTCTATTTTATTTTTGTATTAATATAATAATACAAAAATAAAATAGAAATTTTATTTTAATTTTTATCTTTTTTATTTAGTTTTATTGTATTATTGTATTATTGCATTATTTTATTTTTAATTTATTTTTATTTTCTTATTATATTATATATTTTAAATTTATTATTTTATTATTGTAATATTTTAAATTTATTTTTATTTTATTATTGTAATATTATATAATATTTTATTTTATTTTTATTTTATTATTTTTATATTGTATAATTTAAATGCCCTATTATATATAACGATATAAATTAATTGTATAATAATAACATTATTCGAATTATTTCTAATCTAATAAATAATGATATTATTTCTTATATTATAAAAATTAATGTAATACGTTTCTATTACTTTATTCTCTAATTTTTTTTCCCTTCCCCCTTTTCCCCCAGGGCTGGCCCTCCCTGCAGAGCTGGGCTGGGTGCTGCCTGTGGGATGCCCTGAGCACTGAGCAGGAGCCCAGCCCAGCCCTGTGCCTGCCCCCAGTGGCTCTGAGGCTCCCTGGCAGCTCCAGGCAGCAGCTCAGAGAGGAGCAATCTGCTCAGGAACTGTGATCTCGGCGGGAAGAGATTCCTTCTCCCTGCCCAGCTGCTGAGCTCCTTGTCTGCAGTTCAATCTGCCAGGATGTAGTTCTGCTAGGGAGGAATTAAAGTTACTGGGAGGAAGAAGTTGAAATATATTTAGTTCTGCTGGGTGCAAATTTTCCCTAAGCTGTGTGCAGTCAGAATTATTTGTTTTCTAACACATTGACTCTGTGTCTTTCTTTTTTTTCAGTCACTAACATCTGGATATGTGCAGGGAACGTTTGAAATGGCAAATAAGGAGGAGAACAGGGAGAAGAACAGATATCCCAACATCCTGCCCTGTAAGCCATTCGCTCTTCTTTCAAACCACACAACTCTTTTTGGCACTGAGCAGGCTGCTGGTGCTGCTGGTGTGCTGAAAACATCAACCAACAGCAATTTCACTGCTCAGGAATGCTCTTCATGTGTTGGAACTCTGTGCTTTGGGGACTCTGTGCTTTGGGGACTCTGTGCTTTGGGGACTCTGTGCTTTGGGGACTCTGTGCTTTGGGGACTCTGTGCTTTGGGGACACTGTGCTTTGGGGACTCTGTGCTTTGGGGACTCTGTGCTTTGGGACTCTGTGCTTTGGGGACTCTGTGCTTTGGGGACTCTGTGCTTTGGGACTCTGTGCTTTGGGGACTCTGTGCTTTGGGGACTCTGTGCTTTGGGACTCTGTGCTTTGGGAACTCTGTGCTTTGGGGACTCTGTGCTTTGGGGACTCTGTGCTTTGGGAACTCTGTGCTTTGGGAACTCTGTGCTTTGGGGACTCTGTGCTTTGGGGACTCTGTGCTTTGGGACTCTGTGCTTTGGGGACTCTGTGCTTTGGGAACTCTGTGCTTTGGGGACTCTGTGCTTTGGGGACTCTGTGCTTTGGGGACTCTGTGCTTTGGGGACTCTGTGCTTTGGGGACACTGTGCTTTGGGGACTCTGTGCTTTGGGAACTCTGTGCTTTGGGGACTCTGTGCTTTGGGAACTCTGTGCTTTGGGGAACTCTGTGCTTTTCCAGCCCTCCTGCTTGCAAGGAAATACCAATTTCAACTTTAATAACTGGCCACTGTCCTTCTTGTCTTTCAGATGACCATTCCAGAGTGATTTTGACCCAAATTGATGGAGTCCCACCTTCAGACTACATCAATGCTTCATACATAGATGTGAGTTGAGGGTTGCCCACAGCTGCCCAAACTTGGGGGCATTAAAGGAGTAATTCTGTGCCAGCACACCTCAGCCCTGCACCCTTTAACTGCTGTGGCATTTCTTTCCCCAGGGTTACAAAGAAAAGAATAAATTCATAGCAGCACAAGGTAACTCCTCCTCCTTTCTGTCTCCTGCACAGCTCAGGGCTGAGCACAGTTAATTGCAGAGGTGTTGGAAGGGCTGTTTGTGGCTGCAGGGGGTGGTCAGGGGGAGGCTGGGGCTGAGCTCACAGCTGAAATGAGCTCGAGGGAGCTCGAGGTGAGCTGCTGCCTCCAGGCTCTGCTCTCAGCTCATTTCCCCTCCTGACCCTCTTGGCTGGGAATTGGTGTCTCCTGATGAGCCATTCCAGGGGAACCTTGGACCTTGGAAGGGGAAGAGCTGCAGAGGGGGAATTCTAAATGCTGCTCCTGTAGTTGAAAGATTAAATTATATTTAAGAGTGAATGTGTTAGAGATTCTTCCAGGGCCTGAAGGGGCTCCAGGAGAGCTGGAGAGGGACTGGGGACAAGGCTTGGGGAGACTGGACACAGGGAATGGCTTCAAGCTGAGAAGGGATAGATTTAGATGGGATTTTGGGAAGGAATTGTTCCCTGGCAGGGTGGGGAGGGGCTGGGATGGAATTCCCAGAGCAGCTGGGGCTGCCCCTGGATCCCTGGCAGTGCCCAAGGCCAGGCTGGACACTGGGGCTGGGAGCACCTGGGACATGGGAAAGTGTCCCTGGGACAGTGGGAGGTGTCCCTGGGACAGTGGGAGGTGTCCCTGGCATGGCAGGGAGTGGAAAGTAAATTATTAAATTATTTAAATGATCTTTAAAGTCCTTTCCAACTCAGACCATTCTGTGATTTTATGTATTTCAAGAGAGGAGATTCCTTCTAAAAATGTAGATTTGGGTGCATGGTTATGTAAAAAAAAAAAAAAACCAGAGGGGAGGTTATTTGGTACATGAATACAGAAATGCGGTGGATTCCAAAGCTGTGCAGGGGCAGCAAACACGGCTGTGGGACTGCTCTGGGATCTGCCCCAGCCCCTCTCCTGAGCATTTCCCTGCTCTGTCTGCAGGACCCAAGCAGGAAACAGTCAATGACTTCTGGAGGATGATCTGGGAGCAGAAGTCAGCCATTATTGTCATGTTAACCAACCTGAAAGAAAGGAAGGAGGTGAGGAGCTTTCCCCCTGCTGGGCTGTCCCCTGTGCTCCAGGAGGCTCTCACCAGGTGCATTTCTCACCACTTCCTGCCCTGGCCCTGTCAGCACAGCTGAGTTTCTGCTCCACAACACAGTTTGCATTTCTGAAATAACTCCTTTGTGTCAGGTGATCTCAAGGAGAAAATTCTGATGGCCAGTTCTGTCCTGCAGGGCCAAAGGAAAACTCCTGTGGTTTTATCCCAGTGTGAGGCTGCACCTGGGGATGGATTGATCAGGAATGAAGATAAAAACTCTGCTCATTTTCTCGAGTTTTAGGTTTCAAAATGCACAGTTTGTCAGCTAAACAAAGAGAAATGAAAGCTGCTGTGTTGTGAGGGTGCTGCTGTTCCTTCCTGTGCCCCCCTCCTCCCCTGAGGATGGGCATCCCTTGTTTTCCTCCTGGACTTGACTTTCCTGCACTTTCACTGCAGTTTGATGAAGCTCAAACAGCAAAGCCAGGCCATGAGGGCCAGTTCCCAGTGGGAGCAGCCAGAACTGCTAAATCTGGATATTCCTGATGGCTCCAAAGCAGAGCTGCTTTGAATCTCTCACAGTCTGCAGCTCGGGCTCCAAAGCAGAGTGAAAACCTCGCAGTCCCCACAGCTGGACAACAAAGCTGCCAAACTGAAACAAAAGCTGTGGGGGCTCAGTTGGTTAAAAAACAATTCAAGGCTGTTCTCACCTTCTCTGCGTCAATTCAAGAAGCAGTAGCAGGGTGCTGAGGTTGTGCCAGAGAAGGAGCTCTGCACACTCTGCTGTGCTCACCTTCCCTGGATCCTGCTGGGAGAGCGTGGCAGTGAAAGCAAAGTCAGGGTGATGAAATTCCCTGGGTTTGCCTCTGAAATTACCAGGGTTTGGTTCTAAGTTTCCCTGGGTATGGTTCTGGAATTTCCTTTGCTTGGTTCTGAAATTCAGTGGTTTTGATTCTGAAATTCCCGGGGTTTGGTTGTGAAATTCCCAGAGTTTGGTTGTGAAACTCCCTGTCTTTGGCTCTGAGATTCCCTGGGTTTGGTTATAAAATTCTGTGATTTTGGCTCTGAAATTCCCTGTCCTAGGCTCTGAAATTCCCTGGGTTTTGTTCTAAGATTCCATGTGTTTGGCTCTGAAGTTCCCGGGGTTTGGCTCTGAAATTCAGTGGTTTTGGTTCTAAAATTTCTTGGGTTTGGTTGTAAAATTCCCTGGGTTTCGTTCCAAGATTCCCCGTGCTTGGCCCTGAGATTCCCTGGGTTTGGTTGTGAAATTCCATGTTTGGTTCTAAAATTCCATGGTTTTGGTTGTGAAATTCCCTTTGGTCGGTTCTGAAATTCAGTGATTTTGGTTCTAAAATTCCCTGGGTTTGTCTCTGAGATTCCCTGGGTTTGTCTCTGAGATTCCCTGGGTTTGTCTCTGAGATTCCCTGGGTTTGTCTCTGAGATTCCCTGAGTTTGGCTCTGAGATTCCCTGAGTTTGGCTCTGAGATTCCCTGGGTTTGGCTCTGAAGTTCCCTGGGTTTGTCTCTGAGATTCCCTGGGTTTGGCTCTGAGATTCCCCGTGCTTGGCACTGAGATTCCCCGTGCTTGGCCCCGAGATTCCCCGTGCTTGGCACTGAGATTCCCTGGTGTCTTGGCCTGCTGAGATTCCCGGTTGGCTTGAGTCCGGTTGGCTCTGAGATTCCCTGGGTTTGGTTGAGTCCCGGTTGGCCTGAGATTCCCGTGCTTGGCCCGAGATCCCTGGTTTGGCGCTGAGATTCCCTGTTTTTGGTGCTGAGATTCCCTGTTTTTGTGCAGGAGAAGTGTTTCCAGTACTGGCCCGACCAGGGCTGCTGGACGTACGGCAGTGTCCGTGTGTCCGTGGAGGACTCCATGGTGCTGGTGGATTACACCGTCCGCAAGTTCTGCGTGCACTCGGTGAGCCCTGGGGGGATCCCAAATGTCCCTGGGGAGGAACTGAGGCTGTTTGGGGAATCAGAATGGCAGAAATTGGGCTGATTTAGCCAAAAACCTCATCATTAATTAGGCTAAATAACTCGGTGGCTGTTGGTTTTGTTATTGTAAATTATCTTTTACCAACTGTTAATCACAAGGATTTTAATAGATTTATAATCCCTTCTGGTTTTAAAACAACCACATCATGATTTAGGCTAAATAACTGGGTGGCTGTTGGCTTTGCTATTGTAAATTTTCTTTTACCAACTGTTAATCACAAGGATTTTAATAGATTTATAATCATTTCTAACTACTTTTAAAACAACTACAAAATGATTTAGGCTAAATAACTATTTGTTGGCTTTTGCTATTATAAATTAACTTTTACCAGTTGCTAATCACAAGGATTTTAATATATTGCTAATCACTTCTAACTCCTTTTAAAACAACTACATAATGATTTAGGCTAAATAACTATGTATTTCTTGGCTTTTGCTGTTATAAATTTACTTTTACCAACTGTTAATCACAAGGATTTTAATATATTTCTAATCACTTCTGTTTTTAAAAGAGCCACATAGTGATTTAGGCTAAATAACTGTGTGATTTTTGGCTTTTGCTGTTGTAAATTAACTTCTACCAACTGTTAATCACAAGGATTTTAATAGATTTATAGTCACTTTTAACTGCTTTTAATATAATAGTTGTGATCTGGCCCCTGTGGAACTTGGATTCTCACAATATCATTTATTAATTATATTTTCATTTATGACCACTGTAATATATTATAATTTTAACTATTATTTAAAATTATTTTATATTATTTTATTATAGTTTTAACTTTTGCAAAATATAGAATATGTGTTATACATTTACCTTTTACAAAAATAGCTATAACTATCAAATAATAACTGATATTCTTGGTTTTGTAACTAACAATAAAAGCAACTCAAACATAACTGTAAAGTAACTAATAACTTCTATATAGTTAAATAACATTTTTTTAAAAAAATCAATAATCATCAACTGCTAAAACCACAAAACCAACGTGAGAAATGAGATGTCAGACTGAGAGTCTGGGTGTCCCTGCAGCTCCAGGAGGGATGCAAAGCTCCAAGGCTGGTGACCCAGCTCCACTTCACCAGCTGGCCGGATTTTGGGGTGCCCTTCACACCTATTGGCATGCTGAAATTCCTGAAAAAAGTCAAGACCTTGAACCCTGCCCATGCTGGGCCCATTGTGGTTCACTGCAGGTATGTGATGTGCTCCTCAGACCATTCTTGTGGCTTGGCCTGGAGTTAGTTATATAAATACAAAAAATGTGTGCATGTTTTTATATATTTTTAAAGATTTTATATCTATTTTATGTGTATTTATATTTATAGCTATATTTACTCATCTATTTCTATTCAAGGGTAAGAATCTGCTGAGTTTTTGAGAGCTGAGAGCAAAACCAATCCCCAAAGCTCTGTCTCTGCTGCCAGTTTAATACTCAAACAGAAGTTGTTGTTCTGCTGTTTGGGTTTTTTCTTTATGAGGGATCTCCATTGTTTGGTATAAAGCTGTTCTCTGTCAGAAAAACAGACTGGTGATAGAAAATCTGTGCCCTTTGCCACCCAGTGCTGCTCTGGGAATTCTTCCCCCACTTCTCCCACAGTCAAATTGCAGTTTTTGAATGGAAATTAGCCATGAAATGCCTGAAAAGTTTGGAAGAAAGACTTGAATTCAAGAGTCTTAAATGCTGCAGTTTTAAAAATGTGCTTCACCCCAGCCCAGAACCAATTCCCACATGTTGGTCACTCACACAGGCAGATCCTGCTGCTGAAATCTTTGATGAAACTAAACCCAAACTCCCAAACTGTTTGAAGAGGGTAACTGCAACCTCTGGAGCAGCTGTAAGCTCAGCCCTGAGCAGGAAGTGGCTTTTCAGGAGCAATTTCCATTGCAGGGTGAGAGGAAAAAGAGCACAAGAGCAGGATGGAAAGGAAAGAAGAGCAGATTTGTCTGTCTGGGCCTTGTTTCTAAGCAAAAAAAATTGTAAATTCCTGTATTTGTAAGGTTGTAAATTCCTCTTTTTCCTTGCTAGAAATACTCCCTGGAAATGTGTGCTAGAGAAAAAGAGGGTGTTTGTCCTGCTGGGGTTCACCTTCTCCCCAGGTGGCATGAATAAAAAACTGAGATGGGAAAAGCAGATTTGAATTGTCTCAGCTGAGAATATTTTATAGCCCTTTGCTGTGTGTGGAGTCTCATGTTGGGCTTGAGCTTTATTTGGCAGCAGCAGGAAATGCTGGGCTTGGTTTCACCAGCAGAAGGAAAGCCAAAAGCAAGGGAAATTCCAAATAATTTCATCAGTGCCTGCAGAGGTTTCAGTGCAAAGGGCCAGCAGAGCACGAGGGGCCCTTGTGTGTCAGGGGGAGAGGGGGAGGAGGACAGAGGTGACACCGAGCTCCCGTCCCACTGCAGGATGTGACACCACTGAGTTGCTGGGAAGAGGAAGGGGAAGCCCATCAGCAGTGAGTAACCATCCATTTTTAGGGAGCCTGTAGGAAAATCTGCCCCAGCCACCCTGGCCAAAAGCTCTGCCGTGAGGTTTGGGAAGTGAATAAAACACAGATGGAGCATTTGGAAGTCAAGGAGTGAACGTGGGGAGTGGCAGGATTTTCTGCTGATTCTTCTGTTCTGTCAGCTTTTAGAAATAGGTTTTTTCAGAAATAGAATATTTTCAGTGGGTTTGAAGAATGGCTGAGTAAGGGATGCCACAAAGCAGGCTGAGGATGGAGACACTCAGGAGGTGCCTGTCCAGGGTGGGGAAGTCACCAGCTTCAGCAGGGATGGAATCCAGAGCTGATCTGGGATCTGAGATGGAACAGGGATGGGCAGGAAGGGATCGTGGCTGGAAAGGGAGTGAGGAGCTGAGCTGGGCTGAAACTCCAGGAGTGAGCAGTGAGGGACCAGTGGGAATGGGGAGGGGAGATCCAGAGGTGGCTTCCAGAGCTGTCAGCAGGGAACAATCTCTTCAGTGGGAATTGAGGTGTTGGGACATGAGGGGGATTCCTTGTGGTGCTGGATGGCTGGAAGGGAGAGGGAAGGGAGTCTCCATCATCCCTCCAGACCTCTGGAACACTGGAGCTCGTGGGTTTTGGTTTCCCTGCTGGTAAAGTGTGTATGGAAATTAAATAATTGTACCATAAATGCAATAACTTTATTTTTCTGGTGTTAATGAAAACCTGATGTTGCCTTGCTGAGAATTGCTTTGTATTTTGAGGCCCTGAGGAGAGGGGAGATGTTCTTTCCGTGTTCCTGGAGGTGTTTGTGGCCACTGCAGCCAAACAAACTGCCCAGAGGTTAAGGGAGAGCTGCTCATGGCTAGTACAGGATGCCGTGCCCTTTTCCTCTGGAAGGAAGAGCTGAAAGTCGCTGGAATTTTGTCATTTCTAACGGTCGTGCTCCCTCTCGTGGCTTTTAGGGATATAAAAAACAAAAAGTGTTCAGGGATGGAAACGTTGGGAAATGTGGAGCTAAAAATTCCTGAAAGAATAATTAGGATTTTATCTTAACCTTTAGAGTTATTATTATAGTTATTTATTTTATCTCAGCCTCATGGAGTTATTATAGAATTATTAGAGATGAATTATTAGAGATGGTCAAGCAGATTTTCTTTTCAAATGTCTTTTTAAATTTAATTCTGATGGCATCAGCTGGGAAGAGCTGGAGTTTTATGCTAAAAACATCCCTCTCTTTTTGCTGTCCTTGTTAAAATGAAAAAGGGGGAGGTTTAGATTGGATATTAGGGAAAAGTTTTCACAGAAAGGTGATAAAGTTCTGGAATGTTCTGCCCAGGGAGGTGGTGGAGTCCCCATCCCTGGGTGTGTTTAACAAAGCCTGGATGTGGCACTGGGTGCCAGGGCTCAGCTGGGGTGCTGGGGCTGGGCTGGACTCGATGATCCTGGAGGTCTCTTCCAGCCCAGTGATTCTGGGAATTGGGTGAATTCCTTCACTGGAAGGGTGACCAGGCATTGGGACTGGCCACAGGGATGGTGGCACCCATCCCTGAGGGATTTAAAAGCCCTGTGGATGTGGCACTTGGGGACACAGGGGGGCAGTTGGACTCAAGGATCTGAGACAGCTTTTCCAGCCTTACCCATTCCATGATTCCATGAGATTTAATGTTTCCCAGGGATTACTTCAGTCCAGTCTGAGCACAAGGCTCACTGCTGCAGCAGTTCCTGCAGGTTTGGGTGATTCCAGGAGGTTTTTGTGTGTTTGTGTCATGGCAAGGGTCCCCTGAACGGGGAGTAATTAGCGCTGACTCCTAATTGCAGAAGGCTGATCCATTGCTTCATTGGGCTATACTATATTTTACTATGCTGTTAAGAAACTTGTAACCTTTACTGAGTGTCCCAGACAGCTTTGACCTCGTTGGTCCATCCCCCCAACCACCACCCAGTGTCCAGTTAACAAACACCCTTTGGTGAGCACTCTCCATAACACATTCCACAGGTGTCACTGTGAGATTTCCTGAAAAATCCCTGTGCCAGGGTGTTTATCCTGAGAAGCCCCAGAAAAGAAATGTAAACAATAATTATCTGATTGCTTGGAGTGTGGTCTGGAGATGGTTACCAACAGGCTGCTCTCATGTGAGTTGTTTCTATTTGATGACCAGTCTTGGTCCAGCTGTGTCAGGCTCAGAGAGTCACAGGATTTTCATTACTCATTCTTTTCTAGCCTTCTGATGTCTCCTTTCTTCTATTCTTTTAGTATAGTTTTAGTGTATAATTTTCTTTTATTACAATATATATCATAAAATAATAAATGAACCTTCTGAAACATGGAGTCAAGATTCTCATCTCTTCCCTCATCCTGGAGACCCTCAAACACCACCACACACACGTGCCCAACAACAGGTGCAGCAAGTTGGGGATGAGAATTGTTCTAATTCTATAGTTTTAGAATTCTGTAGTGTGGTGGTGTTCACAGAGGTCTCAGGATGAGGGAAGGGATGAAAATGTTGACTCTATGTTTTAGAAGGCTTGATTTATTATTTTATGGTATATATTATACTAAAAGAATAGAAGAAAGGATTTCATCAGAAGGCTTGCAAGCAAGGAGAAAGAATGGAATGAGAACAAAATCCTGTGTCTGACCAGAGAGAGGCACAGCTGGACTGGGATTGGCCATCCATTAAAAACAACCACATGGACCAATCCCAGATCCACCTGCTGCATCCCACAGCAGCAGAGAATCATTGTTTACAGTTTGTTCCTGAGGCCTTTCAGCTTCTCAGGAGAAAAAAATCCTAAGGGAAGGATTTTTCATAAAACTTGTCTGTGACATTATAGTTTTGGTATATAATTTTCTTTTAATACAATATATATCATAAAATAATAAATCAGCCTTCTGAAATGTGGAGTCAAGATTCTCATCTCTGCTCTGGTCCTGGGGACCCTCAGTCATCACCCCCCCACACACACGTGCCCAACAACAGGTGCAGCAAGTTGGGGATGAGAATTGTTCTAATTCTATAGCTTTATAATTCTATAGTTATAGTATATAATTTTCTCTTAATATATCATAAAACAATAAGTCAGCCTCCTGAAACGTGGAGTTAAGATTCTCATCTCTGCCCTGGTCCTGGGGACCCTCAGTAATCACCCCCCACACACATACACGTGCCCAAGAACAGGTGCAGCAAGGGGAGATGAGAATTGTTCTAATTCTATAGTTTCAGTATATAATTTTCTTTTAATATATCATAAAATAATAAATTAACCTTCTGAAACATGGAGTCAAGATTCTCATCTCTGCCCTGCTCCTGGGGACCCTCAGTCACCCACACACACGTGCCCAACAACAGGTGCAGCAAGGGGAGATGAGAATTGTTCTAGTTCTATAGTTTTAGTATATCATTTTCTTTTAATACATCATAAAACAATAACTCAGCCTCCTGAAACGTGGAGTCCAGATTCTCATCTCTGCCCTGGTCCTGGGGACCCTCAGTCACCGCCCCACACACACGTGCCCAACAACAGGTGCAGCAAGGGGAGATGAGAATTGTTCTAATTCTATATCTTTATAATTCTATAGCTTTAGTGTATAGCTTTCTTTTAATATATCATAAAATAATAAATTACCCTTCTGAAACGTAGAGTCAGGATTCTCATCTCTGCCCTGCTCCTGTGTGTGTGGGGGACCCTCAGTCACCCCAGACACACACATGTCCAACAGCAGGTGCAGCAAGGGGAGATGAGAATGGTTCCAGTTCATTGTTCTGAGCTCTCACAGCTGCTCCCAAAGATGCTGTGCTGTGAGAGGAGCGTGTCGGGGTGCAGGGCTGTGCTGAGCAGGTGTTTGTTCCCCCCAGCGCGGGCGTGGGGCGCACGGGCACCTTCATCGTCATCGACGCCATCATGGACATGATGCACGCCGAGCACAGGGTGGATGTCTTCGACTTCGTCTGCAGGATCCGCAACCAGCGGCCCCAGATGGTGCAGACTGATGTGAGTGCTCTCCAGCACCTGGGATCCCAGCTTTTCCTGGGCACAGGAGGAAGGGCTGCTGTGCTCCCACTCCCTTGTAGCTCAGTGCTGTTGGACAGTTGGGACACTGGGGCTGGGAGCAGCCTGGGATTAGTGGGAGGTGTCCCTGCCATGGCAGGGGGGGGCACTGGGTGGGATTTAAGGTCCTTCCACCCCAAATCATTCTGGGATTCTCTAATTCAAAAATGCACAAAGCTCAGTGAAGGATGTGGGGTGGGGCAGAAGATAAAGGTGGAGAAGACCACTGTGAAACACTTGATTTTTAGGAGTCATTTCCAGGTTTTCCCATGCACACAAGAGTGGAATGTCAGAGAATATGAGTGGGAATGTGAGCAAAGAGGAAAACTCTGGTTTAGCATAATCATTTCTAATTATTATGTTAATAATTAAAGATTGTCACCAAACAGTGACAAGACAAGGAGCAGGTTTTGAAGTTAAATGGGATATTGGGAATTAGGAATTGCTCCCTGTGAGGGTGAGGAGGGGCTGGATGGAATTCCCAGAGCAGCTGGGGCTGCCCCTGGATCCCTGGCAGTGCCCAAGGCCAGGTTGGACACTGGGGCTGGGAGCACCTGGGACAGTGGGAGGTGTCCCTGCCATGGCTGGGGTGGCACTGGGTGGGATTTAAGGTCCTTTCCAAGCAAAACCATTCTGTGATTTTTAAACAAGTGCCAGAATTCCTCATTTCCCTCCTTCCTCCTCCTCTCTGTCCCTTCCAGATGCAATATTCCTTCATTTACCAAGCCTTACTCGAGTACTACCTCTATGGTGACACAGAGCTGGATGTGTCATCCCTGGAAAAACACCTCCAGACTTCCCAAAATGCAGCTCCAAACCTGGTCAAAATAGGCCTGGAAGAGGAATTTAAAGTAAGTATGGAAATCTTTCCCATAGGATTTCCAGGATGTAAGCCAGGAGGATGAGAGTGTAACCTTCAAGGTGCCTCAGAGGGAAGGAGTTGTTTTATTTGGTGGTTGTTGTGAATGGGGCCTTGCTGAACATCCTGTTCCATAAATTCAGATTTTAATCTCACTCCCTCATTCAGAGCTCTGTCATTCCGTGGCCTTTCCCTAAATGCTTTTTGTTTGTTTATAAAAGAAAAGTGAAGTGGTTCTCTGAGTGGGGTGCAGTTGCCAGATCAGATAATGCTGGAAGAGGAAACTGGATTAGGTGCTCCCAATCTGCATCCCAGTGGGATGGTTAACTCTGAGGTATCTGACAACAGGGAATGTACAGGGCTGGAGAAAAACCTCAAAAAATTCCAAAAAAACCCCATTTCTTATCAGTGGAGAAACCCCAGCTGAAGAAAACCACACTGGCTGTTTGTGATCATTGTTTAAATTATTTCAGTTCCCTGAAGGAATGGTTAGAATTTTTTTATGATTTTCCTTATGGTATAATATTTATTTTCTATATAGGTTTAAAGTTTTAATTGCCATCTGGGTGTTAACTGGAGTTCTCCCTTTGCTTTAAAGGACTAATTTAACCAGAAATTGGGAACTGGGTAGAAAAAAATGATGTAAAAATAAGTTTGATGATAGAGCAACAAGTTCCAAAATGAACAGTATTGAGGGAAGGAAGATTAGATGGGATAGTGGGAAGGAATTTTTGGCTGGGAGGGTGGGCAGGCCCTGGCACAGGGTGCCCAGAGCAGCTGGGGCTGCCCCTGGATCCCCTTGGACACCCCTGGAGGTGCCCAAGGCCAGGCTGGGACAGTGGGAGGTGTCCCTGCCATGGCACTGGATGGGATTTAAAGCCCCTTCCAACCCAACCCATCCTGGGTGCTGTGACTGTTGTTCCTTCTCAGTTTCTATAGCCAGGAGAGTGCAGTGCCTGCAGGCTCCCTGTGAGTGGGGCAGGGTTTGCAGCCCACCCAGAGCCCTGGCATGCAGGATGTGCTGGCCCTGGTGCTCACCCCTTGCTCTCTGCAGAAGCTGACCAACGTGCGCATCATGAAGGAGAACATGAGGACTGGCAACCTCCCGGCCAACATGAAGAAAGCAAGAGTCATCCAGATCATCCCCTGTAAGAGCCCAGCTCCTCCTCTCCAGGGAAAGCCAGGAATCCCTGGCTGGGAGCACACACTCTGCTGGCAGAGCACAGCTCCCCTTACAAACTGCCACTGTAAAGATTCAGTGATTTGGGTTTTACTGAATCACCCCAGAATCTGTTACAGCCAGGGATTTTGAATTAAATATCTCAGCAGTTTCACCTGCTAAACCACCCCTTCCCCCTTTTCTGTGTGATGCCATGCACGGTCTGGGCAGCACTGGAATGTTTGCACCTGAAAATGAAGATTTCACAAAAAAGATTGGGTGGGGTTTGTTCTTCCGTGGGCAGTTGGCAAAAGTAAGACAGGACTCAAAATTAAGACCAGACTTTTTTTACTGGACTCAAAACTAAAGCCCAGGCTTTTTAAAATTTTTTTTCCAGATGATTTTAACAGAGTGATTCTGTCCATGAAAAGAGGGCAGGAGTACACAGACTACATCAATGCCTCCTTCATAGATGTAAGTATACAACATTTTCATGCCTTTCCTCTTCAAATCAGAGATCTTGCTGCTGCTGAGAGGTCTTTTTAAAGAGGCACAATCAGCTTGGCTTGCAAAGAACATGAGCTTTGTTTGTGGGAGTTTCCAAATGCATTTCTTATCTGGTGTTTTTAATTTCAGTTTAAATGGTTGTGCAATTTAAACCTTGTTGTTAGATTTGTAAACCAAACCTTTTATTCAGTTCTGACCAAACAAATCAGCTGCACAATTACAGCTGATTTGTGATTCCACTATCTGGGTCAGGTTAACAGGTGTAAATATTTGCTTTTCTGAGAAACAGAGAAGTCAGTGTAGGGCACAGGCAAAGCTGTGACAGTGTTTGGCAGCCAGGCTTTACTTGGGCAGAGCTGGATGAATTCCAGGCTTTCTTCCCAGCTTCCTGTTGGAAGCTGAGCACGGGATTGTGCCTTGTTTTTGCTGAAATATGAGAATTAATCATGTCCTTGAGCAGTGAAACCACGTTAGTGACTGAGGGTTGTGGATTCCACACAGATCCCACCTGCCTGGGAATAAGGAGAGGCTGGATGTGGCCTCAGAGCCTTGGGGTTGGGACACAGGTTGGACTGGATGGTCTCTGAGGTCTTTTCCAGCCTCATTGATTCTGTGAAATTAAACTGGACCTCAAAACTTGAGGCAGAAATTCATTCTAGAGGAAAGCTGGGAGCTGCTGTTGTGCTGATCTTGTGAAATGTGCTCCTGCACATCTCATCCCCTCAGCCACGACTGGAGAATTTCCCCTGAGCATCCTGAATTTGGGGGAGATTTTAGAACCTTGGCAAAGCTCTCTCAGCCCATCGAGTCCAACCATCCCCCAAGTGCCACCTCCACAGGGCTTTAAATCCCTCCAGAAGGGAGACTCACTGACCTTTTTGAGGGGAAGTTCCCCCAGTACCCAACTCCACCTTCCCTGGTGCAGCCTGGGGCCGTTCCCTGGGGGAGAAGCCCCGGTTAAGCCGTGGTGTCCCCGTGTCCCTGTCCCCTGGGTGACCCCCTCTCTTCCCACAGGGCTACCGGCAGAAGGATTATTTCATTGCCACCCAGGGCCCCCTCCCTCACACGGTGGAGGATTTCTGGAGGATGGTGTGGGAGTGGAAGTGCCACACCATCGTGATGCTCACCGAGGTCCAGGAGAGGGAGCAGGTACGTGGGAGATGGGTTTGGAGAGCTCTCACAGCCTGGCAGAGGGCTCACACAGGGTGCAGACCTTGAGGTGAGAAATGCTGACTTAGAAACGCCATGGAGCAGGACAGGCATTGCTGAGAGAGAAATGGAAATAGAAACAAGTTTCAAAAGAAGTCCTTGCCAATAAGACTGGATACTTTGGAGAAACAGAACCATGGAAGGTGCATTGTAGTGGGAGCCACTGTTGCAGTTGAGATGGAGACAATACAAAGCAACACACTCCATTTTCAGAAGGCTTCAAATTGGTTTTATTTTAGCATTTTTATTCTAGCAAACTGTTTTTATTCTAGCATGCTCTTTATACATTCTTACAAAACTCCTAAGTTTACCCATTGGCCAGGAAAGACAAAGTGCTCATTGGAACAGAGCTGCAGGTTTCTCTTATTTCTCCTTCTTCCTTTCTTGGTTTTTATGTCAACACCCTTGGTAGGAAATTCTTTCAGTGAACACGGATCAAACTTCTCCTGGCTCTCAGAAGTCACTGTAAAACCTCTTCCACAAGAGGGGTAATTTTAAATTGGCTTTAAGGCATTTCCAGCATGGTGGGGCCAAAGCTGATGGGCCAGGAAACCCTTATAATGCATTGTAATTAGGAAATAGCTTCTGCTTGTGGTGGTGTGAATTACAACATCTGTATTATCTCACCCTTCACACAAGACTGAAAATGGAATCAAAGTTTTTGAAAGGCCTCCCAGTTGCCCCATGGCTGGGTCAGAAAAGGGTCTGGTCTGACACGTGCCCACCCTGCAGCCCCACACTTCCCCCTCCCACCTGCAAACCACCAGCAGCAATACTGGAGAAACTATTTCTTTTTTTGCCTAAAAATTCCAGCAATCTCAATTTTTCTTGGTTTTTCCGAAAAGGAGCACTTGCTTCACTCTCTGGTGTGAGGCAGTGTTGCTGCTTTTTCTTGGAATTGTCAGGAAACACCAAAAACCTGCAGAATATTGTGATTTTTAAAAGCTTCCAGTTTGCTTTAAGGGGTGCCTGACACGAGACAGAGTTTTGGGATTTGGGAATAAACTTTTGTGTGAACTTTTATCCCATTTGTCCCAGTGAAAGCTCCTGTTGCTCATTCTGAGCTTGTCCTAATTTGATTAAAATATGAGAATTAATTGATAATTTGATTTAAATATGAGCATAAATGTCATTAATTAATTAAAGAGTCCTGTGCTGACACTTGAAAATTCTGGGTTCAACAAGGGTGTTGTGAAAAGCTTTTTCTTGGTGGTTTTGGGAGTTTTTTAACAACATTACCTTGCTTTCAGGAACTCCATTTATTATTCTACTCTGTTTTAAAGCAATATTTGCTATCTGGGCCTCCTGAGCCTTTTTCATCATGATGATTTCCATTCAAGAAATATTTCATCACCGTATTCTTAGTGTTTGAACACCCTTATTGTGCTGGATGTCACTTCTTATGCCAGAGATTCATGCCGATGTAGATAACTGGGGAAAATAAATCCAGGAATATTTGCAATTCTCTGGATTCTGCAGGAAAAATGCTGCCAGTACTGGCCATCAGAGGGCTCTGTGACTCACGGAGAGATCACGGTGGAAATCAAGAGTGACAGCCTGATGGATGCCATCAGCGTGAGGGACTTCCTGGTCACCTATAATCCGGTAATTCTTTACAATTCCAGCGGTTTTGGGGTTTTTTTTTTTCCCCCATCAGAAGGCATTTACAAATCTGGTTATGTATCTTAAATTCTGGGATTTCTGTCTAAACTCAAATGTGGTTAATCCAAAGCTGGCATTAAAAGGAAGCTTATAGGAAATAATTTTGCTTTAAGTCCCTGAAAATTCTGATCAGTGAAACAGGTGGCTGCAAAATGGGGGGTGGGTTTGGGGTTTTTTTTAACTGTTTTGTTGTTGCTGTTATTTCTAGATTTTTCTGCCATCTCCCACATGGGTATTAAAGAAAATTTGATTCAAGATTTTTCACAACATTTGGGTTTGGGTTGGAAGGGGCCTTAAAACTCATCTCACTCCACCCCTGCCACAGGCAGGGACCCCTCCCGCTGTCCCAGGTTTTTCCAAGCCCTGTCCAACCTGGCCTTGGGCACTTCCAGTGACTCCTAAATCCTTCCCAGAGGGAACAGCTGTGCAAAGCAAAGGAAAATTGTAGGGGGAAATTATCAGAAACAGAGCTGCCAGGATAGAATCATGGAATGTCACTGGGAATGAAATCACCAAGGTCCTTTATATGGTGAGGACCAGGTTGCAAATTCTGCAGTGCAAAATTGCTGCTGCAGACGTTCCAGGCAGGAATTGTGTTTGCACCTGGGAGTGACGAGTGGCTGAAGGGTTTTTTCCTGCTGGCAGAGCAACCAGGAGAAGCAGAGCAGGCTGGTCAGGCAGTTCCACTTCCACGGGTGGCCGGAGATCGGGATTCCTGCCGAAGGGAAGGGCATGATCGACCTCATTGCAGCTGTGCAGAAGCAGCAGCAGCAGACAGGGAACCACCCCATCACTGTGCACTGCAGGTGAGCCCCCTCTGCACCTCAGCCTGGCTGCTCTGTGCCCCTGGCCTTCCTCTTTTCTGGGGATTTTTGGAGTTTTGAGTTAAGAGACACAAACTCTGAATTGTTTTAGATGATGCCATTTATTTTTTATTTTCTGCACAGAGAGGGAGGGTGAGCTCGGCTCACATCTTCACTGCATGGCTCAGAAGGTCACAAGACCCTGAGTTACAAGACCTTTTAAGGATTTATTGACCAATAAAACACTGCCAACAAGGATATGTTTGGTTTTTGACCCAATCCTTAAATATTTCATCTTAAGGACCCGTGCTGCAGTGTGAGCTTTCTTAGCCAATCCTGTTATGGCCCACAAACCCACAGAGCTGCATTCTGAACTCCTTGTTCACCTCTGGAACTACTTTTATTTCTTCTATATTTTAAACTCTAAAACTCTAAACTTTCTTTTACTTGGTTTAACACGTCTCTGCTTTAAATTATAAATCCACATTCTCACTTCCAGCACCTGAGTTTGGGAGCCTTTTCCAAGGTCTCAAATCCTGTGTTTAATTCTAAGTTTTGGTTTACAGGCCCAAAGTTCTGAGAGTTCCCTGCATTTCAGATTCCAATGCTCTTTTCCCATTTTTACCCCATTCATGGCAAAAAACTGTGTTTTCTTTGCAGTGCTGGAGCAGGGAGAACAGGAACCTTCATAGCCCTGAGCAACATCCTGGAACGGGTCAAGGCTGAGGGGCTCCTGGACGTGTTCCAGGCTGTGAAGAGCTTGAGGCTGCAGAGGCCACACATGGTGCAAACACTGGTATGGCATTTAGCAGGCCTTTGGAAGGGAGTTCTGAGTGTAAATATCCTTGGCAAAGGAGAATAAAAGGGGTTTTGCAGGGTGGCATAAATGATGTGTGGTGGATGTGTGTGTACAAGGCATAATCAGGGTTTTACAGGGGTTTTAGAGCATGTCTAAAATACAGTTTGGTTAAATTTTCTCTGACTTTTAGGAACTTGAGGCAGTGAAATTAAATGTATTTTGAGTGTTGCAGGTGATAAAATGTATTAAGTAAATGGCTTTTGAGCTGTTTATCAGTTGTTCTTTCTTACCTTAAAATGTCTGGGCATAAATTGGAATCATGGAACGGTTTGGGTTGGAAGGGACCTTAAAGCTCATCCCATTCCCATCCCTGCCATGGCAGGGACACCTTCCACTGTCCCAGGCTGCTCCAAGCCCCATCCAACCTGGCCTTGGACACTCCCAGGGATGACGAAATCCTTGGAAATATCTCTGACTTGTTTAAAATCTTTAAAGTTTTCCTTCAAGTCAGCTACAGCTACTATTTGAAGCTTAGTCCAGATGCTTTTCCTTATTGAGAAACCATAAAAAAGTTTTTTGAGACTTTTCTGAACTTGAAAATACATAAAAATATTGATATTTTTGATTTCTATAGCAGCTTCCATTCAGCAATCTGAAACCTCTTCAGAAACAATTACCTCCAACCCTTTTTCCAGGGGGATGTTCTCTCCATCCCACAGATAGGAAGAAAGGGGATGAAGAAATGGAATTGGTTATCCATGGTCAGGCTGAGACAGGGAGGGGATACTGGGAAGGAATTCCTGCCTGGGAGGGTGGGGAGGGGCTGGGATGGAATTCCCAGAGCAGCTGGGGAATTTCTTCCCACAGCTGCTGAAGGAAAGGGATGTTTTATCAATAATCTGAATTTAGGGTTTCCCACATCCCCCACTGGTTCTGTCAGGCCGGTATCCAGAGTGAGAAGAACTGAGTGAAATTAATTCTTAGGCTCCAGAATGAGCCTGATTGTCATGTTTTATATTATTTGCTAAAGAAATCCTTCCCTGGGAGGGTGCTGGGCTGGCACAGGGTGCCCAGAGCAGCTGGGGCTGCCCCTGGATCCCTGGCAGTGCCCAAGGCCAGGCTGGACCCTGGGGCTGGGAGCACCTGGGACAGGGGAAGGTGGCAGGGGTGGCACTGGGTGGATTTAAGGTCCTTTCCAACCCAAACCATGCTGGGATTTTCTGATTCCCTGATTATCCCTGGGCAGTGCTCAGGAGTTTCTGCTGTGAGCAGCTGGGTTTAAATCAAAAGCCAGGCCTAAGAACTGACTCAGTTTAAGATGCATCTCTGAAAAAGCTCAAGAAATCATTTGAACCAGAGAGCCAGGATCAGCCTCTGTCTGAGCAAAGGAAATAAACCATTGGTTTTATTTAAAATAATAACCAGAAATCAGAACAGACCAGTCCCCAGCTACTGGTCCCACTTAGGATATATTGAATTGACCACTGGGATTTGCAGAATTTGGGTTTTTAGTGTAACCAAAAGCACATTTTGATCTCTTTTCCTTGTTTTCCAGGAACAGTATGAATTCTGCTACAGAGTGGTACAAGATTTCATCGACATCTTTTCAGATTATGCTAATTTCAAATGAGAATTCTGCCTTATTTTTTAATTTGTCTGTATAAATAGTTGTATATTATGTTAATTTATTCTATGTCACTTGGATTGTTGACTGAACTGTAAATACAACGTTGTGCTGGCTCTAAAAGTTGCATTTGCTGTATAAAGTTGTTTCTTAAATATAAATACCTTCTAAAGTAAAGTATAATGTTCCTATACTGTATAGCACTGTAAGATGGGATAGAAATCTTTATTCTAAATAACAAAAAATTAATTATTGGAGTTTTTTTTTCCTTTGAATTTTGCCACTCATAAATATTTATCAATAATGTTATCTCCCAATTCTTGAATTTTTTGACAGGTGATTTACAGTTCATCCTAAACCAGGGAATTTGGGTGCACATGTTTAAACATATTTTGTTCACCAGGAAAATATTTTCACCATGAAAACAGATATTTATTTTTTCCAGGCTGTTTTGAAGAGCTTCCAGGTTTTGTTGGATTTTGAGTCTTACTCTCCACAGGAAAAAAAATCAGTAGAAATACAGATTTGAATTTTTGAATTAACAGAATTTTCAAAGCCCTGTTCATTTGGTTTTTGCCCAAATAATGTTTAAGTCAACTTAGAAAGGCAATAATGTGATTTTTAGAATATTTTGCATATTTGAAAAGTCTATTTTGCAGCACCTGAACTTGTCTACTTGAAGGGAAAGGCCAGAAATTAAGTTAAAAGCATCTCTTCTTTATAAACCTGCGTAATTTCCCACTTCTTTAAAATAAGAGATGAACTCTTATTCCTTGATTTGACTCAGCAGGATAATTAAGAGGTAAAATTTGGAAAAACCATTTTATGAACAGTTCAATGCCAGGAATATTGAGTATTGCAGCAAAAGTTCCTCCAGGTTCTTACCCTCCCAGAAATGTTATCAAAAAAGGTTTTTTCCTAAGGGGTTTAGGTTGTGTACAGAGATATATTTTTATTGAAAGTACTACTGAGAAGAGAATTGGTGACAGAAACTATAAAAGTTTTTATTACAGCCCTGACCAGAGGCTGGAAAATCCCCAAAATCACAGGGCTCCCGAATGTTGAATGATTACCAAATTTATCTCTCCCACTCTTCCAAAAGCATCTCTGACTTACTGAGCACACAGGGGTGAATCTGTAATTAATTAAATAACAAATGTGCAGCAGTTCTGTCTCGTCCAGCAGGGCTTTGGCCATGCAGCATCAAATTCAAACAAGCAGCTGAACCTGAGCTTTCCTTGCTGTTCTTGCACTATTTTATCCCATTCCAGTAGAATCTCCTTGCACCTTGGAGCAGTGCAAGGGGATGGGAAGGTGTCCCTTGGTCTCCTTCCATGCCAGCCTGGCTGGGAAAGGTTTGGGACAGGAATTCCTGAGTCCCCACAGTGCCATTGGCTGTTCTTGTCTTCCCAGGGCTGCACTCCTGTATTTATTTGTGCAGTAAATGATGCACTTCAGGAACGAGAGTGGTCCGAGACAAAACCTCGCTCGTGAGTCTCTGTGAGAGGAAACACTCAGGCTGGGTGCTGAAAGGGGAGCTGAGGAAGAGCATGTTCCTGATACTCCATCCAAATGGAAAGAGCCAGAATAAATTCAGCCTGGAGATGAGACAAGGGGGTTCATCTCATTCATAGCACAGCAGGACTCCCAAGGGCTGGGGAACGATGCAAAGGAATTCCCATGTTCTGATCCTGATGTCAGGATCTTTCCGACCATTTAGCCCACATTTGAATAATAATTTGTCAGAGTTTGGGGTCCCTGAGGTAAAAACTTGGGGTGAGTTGTCCGTGAGGTCAATCTCAGTGCAGGGAGACTCCAGAAGGTTGGAAAATAATGCAAAGGAATTCCCATTTTCTGATCCTGATGTCAGGATCTTTCCAACCATTTAGGGGGCTTTTTAATAATAATAATAATAATTTGTCTCTTAGGCAGATTTTGTGATCCCTGAGGTAAAAAGTGGGGTTGAGTTGTCTCATGAGGTCAATCTCATTGCGAGGAGACTCCAAAAAATTGGAAAATAATGCAAAGGAATTCCCATTTTCTGATCCTGATGTCAGGATCTTTCCAACCATTTAGGGGGCATTTAAATAATAATAATAATAATAATAATAATTATAATAATAATAATTTGTCTGTTGGGCAGATTTGTAGGTCCCTTTGGTGGAAACTGGGGTTGTCTCCTGAAGTCAGTCTCAGTGCAGGGAGATCCAAAAGGTTGGAAAAGGAAGGAATTCCCATGTTATGATCCTCCTGTCAGGATCTTTCTGACCCTTTAGCCAGTATTTGAACAATAATCGTTTGTGTGTTGGGCAGATTTTGGGGCCCCTGAGGTAAAACCTGGGGTTGAGTTGGCCACGAGGTCGATCTCAGTGCAGCAGTGATGGGGTGTGAGGGTGTGGGGGTCCCACAGCCCCCAGGAGCTGCAGCACAACTCCCACAGAGTTCCCAAAGGTCTCCTTCCAACCAGGAGCAGGATGGAGTTCAGCTGGAACGCCAAATCCTCGGTGGGTACTCGGATTTCAGTTGATAACCAGATTGAGATATGGAGGAGGAAAGAGAAATGCCTAAAACAGAATTCAGGGCTCCCAGCTGAAGCTCCATGAAGGTTTTTGTGGAATTTGAAGAGCTGCCTTGGCAGTCCCCGTGTGTGCTGGCTGCCTGGGGCTCTGGGGAGGGTCTGGCTGGATTGGAATTTTCCTTTGACTCTCCCTCTGTTGCGTGGAATTCCTTGAAAAGGCCAAATAGTTGGATTGGAAGTGTCCTTCTGATCTGTCTGTGTTTTGGTCACTGTGTGACTTGGACTGTTCATGTGTTCAGAAGGTCCCAGCTCAGCTCGGCTGGGAAGCGTTCGCTTCCCAACGCCCTCATCCCGCCATCCATGGATGCCGTGGATCCCCAGAGCAATCCCTTAATGCTTGGCTGACTTGGGCCTTAATGAAGAATGCATACTGTAATTAGCAGTGTTTTTTAGGCTATTTTTATGTATTTTTTAGACTTTTCAAATGAGCCTGACCACCCCGTGTTCAGTCTTTTGAAATGTTTGCCTTTCCCTTGTCCCATTTTTTCATGTAAAGTTACTGGAACTTTTCTGTATAACCAAAATGTATTTAATTTGTCAAATCTTTATAATATATGTATGTATTATACAGTTTCAGCTCTTATTATTTTCTTTTCTTACATTTCTAATTTGATCTTGCTGTGTTTTTAATGCCGGTGAATGTGGCTGAATTATTTGTATATGCAAATTGCAAGATCTAATACATTCTGATGCAAGAACAAAAGCTTCCTTTTTATTCTCCACCTGCATTATTTCCTTTAAATCTTTTAATTTCATTCCTGTGTTGTGCGTTCATTTGAATTAAGCATTCTAAAATAGTTTAAATCCATTATCTAGATAAGTAATTTTTCACTGCTTATCTGCAGCTGTCTGGGAGTAAAATTTTGATTTATTTTGGTGACTGAACGTGCATATAAAGGGTATAGAAACTCATGGAAGCAGTTGGAATCCAGGTCTTCCCAAACTGTCTGGATAAGTAAGATCTGATGAAATAAATATAGTAAAATTTAAAATAGTAAATATAGTAAATAATAAAAAATAGTAAAATAGTAAATTTTTATATTAAGTAAAATAATCCTGTGGTAAACTGTGGTGTCATACTAAGATTAGAACAGAATCTAAACTTCCAGCTGTGTCCCCAATGATGAATTGAAAGTTCACTTTAATTAACAGCAATTTCTTAATTCATTTTGACAGGTTTTGCATTGGACATCTTGCTAAAATTAACCCTGAAGGCCCCACTGCTGTAACAAGGGGGGGAGGTGTGTGTAAAGCAGGAGTAGCTGCTCAGGGGTTCCACACTAATGGCAAATCAAATAGGATTTCAGGCAGCCTGATCTCTGTTTGACCCTTTTCTGTCTCCCCTGCTCCACGTTTGGGAGATGCCTCTTCAGGGGAGGTAATTTTAGGATTTTTATTTTCCACAGTTGTTGGGAAGAACTTTTCTGCATGTCCTTCCTGGGCACTGTTCTGACATTGGCAGGATGGGAGGAAATGGCCTCAAATTGTGCCAGAAAAGGTTTGGAAATGAACATTTCTTCTTGGGAAGGGTTTTAAAGCATTGGGAAAATGCTTGGGGCAGTGGTGGAGCCCCATCCTTGGAATGTTCAAATCTGTGTGGATGTGGCATGGAGGACACGGGCTGGTGGTGAACTGGTTGGTGGTTGGATTTGATCATCTTTTCCAAACCTAACAAATCTGATTCTAATTTGCCATTGCATGTAAAAGCTGTTAATTTTTTAAATTACTCCAGAGGAGCTGATAAAATATTTTCTGTGATTGGGTGATGTACTTTTATGCAGCTTGTGTGACCACTGGGAGGTAACTGTGTGTGAGGACAGGCAGGTGTGCTCTCAGAAAACAGAAGAACCTCAAATATTTATCAGTTATTAATTAATTGTTGGTTAATTTAAATAAATAGTGATAATTGTACTAGCTGATCACATAACAAGCATGGATATTTCTGTACTCTGGTGGTGATACAGTTGGTTTTCTCCTACTTTTGAACATTACAAAAAAGATACATAAAGACCTGGTTCCTTATCTGGTTGTGTTTTTAGAAACTCAACTTTTAGGGAAAAAATGCAATTTAATTGTAAACTGCCCATGAAATATATATAGTTTAATGGGATATTTAAACAGTGTAAACTAAGGCAGATCACAGAGGTGTTTGCTCTGCACAAATGTCAAGCTCTGTTTTGCCTGATGCAGAAATTGTTGAATTGAGAATTTTCCAGGCCACTGAACTTCCCGGGGAGTGTTCTTCATCTGAGGAATTAAAGGATTAGGATGTAATTTAGATCTTCTGGTGAGAGCTTCCTTCTAATGACTTTTATCCAGCATTTGCTGTGCTGCTTTGCACAGAGGAGGGGAATTACTCAGTCATTAATCGAGTTGACACCTTGCCAGGGAAGTTCTTCGTGCAAAGAATCCTTTTCACCTGTTTCCATTCATGAGAAACAGCTCCAGCATTTTCCTGAATTTTCCTGAACTCCAACTATCCATAAGCATGGAAGAGAAGATCCAAGCTGGGATTTCTCACCAGCTGGGTGGAAAAAAAGCAAGGAAAGCTCTCCCAGGTGGGAAAAGCTTCAGGAGGAATTATTGAGTGTGGGATTTTCTAGTTGTTTTTTTTAATAGAAATTTGTCCTTCCAAAACCTGAAGGGAAACTGTGGAAAAGATGGAGAGGGAATGGTTATGAGAGCATAGAGTACCAGAGAGAGATGGGATTTTGGGAAGGAATTTTTGGCTGGCAGGGTGGGCAGGCCCTGGCACAGGGTGCCCAGAGCAGCTGGGGCTGCCCCTGGATCCCTGGCAGTGCCCAAGGCCAGGCTGGACAGGGCTTGGAGCCCCTGGGACAGGGGGAAGGTGGAACTGGATGAGCTTTAAGGTCCTTCCATCCCCAAACCATTCCATGGTTTTATGATTCATGTGGCAGCCTATGGATGGAGCAGAGGCTGTTTCCAAGGATAGCAGCCCATGGAATTGCTCTCCTCCCTTGTTTGTAAGTGTCCATGGAAATTATGGAACTCCAGAATTTCAGAGGTTGAGTAATTTCATTTTGCTGAATCCAGTGGAATCTCACCCCAATCCCAATAAAATGTACAAATTTCTAACTCAGCTGTGCAGAAGGACTGGCTGGGAGATGCCAAATCCCCCTTATGGGATTTTAACCTTGGGGGTTAAAAGTGATGTGCTGAAGTTGGATTAATCCTGGATTAATTCCCAGGCTGGGCATGGGGTTTGTTTGTTGGGCCAGGAGTTGGATCCCATCATCCTCAGAGGTGGCTTTGTCATATTTGGAGTTGGCAGGTCTGTCACACAGACCTGGAACACGCTGCAAAGGTTTCATTTGCATTTTAAACCTGACATATTCCCCTGGGACTGCTGGGATCTGAAATGCAGGGAACTCTCAGAACTTTGGGCCTGTAAGCCAAAGTTTAGAATTAAACCCAGGATCTGATCTTGGAAAAGGTTTCCAAACTCAGGTGCTGGAAGTGAGAATGTGGATTTATGGTTTAAAGCAGAGACGTGTTAAGCTAAGGAAAGGGAAGTTTAGAGCTTTAGAGTTTAAGATATAGAAAAAAAATAAAGTAGTTACAAAAGTAAAAAGATTAAAATGCAGTGCTATAAGTTTGTGTGTCATAGAAATTAACTAAAAAAAGTTACACTGTAGCATGAATCCATAAAACATCTAAAAATTAAATAAAAAACAAAGATATCCTCGTTAACTGTGTTTTATTAGTCAATAACTCTTTAAAAACTGTCATAACTAAGAGTCTAACAACTTTCTAAACCATGCTATAGCAATAGAAAACAAACTCAGCCTTCCTACCTGTATAAAAAATAAGGAAAATAAACCACATCATCTAAAAAACTCAAAGGTCCCATCTCCAACTTCCTCAAAACTCCCTCAAAAACCCCCACAGGGACGTTGTGCCTTTTACTTCCCTGGCTTTGAAGGACAAGTGGAAAGCTCCTTTTCCAGATCAATCTGGATTACTTGAAATACAGATTTGACTTAAAAATATCAGTGTGTCCATCATTTTAAAAAGTTTTTAGGCTAGTATTTTTATGTTCTTTCGTCATTTAAGGTAAATTAATTATTTCAAAGTATTCCATAAAATTTGGAAACATGCCATTTGTTCCTAAATTTTTGCAGATTTCTCCCACATAAAATCCTTTGTCAAAATCAGGTTCTGTGCATGAATAGCAGCACTCCAAAAATCCTGGGGGCAATAATGTGTCAGTGAAATAAATTATGATTTTAAGAGAGAGATTTCTTGCAAAATTTTAAATTTTCAGGGGTAATCATGAAACTTCTCATCTCTGGCCTTGGCTTTACCCAGTGTGAGTATCCTGAATATTTATTTACTTTATACCTTGTAAAAGCCCTAATTTAGGCAAAGCTTTCACCAGAATTTGTGCTTTTTAAAGTAAAAGCCACAGATAGCACAAATCTGTAAATGAGCTTCATTCAGGGCTCCCCAGCCTGTTCAACACTGGAATAAATAACTCTGTACAAGGATCCTCACGTGAGAAATTAAAATGCTGATTTTTTTAATTCTCTGTCAAGGAGTTTCAAGCATTGACTTTATTCTTCTCCTCATTTTTGACAGCTGACAGTTTTACTTCATGGTGGATTCAGGTGTATTTGTCTAAATTAAATGTTTCCAAATTAACCTACCAGCAAATTTAAACCTTGGAGAAAATGTCTTTGTTTTTTTTTCTTTTCCTTCCTGTAAATCTGCTTTGCTAAATATTTGTACAGATGCTGCTCTTGGAGACATTGAAAACCTTTGTTATAATTTGTGTTTTCCTCTAAATATTGCACATCACAAAAGCTGTGGCACCACTGTAAATCATGCCAGAAAATACAATTATTGCCACAGTGCAGGTGTGTTTATTTATTTGTGCTGTTTGCTCACATGTGGGCTGGCAGAGACTGCAATAAATTCAATTTCCAAGAGTTTTTCTGCTAGAAATTGTTTTTAGATACATCATTCAGGACCCCCAGGAAGGATTTTTTTTAATACCTGTTAATTAGCAATGATTCCCAATTAGATACCAAATAGAATCCTGATTTTGGTATGGCTTACATCTAAATTAAAGACTGTCCAGTAACACACAGCTATTGTAAAATAGTAGTAGTAGTAATAATAGTAATAATAATAACAGTAATCTGAGCTAAATTAAAGGCCCCTCCAAAGTTTACAAAATAGACTTCAAAGTCATTTATTTGAAAAAAATAACATTTAAAAAGCTGCTTACATCTAGCTGTATCACATCTAAAGTCATCACAGCACATAAAATAGTCTTTGAGGCAAGCCAGATAATAAAGTAGGAGCAAAATCAAAAGTTCTGCTTTGTAAAAGATCTGAATAGTAGTAGAATTTTATGCCCCAAAGCACAAAGGGCTGGATGACCTTGTCCTGTATCCCATTCCTAAGCATCAAACTCGGAATGAAGGTCACATTTCAGATCTCAATAATGCACTGTTGTTGTTATTGTTTTTTTCCTTCTGTCTTCAGTCACAGGAAAACACAGTGTTCATGTTAATTCTTGGCCTCACAGACCCTCAAATTCCAGTCTCAGCAATGAATTCCTGTTTGGGAGCAGAGATGGGGATCAGCTTTATATCTAAATGAAGGTAACTAATTTGCTGATTAAAATGGACTTAAAATACTAATTTAACTTTTACTGCTGCTCACTTTATTCTTCTCCCCCTCACCTTTGTGATTAATAGTATTTTTGTGGCTAGTAGTATTTTAATCTGATCAAACACAGATGCTGAAATCACTTTATAAAGCCTAAGTGAAGCTCAATTGATATAAAGTGAATCTGGGTGTGTTTTGTTGATCTGGGGAGGTGCAAACTGGGGACCACTGAGCTCCCTGCAAGTCCCCTCCCTCAGAGAGGGGCTCGATAATCCTGGACAGGTTCAGGTGCAGGTTCAGGTACAAATATAGACAAAGGTTCAGGTACAGGTTCATGTGCAGGTTCAGATACAAATATAGACAAAGGTTCAGGTACAGGTTCAGATACAAATACAGATAAAGGTTCAGGTACAGGTTCATGTACAGGTTTAGGTTCAGGTACAGGTTCAGATACAAATATAGACAAAGGTTCAGGTACAAATATAGACAAAGGTTCAGGTACAGGTTCATGTAGAGGTTCAGGTTTAGGTTGAGGTACAGGGTCAGATACAAATATAAAGGTTCAGGTACAGGTTCATGTACAGGTTCAGGTGCAGCTATGGACCAAGGTTCAGGTACAGACACCTGTATGAGCACAGGCACTGTTGTGGGTGCAGATCCAGGTTCAGGTGTAGGTAGAAGTTCATGTACAGACTCAGGCACAGGTTCAGGTACAGATTCATGTACAGATATAGACACAGGAGCAGGTACAAGCACATGTTCGTGTACTGGTTCATGTACGGGGACAGGTTCAGATTCAGGTACAGGTTCAGGTGTGGTCAGAGGTACGGGTTCAGGCACAGGTACAGGTTCAGGAAAATGTTCAGGTTGGGGCACAGGTACAGATCTGGTACAAGCACAGGTTCGGTCACAGGTACAGCTGCAGGTCCGTGTCCGGCCCCGTCCCGCCGTGAGGGACCGGCCGCTCCCGCCGTGGTTCCTGAGCAGCGCCTGAGGCGCGAGCGGCTCCGGGGGGCGGCGCCTCCGTTTGAACTCAAACCGCCCTCGCCGCTTCCCATTGGCTGCGCGTCGCGTCGCGCGCCGCCCCCTCCGCCAATGAGAGGCCACCGCGCTCCTTTTCGAATGTTCAACGGTCCGCACGGTGCGTTCGTTTCTGCTTCCGCCGATCCCGGTACGGGGTAAAGCTAAAAGAGTCCCTCTGCCCTGTGCCACTTGTCGCGGCCGGGCGGGCTCGGTGCTGTTCTGCCGTCATGGCTGCTGCCGGCAGGCGCGGGCGGTGGCGGCGGCTCCCAGTCCGTCGATTTGTTCTGTTCCCGGGGGCTCTGTTTTGGTGCCTGGCGGAGGGATACAGCGGGGCGGAAGGGGGGGGGGGGAGCGCAGTGCGAGGGCTCGGCGGCCGGCACGCGCGCGCGGGAAGGGCTCAGTCGGCGCCGCGCCGTGCCGGGAGCGCGCGTCGGACGCCGCCACACGGGGCCCCTCAGTGGCCGCCAGCGCTCCGGCTGACCCAGGTACGGGTGGGCCAGCGGGGAGGGGAGTAGGGCCGGGGGGACGCGGCTTTGGGGTGCCGGCTGCCGCGGGGAGGATTTGGGCTGCCTGGCACCCCGCTTTGGTGGCCACCTACTCCCCCATGGTGGCTCTAGCCCCATGCCGTGGTGGCTGTTGCCCCTTTCTCCCCCAGTATTTACCTGTCCTGTGACCGCCTGAAGCCCGGGCTTATCAATTTCGGTTTCTTCAGCTCCTGTGGCTTGTTTGGCCTGTGGGAGCTGGTGGCTGCCGTGGGCAGGGCGCTCCCGGTGCAGGACCCCGAGTGTTTGCGTGCCCTAAAGGCTGAGGGACCGCCGCCTTCCCCCCCAAGTTGTGTCCCGTAGCCAACAAGTGTTTTATCGCATGAAACCCACTCAAAAATTCCATGAGAGTCTCTCTTAACTGCATTTAATTGCCTTGTTTTACCTTGCTGCTTTCAAACAGAGTGATAGCAAAGATGCTTCTTTGAGGATCGCTTATGGTAATTGTAATTATGCATTAAATAATGAATTATATTAAAGGGTATCTTTTTGCGCTGTGGGTTTGGGGTTTTTATGCCGGTTCAGTGCTGCTGTCGTGATCTGTGCATGGTCGCGATAGAGCTCAGGGGCTGCCCAAGCTCCAGCCCCTTCCCAGCTGTTCTTGCTCCTGGGAGCTGCTGCCGCTCTCCCCTCCTTTCCCAGGAGAACATGACTACAATCAGCTGGTCCCTGTTTTAAATCCAAATCTGAGAATTTCCCTTTAGGTAAGAGATTGAAAGATTTAGGTTTAGGTGAAGAGGAGTGAGTTTTTAAGTTGTTTATGGGACAAAAATCTCTGTTGCTCCTGAAGCTTTCCAAGGTTATGATGGGTGACAAAAACCACCTGAATACCAACATTAGTCTGACTATTTGTATAAACATATTCCTTATTTTTTACGCAGAGAAACGTATATAAACAGCAATGCTGTCTATTGGAAAATACCTAATCTCTGGTACAAAATAAAGCATAAAATTTTACATCCATTTACTCTCATAAACGTGTAAATCATAATTAGGATGAGTAATCTGGGTGTTTTTTATAGGTAAGGTTCCTTACTTTCGAAGATGCCTCGTTATGGAACAATCGTTGTCATTAAAAGGAATGGGACTGATGGAATTGTTTTTCCTCTCACCTCAACTTCTTGTTTGTTTGGAAGGTGAGAATTTGCTTGCATACATTGAAATAATGATTGTTTTCCCGCAGATCATGTATTTTAATGCTTATTTACAAAAATAAACGTCTGTTTAGGAATGGTGTACAGAGGAGGGAAGGTGATACTGGACTAGGGTTAATGTAAGAGTAGAAAGTTGAACTTTATTTTATTTCTGCTTTTTGGAACTGCTTTTATTGATTGATTGATTTTAAGTTTCTGGCCGCAGGAAATCAGGGGAAAGGAGTAAAGGTGAAAAGTGATAAGACCAACAGCAAGTCAAAAGCATTAGAGATTAGCTTCAGAAAAGGACAGAAAGGAAAAGTCTGTACATTTATAAACATGTTTTAATGCACTAATAACTTTTAACAAGGTGGAAATAGTTCTGCAGGTGAGACCAAGGTCCAGTTACCTGTTTGCAGTCTCAGGTCAGAAATGTAAACCTGAGAATGACTTTAACAGCTCATTTTGTCTAAAAATATTCCACGAGTCTGAGGAAACTCTGGAGGAAGTTAATCCCATAGCACCAGCTGTGCTGTAGTCGTGTCTCAGCTTGCTGTGATCTGCTGTTTTCAGTTTGGGTGTTTGTGTTTCTGATCTCAGTTCTCTGGCGCTGGAGGAGTGTGAGCTGCTGTTTTGTACCAGTTTAAAAAGACTTAGGTAGTTAATTTCCTTAAAATTAGAGACATCACGCTGCTGTACCATTACTGACTGAAATGCTGGGAAATGCCCTGACTCTGCCAGTGTTTGTGTGGCACTGAACCTGTGCTTCCCCCCAGGAAAACAGAGTGTGACATCCGCATGCGCCTGCCCTGGGTGTCCAACGAGCACTGCAAGATCGAGATCAACGAGAACAAGGAGGTGAGCTGCTGGTGCTGCACTGAAACATGCACTGCCCTGCTGCATCCCTGCAGCTCACTCAGGTCTCTGTTTGGTTTCCAGGCAGTCCTGACCAATCTCAGCTCAGTGAACCCCACGCAGCTGAACGGGGCGTGCTTGGAGCAGCCTGTTGCCCTGAAGCACGGAGATGTGTTAACCATTATCGACCGTTCTTTCAGGTGGGTGCCAGGCTCTTCAGGTACTTGATTCTACACTGGAAATGAGTGAAATTCAGTTCTTAATTCTTTGCAAGGTCTTACAGGGCTTCAGCAGAAGGCAGGATTGCTTAAAGTTATCTTTTTATCAGTTATATTGCATTAAGCTAAGTCAGTAAAGATAAAATTTACAGACATCATTCTGAATTGGTTTTAGGGGGAAATTTAAAGTGGTTTTAAGTTGCTAAAGCCTTTCAAATGGAGATGTGTGCATTGTTGGAGGGGGCAACTATTCCTAGGTCATTCCTCTTAATAATCAGAACTGAGTCATCAATTACATGACAAAAAATGGTATTTTAAAATATTTTTTCAGGTTTGAATATCCTCTGCAATCAACACCGAAAAGGAAGCGTTCCAGGTCTCCAAAAGATGAAACTCTGCAGGTAACTTTGTGGCTGTGGGTTTTTTTCTTTACAAATATATTGGTTGTAGTGACAGAATTTTATATTTCTTTGTCCTATTTTCTTATTAAAAGTAACTTTTCAGCCCTAAACTGCTTTTTTATCTTAAAATGCAAATCAACTCTTTCTGATAAATACTTCGAAAAATTTACTAAACTTTAGTCAGAAATTTGCCACTGTTTGGTAATAGATAATTAATAATTAATGATGTTTCTAAGACAGAGCTATAAATCTTCCACTGGATTTGGTAAGAAGGGGAGATTCAAGTGGTTTTATTCTTATTTTACTGCTGCTTTGACAGCTCAGAATTAAAATTATAAAACAAGATAAACTTCTCTCTAGGGCCTCAAATGTATTGGCCAATGTTAAATATTGAAAAGTTCAAGGATTTAATTTGAATACTTTAAAGCTTTTTAGGGACAGTGAATATTCTGTTATAAATAGGTTTTTTCAGTGTAGAATTGAAAGCTGAAGTATAAAATATTTGTTGCTCTGCTGTAATGTTGTACAAATTTACAGGTTCTTCATGTTCAGCAGGTGGCAGAAGTGGAATTATTACAAAAACAACCTCCAGGAGCTAAAAGTCTTGATGCTTCAGGTTGGTGCCTGTTTTATGAGGGCTTTGTTTGCTTTTGTCCCCTTAACTGCATTTATTATTGGCATTAGAATTAAACCAAAGTTAAAAGAGGGAGGAAAAGGCATTTTAAGACTTTCCAATCTGAGTGCACCTTGCTGTGTCAGTGATTGTCTCATCGTGTTTAAATGCTGTGCATTCACCTTAGACATTAAAATTTAACTTGAACTGCTCTGCTGACCTACAGCTACACCTTTTTTTAGCAAATATTGCATTATCTCATGCACTCTTTCCTAATGAAAAATTGAAACAAGTATAATTTTGAAGGTACGTGGTATATATTGAAATAATTGTTTACAGGAACTGTTTCCTGTAGAAACAGAAAAATCCAGAGCAGCTAATTCTGGATAATTATAACCCATAGACTGCTTAAATGCCAGGAATTCACCTTCCCATCCTTCTTGTATTAAACAATCCTGATTTTCAGAGAAGGCTCTTAATTATCATTTCTGACAGATTTTTGTCTCAATGCAAAAAGCCCCAGATGCTTCCAGGTGTTCATTTTGGTAGATCCTGGTTGACCAGGAAGATCTTTGCTGACCTCGATCTTCCCCCTTGGGAGGGAAAATAAGGAATTTTTAATCTGTATTTATGGAACTTTTCTTTGTAGTTCTGCAATTTTAAAGTAACTCTACATCTGTATTTTTGTGTTGCTTTGCTTTCTTTGTAGATAATGCTGAGTGTGAAGAAAAAAATGCCAATGAAAAGAAACAAACTCCAAAGAAAAATCTTCCTGAAGCTTTCCCTGTCAAATTCCAAACACCCAAATCTTCACAGAGAATACATCGTGTTCTTAAAAAGCAAAATGAAATGTCTCCCTTTAGTAAACTCTATGAAAGTGTGAAAAATGAGCTGAAAGTGGAAAAAGCTCTGCACAGGAGAAGTTCCTCTCAGCAAGCTGCAAAAGGAGACCCTGGGAGTGTTGTGGCAGAACCAAGTGCTGCCATTTCATCCCAGAGTTGCCTTTTGGATCTGGGCAGCCTGGCTAAAAGAAGTGAATCAGGCAAGATGGAAAATATTGAAAAATGCATAATTGTGAGACGAGAAGAAGAAAACAGCCCAAGGTTCAAGCGGCTCTCAGGTGCGGGGAGAACTCCCAGCAGGAGTTTTAGCAGGAGTCCTGGAGCTCCCATTTCAGAGGAGGTGTCAGGAGATAGCAGTCAGAGCCCCAAGGGATTAAGGACACCAGGCAGATCTGGAGGTGCTGTAGTTACACCCAGGGCCAGCAAGGAGAGCCGCAGGAGCTCCCTGGTGTTGCTGGAGCAGTGCTCCATCGAGAGGTTTGACTGTCCAGTTCAAGGGACTGTGTGCAGCCCCAAAAGCTGCACTGCTTCTGGAGGGGGTCCGTGTGTGCTGAGCACACCAACGCCCAGGAGGAAGAGTCCTCGGTCTCTTCTTGGGTCACCTGCCAGAGAAAGCACTGGAGTGAATCCTGGCACTCCAAGGACCCCACGGCGTGGGTCACTGAAACTGAAGTCACTTCCAGAGATCCCTGCTGGAGCTCCAAGGGAAGACCCAGTGTGCAGAATTGAGAGCACACAAGTGCCTTTGCCAGAAGAGAAAAGCTTAAAGCAAAGACGAAGCAGCAAACAACAAACACCAGGAAAAGCTGCCCAAGAGGTGCTGAAAGAAATCCAGGATCAGGCAAACCTGGATAACTCAAAGGTGGGGCATTGTGAAACCCCTGCCTCTCTCTCTGATTCCAAGAGTCCCAGAAGAAGCAGCAGGGAAAGTAAAGAATTCTTGGACAAAAGTGCCCATTCAGAGGCATTGGCTGCAGAAGGAATGCTGGCATCTCCTGCTGGTCAGACACCTGGAAGGAAAAGGGGAAGGCAAAGGAGCTCTGGAGTGCTGGCTGAAACAGCACTGGAGACAAACACTGCTCAGGAACAGCATGATCCAGGCAGAAAAGCCAGTGGAACTCCAGCAGAGCTGGCCATGGACAGGTGTCACCAACACCAGGATTTGGAAGATGCTACAAAACCTCGGAGACCATCGGGCAAGAGATCTCCTGGAAGTGCTGCTGAGCTGAGGGACACTGAGCCTGGCTCAGAAACCAAAACTTTTGGCCTCTTGCATGGAGAAGACTCAGGTAAATACATTGGATTCCCTGCCTTGTTTTTTGTGTGAGAGAAATTCCATAGCACTTTCCTAAGAATTCTCCTACCTGGGTAAAATGTGGAACCAATTACTGACACTAATTGAAAATATTTATCATGTTGTTACCTCTGACCTTAACAATACACAATATGTATAAAATATCCTGGATTTAATTTATTTCCCTTTAAGGTAGGTTTCTCTGGGTTTTGTTTCCAACTTTGAAATGCACAAGGAAAGGTTAAAGTGCTGCCTTGGATTCTTGGATATCTAAAAATCGTTTCCATTGTTCTTTTCAGGCAAGACAAAAAGAATCTCTCAGAAGAGGAAAAGTGGTGAAACCCTCCCTCAGACTTTGGGCAAAAGAAAGAGAGTGTCCTTTGGTGGTCATCTGAGCCCAGAACTCTTTGATAAAAGTTTGCCTCCCAACTCTCCCCTGAAAAGAGGAGCCCTCCCTGCCAGGAGGAGCTTACCCCACGGAAACTCTCCTCGGGCCGTGCTCAAAAAGGCTCAGGGCTTGAAGCACTTGATAGATCAGGTAAATGTTCAAAGTCATCAAGTTGCTGAGTCCATTATTGTGATCGGAATTTAGAATTTCTATTATATTTGTATTTATTCTATTATTTATTAATTCAAAATTAGTAGTAACCCTTCTGTGATGCGAGCTGGTGTCACTCATGAGTGTTTGGGGATGCTCAAGGAATCATCAGCTAAAACAGGTTTATTATAAAGTGAAGGTACAACCAAGTTCATTGGCAAGGACACTCTGCTACTTACTGGATGGGTAAAACACACAAGGAAAAATCAGGCTAAAAATTTAAAATCAATCAATCTGAAACTAAAATGGACATAAAAAGATTTAATTGGTCCCTGGGGATGGATTAAGGGTAAGGATGGGAAAGGGTGAGGATCAAAGTAAGGTAAACCTTCCTGCCAAACTTAGCCCAGACTTGATTGACAGTTTAGGAATCATTTATCATTCCTGAAAAAGTAAAATCCAAGTCTCAGGCAGGGTTTGCCTGGACTGATCACTTCATTCAAATGAAGGAAATATCCTCCATTCACTAATTGGGTTTTTTGTTTGTTTTTGGGGTTTTTGTTTGTTTGTTTTTTCTAGGAAGAAAAAAAATCACCCAAAAATTCCCCAGCCCAGCAGCCCCCAGGTGCCTCATCCCCTGTCTCAGCTCCCAGAACCCCTGCAGGCTCTCCAGCCCCCTTGAGGAAAGGGCGTTTCTCCATCTCCCAGCCCCCCACTCCATTCCCAATTGCAGAGGAGAAGGATGCTGGCACAGAAGACATGGATCCAGAGGGGAAGAGTGGTGCCCAGGGGAAAACCCCAAAATCCTCCCCTGCAGCCCAAGATGCCAAAGCCTTGGTGACAGGGACACCTGCCAGGTCAGCCAGAGGTGCCCAGCTGCGCTTGAAGGGCTCTGCCATGAGGAGTAGAGGTGGAGCTGTGGCTGTCATCAGTGCCAAGAGGAGAAGTGGTGCCTCCAGTGCCAATTTATTAGGTTGGTTTCAATAATTAATTTTTAATAGTCATTTTCATGCTTTAAAATACAGGAACCACACTGGAAAAGGCTTGTTTTGTTCTGCAGAAGCCACCAGATAATTGGTCAACCTTCTGAAATCTGCATTTTTTTTGTTCATAAAGCAAGTTTATTAAAGCATCTATAAACATAATTAAAGATTAATATTTATGTTCAGAAGCTTAAAAATAGTAAAATTAACATTCTCTTTGCAAGGTTAGAGTCATGATCTATAAAATCTGTCAAGTAATGTTAAACTTAACCATGTTTATCACATCAGTTTAGTTTTGAAAAACTTAACCTTTTATAGCAATGCACCTTCACTTTGGTGATTTTGTGCCTGCTTTTTATACAAGGCTCACAAACTTTATCCAGGAGCTGGGCTGTATTTAACTACTCAAATAGGTACATAAGTGAGAGACATAAAAAATAGGATCATAACTGGGTGTTTCTTTCAAATCTTCAGAATTCCCAGTGTTGAGCACTGATTGGAAATAGTTTTGTCAGTATTGGAAACTGTAATAGGGGAGTTCTGGTTCTTCAAGTTTTGACTTTTGAATAAGCTTTGTAGGGTGTATTTGTCACCTGTTTTCATCAGTTAAATCAGTTTGACAAAGTCAAATTCCCCATTGACCCAGGAATTTTTATTACTTTATTATTCTGTCCATTTTAATGGCAGCAGAGCTCTTGACAAATACCAGTGGCATTCCATTTCTCACCACCTCTGTAATGTGCTTTTTAATATCCCTGCATCAGTTCCTTCTGTAATATGAAAAGAACATCACAGCTCTTAAAAATTTCAGATCCAAATAAAACTGTTTCCAGAGCTGTTTCAGATAATTTCCTGGATGCTTGGCATTTTCCTCTGCATCCTGCACACCCTGGCAATGTCAGCTTTTCAAAGTTCTTTTTATTTACAGACTGACATAGCAATTCTGACAAGAGAATAACAGCATCCTTTTCTTGGATGGAAAAGGAACAGCATTCTCCTTTTTATCTCTGTTTTTAAAAGTCATTCCTTTTATATGATCCCTTTGTTCTGATAGCTTTTTTTTTCCTGAAGTAAACAAGGCAGGTGTCCTACAACTTCCAGCTTCATTTATTCCACAGCTGTAATTCCCTGCTCCCTCTGCTGTGTACAGAATGGTGCTGTGATGAAGATAACCTTGCTTTGGGAATTCTGGGAGTGTGTCACAAGGAGAAAGTGATACAAAAAAAATTATGGGAAGTCTGTATAGATCTAAATTCAGGATAAATAACTGAAATTCCTCAGGAAGGCGGTGAAAGCAACTTCACTTAAAAACAATTTCTGTTGTTAAATCTCACCAGAGTAAAGCTCATCTATAATAAAGGAGGCTGAAAAGCTCATGGCAAATTTCTGTCGGGAAAAATGAGTTCCTTCCAAAAGAGAGAGGAAGGAACTGGGTCAGTGTTCAGCTGTAGGATCTGAGCTGTGTTTGACACTGTGAAGATCATTGGTTTGGAGTGGAAAGCCACACTGGGTACTTGGAGTCTTCTTAAACTTCAGCTGAAATTGGATTTTCAAATTGAGAATATTTCAGAGAACATGTCAGGTGTTATCTGGTAATACCAACCACTTTCCTCTGCCAGACTGCAGAAAATGTATTGGAATCATAAAGAAATAATTGTCAACTTCTATTTACACAGCTGAGAGTTAAATTGCTTCTTTCTCCTCTTCTTCTAGTTGCAAAATCTTGGGCAGAAGTGGTAAAATTGGGGGTTGCAAGACCACAGCCAAAGACTGCTAAAAAAACTGTCCGTAAAGGAAGAGCCCTGAAGAGATTAAACCACCCACCAAAGGTATCCTGGTCTGTTTTGTGTTGCCTCGTTTTATTTTCTTACCTATCCACCAAGCAGCTTGGATGGATTTTGGTAGAGAAGCTGAGCTCTTGGTGTGATGTAAAATGGGAGTCAGTGTGTGCCACAGCATGTGGGAAATGGAGATTTGTACAAAAGGAATCACAGAATTATTAGGGTTGGAAAAGACCTCCAAGATCTTGGAATCCATCCTCTGATGAGAAAAATCAGAACCTGCCTTTCCCAAACTAAGGCTGGCTAGACCTTCAACCCTCATCCTCCAGCCTTCTGGAGCCTCCCAGTTAACCATGACTGATGAGAAATTATGGAAGGAGCCTGGCCACCTCTTCCACCATGAATCTTTGTTTAATAACATTTTTTTTTCTTTTCGCTCTGCAGACTCCAGAGAAGAAGATAAAAGGTCACTTCAGCACAGGTCATGCAGAGTCACCTGCTACCATAGTTGTGGGCAGAGCTTATTCCACCAGAGTCAGGTCAGCTGGACATGTCCCTAAAGTGGTAAAAAATCCCAAGCTGAAGCTAAACATGGACATGGATGAAAGTTACACAGGTGAGTTTTCAATGTCTGTGGCTTCATCTGCCTGCTGTGCAGTTCTTTTGTCAAAACATCTGCTCATTTCCCCAAATATCATTTCTAGGGGTGTCTGAAATGTTCCAAACTCCAAAAAATCAGGGAGGAAGAACATTTCCTTTGGCTGCTGCTCAGGATGCTGATGTTACACCACCATGGGCTGCAGGGGACATTTCTGACTTGCACACTCCTGAGGAATCTGGTAGGTTTGGTATTTTAAAAATAGAATATTTGGGTATATTATGTGTAAACAGCAGTCTCAGCCCAGGCAGACTTAACTGAGGTGAAGCATCCCAGCAGCCCATGAGAGGAACCATTGGGATTTACCAGGTATTAAAAGAAAATGTAGTTCCAGTTAGTTTCTGAGTGGGATATTTTATTATTCATTCTGTTTGGTATGGAAGTTGAAGCTGCTGATGAGACATTCCAACACTGAATGCCCAATGCATGTGTTTGGATTTGGATTTCTAGGAGGGTATATTTGAATTTGATTTGTTTTTATTATGTAGCAATTAAAATGCTTGGGTTTTCTGCTTAATTTATTTTTCCAAATAACATAAGTGTACTGCTTATTTCAGGAGAGATGATTGTGTCACCATTAAATAATTCAGATGCTTCAGAGCAGAAGCAAGAGAGTCCAGGCATATTCCACCTTCTGAAAGAGGAGTCATCTCCATCTATGTTTGATGAAATAGCCACAAAAACTCCTGGAAAGAGAAAAGCTGTGCACAGAGATCCTGTGGATAGTTTGGCAGTAACTCCAGAAAAACCAGCACCTCTGGTGAAATCAGGAAGTAAAAGGAGGACTCCAAAGCAGAAACTGGAGCCGGTTGAGGTCATGTCAAGCAAAAGGAAGATTTTAAGGACCCCTGAGCAAAGGTCAGAACCAGGAGAGGTTTTGTCAGGTATCAAGAGGCTCATGAAGACCCCAAGGCAGAAACCTGAGCCTGTAGAGGTTTTGTCAGGCATTAAACAGCTCTTGAAGACCCCAAGGCAGAAACCTGAGCCTGTAGAGGTTTTGTCTGGCATCAAACAGCTTTTGAAGACCCCAGATCAGAAATTGGAGCCTGTAGAGGTTCTGTCTGGCATCAAACAGCTCTTGAAGACCCCAAAGCAGAAATTGGAGCCTGTAGAGGTTCTGTCTGGCATCAAACAGCTCTTGAAGACCCCAAAGCAGAAATTGGAGCCTGTAGAGGTTCTGTCAGGTATCAAACAGCTCCTGAAGACCCCAAAGCAGAAATTGGAGCCTGTAGAGGTTTTGTCAGGCATCAAACAGCTCTTGAAGACCCCAGATCAGAAACTGGAGCCTGTAGAGGTTTTATCAGGCATCAAACAGCTCTTGAAGACCCCAAAGCAGAAATTGGAGCCTGTAGAGGTTTTGTCAGGTATCAAACAGCTCTTGAAGACCCCAAAGCAGAAATTGGAGCCTGTAGAGGTTCTGTCAGGTATCAAACATCTGAGGACCCCAAAGCAGAAACTGGAGGCAGTAGAGGCTTTGTCAGACCTCAAGCATCTCATGAGGACCCCAAAGCAGAAGTTGGAGCCTGTGGAGGCTCTGTCAGGCATCAAGCATCTCATGAGGACCCCAAAGCAGAAGTTGGAGCCTGTGGAGGCTCTGTCAGGCATCAAGCATCTCATGAGGACCCCAAAGCAGAAGTTGGAGCCTGTGGAGGCTCTGTCAGACATCAAGCATCTCATGAGGACCCCGCGGCGGAAGCCAGAGCCAGTGGAGGATCTGTCAGGCATTAAGCAGCTCCTGAGGACCCCTCAGCAAGAGCTGGAGCCAGTCACAGATGAAATTGCCTTGAAAAGGTTGCTGGAGACTCCAGTAGAGAGCAGGGAAGCAGTAAAAGCTGTGCCAGGTGTGACTTCAGCCAAGAAAAGCCCAAAGCTGAAATCCCAGCCCGTGGAAGACATGGTTGGCATCAGCCGCATTTTCCAGACACCGAAGGAGAAGGTGGAGCCTGTGGAAAACATGTTTGGAATTAGCAGATTGATGAAGTCTCCTAAAGAGAAATATCAGCCAGTGGAGGATTTTGTGGGGCTGCAAAGGCTCATGGCAGAACCCAGGCAGAAATCTTCTGATTCTGAAGTGGACTATGCTGGAGTGACTGAAATGTTTGGTACTCCAGAGGACATGAAGGTAAAATACTTCAACTTTTGGAAAGGATGTTTTTTAGACTTTGAAACCTGTGGTTGAAATTAATTTAGACTTTCTGGTATGACACTTTCTATCTTGCAATATTTTTTAGGGACGGCTGCATTTGTGTGTGTTAAAATATATTTATTTAAAAGGACCTGTCACAAGCCAGTGCTTTAAGGTTGTTTAAGTATCATTAAAAACAGGCTTAATATAAAAGTGATAAGGTTAATATTAAAGTGACATTCCCAGCATCTCACTCACCATTCCACACTGACCATTACAGGTAGGAGAAATGAATTGTCCAATCAGTGGGGTCAGGGTTGGTGATGTCTGTGCCCAGCCTCGTTTGTTCTGCTGCTCCTTTTTATTGTGAGGGGAATCTTGATCTTCAGTGGAGATGCTGGCATCACTGCCACTATCATTTCCTGAAAAAATTAGTTTGATTCTCATATTCCATAGTATCCCTGAGCTTAGTGCTTAGAACTACAATAAAACTCTACAGAACGCTCAATTTCTCTTCAATACCCCAGATTCCCTTTGAGCACTCATTCAGGCACTTCTCAACCTCTCCACAATCTTGTCTTTCACTTTAGATGGCAAGAATTGAATTTGCTATGTTTGTGGGTTTATATCAGTTAAATGGATGATGCATTTATAAGACTTAATTAATCTAATTTGTAAAGAAAAGGGTTTCACAAGCATTTTTATTAACATTGCTGTACATTCATCTGGTATTGGTTGGCTCCACAAGTTCTTGTCCTGTCAGACATGCATTTATTGGTGATTTTTTTATTCCTTTAGGTCAGATCAGTAAATGTTATGGATTCTCAGGGAGAAATTGCACCTCCTGGTTCTAATTCCAGTCATAAACATGGTAAGAATGAATATTTTGCTTAGAGGAATAATGAATATATAAAATCATAAATGATACCATGAAGTTCAAATGTTGTTCAAACCTCTCTCAGTGAGCCCAGCTATTCCCTGTGCTAAGATCATTTTTTCCCTTTGACCTATCCAAATAAATTAAACAACTTCAGTCAGAAGCTTGACCTTAAATCTAAGAATTGGTTAAATATTTCTTTATTTATTTTATTATTTGTTTGAGCAAGATGCCTCTGTGAGGGAAATGGAAATACACAGATGCTTTGATCAGGCACAGGAATGTCTCATTTTTGTTTGTGCTCTTTGCCCTGTTCTAGAAGAGAAAGGAGGAGTTTCCCAAGGTGAAGATTCCCAACAGAAGGACTCAGCTGGTGAAGAGCAGCCTACCCAGAGACCCAGAAGGGGCAGGAGGGCTGTGCCTCCTGCTGCAGCAAAGCCAAGTGAAAATGGTGTGAGTTTAAAGGAGTTGCAGAGTCCTGACACCCAAGAGGAGATGGGAGTGATCACAGCTGAAAACAAGGGAAGAGGAAGGAGGCCAAAGCGTTGCATACAAGAAGTGGCTCCAAAGTGCCCTGATCAGCAAGGGCTTGACATTGTTTCATCTGTGGAACCACCTGGAGCTGCCCAGAGACCAGGGAGAGGTAAAAGGAAAGAGCTGAAGGAGTTAAAACATCCAAATGAAAATCTGGAGTCTTGTGTTGAAGATTCCTCAGTGCTACAAAAAGCACCAGCAAATACCAAACAGAGTTTGCAGGACTGTGACACCAATGAAACTGAAGATGATCCAGGCACAAAGACAGGACCTGGAAACACTGAGAGTGAAATCTGTCAGCTACAAACAGGTTTGGATAATCCTGATAGCAAAGCTGCTGACAGTGGGGTGGAGGACAGTGAAGAAGTGCCCCTGTCACCAAGGAGGCACAGAGGAGTGGAGAACACAGAACCAGTGATTCCACCAAGAAGAGGGAGACGAGCAAGGAATGACCAAGGTAAAGCAGCTTCTCCAGGAGACCTTCATGGAACAACCAGAAGGCTTCGTAAAGACCCGTCCCCAAAGGTTTCACAAAGACAGGAACAGGCTTGTGACAAAGCTCCTGAGGCTGTCACAGCACAAGAATCTGAAAATGGCACTAAGCTTGAACTGAAGGCAACAGAGAGAAGAGTTAGGTCTCTTAGAAGTACTAGAAACAGAAAGGACTCAGCTGAAATAAAAGCTGACACTCATGGGGTCGCACTTGAAAATACACAAAACATTCAGAAAACTGAGGAAACATCAACTGAAACTGATGCTGAAACACAATCCCATGTGAAAAATAAGATGAAAGGATCTCAGGGATATGAAACAGAAAATGCTCAGGAAAATACAACAGAGGCAGCTCGAAGATTAAAGGCAGAGTCACCTTCTGCAGAGACAAACAAAATGCCAGTCAGTGCTCAGAACATGGAAGCAAACAGGGCTAGAAACAGGAGAGGTAAAAAAGACTTTTTGGAGCAAAAAGCTGAGGAATTGACTGAAAATGTGAACAGCCTAAAACCAGTTACTCCCAAATTTAAGTCAGAAGCAGAAGTGGATGAATCTTCTCTGCAGGATTCTGTGGGCTCTCTTGGTGTCAGTGCAGCCCAAGGCAGGGAGGAGCAGCCCAGCCCAGGTGCCCCATCAGTCCCTGCTGCAGACAGTGCCAGTCCTGCTCAGGGCACTCAGAGGAGGACGAGAAATGAACAGGGAATACTTAAAACAGAGCAAACTGAAATCCTGCAGAGCAATCCAGCACAAAGAAATGCAGTGGTGACTAGAAGAGGAAGAGGTAAAAAAGTTAATTTTCAGTTTGAAGAAAGCAGTTCCAAAGCAATTGAAGGAAAAAGTTTACCTGAGGGTGATGAAGGGATGACTAACAAAGATAATCAACATGAGAGTTCTGAAAATCCTCCTTCACAGGGAAGGAGGGGTAGGAGAAAGCAACTTGATTCCATCCCACAAAAAGCTAGTCCTGCCTCCATGGAAAAACAAACATTAAGTGCAGATCCTAGGAAAGATGAGGCTGTTGTACAAGAGCCAGGATCAGCTTTGGAAGCTGCTCCCTCTTTAGCAGAGGACAATCCACCGAGGCGGGGCAGGAGCCGTGAGGTGGCTGCAGCTCCACAGACCAGATCTTCTTCCGTCAGAACGAGACGTGGGCTGCTGGAGGGTGATGCTAAACAGGTGGCACAGAGAGGAGAGGAAAATCCAGCTCTGGATAATAAAACTTTACAGGCAAAAGTGAGTGCACCAGCAAGGGACAGAAGGAAAAAGATGGATCCGGCAGCAGAGGCAACAAGTTCAACTCCTCTCCAGGAAAAATGTGGCTTGCCAGAGACTAAAGATGAGGGTACTCAGGAGGAACAAAGTGTGCCTTTGGAAGCAGTGTCCTGTGCCAAGGAGAAGCCAGCAGGAAGGGGCAGAAGGAAAGAAACTGCTCTGGCTTCACACACGACCAATTCCATCTCTCTTCGAGGGAAGCGCAGGTCGCCGGCAGGTGACGGAGAAGAAGCTCACAAAGAAGAGCAGAATGTTCCCTTAGAAACTTGTGATCCCCCTGGAAAAGAAAATCAGCTGAGAAGAGGCAGGAGGAAGGAAACTGCTCCCTTGGTAGAAGCCAAAAGTTCCATTCAGGGAAACCAGGTCCTGACAAAACAAAGGGGCAGAAAAAATAACAATAGGGAAGCTAAGCAGAATTTGGACAATTCTTCCCAAGAAAATACAGAGCTTGTAAAAGGGAGCTCAGGGCAAGCAACCACTTCACTGGCTCTTAGTCCCACCTCACTTCAGGGTCTGCCAGAAGATGACAAAGACAGAATTCCTGAAGAAAAAGGTAAACTTTTGGACGTAGCTCCACCTGCAAAAGAAAATCCATCAGGAGTGGGCAGGAAGAAAACAGCTTCTTCCACTTCTGAAGAAACAATTTCCACTTCGCTCAGGGGAAAACCCAACCTATCCAGAGGCAGAGGTCAGAAGAGGATTCTTCAAGAAAGTGAAGATGCATCTCCAGAAAATAATCCATGCCAAGGAAGAACGAGGCAGTTGAGAAACAACAGGAGGAAGGTGGAGGTGTCATTAGAGGCAGCTCCTGCTACTTCTCCCCATGAAAGCAGTGACTTGCCAGGAAATGGCAGCACTCTGGGAACTCGGGATTGGAGTGGAGCATCCACTGCTTCTGAAGAGAATCTGTCAGGAAAGGGCCAGGAGGGTGACCCTGCTCCCCAGGCAGCCCCCACCGCTCGCAGAAGGAAGGGCCAGCTGCCAGCAGAGGATGTGCCACCCAAAAAATTAAAATCAGGTGAGGCAAGGCTTGGCTTTCTCTTCTCTAAGGTCGACTGAGTTTGGGTAGATGCGCCAATGGTGTGCAGAGCTCTGGGGCTGCTGATGGAAAAGATCCAAGGTCCCAGCTCCCTCAGCTGCTCCTTCCCCAGCTCCCTTCCCTTCCCTTCCCTGCTCACACTCCAGCCCCTCCTGAGCTGAGGGACCCAGACTGGGCACAGCCCTGGAGGTGCCTCCCAGTGCAGGGGGACAATCACTGCCCTGGTCCTGCTGCCACCTAAAATATTCCCTGGAGTTTTCAGCTTGACTTAAAAACTCCTAATTAGAAAATATTATCAAATGAATGCCTTGAAGTAGAAATGGCAGCAACTCTTCAGAGCTACAGCAAGGAATTGCCTGCCATAAAACTTCCTCTGTGTTCATTTGTGCAGGACTTTGGTGTTGGTTCTGTTTTAGTTTTACATATCAGTGGAAGGAATTTTAGCTGAAATGGCAGCTAATTGGTTTTGGTGCTCTCATTAATGTTAACCTACTTTCAGAAATAGCTGTGAGTCCTCAGGGATCCAACTTAAAGGATATTGGATGTGCAGGAGTGTGGGGTTGGTATCTGGTTTGTTGAATTCAGAGATGTAATCTTTGGAATGTTGTCATTGGGGACATTTCCTTTCAAAACAATGTAGGTGAAGATGGAATTTTGTGGGAAAGGTTTGATTGATGATACAAATTGACATTTTCTCCATGTGCAAATAGGGAATGATGAAAATGGGTCTCTCCAAAGAGGAAGAAGAAACAAAACTAAACTTGGAGCAGAGGATGCAAGGGCATCTCAGACCACTGGAGGGATGGAGAGGAGGACAAGATCCAGCACAAGAACAAGGAAATAGCCTTAGGAGTCCCAGCACCAGTTTTTAAATCAATTCAGTAATTCCAATTACAGGTTTTTTTAATGTGAATTGATTTGCACTCTGATTTTAAGCTAAGATTTTTGGTAATTCCATGGTTGCTTTACAACATATATTTCCTAATGTGTCTACAGGTAGGCAGTAGATATTTCTTTAGTAGCTTTGCCAATGTGTGGTGGTTCCTAAACCATGGGGTGCTTGTGCAAAGCTGCAAACATAAATAACTTTTTGTTTGACCAGTGTTTCTCCCCTTTTTCCTGTTGATCAGTACAACAATCAGGAAGCTGCCAGCTAAAGCTATTTTCTGCTGAAATTTTCCTATGCTTAAGTTTTATTTTTCGTTGGAGTTCTGTAAATATTCTTTTAAAAAAACAGTTGTATTAGCGGAAGTATTGTGGTAAATTTTTAATAACTTTTTTTTAAAAATTAAATTTGTATTGAAAAGTGCAGGTTCTGAAGTCATTAAACTTGTAAACAGTTTAGCACTTGTGTGGTTTTTTGGTTTTAAGAATGCTTAAGAATAATTGCTGCTGTTTTACAAGGTCATTTCTAAGGCTCAGTCTCTGTGGTTGATGTGGTTTGGAGACAGAATTTTTAGGACTTTTTACAGATAATTTGTCTTCATGGCTGGGAGCTTCTTAAATGCAGAAACAGAAAATTCAGCCTGGGCATCAAACTTGTGCAGATTTTAGACCTGACTTCAAACCCTTTGTTTATGTGGTGTGTGAGGCATTGGGGGTGGTTCTGCAGCAGAGCAGTTGGAGTTGGAATTGTTCAGCTTGGAAAAGACTCCAAACCTCAAAACTGATATAATAGTATCTTTTTTTTTTAATTTAGGTTGGATTTTTTGCTTGTCTCTTTTTTATCATGTGGAATGTTCTGTACCCATATCCACAAGGGTTTTTTACTGAATTATAATGCACTTTTTTTTTTTTTAATTACTTAGTTCTAGTGTGAAAATTCCAGTCTGTCCTTACATCCAGGTGCAGAATCTGGTACTTTCCCTTAAACTTCACTTGGTTCAATATGAGAATTGGAATATTCTATGGTGGGGGGGTCTTCTGGTTTGGTTTGGTTTTTTTGTGTTTTTTTTTAAACACTGTTTCCCAATCAAGACATTCCTAAAACTTTACCCTGAAATCCCAGGGGAAAGCAAAATTTTCCCATCTCCCCTAAAATCAAAACTGTCTCCTCTGTGTAAGCAATGCCATGGTTGGGACATACAGGGATCCACAGGAATATTTTTCTAGTTCTAAGAAGTTGTTTGGGTTCTTTTCTCCAGTCGCTCAGATCTGTCACTTTTGGGTTTGGTTCTAGTTCAAATCTACCAAAGCTCAGCTCACATTAAATGCCTCAGTTCTCCTCCAGAGCTGGAGTTCATCCCCAAGATGGGATTTGTGGATAAACTAAACCTGAGAAACATCTCCTGAAGCAAATTCTCCTTTTCTAGTAGTAAAAAATCAGAAATTGTCTCCTCTCATTGCCACTTTCCCAGGTGCCTTGCTGGAGTTGGTCTCGAGACTGAGCAGGAATCCTGGGCAGAGCCTCTCCCTGGGGAATGTGTCCCAGTGCCTCTGTAGGAATGGGAGAGATCTCCCTGGGGAATGTGTCCCAGTGCCTCTGTAGGAATGGGAAGATCGCCCGGGGAATTGTGTCCCACTGCCTCTAGGAATGGAGAGATCTCCTGTGAATGTGTCCCAAGTGCCTGTTTAGGAATGGGATAGATCTCCCTGGAATGGGTCCCAGGGCCTCTGTAGTAATTCAGAGCGCTCCCTGGGGAATGTGGTCCCATTGCCTCGTAGAATGGGAGAGATCTCCCTGGGGAATGTGTCCCACTGCCTCTAGGAATGGGAGAGATCTCCCTGGGGAATGTGTCCCACTGCCTCTGTAGGAATGGGAGAGATCTCCCTGGGGAATGTGTCCCAGTGCCTCTGTAGGAATGGGAGAGATCTCCCTGGGGAATGTTTCCCATGCCCTTTAGAATTGGAGAGATCTGTCCTGGGGAATGTGTCCCCGTGCCTCTGTAGGATTGAGAATCTCCCTGGGGAATGTGTCCCATTGCCCGTAGAATGGGAAAGCTCTCCCTGTCGGAAATGTTCCCAGTGCCCTGTTGTAAATGGATGGATCTCCTTGGGAATGGTGTCCAGTGCTCTGAAGGAAGGTCTCCCGGGGGAATGTGGTCCCATGCCTCTTGTAGGATGGAGAATCTCCCTGGGAATGTGTCTCTCACTGGCCTGTGTGTGAATGGAGGGATCTCCCTGGGAATGTGTCCCAGTGCCGCGTAGGAATGGGAGAGCTCTCCCTGGGGAATGTGTCCCAGTGCCTCTAGGAATGGGAGAGATCTCCCTGGGGAATGTGTCCCAGTGCCTCTAGGAATGGGAGAGATCTCCCTGGGGAATGTGTCCCAGTGCCTCTAGGAATGGGAGAGCTCTCCCTGGGGAATGTGTCCCACTGCCTGTGTAGGAATTGGGAGAGCTCTCCCTGGGGAATGTGTCCCACTGCCTCTGTAGGAATGGGAGGGAATCTCCAGAGCTGGCCCCAGTTCTGTCATGCCAGGAGCACACACGTGCCCTGGGGGTCTGTGCAAGGCCAGATGTGTTTGGTGAAGGGATAGACAAGGAAGGATGGAAATTCCCAAAGCAAAGCTTCACTTGTGGAAGTCTCTCAAAAAGTGATGTTGTTGTTGTGTCATTTCTGGGAGTGTTCCACAGCCAGCCAGGGAAATCAGGAGTTTGAGGCACGTGGCTGATGCATTTTATTGTGCATAACCTGGGTTTGGTTGTGGGGACCCTGCAGCCCCCCAGACCTGGGCTTTGCTCACTGTCCAGGGCCTTTCCAGAGGGGATTCACTCTGTGCTCCTTTGTAGAACTGGCATTTAACATCAATTCCTGTTGATTCAAATCAGATAAAGATGTGTTTTATTTTATAGGCAGCTCCATTTCCACCCTGAAAATTTGAAACTGCAAATCTACCTCAAGGTAGATGATTCTGAGGGAGAGCTGAGACAAATCTTTTACCTGAGGGGTCAGCCAAAGAAACAAATCTTTCCTCAAGGAAAATTTCCAAATTATCTTCTCTGTAATTTCTGTAGAGCTACATCTTCATTGCTGGTCGTGTGGCAGCACAAAATTAAAAAAAAAAAAAGCAAATGGTGGGAAAATTTAATTGCAAACTTTCTGCATTGTCAATCTTTTTTATTTTTAATCTGGGCAGATGATTTTCTTAAGGAAAGAAGGAGAAGAATGGGACATAAATTACATCAGGAAGCAGAGGTTTCTCTTAGTTATCCATGATTGTTGCATTTCAAGTTGCTGGGTATAGATATATCTGTAAGTTTTTATGTCTCTGAATTTATTTAAAGCTGATTTCTCCAGTGATTTTAAGGGAATAGTAAAGAAGAATGAGAACTTTAAACTTTGTGTAAATCTAGAGAGCTGCCTGTTGATGATGTTTATTCTCTCAGCCTCATTTAGGTTGGAAAAGCTCTCCAAAACCATCGAGTCCACCCCCAGCACTTCCAAGGCCACCACTGTCCCTTGTCCCCAAATGCCACATCCTCATGGCTTTTATATCCCTGCAGAGTATTTATTATTGAAGCAGGAGCATTATTTTTCCAGAGGTTTTGGTTAGATGCTCCTTTTGATGGCATTGTCACCACTGTGCTGTCAATTGTCACTGTTCCCTCTGGGAACCTCCATCTCTCCTCTAAATTTCATCCCCACACTTATTAAAAATAGATGGACTTCCTGCTTCCACTACATAAATAAGGCTGAAAAATCAACTTGATTGTCAGAGAGTTTCAAAACCTTCAAAACTTCCTGACAACAAAACTGGATTTTAATATTTCAGCCCTGCCTTGCCATCAGTGCCACAGCCCTGCCTGTTCCTGACAGTCTCTTTCATATCCAATTTCCTTCCAGATTTCTTGGCTTGAAAGAGTTCCCTGACAGCCAGACAAGCTGCTTAATTACATGAAATATGGGAAGAAAACTCACGTTGGCTTGAATTTTGCACCTTTTAATTTGTCTCTTTCCATGGCATTCCTGCCCTGCCCTGCCCCAGAGGTGTGATGCTGTTGTTAACCTTGGAGCTGAGCTGTAAACACCCCCAGAATTTTGGGAAGTTCTGTAATTTCCCAAAGGCTGGGCTCTGATGGAGGCAATTCTCAGAGATTAACAGAGAGCAGGTAATTGATGATCTTGGAGGATGTTGTCTCCATAGATTCCCACTCCAGCTTCCTTCCCTGCTCCTTCAGAATATCATTTATGGCTGGTACTCAGAGGAGGTCACAAAATAATCCTGGAGACAGGTGGGAACTCCCACCCTTTTAAAAAATTCCATGTGAGGTTCCCTGCCACTCCAAAAGTCATAATTAGTGAATATTCTCAGGTTTGCCAACAGAGGCTGGAACTGGTGAGTAAACTAAACTTGAGCAACAACTCCTGGAGTAAATTTTCCTTCTGTAGTACTAAAAAAGGTAATGAAACAACTGGAAATTAAAAATGAGGGCGTGGGCTCAGCTGGGAACGTTTGATGGTGCTCAGGGCAGGTGTTGATGTTTTTGTGTTCTGTGAGTGGCAGGTGGGTCAGGACTTGTCAGCCTGTGACAAGCAATTAACACTAAAAATTGGGAAAAAACAGAGTATTTGGAAGCTAAAATCCCAATCCTGTTCTGATCCTCAGCATTATAAATTTCCCTTTTCTATTGTAATGAATTTAAGGAAATTCTCCAGAATGATTTTTTTCTCCAGAAGGGATTTTAAATTCCAGTAGAATGCAGGATTGTGCATGGCTCAAATACACCCTTGTCATCCCACAGCTTGACAACCACAGCTTTCACAAGGCAGATGGCAGAAAGAGTAAATTCTACTGGATTTCACTGAAAAGATCAATTTTATCAAGAGATAAAACCAAATTCTGCAGCCAGAATTTGGAATGAAGGGTGGGGTACCCTAAACCCATGACAGAAGTGCTCCAATACCCCTCACTGCTGATTCTGAGCAGCATTCACAGCCCTGGAAATATTTCCAGCCAGAGCACTTTGAGGCAAATATTCCTGTGTCTCTGTGTCTTAGGGAAGAAACACTGGCAAAAATCAGTGGTTTTAGCACCACTTTTGCTGCTGCTATTAGAATTATCTGAATAAATTACTGCATTTTAAAATTTATTTTATTAAGATGCAAAAATCTTGCCAGGAAGTTCCTCTTGTCTTGTTTTCCCTCCTAAAATTGGATGGATGTTTAAAACAAAACCTGAGTGAGAGGAGTTTCACCCCTCAGTGTTCATTAAGGAATTAAAAAATCCTATTTTGACTTGAGCAGTTCAAAATTTGCTGATGCAAATCCTTCAATAAAATTTCCCAGCTCCAGGAGAGACCTGGACTAAGTGAACCACAGCACTTTAAAATAGGTTTTTAATCCAGTTTGATTCAAGTTTCAACTCAAGTTTCAACCTGGACAGACACAAAATTTTGTTGGAGTTGTTTTCTCTTCTGGTGGAATAGGAAACTTCTTAACAATAAATTGCAGCTCTTTCTTAAACAGAAAAACTTATGATTTCCAGAAAAATGTCACTTTTTGCTATTTGTAGGAGATCAGAGGACTGCACAGCCTTGCAGCCATCTGAAAGCTAGAAGTTTATTTCTAAATTTTATTGAATTCTAAGTAAATGTTTATTTAAAAAATGAATTTAATGTTAATATTTAGCTTTTGTATAGAAATATTATAAAGTAAGTTATGTTAGTATGAAATTATTGTAGAATCTTTATGTAATATTCAGGTTTTAAATTGTCTTAATATCATTTCCTTCAGTGACAGGATCACATTTTCTAGGACATGATGGAATGAAATTTGGGATTTTGTGCAATTTAGAGAGTTTTCCAGGCTGCTTGGTGGAAGAATGTAAGGAAATCTTGGTGGCTACTGTGTGGCACAGGAATGAACTCCAGATTTTCTCCTCTGCTCCTTCCTGAGGGAGCTGCATCTCCCTCTGGATCTGACACTCCCAGCTGTGCAGCTCTGGAGGTATTTTAAATTGCAATGTTTGTGTATACCAGGGAAAGATGCAGCTTTCACTGCCCTCAAGAAGGTCAAACAGATTTTTCTAAAAAGCAGCTAATTAGAGCTGTAAATTAGATTAGACCAGGCTCTTTTCAACCAGGAGCATTTATCCTGTAACCCTCCCAAGACCCCACTGCCATAAATCCCTGTTTTTCTTTGAGGGGAGACACCCCACCAGCTGACCAAAACCCTGCTGGTCAACTTTGTAATTAACATTTTGCCTGTGTTCCTAAGACTCTCAATGACCTATTTTTAAATAATGGGAATTGAGAACCCCCTCTAGGAGGGTCAGGCAGATCAGAAATCACCCCTGAGGCGAGCGAGGGGCCAAATCCATTCTAACTGAACCCACTGAGAGCATCTCCTCAGTCAAAGCCTGAAACTAAGTTTAAAACTAAAGCTGAGACTTTGAGGAGCTGGACCAGCTGAAAACCCACCAGCTTTTTTTTATTTTGAAGCAGAATCCTGTCAGTTTACCAAAGCCAGCTCGTTATAGGTATACAGATCAGCCCTGCAGTGCCTTTTGGGGGGTGGGCATTACTTTGTGGCCCTCCCGTTCCAATGTGTGATTAATCCCAGCCAAGGCAAGCCCACCAATTAGCTCCAGCTCATTTTCCTCCCTTTCCAGCCTGTGCCTCCTTTGTTGCACTGCTCCTCGTTCATTAGCTGCTGCACCCCGTGCCAATTAGGCAGGCACAGGCACTCATTTGATCATCTGGAGAGTTGCCTCCCAAGATCCATGCCCGTCCCTCCAGGGCGCTGCAGCTCGGCCTGGGGCTCTGTTCCCCCTCTGGAGAAGCCTCCTGCTTCCCATTAACTAAAGGGAAACCTCGCTCCCCTTTAGGCTGAGCTCAGCCCCACTCCTGGCTTAATGAAGGAGCCCAGGCAGGGCTTGGCTGGGGGGTTCCAAGGCTGAGGTGGCTTCGGAGAGAGCACGAACACGGACACCACCATCCCAGCCTGGCACCCTTCCCAGCCTGGCACAGCTTCCCCAGGCTCTGGCCATGGCTGTGCTGGGCCCTGGGATCAGCTCTGTCCATGGGATCAGCTCTGGCCCTGGGATCAGCTCTGTCCATGGGATCAGCTCTGTCCATGGGATCAGCTCTGGCCCTGGGATCAGCTCTGGCCCTGGGATCAGCTCTGGCCCTGGGATCAGCTCTGTCCTTGGGGTCAGTTCTGTCCATGGGATCAGTTCTGTCCCTGGGATCAGTTCTGTCCATGGGATCAGTTCTGACCCTGGGATCAGTTCTGGCCCTGGGATCAGTTCTGGCCATGGGATCAGCTCTGTCCATGGGATCAGTTCTGTCCCTGGGATCAGTTCTGGCCCTGGGATCAGTTCTGTCCCTGGGATCAGTTCTGTCCATGGGATCAGCTCTGGCCCTGGGATCAGCTCTGGCCCTGGGATCAGTTCTGTCCCTGGGATCAGCTCTGGCCCTGGGATCAGTTCTGTCCATGGGGATCAGTTCTGTCCATGGGATCAGCTCTGTCCCTGGGATCAGCTCTGTCCATGGGATCAGTTCTGGCCCTGGGATCAGCTCTGTCCATGGGATCAGCTCTGTCCATGGGATCAGTTCTGACCCTGGGATCAGTTCTGGTCCTGGGATCAGTTTATCCCTGGGATCAATTTATCCCTAGGATCAGTTCTGGCCCTGGGATCAGCTCTGCCCATGGGATCAGCTCTGACCCTGGGATCAGCTCTGTTCATAGGATCAGTTTATCCCTGGGATCAGTTCTGTCCATAGGATCAGTTCTGGCCCTGGGATCAGTTCTGGCCCTGGGGTCAGTTCTGTCCCTGGGATCAGTTTATCCCTAGGATCAGTTCTGGCCCTAGGATCAGCAGTTCCCACTTGGACAGCTCCTGTGTTTCCTCAGGACACCACCACCCTCACCAGCACAGCACCAGGGAGGGATGAACCTTCCCAGGAGTCAAATTCTAAAGTGATGTTGGCTGTGGCACCTGTTTGATGGAATTATTGGAATTCCAGAGTCATTTAGGTTGGAGAAGACCTCTGAGTCCAGCCACGAGACCAATTTCCCAGAGCTGTCCCTTGCTGTGTTTAGCAATGTCACTCTGAGCTTGCACTAAACTGACCCTAAAGAGAAGCACCCCCTTTGCCTTGCCCACCATTGCTCCCCTCTAATTCCAACTTTTTAAAGCCCAAATTTTAAAGCCCTGTTAGGATCTCGGACCTTGGCTGGTGAGACAGGACTCAGCATCCAAACGAGGTGAATCCTGCTGGAAGTTTGGGAGAGCTCAGCCTGAGCAGTCTTGACCAGTACCAGCTGAAAAAGGAGCAGCCTGTGAGTGGATTTAATAACTTTTCATATTTAAAATTGCCTTGTCATTTGAGTAATGAGCTCTCTGTGCTTTCTGCTGGAAAAGATCACCATGGAGCTTTGTTTTTGGAGGGGTACCCACTTGGGCAGCCCAGGTGTGTTGCTAACTGAACCCAAATTATTAACCTTAATACAATTTTTAAACAATTATTAAGCTAATCGGATGCAAATTAAACAAAATGAACCTATAAATATATGTGTTTTTCAAATTAGTAATTGGATTTTTTGATGATCTTTGGCTTGACATTGATAAGCTGCTTCTCATAACAGTCTAATTAGGCAATATGTAAACTTTGGCATTCGGTTCTGTCCTAGTGGCTTTTTCAAATGATGTTTGTAAAATTTGCAATTTCATATTACAGATTAAAAATTAAAAACTGCAGGAGGCTAACATTAAAATGAGAATTCATTTCATGGAAAGCCCTGTAGACAAAATTCACCCTAATAGAATTGTGCATAAGGGGCTGCAAATCATGATCTATAGTTACACAGGGGAAGGCTTGTCAAAACCAGTATTGTTGGCCTGTACTTCTATTCACAGCATTAAACCCATCAGTGCAGGCACTTTGGGGAAAATGCGAACATTATCAAAGAACAGTAAATTAGCAAGAAATTAAAGCATATACCCTTGCATTTCCAAAACAAAAGATCCCTTCATTAAAAACCTTTCATCAGTGGTTTAATATTCATAGCAGTAATTTGCATAACTAAATCAGTTTTCACTGATGAGAGACGACCAAAGTTTTTTTTTATTTTTTTTTTTTAATTTTTTTTTTTCCTTCACTAATTTCTTTTTTGAATGAGCTCTCTAGTTTTTTGATTAAAATTTCACACCAGTAGTTGAGCAAAATTGAATACACGACTTGGCTGTATTTGTCAGCATCCTCCTTTTCAAGGCTGGGGTTAAATGTTGCTGCTGCTGGTGCAGAGCAAAGCCTGGGCTCGCTTTGTTTACCCCGTGTCCCTCCCAGTTCCAGCCCCAAACCCTGCATTTGTTGGGGGTTTATTGCCTTTTCCCCCTCTCACACCTGCCCAGAAACCCCGGGGCTTGGTACAGTGAGGAGGAATAGAGAGAAGTCATTGGAGTGCACGGTGAGAACTTTCCCTGAAAGTTAAACCCTCTTTCCAAGCCCTTTTTTGTGTTTTCCAAGGACCAATTCCCCTGTGAGAAGCAGGGAAGGAAGAGGAAACAAGTTTGCCTCAGGGAATGAAGACAGAAAAGTCTTTTTTCAGTGTAAATCTATTTCAAGGTGTTGATGGTTGGACTTGGTGATCTTTAAGGTCTTTTCCAACCTTAATGATTCTGTGTGAAATAAATTGATATGGTGCTGGAGCCTTTACTAGAAATTATTTTGGGAAATAAAGAGATTTATTTCATTAGGAGATACAGTGGGCAAGCAGTCATGCAATATTTACATGTTGGCTCTCTGGGCCGTGATTCATCCATCTGAAATAATCAAATTTATTGGAATCCTGACAGAAACCAATGGTAATAACAATTAGCAAAGACTTCATTTCTCCTCTTATCCAAACTTTTGGTCATTTATTATTAAAACTGGAGAGAACTTCTTTAGAAACCTCAATCTTTCCCCTTGCACCCTGAATTATTCAAAGGTGTGATCTCCCAAAGTGTTTCTGCTCGAAGCAGCAAACCATATTTCACACAATTCTGATCTATTAATTGTAATTAATACTGAAGCAGATATTGGCAGGCCCTTCCAAGCTTTCTCCTCCACTTTTAAAGAAAGTCCTTGAAAGTGAAGGACCTTAAAATTTCTTGGGGGTTTTGGGTTTTTTTTCTGACATTTCTTTGAATGATTCATTCCACGAGAACTATTTTATTATTTACTTTCACTCCAGAGTGGTGATAAACAGTGTCCAGCTGGGGAGGAATGAAAAAGAAAAACCAAAATGAACAACATTGTTGTTCATATTAATAAAATTAAATTAATAAAATATTAAAGTTGTTTAAAATGTTGGTTATGTGAAGAAAATCAAAGAAACCATTAATTTATTTCCAAGAATACCCAAGTGTCCCTTGGCTGTTTCAAAAGGCAGGGCAGGAAGGGTCAGAAAGGTGCTCCACTAATTAGGAATGATCATTAAAATTCCTGAAAAAAGAAGCAAGGGAACCCCTCTAAAATAAAAACTGTATAATCCACCTGCAGAAACAAATGGCAGGGCTGAATTTGGAGAGGTCCATGGGGAGCTGACTCCCATGGGAGCCAGGCTGGAGCAGGGAGGGGCTCCAGGCCCTGGGGAGGGTGAAGAGCTGACCCATGGCCCTTTCTGTCTGTCCCTCCTGCCCAGCTCAGGGAGGGCTGGAGCAGCTTTGGTGATCCCTGGGTCACACCACCCTCCTGGGCTTTGGGACAGCCCCAGGCCATGGGATGCTGTCCTGGAACATCCTGGGTGTGGGAGCCACCCTTCATGGTCCAGCTGAACGGGAGCTGTGAGTCCTGCTCTGCATGCTCCAGGTGTGGCAGCTGATGGAACCATGGGGGTATTTTTTAATTGAACAAATATTTTAAATATGTTTTAATTTAATTTTTAATTTTTTAATAATTTTAATCAAATAAATTACTTTTTTTTTCCATTAAAATTCAGCCAGGATGTTTCTGTGGGAGCAAATCCCCTGAGCTGGTGCTGAACACTTCCCAAAGTGCCAGGGAATGTTTGCAGGTAAACCTGGGCAGCTTCCAGTCCAAGGACAGGAGTAATTTCCTCACAGAATCCCAGGTTTGGGTGGGAAGGGACCCCAAATCCCACCCAGTGCCACCCCTGCCATGGCAGGGACACCTCCCAGTGTCCAACCTTGGGCTCTGCCAGGGATCCAGGGGCAGCCCCAGCTGCTCTGGGAATTCCAGCCCAGCCCCTCCCCACCCTCCAGGGAACAATTCCTGCCCAATATCCCATCCAAATTTCTCCTCTTTCTTCAGCCTTGCCCACTTTAATATAAATTTACAGCCCCTGAATGAGAAGAGCAGAGCAAACTTCATTACAAGCCCACCAAAATGCAAATGATGAATAATCTCCATTTAAAACCCCAAATTTCAGTCTGCATGGTCTGTGTTCATCATCTGAAGAACTCAAAAAAGGAAGAGAGATTTGTTATTTTCTTTATTTATGCACCTCTCATAACCTTGGGCAATGAAACTGCACTTTAAGGATCTCTATAAAAATGATAAAGACTGAAATTTTGGTTTTCATTATTGACTTATTCCAAATAAGATTTATATGACTTCAATTATTTATATGAATACAAAAGTTAATCATCTAATGTTGCTAAACTAGAAAATTCACTAAAAAATAAGTTTAAGTGAGCACAGATTGCTTCAATTAATACCTTTGCATAGCAATTAATCATGAGTGTGTGGAATGCCTCTGTTAAAGTGCAAGCTGAGACATTTGGGGAGGAAAATTTCCAATGTGTGAGTGCCAGGGTAAAATAAACTCGGTTCTAAACCTCACCCAGCTCTGATTTGCAGTGCTAATTATTATTGTGCTATTCAGGACTTCCCAAAAATGCTCCACACAAAACTTTTTTGTGGCTGGGATTTATTTTATTTTATTTTTTCTAATGGAATATGATCGAAAGAAATCCTGGTGGTAGCCCCTGACCCAAATGTACATCAGGAGCTGGTCCCCCATGGCCCTGGCCTATTTATTGCTTTCCTAACGACTCCAGCTCAAACAGGAGCTCAGAACAAAATTGAAAATGAGCTTGGGGTCTTTCCCAGGTCCCAATTTGTTCACTTGCAGAAGCCCAACCCAATTTAGCCTGGCTGCTCAGGAGGGGCAGGGGCTGCACTGCAGCTGCAGGAGGGCAGGGCTGCCCTGAGCTGCCCCAGGAGCCTCCCCAGGCTGGGCTCACCCCTCAGCTGGGACAGCCAAACACAAACTGCAGGAGGCAGAAATAAAAATAATATAAAAAAATAAAAAAAAAAAAATAAAAAAAAAATAAATAAAATAAAGTAAATTAAATTAAAAATAATAAAAAAAATTAAATTAAATTAAAATAAAATAAATAAAATAAAAATAAATAAAATAAAATAAAATAAAAATAAAATTAAAAATAAAATAAAATAAAATAAAATAAAATAAAATAAAATTTACAATTAAAAATAAAATAAAATAAAATAAAATTTTTTAATAGCCTCCACTCCAAATATGTGTGTTTAAATCTGTCGTGAGCTCTGGCAGCAAGGCAGGTTGTGCTGAGGACAAACCAGCAATTTCTTGATATTTCTAATATCAATATATTCTACTTATTTTCAATAAGATACTTATTATTGATAATGCAAGTAAATATTATATATGATTGATAATATAACTACGTTATCAATAAGATAATATACATATTATCAATATACTTCTCAAGGTGCTGCTGGGTTGTAAAGGTGGGAAACACCTGGTCAGAGGTGTTTTATCAGGAAAATATTCCTGTTTTCACCTGTGCCTTGTGCTGGGGGAACTCCTTGTCCTGCATAACTGGGCCTTTGCTGCTCAGAGAAAAGGGCTGGGCTGGAAAAAACAGCATACTTCACACTCTCATTGCCCACTGCAAAGTTTGTTTTTAACTCGTTGACCAGAAAGAAAAGGTGTATTTTATTTTATTTTATTTTATTTTATTTTATTTTATTTTATTTATTTTATTTTATTTTATTTTATTTTTATTTTATTTTATTTATTTTAATTTATATTTCTATTCATTACTTTATTTTACTGTTTTACTTTATTTCATTATTTTATTTTACTCTATTTTACTTCATTTGACTCTATTTTACTGTATTATTTTACTTTATTTTACTCTATTTTACTTTATTTTACTCTATTTTCCTGTATGATTTTACTTCATTTTACTCTATTTCACTGTATTATTTTACTTTATTTTACTGTATTATTTTACTTTATTTAACTTTATTTTCTTGTATTATTTTACTTTATTTTACTCTATTTTACTGTATGATTTTACTTCATTTTACTCCATTTCACTGTATTATTTTACTTTATTTTACTTTATTTTACTGTATTACTTTTACTTTATTTTACTCCATTTCACTGTATGATTTTACTTATTTTACTCTATTTACTTATTTCCTCTATTTTACTGCATTATTTTCCTTTATTTTATTTTAATTTGCTACAGAGGCATGGCTTGCTTTGAATGGTTTGCACTGATGCCTTTTCAGAATAGATAAAAAGTCATCTTAAGGTCGGTAAGTGAAGATTGACCTGGGAAAAAACTTGAAAATGTAAATGAAAAATGAAAAAAAAATATTATTTCTGTTCTAATGGAAAATCTTGGAAAGAAAATGCAGCCTTAGATTTGAGTGGTACTTTTAGAGGAGTATCTGAGCAGCCCCCACAGTGTAGGAGAAATACAAAATTAAAGATTTAAGAATGAAAGCCAAAACTCAAAGAAGGTTTTTGGTTTGCTTGAGGTATTGATGGAGTGGCAAAAAACCCACACACAAACATCACAAATATTTCTTGTGACTTTATTCCTGTTTTCCCCTGGCATTTCCCACCTGGCTTCCCATGGATTTGGTGTCAGGAGCCACCCAGGACACGCTCAGGTGCTCACTCTGGGTAGGAATCAAACCACACCTTTAATCATCATTTTCATCAATAATAATTAATTGTTTTAAAAAATAGTTTGGCTTTGAAAATATTGAGCCTTGCTTTGCCTGTGCTTTTTAGGAGCACTAATTTAAAATGCCTCTGCTTGGATCTGGGATCTCTATGGATGGCCCAGGGAAGAGATTTCCTGCTCCAATTAATTATGGAAGTTTTACTCCTGGCAGGTCAAAAAATCTGTTCTGTGCACAGGTATAAATATTAATAAATAAATAAGCAGGCATAAATATTTTTAAATAGTGTAAAGGGATGGAGGATTTCAAGAATTTGGTATGAATTACATGGATACAGTTTTTTTTTTTTGTTGTTTAAATGAATGGATCTGTCTTCAGAAAAGCCAAAGTATTGAAATGTGAATGAAGTCTTTGCAGTAGGATTTTGATCTTACAAAATTGTAGGATTTTTCTTAGAGACTCTCCCCTTTCCCTTCTATCCAAGAAGGCCTTGGTTGTCCCAGGCATTGTCCCAATAATGAAACCCAAACAGATTAAAACCAGCCCAGCTGCAGCTCCTTTCTGCTCTCCCCAGGTCCTGCCCTCACTGGATCAGCCTGCAAACAAGAGAAATTGTTTTTTCCCCCAATTTCCCTGTCATTTCTTCCAGGTAAAACATCCTGGGAAGAAAATAACAAATGTTTCCTGCCAGCCCTGAGGCACAACTGGGGCAGCAGGAGTTCAGGGCAGGGTTGGTAACTGGGCTTACTCAGGAAATATTCAGGATGTTCCCAGAAGAACATGGAAACAGAATGTGAAAACAGAATTGCAGGAAGAATCTGTGGTTTTGTACACAGAGTGATGGGGGTAACACTTGAAGTTTTGTCTTTGTTTTGAGTTTAAAAATGCTGAATTGGATGGAAAAATTCTCTTGTTACAGAACTAAGATTTCTCATTTTTTAGAAGAGCCTGAGGACCACAGGCTGAGTGTGGGTGATTCACCACGAGGAGAAAAGGAGGGAACAAATTTGCCACTTTGCTGCCAGGATGTGGATTTGATCCATCCCATTGCCCAGGAAATGCCCAGTGCTGCCCTCCCTGGATCTCCAGGACATTCCTGCTGGATGTGTGTTCCTTGGGATGCTTCCTCCATGAAAAATGCTGCCCTTTCTGGATTTCCAGATATTCCTCACAGGGGTTTCTATCTGGAAAATGCTGCCCTTTCTGGATCTCCAGATATTCCTCACAGGGGTTTCTATCTGGAAAATGCTGCCCTTTGTGGATTTCCAGGACATTCCTGCTGAAAATTTGTTCCTTGGGATGGTTTCCCTCTGGAAAATGCTGCCCTTTATGGATTTCCAGACACTCCTGCTGGAAATGTGTTCCTCACAGGGGTTTCTCCCTGAAAAATGCTCCTTTTCCTGGATCTCCAGGACATTCCTGCTGGATGTGTGTTCCTTGGGATGGTTCCTCCATGAAAAATGCTGCCCTTTCTGGATTTCCAGATATTCCTCACAGGGGTTTCTATCTGGAAAATGCTGCCCTTCCTGGATCTCCAGATATTCCTCACAGGGGTTTCTATCTGGAAAATGCTGCTCTTCCTGGATCTCCAGGTATTCCTCACAGGGGTTTCTCCCTAAAAAATGCTCCCTTTCCTGGATCTCCAGGACATTCCTGCTGGATGTGTGTTCCTTGGGATGGTTTTTCTCCCTGGAAAATGCTGCCTTTCCTGGATCTCAGGACACTCCTCACGTTCCTCAGGGTGGTTTCTCCCCTCTCTGGGCTGGAGGTGCTGCCCAAGCTGAAACTTTGGCTCATCACTTCCCCCTGCAAATGCCAAAGGATCTCCTGCAGGGAGAAAGCAGCTCCAGGCTTGCTGCCAAAGTGCTCTGACCTTGTCTCAGCCATTGCCTGATGTCTTTTTTCCAGTTTTTACAAACTCCAGGACTCCTGGAGGCCCCCCAGGTGTTGGGGCCACCTCATTCTGATGGCCCAGCTCAGGACAAGCAGCGCTGGCTCCAAAAGGGACAAATTTCTCCTACAATCATCCCAGCGTCCTCCCCTTCCCTTCCCTGCTCCCATGGCAGCCCTGCAGGCAGATGTCACACCCTGAACCCCACTTTTAGATGCTCAGCTTGAAGCTTTTCCAGGGATCCTCCAGGAGAGAGAAGGAAGCAGCCAAACCATGGGATATCCACAGGGCTGGGCTCCCTTCCTCAGCTTTCCTCAAGTGGGGAAGAAATTATCCCAGTGGCTCACTCATTCCAAAAGAATTCATTCCCTACAAGTGTTTTGGGGCTGCTTGACAAGGTTTTGGTGGTTTCTGGGAGAAGCTGCTGGCAGTTTTCCCCATTTCCCACAGAGCCAATTCCAGCTCTAGGCCCCCAGTTATGCACAGGACAAGGAGTTCCTCCAGCACAGGGCAAAAATGAAAACAGGAATGTTTTTCCTGATCAAATGAACCTCCTGATCAGGTGTTTCCCACCTTTGTAACCCAGCAGCACCTTGGTAAATAGCTCCAGGATGGAGCCAGGGCTGGCCAGGCTGAGCCCAGCTGCCGTGGGGCAGCAGCTCTGGGAGAACAGGGTTGGGAAGGGATTAAAAACCCTGCACAGGGCAGGGAGGGTGGGCAAGAGGAGCAGCTCTGAGCCCCAGGCAGTGAGGATGGAGGGGCAGGAGCTGTCCCTGCAGCCATGGAAAGGGAGCCAGGCTGAGCAGGGGAAGGGCTGAGGGGGACAAAGTGACCCCAGCCCCATTCCCCATCCCCCTGTGCCTCTGGGAATGGGGAGGGAGAGAGAAGGGGGTGAATCCAGCCAGGTAGAAGAGAGGATGGGGGAGTTGTGTTTTAAGATTTGTGCTTCTCATTATCCTGCTCTGATTTGATTGGTGATAAATTAAATTAATTTCCCCAAGTTGAAGCTGTTTTGCCGGTGAGGGTGAGGGGTGAGTGATCCCTCCCTGCCCTTATCTCCATCCACCCTGGGATTTTGGCTGTGTTTCCTCTCCCCTGCCCAGCTGATGGAGTGGCTTTGGTGGCACCTGCCAGGATCATCCCTCCACCACCACACTGAATATTGTCACCGTTGCAAACTGTGCATTCTTTGCTGTTAAAAATAAAAAAGAAATTAGATAATCAAGTCAGGGTACTGAAAAGTGGCTGCTGTGCATGGGGAGTTGGTGTAGTTGATCAAAAATGAGACCAGTTTAATGTAAATAGCTCACACAGGACGGGCTCCTCAGACTAAGGCTGCCAAAAATCCATGGTGGCACAAAGGGCTGGAGTCCCTCTCTCCACAGAGGTGCACTTGGGGCTTGCTCAAAACCACAAATGAGCTGTGGCACTTTCTGTGGCCAGAACTGAATTTTTGATCCGTTTTTGCTTGATCTGCAAGCTCCATTCCTGTGAACATTTAAACAGAGTTGTTGTTTATGAGTGTCTGTACCAAGTGTAAATTTTAAAAACTGTTTTGGTTTGTGTTTCAAAGAGCATTTTCAATTAAAAAAATTACATTGAGCTAAACGAGAATTAGATTTGCAAATGTAAAAAGTCTTTGCATTACCCAAAATGAGAGATGAGGTGTGGATCAAAGGTTTTGCCTTTAGAATTGGGTACAACTGTAAGAACTTAGAAACTTTTGTGTTCCTGAGTATCACATCCAAGCAGATTTTGTCGTGGTGGATTATGGAGAAATGCCCAAAATCCTGAGTAAATGTGCATCTCTGGGAGAATCATTGCTCATCCTGACTTTCTAACTGCAGCTCGGAAACAGAGCTTGGGATTTGAAAATGTTTTTCATGTCTTCCTCTCTGAAGTTGCAATTCCCCTTCTCAGGGGTCTGCCTGCCTCCTCCTGTTTGAGCTCTGTTCCTGCTGCTTCCCCTTCTGTGAGCTCTGCAAAGTGGGTGAGAAATGACAGAAAATCTGGGCACCACTTTCCTCCCTTACCCTGCAATTCCCGTTAATTGTTGTAATTCTTTCTTTGATTGGGGCATCTTTATTTGTTCTATTTTTCATAAAATGTCCCAAGAGCCTCCCGTGCTACCTGTGATGCACCAAATGCCCAAAGATTTCACTGCTTTCCTTCACCCTTGACGCTTTTCAGGTGGAATTTCAACCTCTGCTTCACATAATACCTTCTGTATGTTTTTGTGGGACTCTCCTAATAAATTAGGAAATATTTTTATTATTGTTATTTCATTAATGTTATCACCGTATTATTATTATTATTATTATTATTATTATTATTATTATTATTATTATTATTATTATTATTATTATTATTATTATTATTACTACTACTACTATTACTATTACTACTAATATTATTACTACTACTATTACTACTACTATTATTACTATTGTTGATGTTTATTTATTTATTTTTCATTATCTATATCGGCACATTTTCACACTCTGGAGGCAGTGAGAGATCAGGAAATCTGTCCTAAAAATCCAGGGCAGGAGCATCCCCTGGATCAGCCCCTGGAACCGCAGCAGTTAAAGGCACAGAATTAGCATTTAATTGTTGGTAATTAAGTGTAAAACGCCGCCCCCCTGTTGCCTTTTTTCACCAGCCACGCCGGGGAATTATCAGGTGAGTTATTTCTTTCAGTGATGTTTTTTATTCCTAAATCCTGTCAGTCCAGGGTGCTGCTTTCCAGGAGGAATTTTAGGCTGGGCTGGCATCTCTAAAAGGTTTGTAAATTCTGATTCACCCCGAATTCTTTCAGGTTTTATTTGTACCCCCAGTGGAGCTCCTCAGTTCCACCCGAGGCTTCCCAGCTCTGCCCACAAAATGCATCAAATCCTGAAAGATTTATTCGGGCAGCCCCAATAAACAATTCAACATTTTTAACATTTTTTAACGTTTTCCCCCCAAAATCCAGACAGGAATGTTTACAGGGTCACAAGAGAGTTGATTTCAGTCCTCACAATCTTCCATCCTGGCCACAGCTCAGGTCGGTGGCTTTCCTGGAAAGTTCGAGGATAAAAAGAATGTTCCATTTGGGTCATTCAGGTGAGAAGAAGCAGGAGTTTCCAAGGGGAATCCCTAGCAGCCCAAATTCCTGGAGTTTCTGGTGAATTCAGGGTTGAATTCAGGTGCTGTTTATCAAGGCCAAGCCTGAGGAGCATTTCTGAGGTCAGGGAGGGCAGCAGGGATGCCCAATGTGTCAGTAACACAAACCCATGGAATTTATTGTCTCCACTTCACCCAGCTGGGTGGCAGAGGCTCAAACCCTTCTTGGTGAGCCTCCCCAAGAGAGAGAAGGCTCTGCCTCTGCCCCTCAGGCCAGTCTGAGCTGTGCCAGTCTGAGCTGTGCCAGTCTGAGCTGTGCCAGTCCGAGCTGTGCCAGTCCGAGCTGTGCCAGTCTGAGCTGTGCCAGCTTTTGTGTGTGTGGTTCCCAGTGGGGCTGGGAAAAGAGGGATGGAAACAGCCTCTGGCTCTGGGAAAACACTCCCAAAAAAAGGAACCTGAAGTTGTAATTCCCATTGTCAGGGGTTTGCCTGCCTCCTCCTGTTTGAGTTCTGTTCCCCCTTTGGTGAAAGGAATCTGGTGGCTTTTCCCAAGCTCTCAGGATTTCCAGGTTTAAACCAGTGGTCCTCAGCCCCTCTCCAGGCTGAACTGTGAGCCACAGTCTCCTGGGAGGGCTGGTTTGTGCACCTGAAACTGGAATTAGTGCAGCCTTGGGAATCAGCTGGCTTTTCATGCTCTCCTTGTTTTCTTTTTCCTAAAGTCTGAAGAGGAACTCGTGCCTGCCTGTACAAACTGCAGTGTTATAAATAATTTGTTCTGTCCCTTCTGAGACTGTGAGAGTGGAAATGTTTGCTTTCAGCAGAGCTTGTTTTCTGTTGACTTCATTTGATAGCTGTCCAGATAAAAATATGAGCTAATATATTTTGACATATTTCCTTAGAATATGTGTGACATCAGCTGGCTGCTGCTGTCTCAGCGAGTGTCAGAGTGATGTCATGCAGCCTCTTGATTTTAAATGAATTAAAGATGAAATGTGACCCCTCTGTAGGTTGTGCTGCTGTATTGAAGCTGCACAGCCACAGCCATTCGCTGTCAGCCTGGAAGAATTTCAAGTTTTGTTGCAAAAACAGAAATTCTGATCTAGTGTCCAAGAGATGGGAGAGATAAAATCCAGCCCAGACCAGGCTCTTCTTCAGGATACTTGTCCTTGAATGCTTTGTAATTTCAGTTTCTGTTTGCAGTCCAGCCTGGTTTTCTGCAGCCCTGACACTCACAAGTGCAGCCAGGGAATGTTTCTCTGATGGATTCATGGAGGGGAGGATAAATCTCTTAATTGATGCCTCTGCCTCTCTCCTGCACTTAAGCCAAGAGCAGGGGAATGTGCAATCCTCAGTGCCTTAAAACCTGACAGAAATAGAAACCCATGAAAATTATCTCACTTTGCCATAAATTGGCCCAATTTGTATTAGGAATATGCTTGGCATTTCTCTCTCTGTTTTCTGGGTTTGGGTGGCATTTTGTAATTGGGCAGAAAAGTCCCCACTGGGGCTCTGTGGGATCAGTTATTGGGTTAAAAGGGAAAATAATCCAGGTGTCAGCTCTTCATGGGACAGTTCAGTCTTAAAAGCCCTTGGACCAAGAGACTGTGGCCGTTTTGTGCCTTGTAATGAAAAGTAAAAGTCTCCCAGCAGTGAGAGTGTTTTACTGGTAAGAAATAACAAACACTGAGTGTGAGCATGAACTGCCCTCTCCAGTGCCTTCAGTGCAGCCCCAGAGGAGCTCACAGCTGGGACCCCCACCCCTGGTGCCCCGTGTGAGGATGGAATTCACACCTTTCAGAGGTGCCCCTGCTCCCGGGGCTGACTGAGGGCAGGGCTGGAGCCCAGAGAGCCCCTGGGTGCTCCAGCCTCACCTGGAGCTGGGGAGCAGCACCAAGACTCTCAAGGTAGGAGCCCTCCCGTGCTGGGGGGTTTGCAAACATCTCCTGCAGCCTGAGCCTGCTCTCCAGGTGAGGCTTTGGGCTCACTGAGACCTTCCCAGGCTGTTCTGAGCTCCTGGGGGTGCTCAGAGGGACAGGCTGGGACACGGCCACCAAAATGGGGTGGATGCTCCAGGGCTGGGACACCTGGGGGGGCTCACCTGCAGAGGAGCAGCTCCAGGGAGAGCTCAGAGCCCCTGCAGGGCCTGAAGGGGCTCCAGGAGAGCTGGAGAGGGACTGGGGACAAGGATGGAGGGACAGGAGCCAGGGAATTGATTTAAATTGACAGTGGGCAGATTTAGATAGGATTTTGGGAAGGAATTGTTCCCTGGGAGGGTGGGGATGGATGGGATGGAATTCCCAGAGCAGCTGGGGCTGCCCCTGGATCCCTGGCAGTGCCCAAGGCCAGGCTGGACACTGGAGCTGGGAGCACCTGGGACAGTGGGAAGTGTCCCTGCCATGGCAGGAATGATCTTTAAGATCCCTTCAACCCAAACCATTCCATAATTCCATGGCTGAGGAAGCCCCACCTGGCTGTTGTAGCCCCAGCCCATTTTCCTGCTCAGGTGTGGAACAGCCCCCTGAGCCTGTTTGTGCCTCCCAACAGGAGAAATCATCCCAAGAACCTCTTGGAAAACCCCTACTTTTGTCAAAACTTCCTCCTGCATCCTGTTCCAGTATTTACAGCAGTTCTGTGTTCTCATCCTACACCAACACTGAAGTTTAATGTCAATATTAGTGTGGAGTGTCTGTGAGGGTTTGGAAAATGGGAATCAGAGCCATCAAATCTTTTATTTATGCACAGTAAATTTTTCAAGCCTCCCCTGTGTTTTGATCGAAAATGCAAATGAGTGAACAGTTTAGTTCCCAAAGTCTGTCTCTGATGGAAAGATTTATTTGGGATCTGCCACGGGCTGATTGAAAGGTGGGAAAAGTCAACATTGCCTTCACCTGCACCCTGGGCAGGGCAGCTGGGAGGTCTCTGCTGGTCTGGGGTTCCTGAGGTGAAGGGAACAATAATTCCAAACTCTGGGCATGTCTGGAGGAGTGAGTAGTGGAGAAATGGGCTGATATTCCCTGATCCTTTAAAACTCCCCCCTGGCATGACCCTGGGGCTCCTGCTGTCCCAGGAGCTGCTCTCAGCACTCCAGGTTTTCAGTTCTCCAGGGAAATTCTCTTAGTTCTGCTCTTGGGAACACAGAGCAACACCCTGGAAATATTATTATTATTATTATTATTATTATTATTATTATTATTATTATTATTATTATTATTATTATTATTATTATTATTATTATTATTATTATTTTCCCCTCCTCATTATAATTAATGGCTCCTAAGTTTTTATTTCTAAAGCAGCATTTGCCCTCATTTCCTTTGAAACAAAATGTTCTAAGTAAGAATGATAATAAAGTGAAAATTAAAAAAACCCCCCACCCTTTAGAGACAAATTTGCTCGTTCTCAGTAATTTTTTTTCAATAATGGCAAATAAACACGAGTGTCCTTAATCACCCTTAATTCCTAATGAATGTCACAGAGCATTCCCTTCACCTCCAGGTGATGGCTCACACTAGTGAGGCTTGGATGCTTTGGTGGTCAAATCTTACACAAATAATCCCTTTAAAATATCCCAATTGTTAAATCATAGGAAGTGGCACACTACTGCTTTTTTTTTTTTTAATTTCTGAATATTTAGGGGTGTTTTCTGTTCAGTTCTTTTTGAAACTGGAGTTTCTGGCAGTGCAGAAGGACAGAGACTTGCAGCTGGTCCCTGTTTCCATCCCTTCTCCCACATTTCATTTCATTTCATTTCATTTCATTTCATTTCATTTCATTTCATTTCATTTCATTTCATGCCTTCAGAAACTGAGCCCAGTTCCAGGAGAGCCTGAGCCAGTTTTTCCAAGGTCCCCATTGTGGATCTGACAGAGTTTGTGCAGAGCAGCCTAAAGGATTATTTTGGTTTCATTTACGTGTATAATTATGGAACTTTAGAATCCTGGGATGATTTGGGTGGGAAAGGACCCTAAACCCACCCAGAGCCACCCCTGCCATGGCAGGGACACCTTCCCCTGTCCCAGGTGCTCCCAGCCCCAGTGTCCAGCCTGGCCTTGGGCACTGCCAGGGATCCAGGGGCAGCCCCAGCTGCTCTGGGAATTCCATCCCAGCTCATCCCCACCCTCCCAGGAACAATTCCTTCCCCAAATCCCATCCAACCCTGCTCTGCCTGCCCAAGTGGGGCCAGCAATGAAGTTTTCCTTGAATCACCCACACCTGGCTGAAGATCCTGCTCTTAATTTAAATTTAGAGGATAAATCCTTTCATGGCAGAAGAAAACTACAGCTTGGATTCCCTTTAGAAAGAGAAAAGCAGGAAGGGGAGTTCCAAGCACCTACATCCCAGGATGGAGCTCATGTTTTGCTCCCAAGAATTATTTTTTTTTTGTTCCATCCAGGACCAAGCATGCTGTCATCAGGAAACAACCAAGCTGATAATGGGTTTTTCCTGGGCAGGCAGGCAGGGATTTCCAGTCCTGCAGCCCACGGGGAAGCAGGGAGCTCTGTGACCTTCCACTGGCTGTGCTGGGCTCACTTGTGCTGCTCACCACAGGCAGAACTGCCCAGTCAGTGCCACTTCCACCATTTCTGTAGAAAAGCCTTTCAGTGGTGCCTGGAGCACCCTCCTGAGCAGCCCTGAGTTCCCACTCATCCCAGCACAGGGCTGAGAGCTTCCCACTCATCCCAGCACATCCCTGAGCTTCCCACTCATCCCAGCACATCCCTGAGCTTCCCACTCATCCCAGCACATCCCTGAGCTTCCCACTCATCCCAGCACAGGGCTGAGAGCTTCCCACTCATCCCAGCACAGGGCTGAGAGCTTCCCACTCATCCCAGCACAGGGCTGAGAGCTTCCCACTCATCCCAGCACAGCCCTGAGAGCTTCCCACTCATCCCAGCACAGCCCTGAGCTTCCCACTCATCCCAGCACAGGCTGAGAGCTTCCCACTCATCCCAGCACAGGGCTGAGAGCTTCCCACCCAGCCCAGCACAGGGCTGAGAGCTTCCCACTCATCCCAGCACATCCCTGAGCTTCCCACTCATCCCAGCACAGGGCTGAGAGGTTCCCACTCATCCCAGCACAGGGCTGAGAGCTTCCCACTCATCCCAGCACAGGGCTGAGAGCTTCCCACTCATCCCAGCACAGGGCTGAGAGCTTCCCACTCATCCCAGCACATCCCTGAGCTTCCCACTCATCCCAGCACAGGGCTGAGAGCTTCCCACTCATCCCAGCACAGGGCTGAGAGCTTCCCACCCAGCCCAGCACAGGGCTGAGAGCTTCCCACTCATCCCAGCACATCCCTGAGCTTCCCACTCATCCCAGCACAGGGCTGAGCTTCCCACTCATCCCAGCACATCCCTGAGCTTCCCACTCATCCCAGCACATCCCTGAGAGCTTCCCACTCATCCCAGCACAGGGCTGAGAGCTTCCCACTCATCCCAGCACAGCCCAGGGCTCTCCCTTTGGCTCCCACTTGGAAGGGTCACCAGAGAGCTGCCTTTCACCCTGCTGGCTTCCATCCTGGCCACAGCTTGGGGCAGGAGCTGCTGGTCCTTGGCTTCTTTTCTCTTCCATCAAGATCTTTCTTTACAAGGTCTTTTAAGGCTAAACGAATTAAGAAATGACACCTAAATTGTTTTCACTTTGAACCCAATAACTGATCACTCCAAGTTATTGGATCACTCCCAATTACAAAATACTACTCAAACCTAGGAAGAAGAAGATGAAAAAGAACTTCTGCCCTAAAACCTCTCTCTCTCTCTCTCTCTCTCTCTCTCATCTATCTATCTATCTATTACTATATTCTAAAACCCCAAACTCTGTTTTCCACCTGTGACATCACACACTCCTAATCAAACTCCACACCCACAATCCCAGTGCTGTCATTCCATTTTGGAAGCTTTCTCCACGGCCTCAGGTCAATGCAGTGCTCTCCTGAGGGTCAGAGTTTGTCAGCACAGGAGGTCTGAAATTCTCAGCATCCAGGGTTCCAAGGAGGAACTTCCTCTGAGAGTTTGGCAGCAGAAGCATCTTCCCCCTTGGGTTGTTATCCAGGTAAGAAAATTCAGTTTTTGAGGCTGTTGGTTAAAAACCTGGAGCTGTTTATCCACCCTGAGTTCTGTGGGAAACCCAGCTCCTCTTTGCTTTATTTTTTTTCAGCTGAGCCATGAGTTTTTTGGCTTGGAGACATCACTGCTGGTTTGTAGCTTCCCTCAGATAACTCCAAGGCACACAGATCAGCTTTGACCCTGCCACTGGTGCCCCTTTCTGCCAAGGTTGTTGGCTGGCACGGGGAGCAGCATTTGTGATTAATCAAAGTGTTCATTAGGGCTGTTTATTTTCCATGGGAGCACCACAGAGGAGGTGACTGGAGGTGGTGGCAGGGACACTCTGTGAGCAGGATCCCTGTCCGAGGGCTGAGGCTTAATTATGGGACTGCTCTCATTTGCATATTGCCAGGATGCTGCCAGTAAATATTAATGGATTACTTTTTGTTCATTTAGCCTGTGTTTTTGAAAGATGCCTAAAAACAAAAAGATGATATCTGTATGTTGTTTTTTAATTTATTTTCACCTTTTTGTCTCCTTTGGAGACCCCTGGTGTATCAGCACTTTGTTTACCACAAATTAAACCTTAGCTGATTGTTTACCAGACTGAAGACCCTTGTGCATTACTCCAGCACTTTCCCTTTTTTTAATAATCACAACCTGGGATTCATTTGCAAGAGGCCCTAATCTGCATGAGAATTATACAATTAACTTTTGATTAACCGCCTAGTTCTTTTGGAAACCACAGTGTATAGGACACTCTGCATTTAAATAATTCCCCTTAAATTGGGAGCAGGCCTTTCATTAAAGCAGCGAGTTTGACTAAACAACAACATTTGGAGATAATCAGGGTCAAGACAATAGGCAAGGCTGCGAGGCTAGAATGTCATCTTTAAATATAACAGCTGAGATAAAGGCACCCAGATTGTGCCTTATCGAAACACAGAAAATCAAAGCTCTCTCTTGTCTGTGGCAAAATACCAGGCCCTGGTGTTTAGGGCACCCATTGTCTGGGCCTGGAGGGTGGCAGGATTTGCATTCAGAGAGCCGGGTCTGACACACATTACATCACGTAGGGTACTTATCTCGCAGTCTGACAATAATTATCAGGAAGAATATACTCAGAATGACTTTTTTGTGATTTTTATGCATCCCCGACACAAGGAGAGGGAGATAACGGCATTATGAAAAAGGGGAGAGTCTCCAAAGGCTCTCCCTGGAGCTGCGTTCTTCGATTAAATTTGCCGTGCCACTTTGGTGTGCTGAACAAGTGGAAAGAAAGGCTGGGAGGCTTTTATAGAGGGTAATAATAGTCCTGAACACAGCCCTCAGCAAAAGATAAGATCCATTGTCAAAACAAACAAAAGGAGCGGTATTAAACACCACTGGAAGAATATCTATGAGCAAAGTTTGAAATCCTTGCCTCTCGTTTTCATACCTTGAACCTGGCTCTGTGGCCATCTTCTCACCAGGCACCTTGGCCAGCCCTGAGGCTCCCACTGAGGCTTTTCCCCCGTTCTGCTCCAAGGGGGTTTGTGGTGGGATCTGTCCATGGTGCCAGGGAAGGATTTAAACCATCCCAGCCCAAGTTTGGGGGCTTTCCTACGGGGGATTTTTGGGCACATTTGTTGCCAAAAGAGGATTTTGTTCCTGCAGTGCCTTTGCTGAGGGGTGTTGCAATAGTTCAATGCTCACTGAATGCTGCAATAGTTCAATGCTCATGAATGCTGCAATAGTTCAATGCTCACTGAATGCTGCAATAGTTCAATGCTCACTGAATGCTGCAATAGTTTAATGCTCATTGAATGCTGCAATAGTTAATGCTCTGAATGCTGCAATAGTTCAATGCTCACTGAATGCTGCAATAGTTCAATGCTCATTGAATGCTGCAATAGTTTGATGCTCATTGAATGCTGCAATAGTTCGATGCTCATTGAATGCTGCAATAGTTTGATGCTCATTGAATGCTGCAATAGTTTGATGCTCATTGAATGCTGCAATAGTTTAATGCTCATTGAATGCTGCAATAGTTTGATGCTCATTGAATGCTGCAATAGTTTAATGCTCATTGAATGCTGCAATAGTTTAATGCTCACTGAATGCTGCAATAGTTCAATGCTCACTGAATGCTGCAATAGTTCGATGCTCATTGAATGCTGCAATAGTTTAATGCTCATTGAATGCTGCAATAGTTTAATGCTCTGAATGCTGCAATAGTTCAATGCTCATTGAATGCTGCAATAGTTCAATGCTCATTGAATGCTGCAATAGTTCAATGCTCATTGAATGCTGCAATGGTTTAATGCTCATTGAATGCTGCAATAGTTCAATGCTCATTGAATGCTGCAATAGTTTAATGCTCACTGAATGCTGCAATAGTTAATGCTCACTGAATGCTGCAATAGTTTGATGCTCATTGAATGCTGCAATAGTTTAATGCTCATTGAATGCTGCAATAGTTCAATGCTCACTGATGCTGCAATAGTTTAATGCTCACTGAATGCTGCAATAGTTTAATGCTCATTGAATGCTGCAATAGTTTAATGCTCTGAATGCTGCAATAGTTCAATGCTCATTGAATGCTGCAATAGTTTAATGCTCATTGAATGCTGCAATAGTTTAATGCTCATTGAATGCTGCAATAGTTTAATGCTCTGAATGCTGCAATAGTTCAATGCTCACTGAATGCTGCAATAGTTTAATGCTCTGAATGCTGCAATAGTTCAATGCTCTGAATGCTGCAATAGTTTAATGCTCTGAATGCTGCAATAGTTCAATGCTCACTGAATGCTGCAATAGTTCAATGCTCACTGAATGCTGCAATAGTTCAATGCTCACTGAATGCTGCAATAGTTTGATGCTCATTGAATGCTGCAATAGTTAATGCTCATTGAATGCTGCAATAGTTCAATGCTCATTGAATGCTGCAATAGTTTAATGCTCATTGAATGCTGCAATAGTTTAATGCTCATGAATGCTGCAATAGTTCAATGCTCTGAATGCTGCAATAGTTCAATGCTCACTGAATGCTGCAATAGTTTGATGCTCACTGAATGCTGCAATAGTTTAATGCTCTGAATGCTGCAATAGTTCAATGCTCACTGAATGCTGCAATAGTTTAATGCTCATTGAATGCTGCAATAGTTCAATGCTCATTGAATGCTGCAATAGTTCAATGCTCATTGAATGCTGCAATAGTTTGATGCTCACTGAATTCTGCAATAGTTTAATGCTCTGAATGCTGCAATAGTTTGATGCTCACTGAATGCTGCAATAGTTTAATGCTCATTGAATGCTGCAATAGTTTGATGCTCACTGAATGCTGCAATAGTTTGATGCTCATTGAATGCTGCAATAGTTTAATGCTCATTGAATGCAGCAATAGTTTAATGCTCATTGAATGCTGCAATAGTTTAATGCTCTGAATGCTGCAATAGTTTAATGCTCTGAATGCTGCAATAGTTTAATGCTCATTGAAGGCTGCAATAGTTTAATGCTCACTGAATGCTGCAATAGTTTAATGCTCTGAATGCTGCAATAGTTTAATGCTCACTGAATGCTGCAATAGTTTAATGCTCACTGAATGCTGCAATAGTTTAATGCTCACTGAATGCTGCAATAGTTCAATGCTCACTGAATGCTGCAATAGTTAATGCTCATGAATGCTGCAATAGTTCATGCTCTGAATGCTGCATAGTTATGCTCAGAATGCTGCAATAGTTCAATGCTCACTGAATGCTGCAATAGTTGATGCTCATGATGCTGCAATAGTTCAATGCTCACTGATGCTGCAATAGTTAGCTGAATAGTTATGCTCATTGAATGCTGCAATAGTTCAATGCTCACTGAATGCTGCAATAGTTTGATGCTCATTGAATGCTGCAATAGTTCAATGCTCTGAATGCTGCAATAGTTCAATGCTCACTGAATGCTGCAATAGTTTAATGCTCACTGAATGCTGCAATAGTTCAATGCTCACTGAATGCTGCAATAGTTCGATGCTCATTGAATGCTGCAATAGTTTAATGCTCACTGAATGCTGCAATAGTTTAATGCTCACTGAATGCTGCAATAGTTTAATGCTCATTGAATGCTGCAATAGTTCAATGCTCACTGAATGCTGCAATAGTTTGATGCTCATTGAATGCTGCAATAGTTTAATGCCCATTTTTCACAGGGTGAGTGTGGCCTTGCACCAGAGCTCATCTCCAGGTCAGCTCAGGACAGCTGAGGGTGATGGACACCTAAACTGATCTGCAAGAGCCAGAAAAAGAGGGAATGGCTCCCACTGCAGAGGGCAGGGCTGGATGGGATATTGGGAATTGGGAATTGTTCCCTGGCAGGGTGGGCAGGCCCTGGCACAGGGTGCCCAGAGCAGCTGGGGCTGCCCCTGGATCCCTGGCAGTGCCCAAGGCCAGGCTGGACACTGGGGCTGGGAGCACCTGGGGCAGGGGAAGGTGTGGAACAAGGTGGGTTTAGGGTCTCTTCCAGCCCCTACCAGTCTGGGATTCTGTGATTGTAGGAAATAAATTAGAAAACAGCTGAGGCATTTCTCAGCATCCTCCCCCAGTCTCTTCATTGTGCCAACACCTCCATAAAGGCCCAGGAGAACTTTTCCAGGGACTGTGCCTTGTGCACCCCCAGGCTTCCAGCAGAGCTGTGAGGGCACAAACTCTGTGTTTGCAGAGGGAGCAGCCAGGGCTGATCAGGGCTGAGCGCTGCTGCTGCTCCTGCTCTTCCTTCTGCTGCCTCCCTCCTGCTCCTCCAGGAGAGCTCCTGGGGCTGTCACAGCCCACACCTGGGGTGACCAGGGAGGAAGGGCTGCAGAGGAGGGTGCTGGAGCCCAGGAAGGGGAAGATTCATTTGGCACCTCGAAAGCTCAGAGTTCAACCCTGACAAAGCTTTGGTGCTTCACATCAGTATCTTTAGAAAGGTGTGACCCTTCAAATCCTGGTTTCAGCCTTCTCCTCTCTCCTCCCTCTTCCTCTACTCCTTTTCCTAAGCTTTTATTGCTTCCAGAACACCCCATTCTTCTCCTAAATGGAATCCAGGTCTTCCTTCTGCTCCCTTCCTGCACCTTTTGCCCATTCCCCCCAGCAGGCACTGCACCTTTGTGTTCCTGCCCTGCTGAGTCACTGGTGGAGCTCAGTCCTTCCTCGGGGTGTTCTCTGTGCCAACGGCAGAGAATGTCTCATCATGCACGAGCAGTCCCCAGCACTCAGGAATCGAGGTGAGTCTCCCAGATCATGTCTAAAAAATGAGATTCTTTAAAGAAAAATGTCATTTGCAGCCTTGTATTTGGTTGCTGCCTTTTTTTTTAAGTTTGGGGGATTTTTTAAGTTTTTTTTTTAAAGTTTAATCTTATGGGTACTTAAAGAAAAAAAAAAAAACAGGCAAAGGGAAGAAATGTGAGAAGTACAAAAGCTCAGCTTTGTGAGTAATGTGAAGTATCATGGGGCTTGTGATTAAATCTGTATATAACATTTGAATGCAGCAGGAGGAGACACTTTATTTCCTGAGTAAATCAAAGTGCTCTGATAGGGAATAAACTGCAGCAGTGTATTTATAGGCTCCAGGGCCTCACACCCACTGCAGGGCACAGCAGCCCCAGCAGCAGAGACCCTAAAGCCCAGGGGTTTCTTTGATTTGGGCTGTGGGGTTGAAGCCTTGTGAAGGCTGACCTGGAACAGAGGCTGGATGGAGTCACAGAACAAAGCAGGGATTGATTCCAAGGATCTCCTCCATGGATCCACCCTGGGCAGCACCAGAGCCCAGCCAGGGCTGCACCCAAGATGACCCAAAATGGCCCCAAAATGCCCGGCCGGGCACGGGGTCTCTCCCTGGGATCAGCTCTGCTCCATTCCCACCTTGCAGTTCATTGTCCCAGCCCAGCTTTAGCCCAGGCACTCCCACCCTGCTTGTTTTTCTCTCTCCAGCCCACGGGGTTTGTGCTCCTGGGCTGAGATTGGGATCATTTGTCCTTGGTGCCCAGCTGGAGCAGGAATTGTTTTGTCTCCCTGCTCTGGGCACAGAGCTCACCATCCCATAATATGAACCCAGACCCACTCACTAAAGCAGCACAGAATGTGAAACACAGAAAAGCCAAACCTGCGCCATCAGGGTGGGTGGTGGTGAGGGACCTACCAGGGCTTCCCAAGCTGTTCCCTCAGCTGATCCCCCAGGATTTGTGAGTGATGCCACAGCTCTGGGCTCATGGAGAGATGGCAGAGAGGCCTCCCAGGGACACCAAGTGGCTGGAAGGGATGTCCCACATCCCAGAACAGCATCCCAGAATGCAGACTGGGGACACTGGCTGGCAGGCACCAGTTGTGGCTGGGAGATGGGCTGGGGATTGGTCAGTGCCTGCTGAGAGACTGAGTTGGGCATCACTTGTTTCTGCTGGATTTTGTTGCTCTTTCTCCCTCTCCTTGTAATTTCTACTACTACTATTATTATTATTATTATTATTATTATTATTATTATTATTATTATTGTTGTTGTTGTTGTTGTTGTTGTTGTTATTATTATATTTTATTATATTTTATTATATTATTATTATTTTCTTTTAGGTCAATGTCACCAATACTATTGATATTATTAAAATAATAATAATAATAATAATAATAATAATAATAATAATAATAATGTGAATAATAGTTGAAGTAGTTAAAATAATGCATATTTTAATATTATAAAATATTAATATGAATAATATTAATAGTATTAGTGAGATTGACTAAATAATAATAATAATAATAATAATAATAATAATAATAATAATAATAATAATAATAATAATAATAATAATTTTGTTGATGTTAAAGGAGCAGCCACTGCCTGAGCACTCTCACATGGATCAAGGATTCACCATCCACCATCCCTGGAAGTGTTCAAAGCACCTCTGGACGTGGCCTTCAAGGACATGTTTGAGCAGTCACACCTGGAACTCTGCGCTGGGGACACCAGGAGATCACAGGAGGGACTCAGGACCCTGTCACAAATGACCATCCTGGGGCAGTGCCAGGGTGTGCTCTCTGTTTTTGGAAAGAACAGGACAGACCTGACTGCAAAGGGCTGCTCAGCTCCACTCCTGATTTCCAGCTGTGATTCCTCCTCTCTCTCCCTGCCAGCACCACCCAGACTGTTTGAAGGTATTGGGACTGAAATTGGCCAGCTCAGATTTTTAATTGCTCATCTATGTCAAAAGTCTTTGCAGGACTGAAACAACCTCTGCAAAGCTGCCAGTGGGGATTTCATGGTTATCCTGAATTTTGAACTCCCTTTATCCCAAGTCCAGCTTCAGCTGATGCTCCTCAAGACCTGGCAGAGAGCAGTGGATGCTTTTTCCCAGGCAATCCTTCCTTCATCCCAGGACCTGAATTAGAAAGGAAGATGTGAAAACCAGCATCCTGCACAGATAAAAAGAGAAGCTCACTGGTGTCCTGACAGAGTGGAGAGGCCTTTGGGGGATCCTGAAAGCTTCTCCAGCCAGGAGGGGTGTGAGAGGTGCAGCAGGAGCCCCTCTGTGAGACAGAGCCTGGCAGGCCAAGTCAGGAATCATCAGCCTTAAAAAACTGCAGGAGCAAGCAGGAAGGGAGGCAGAAAACCCTGGAGCTCTGACAGCAGCTGTGCTTTACAAACAACCCTTTTGAAGTGGGAGTTTTCCCAGGAATTTCTGCTCCTTGCCCTGCCCTGATAAGCAGGAGTGTCCTGAATTGTCCTTTCCAAGGTGGGCAGAGCCATGCCTGGCTCTCACACTGGCTGATGTTCCTTCTGCTCCTGGTGATCTATGAGCTCTCCTTTTCCCTGCCTGGGCCTGACAACAGCACCTGGGCAGGGGGCAGGGAAGAACAAGGCTCCTGCTGGGCTCCTGAGGAGCAGGAACAGATGCTCCAGCTGGGATGTGAGGCTGGGCTGCCCACTGAGCTCCTGATGCTGCTCCCAGCAAAGCAGGCAGCCATGGGGCACAGAATTCCCGTTCATTTGATATGCTGGGAGCACCTGGATTAGGTCCCTGTTACTGGGGGGGTGTGGATTTATGGGCAAGAATAAAATTTACAGTGTTATTGTTGCCCATGGTACAGCGTGGGGTTTATTTCCTCTGTCCCACCTTCCTGGGGCTGGGAAAGCAGGAGAGGGATGCACCTGGGGGTTGGGAATGCACTGCCTTCCTGAGAGTCCAACCTAACCTATAAACTTTCATATTTCATCTTATAAACCCTCCATTGGCATCCTCTGAAAGTCCAAACCTAACCTATAAACTTTATATTTCATCATATAAACCCTCCATCGGCATCCTCTCCTAATTAGGGAATGTTAAATAAGTGTATCTTGCTAAAACTTGTGATATTTTTCCCTATATTTCTCTGTTGGTTTTTTTCTTTTTCCCCAGAAAATCTTGGTGATCTGTGATTTAATCTAAATTGGAATTTTTCACAAGATTTTCTGCTCTTTACCCTGAATTAATAACCAGGAACATGGGAGTTGTGTGTGGGAGAAGGGTAACAGGACTTATTTCCAGATTTTGGAATTAGCACATCCAAGCAGAAGTTCCTATTGACATAACATTTTTTTTTACTGATAAAAATCAAAGTTTCGTGGCTACATTTACAAATAATAGCACAGATCCTCATTATCTTCATAACTCTGTCAGCCAAGTCACCATTAATTGGCTAAAATATTGAAGATGGGTTGTCATCACTTGTGACCACCTCATCTATAGCCCTGGATGACAGGAAAATGAGAGTATTGACAGGGCTGACAGCGAATTTGGGAAGGAAGGGTGCTAAAGAGGAAGGAGCAAGACTCCAATTTTGGTCAGTTTAAATTAGAATTTGCAGGAAGAGGTGTCAACAGAGAGAGAGAGGCAAGGCTGAATGAAAGGAGACAAATTGGGAGCAGGGAGGTGGATCTGAGAGTCATTTCTGTAAAAACAGACATTAAACACCTGTGGGAATCAGCTGCTCCACCCAGGAGAAGCAGGAGGTCTGTCTTGGAATACTCTGGAGAAGAAGGAGAAGAGGATGGAAGAGGAAAATAAAACTGAAGGGGAAGAGAAGCAGATGCAGAAATGTCCAGAGCAGCTCCTGGATCCTGGGCTTTGGTCAGAGGATGGGTACAGGCTGCTGGGATTGGGCTGGAATTCAGCTGGACACGGACAGAGCTGGAGAGCTCCCTTGATTCCCCTGAGGAAGGAGCTTTTCCCAGGGCTGGATCTCAGCACTGCCCTGCCTGAGCCATTCTGGGCCCTGTTTCTGATCAGCCACAGGCAAACCTTGCACCTGTACAGTGTGGGAAGAGAAGCTGCCAGCTGCTGCTCTGGGTGCATTATCCAACCTCAGCCAGCTCAGTTATTGCATGGCTCTCACTGATACCAAAATATCAGTGCATGGGGAGGACTCAGCAGCTTCTGAGACATTCTCCTACTGAATTTTTATTTATTTGCTTTTTTTTTTTTTTTTGTTGTTGTTTTTGGTTTTTTTTTGTTTGTTTTTTTTTAAGGCAAACTCTCTTTCAGAGCAGAGATGTGATATCAGTGTTATACCAAAAATGGGTTCAGGACAAACCCTTCAGTGTCCTGTCCAAAGTGAATCTGTGTGGCCCATCCCAGAAAAAAGGTGAGGGGTGAGGAGTTGTTCCTGCAGCTGTGCAGGTGGGGAAATGGGATGGAGAAAGGGAGAAGCTCAAGGTGACATCAAGGGCCAGTGGCAGAGCTGGAGGCAGAACCAGGCTCTTTCCCCCAGTCAATGAATTAATAACACCAATATTTTAATATATTAATAACATCCATGGCCACCTCACCTCCTGCAGCATTACCTCAGTGAGGATCTCATTGCTAAAATCCTGGAGTGATTTATCAGGGCTGCTGGAAGCAGCACTGGGCACAAGGCTCCTGCTCTGCAGTCCTTGCTGGTTCTCCCTCTAATTAAAGAGGGTGATTAAAGGCACTGATGGCATCAAACTCAGGAAGAGCTAAGGTGGGGTTGAGCTGTATTTTCTGCTCTCTCACCTTTAAACTGTCCTGGCCAGCCCTGGAAAGGCAGAGAGCAGTGATGTATTTCTGATTGCTGCCTTCCAGCTTGGCAAAACACCTCCTAAAGCCAATCTGGAGCTGTTCCAGGACCATTGCTTGGGTGGAGGTGCTGCCAGAGCCAGTGAGCAGCAGCAGATTTGAAAATGAATCATTCCAGAGCGTCTGCTTTGCACTGCTCCCAGGCTGGGAGGAGAGAGGAGCAAACGAGAGGGCAGCAGAGCTGGTGCTGAGCAGAAGGTTTTGGTGAGTGGCTGAATTCCCAACCCTCCTCCCTCTCTGCATTGTGCTGGTTTTGACCCCCTGACTCAGAGGAGCCTCGTCCCTGGCTGGCACTGAGGGAGAGCTCTCCAGTGACAGCCCAGGGATGTCAGAGGAGAGCTCCTCATGCATTATCACATTATTCTTGCTATCAGCTGGAGGAAATGGACACTTGATTCATCTGCTCCCATCTATTGATTCAATCCTCCTTTTAATTCAGCTCTGGAGCAGGCTGTTAGCCTCCATTCACACTGCACCAAGATAATGCACCCTGATAGCTGCTCTCCTGATCCATTATGGACCAGGGATGGAACAGTTCTGTTTCTGTGTGTGAGGAGCTATCGACTCGCCCTGCTGCACTCTCAGCACTGCTGTCCCCACTCCTGGGTGTCCCCATGGCTTTCACAGCTGGGGCACTGGTGGAAGCTGCTCTGAGGAGCACACACAGAGCCCTGGCAGTGCCTTTTGCCCTGGGAAGACAGCCAGCCCTCTGCCTGCAACTTCCATGGTGTGTATTAAGGCTTGAGGAAAACAAACTCCATCTCTGCCATCACCATCCATCATCTTTTCCCTTTGTCAGGCTGCAAACCCCAGGCAGGTTTGTGCTGCCTGGGTCCCTCCCTCTACCAGCATCCACCAGGGATCCTCCAGCTTGTCCTTCAGCCAAGCTCCAGCCCAGCTCTCTGTGTGCACAGACCATCCCCACTGCTCTGAGGACTGAGAACTGCTCATTCATTTCTTTATTTATTTTTACTTTTAGAATTTTTCATTTTTCTATGTATATATTTTTTTTTCTATTTTCATCTTTATTTTGTTTATTTGTCAGTGTCAGCCTGCCTTGTCACCCACTCACAGCTGCTGCCTTAGGACTCTGCAAGCTCCCAAAGCCATGGCATCCCAGAATGGTTTGGGGTGAAGAGACCTTAAATCCCACCCCTGCCATGGCAGGGACACCTCCCACTGTCCCAGGCTGCTCCAGCCCCTGTGTCCAACCTGGCCTGGGCACTGCCAGGGATCCAGGGGCAGCCTCAGCTCGTCTGGGAGAAATTGAAATCCTGGGCAGGTACTCAAGAATCCTTTTCTTTCATTCACAAATCAGAAATATTCTATTAATTCTCACTCTGGGATGATCTTCTGAACAATGTGCAAAGTAGAAAATGAGATACACAGAGTGGAAATTTTTTTACAAATTTCACCCCAGACCTGCCTTTCCCTCCAACAGAGTTGCAGGGATCCATTCCCTGTCTATTTCTGTTTCCATTCCTCATCCAGTCTAAAAGATATCAAATATTAATTAAGTTGCTATGAAAAAAAAAAAGTTTTATTTTGTGCTAGAATAGACTTTAAAAAAATTAATATAAAAAGTGCTGGTTCTAATTGTTGCTGCCATGGAAAAGGTGCAGCTGAATTAAATTAATCCATGGGAGACTTGTTTTGTTGTGCAGTAACTACCACTGCTCCTTGAAAGGCCGTGCTTTTTTTTTCCCAGCTCCTTATCTGAAAAGGTTTGCCATGTCTTCATGCCAGCACTTGTCATGCTTTAGAAAAATCACAAGCAGCAAAAAGTCAGAATTGTCAGTTCAGAAGACACTGCTTGTTCCACTGGGTAAAACCGAGGCAGCAACGTCGGCAAACGATCTTTAGGAGGAGGAAAAAAACGAACCCCCTGATGGAAGCAGCAGTGGAATGAAGATAAAAAGGGTTGCAGGCTTTATTCTCATTGAAGGTTGGCAACAGGAAAGCTGTTGGAGAAGAGGAAGAATATCTGATAGGTCATCTGTTGGGTAATGAAGAATAGAAGACAAGCGAGGAGAAGCAAGGTGATTCCAAACCTCCGAGGGATGGAAGATCTTGGGAGAGAAACATGAAAGCAATACCTTTATAAACTGACCAAATTTAATTTACTACCAACGAGCCTTGTAAGGCTGCAGGCTGACAAAATCCATTTGTAATGCTCTGGGTAAGGCTGGAGTCAGGCATTTTTCTCCTGTGGAATCGTTTTATTATGTATTCCTTTCTTTTTGGTGCAGGTTTTTGTGATTAAAAATCACCACGAGGATGTCCAATATTTCCTTGTCCTCCTGATATCTGGGCTTGGTTACCCCATAACTGACCCCACATATCCACCCTCAACAGGCACAAGTAAAGGGGGAACAAAAGCAGGTAAATATGTTGCCATTCAAAAAGCACAATTTCCTGCAAAATGCCCACGTGGTTCTGCTCTGGATGTTCCTTCAGAGACACCGGAGTTGTCAGGATCTTCTGCTGCAATATTTTCAATGCATCTTATCAAATGCATTCCTGATTTCAGGTGGGAAGCCAGGAAATGCTCTGTGAGAGGTCCTGGGTGTTCTTCCTTTCATTTGTGACACTCTGAGGGATGTGAAATCTGGGTCCTTTTATGGGAACATTGGGATGGGATGGGATGGGACAGGACAAGAGAGGATTTTCACTGGATATTGAGAATGGTTTGGGCACCACCATCTCCAGGCCAGTCTGGGCTCTCCTTGGCTGTGTGGAGAGAGAAAAATGGGTTTTAAATTTAATTTCTAATTCAGTGCTGGGCACAGTGACTAAATCCTGACAGTGTTTCTGAGGTCTGGGAATTTAACACACTGGGAGAGCTGGGGGTGCTCACCTGGAGAGGAGAAGGCTCCAGGGAGAGCTCAGAGCCCCTGGCAGGGCCTGAAGGGGCTCCAGGAGAGCTGGAAAGGGACTGGGGACAAGGGATGGAGGGACAGGAGCCAGGGAATGGCTTTAAACTGAAAGGGGGTAGATTTGGATTGGATATTGGGAATTAGGAATAGTTCCCTGTGAGGCTGGGGCTGGGATGGAATTCCCAGAGCAGCTGGGGCTGCCCCTGGATCCCTGGCAGTGCCCAAGGCCAGGCTGGACCCTGGGGCTGGGAGCACCTGGGACAGGGGAAGGTGTCCCTGCCATGGCAGGGGTGGAAGGGGATGATGTTTGAGGTCCCTTCCAACCCAAACCATTCCATGATTCCATGGGTGTGAGTTTTCACTCTCCATGAACAGAGCTGTTTGCTCTGTGAGGAGCCCCAGAGTTTTGTGCTGCTCTGGTTTAGTTCAGGAGGAGCAAGAAATGACCAGGATTCTGTTTTCCAGGCTGGGGTGCCTCAGCAGGACTCCTCCTTGGTCTCCCACAGCTTGGAAAGGAGTGGGATTGGGATCCTTCACACTTCCATGAGCCTCAGCATTTCCTGGAAGGTAAAATGAGTGGAGAAAGTGGAGGAGAGGGGAAAGTTTCCTGTTGTAGACAGAAACAGCTTTGGAGAGCTGTGTCTGCTTTTAACCCTGACTTGAGGGGTCAGATCTGCAGGAGGAGGAGTTCCTCCTCCCTAATCATGGAAAACTGGCTGGAAAGGGTTAATTTTAGGGTTAAATGGGGTTAATTTCATAAAAGGATTGAGCTGGAGGAGGGACATTTCCTGTGCTCACAGAGGTGAGCACATTTCAGAGAGGCATCTCCATGATGTCACATAGAAAAAGGTCAGGGCTGTGATGTCACAGAATACTCAAAAGTAAAATGAGTCAAACCAGCATTTCATTGCATTGTGACCCTGTTTTACATTAGAATTCTTCATCAGTAGAGTTTTCCAGCTCATTAGAAGAAGCTCTGTGCGTGGACATGCTCGTTTTATTTCATCTTGTTTTACAAATCTAATAGGAAAAAACCCCAGCTAAATTAGGCTAAACCACTTGATTCTGCTCTGCCCTTTTCAATGCTGTAAAGTAAGAAGATTATGTTACCCCCTTCCCCATAAATCAGGATTAAACTGGTGTTTTCAGGGTTTTGTGCCAACAAAATCCCCAATTTGCTGAGCTCAAGTTCTCTAATCTGAGGCCAGAGGAAGGGATGCACTTTGGAAACTGCAACGACCATGTTGTGTGTTTGGAAAAATTAGGAATTTTTCCTTAAACTATCAGTGCTCCATTCCCCCTGCCATGGGAGGAGTGAGTTTCTTATCTCTAGAAGCACTTTGCTTTCTCAGTGTTTCCTTGTTTCTCACCCACTTGTATTAGAATTGGAAAATTTCACCTGCAGCACAACATGCATCTATTAAAATCCGTGCCAACCTCCTCATCTCATTTCTAAGTGAATGTGAGTTTTCCTTCCTAAAATTCCAGTGGGCAATGAATTAAAAATGACAACTCTATATACGGCGAAAACAAGAAAATAAAATATACAAAACATTGCTAATGATCAGTTCTTGAAAAATTTACCAGACACATTCTACCCAGGGAGCTAAACTCATTAGCAGAAACTGATAGGAAAGCTGAGAGACTCCAGGATGAGGCTCAGGCACAACATATTCAAATGAAATCTCTTTCTCAGAATAGTTTTGTTTCTTTCTCCGAGATATTTAGCAGCAGCATGTATTGTTTTTTTATTTTTTTAAAAAAACCAGGGGTGTCTGGGAGGTTATGGCATCTTGTTAATCATGTTTATCTGCCTGGGAGCTGTTCCCCCCCTGGGGAAGGAGAAGACCTAATGATGGGCCAGAAGTGTTCCCTGTGTTACCAGGAGGGTCCTGCTCAGCCACAGCCCATCCCTGGCCCCAGAGCAGCCCTGGGTGTTGCCTCCTCTGCATCCAAAGGTGAGTTACAGACCTGGGCACGCTCCAAAGCCACCCAGAGCATCCCTGCACTGCCAGCACTCAATAAATCAGAATAATTGATGATATCTGGGCGACCTCCCTCGATGACATTGGAGACAACCCCACCCATCAACGTCCTGCTCGTGGCACTCGAATGCTGCCCCCTTCCAGGAGCAGGCAATTGTTTCACACCTCATTTGCAAACTAAAGGAGATAGGGAATGAATTAAACTTCCTGCAAACACTCAGGAGGTTTACAAGGAGTCCTATCTCTAAGTCTGCTGTACTATTTGCATAAAAGAATTCAGTATCAATGTAATTATTAATGATAATTCTCAAGCAGTTGTGCTGCTTCAGGATTTTTCAGATTAAGAATGTAATGAATTAGTAATAAAATCCGAACACAAATTTATTCCTAAATACAATTTCCTTCCTGGCTGTGAATCTCCTTGTGTTTATTATAAAAGATGAACTTGTTGAAGCAGCTTTCCTCCGGCGGCGTGGTTTAAAGGCACATGTCTTCAACAGACCCAAATTCCTGTCAGCAAACCACTTTAGGAGAAGCTTTCCTGTTCTCTGGGCAGCAAGAGGATGTGGCTGATGTGTTCTTAATGAGAAATATCTTCCAAGCATCCACCTCACCCCAGGTGCCACGCTGGCCCTGCTGAGGAGGGCGAGCCCTTGGAGAACTGGAGCTGCTCCTCTCCCTGTGACACCCACAGGACCCAGCCTAAGTGACAAAGCCAGGCCTGCTTCCTCTTGGTTGTGGCCTGGGGACTAAAGACCTTGTGTGGATTGCTGGAGTTCTGGATGCTGGGAGCTTCAAACTTTCTGTTCTCGCAGGCACTGACCCCAAGAGAGCACTGCATTGACTGAGGGCATGGAGAAGCTTCCAGAATGGAATGATGGAGCTGGGATTGTGGGTGAGGAGTTTGATTAGAAGTGTGTGATATCACAGGGTGGGAAACTCAGAGTTTAAGGGTTTAGAATATAGCAATAGATCTGATGGAGGTTTTAGGGCAGAGACAAGTTGTTCTTCTTCACCTTCTTCCTTCTTCTCCACAGGTTTGGGTGGTGTTTTGTAATTGGACAGAAAAGTCCACAGTGCGGACTCTGAGTGATCAGTTATTGGGTTAAAAGGGAAAATAATTTAGGTGTCATTTCTTAATTGGACAGTTTGGCCTTAAAAGGCCTTGGAACAAGAGATAGTTGGGCATTTTGTGCCTTGTTGGTGAAACACTGCAGAACTCACTGCTGAGAGACTGCAACACTGATAACAAATAACAAACACCTGAGTCTGAATGTGAACTGTCCTCTCAAGTGCCTTCAATCCCAACCTCCACAGAGGTGGAAAAAATAACCCAAAGCCCAGCAATGGATGATCTTGTGAATGTGCTTTGCATGGCTTAATCAATTTCTTTTGGAATTGGTTAAGCATCTACTGGTACACTAACTAGCCAGGTGGAAACCAGCTCTTCTGGGCTTGTGGTGGACAGACATATGGCATCTAAACTTGATATATTGGCTAAAGTCACCTAAACATTGCTCCTAGGTTGGCTAACTGCTAAATTTGTATTATTAAAAGTAGGTAAAAAAGTAGAAGCATAGCATTTGATGGAGCTCTATATTTTTCTTACACAATTACCTAACAAAACATTCTACTACACTACCAATTCTTACACTTAGAAGGAAATTTAAGGTTCACAGTTTTGTGTGGGTGAGACACAAGGTGTTAGATGTAAGTTGGAATGGCTGTGTGATTCCCCTTTGTGTGTTTGCTTCTTTGCTTGTGGGGTGGTTCGTGTTTTCTTGTGCTCGATAGGGCTTTGTGTTCTTTGTTACAACAGCGTGGCTGTGCCCACGCTCCTGAGGTAAATCCAGGTTAATCCCTTTTGGGAACAGCCTGCCTTGACTCCCCCAGTCATTAACACACCTTTATCTGCTCCCTTTGAGTGGCAATAGATCTGTGACACCCCCAATTCCTTTCCCCTTTCCCCCTGCCCTTCCCTTTCCGCCTTTCCCTTTCCCTTTCCCTGTTCCCTCTGTCCCTTTCCCTTTGCCCTTTCCCTTCTCCCTTTCCCTTGCCCTTCCCCTTTCCCTTCCCCCATCCCTTCATCCAAATTGTTCATTCCAGGTCTGAGGCTGTAAAGGGTTACCTGGAGGGAACACTCCCAAAGCACATTTATTTATTTCACACCAGGAGGAGTGGAAACCCAAGACCCGTGGCTAATTTTACTTTAACAATTCTTATAAAATTTATAATTCTTTAGAAATGTTGCTTTTAAGAACACCAACAAAAGAATCCTGCTTTCCCCCACAGTTTGGGATCCCCAGGTCATTTGGGGTCTGCACCCATCACAGACCTCAACATAAAACCCTAAGGGAGCTATCCCAGCTGGATGGAGCAGCCACTCCAAAACCTGGGAAAAGTTCAGAGTTCAGACATAAAACATGTGAGTATTTCAGATCTGGAAAAAGAATTGTGTTATTTGTTGTAGGGAAAAGGAAGTGTTATAAATTCCTGGAATTTTGCTTCATTAAAATGTAGAAAATGCTAAGGTCATCTTGAATTTGCTTTGTGAAGTACTAAAAGTGGGGGAAAAAAAGTCAAAGTATTGTGGTGTTTGGTTAATTAAAAATGATCAGGAAGTGTCATTGCAGGACCCTTTGGTGACAGGATTTGAGTTTCCAGGAAGGAAGGCAGATCCACCTCAGGATAAGACAAGGGGAAATGGCCTCAGGCTCCTCCAGGAGAGGTTTGGCTTGGGAAAAATGTAGGAGAAATTGGGAGAAATTCCAGCATGGAAAGGGTTGTCAAACCTTGGCACAGCTGCCCAGGTCGTGCTGGCCAGCCCTTGGTTCTGGGGCAGCTGCTCCTGACTTGGGGTCATTTGTTAATATTTGAATTGAGCTCTGGGGGAAGCAGTGAAAGAGGAAATTATTCTTTATAAATTCATATTTTTGTCTGTGTTTTCTCAGCTAGTGACCCTTTAAACTTCCCCCTATGAAATGTGCTGCAAGTTTAAGATTTGAAAAAACCCTTTTTTTTTTTTTTTTTTTAACATTTAAGTTTTTACATCAGGGAGAGACTTCCAGGCTACCCCAGCTGCCTTTTTGAGGCATCGAGGTTCAGCTCTGCTCCCAGGAGTTCCCATGGTCATCTGCAGCCAGGGAACCCAGGCACTCCTCAGCAGGGCTGGGGGGATTTGGGGGATTTAGGAGCTGAGCTGGGCACTCCTGCACGGCCCCAGAGCTGCTTTTCCCTGGTTTCTGTCCATGTCTGGAATCTCCTGGGATCAGGCACTGTGGAATTGAGTCATTTGTGACCCTGCAAATGTGACCTGGCCAGGTTCTGCAGGAGCAGGGAGCAGGGCTGGGCCCTGGCTCCACCTCCACTGCTGCAGATGTTGAAAAATGTTCCACATCTGTGCAAGCCCTTCAAAATGTGACCTGTGGCAGCATGCTCCCATTTATATTTATTCACTTATTTATTCATGCAAGATTTAAGCTGTTCAGGACCTGAAATTTCCCAATTTTCAGCCTGGGTGCAGCATCCTTTTTTTCTGTCAGTGTGAAACTTCTCTGTGTTGTTCACCTTTGGTTCTCAGCAGTTGTTCCACTCACAAAATCACTCCATTATGCCACAGCTTCCTGTTTGCTGTAATGAAGACAACTGGATTTTTGATAGTCTATTAAATGGTCTGTTAAATAATGTGGTTGCTGGAGGGACCCTGGTGATTCTGTGTGGAGTGGCAGAGTAATAACTCTGTGATTCAGATGCTGCCTGGATTTCCTTTCCATTCCAGCTGTTGGAAATGTTTTCCTGAGAGTTTGCATAAATCTTCCTCCTTCTCAGCTGGCCTGCAGCCAGCACAGATCCACTTGTTCTGCTGGAACCTGGGATATTCAGCAGATGGGGAACTCCCAACTGTTGGAACTGTCAGTCCAAGATGCAGAAGACAGGATGGCCTGAAGGTAAAAATCATGGGCTTAATTATAGGATAAATTCTGGATAATTATAAAATATAATTATAAAAATATAAAATTAAAAATATAATATAAAAGATAAAATCTGGATATATATAAAGTTATTCCCCAACCTGGATTAATTCAGTGAACAAGGGTGTGTATTCACCTTTGTGATGGGACAGCAGAACTCCTCTGATCCTGGTCTGGGTTTATTTTTGGGCAGCTCTTTATATTCTAGTGCCAACCCAAAGTGGATCTCCATACAGGAGGTACCTTAAAAGCCTCCTGACCACCTCAGTGTTTGGGTTCTGCCTCCCAGCCCAGCAGTGATGAGGTTTGATAAGGCTCTCATTGATCTGTGGGACTTGGGTTGGAGCAGAGCCTGAAAACGTTTCTTCTCTCAAGCTCCAATATTTGCAGATCACGACTTAATTTCCCTTGAGGATCCTGGCCCCAAAGGCACAGGGATGGTCCTGCTGAGATTCCAGTTCAGGGACTGCCCTGAATTGGGGATGAATTCCCTCCCTGGCCACTGGCAGTGGTGCAGGCTGCTGGGCATGGCTGTATAGAGTGATGTGTGTGCTGCTAAAATCATGGTAAACTTTTTCCTTTCTCCCTCTGTTCTTCAGTTTTTCTCCTCCACCTCTGAAACATTGTGTTTACATTCCAATTTGTGCATTATTGCCCCAAATCCTCACCTGTGCAGTGAAATTTTGGGCTTTTTCTCCAGCCAGTGTCCATTCTTCACTGGCAGATGGACTTTTACTCAGACAGGGCTGAAAATGAACAGCACCAAATCCCAACTCCCCTTTCCTGTTCCATCCAAGTACAAACAATTAAAAGTGCCTTAAAACCACTCCAAATGCCATGGCAGCAGCCCTGAAGGCACCTTTGTTACAGCATTTCTGCTGGGGAAGGGTTTTGGGGGTGTGACTGTGGTTTCTATCCCCAGCACTTCACCAAGGATTGTGTTCTCTGCCCTTTGAGCTGGGCAGGGAGAACTTTGCTGCTCTGGATTCACTGAAAGCTCCCTTGGGTTCTGTTCTGCTCTTTCTGGGCTCAGAGATGCTCAGAAATCCCCACATTCTCAGGTAAGGACTTGCTTTATCCCAATATTGGTTTTCTGTCCTCTTGGGGGTTGGAACAACACAACCTTTAAGGTCCCTTCCACCCCAATTCTCTGATTCTTTCATGGATTTATGGAAGGAGAATGACAGGAGTTCCCTTCCTGTGGTTGGATGGTTTGATAGCACTGCTCCCTTTGCCATCAGCTTTTATTCTGTATATTTTTATATTCTTATATTTTCATTCTTACATTTTCATTTTTATATTTTCATTCTATATACTTATATAACTCTTAGATTCAATAGGTAAATTGATTCCAGGACAGACATGACATTTCTTTTCCAGAAAACCTGTCCATGGTTTTACTCATGGGCCTCATTTCTGTGATTTTCCTTATCCAGGGACTCTGGGGGAGGAGCTGAGATCTTTTGGATAATCACCTTCCACACCTCTTCAGAATCCTGCTTCCTTCCTTCATCATAATTTTCCTTGGAATCTGAAAATCAGGGTAAAACTTCTCTGTTGTTTTCTTTCCCTTTCACTTGCCCCAAGGAATTATTGGAGATTTCTCTGAGGGCTCTGTGCATTAAGACTTTGTATTTGTGCTTTGTGTTGTTGTGCCAACACTTGATTTATTTTAGTGTTTTTGTGGTGACATCTCAGTATTTTCCATTTATTCTGCAGGATCCATTTCTTTAGTACATTCAGAACTTCCTGGTGAATTTAGAGCCCAAACTGCTGCAAACTCCAGGGATCAGAGACCTCCAAAAGTGTTGCAGTCCTGGGAGTGCCTTAAGTTGCTCAGAGTTTTATCTTGAGAGCACAGAGGCTCAAAATGAAAATTTTGGAGTGGTCCCTTCAGAGTTTGAGGCCAACACTGTTTTTTGGTGCTGGTTTTGTATGAACTCAGCACTTCCCTCTCCTCCTCAGCAATGGGGCTCACACTGGGCTTCAGCTGAAGCAGTGACATCACCCTTCTGAGGAATTTCCCAGTTCAGATTTTGGGTTCTATACTTGCAAAACCAAAAAAAGCCTAGTCAGAGAATGAGGTCTGTGCTGGAAATGATTTTATTCTGTTGTTGTTACCTGATGGAACTCTACTCTTTAAAAGCCTTGTCCTTACTGGTATCAGTCACCTGCAATTTGTTTGCAGCGTTACTCCAGTGGGAAATCCCATTTCCAGTGGGAAAACCCTCCCTGGACTGGAGCTGCAGGCTCTGGTTCCTTCCCAGGCTCACTGGATAGCTGGCAAGGAATTATTGGCCACGACTGGATGCAGCTGCTGCAGCTCTTGGAAAGGCTGAAAAACTCTTCTGAAAGACTCTTCAAGATGGTTCTGATAAATTCGGAGTTGGAGAGTTTTTATTTGCTTTCCATTAAACAGCCATAAAAGAGACAACTGCTCATGTGTTGCAGGAGGAATTCCTTTACCCTGTTGAGAGATGGCAGATGGAAAACCAGGAATTTTATGTTGCAGTGATAGCTGGCATGTTGTACATGTTAATGTCCTGCTTCCCATCCTCAACAAATCTCTAAATTTGGGGTGAGACAGCAGAAAGATCAGAACTGATTCCTGAGGGCTGTTTGGGGCTGCTTTCTGCTCTCTGTGTGTGGGACCACACCTCCCTCACTCATCCCCTGCTCCTTTGCCCTCTCAGTCTGGGGACCAGGGAAGGTTTGACTCCCAGTTTTTCTCTTTTGTGGCACGTTGTGGTCACTGCTGGTGCTGTCAGGGGTTCCTGTGTCCTCGGGGTGGCCTTTGGGCTCTGCTGTCCCCCTGTGCCCCAGCAGAAGCTGCTGCAGGAGAGGTTTGTCCCCTGATTGCTCTCCAGGCCAAAAGCAGTGGACAGGCTGAACAGAGCAGCTGTTCTTCTTGCTTTTGCTGACATTCAAAATCTGGATTTCTGATGGAACAGATAATTTTTGTGGCAGCCCAAGAGATGAGATCCTTATTTCCCTGAACATCTCCGATGGATATGAAGGCAATATTTTGCTTTCTCTGATTTATGGGTGTGCCTTGCCAATGCCAGCAGATGAAATGGATTTTCACTTGAGATAGTGGAGACTCGTTACAGATGTACATTTATTTCTCTCTCCTCTGCTCCTCCAGAAGATTTGCACGTCCTGGCAGACACCACAAGCTTTTGTTTTGGGTTGGGAGGAGCACAGGAAGGGTTTATGCTACTGTTTGCATGAGCCACGAGAGCTGGAGCAGCTTTCCTTGGGCCTGCCACTTCTTTAGGATTTGCTTCTCTTCTCCAGTCCCTGGGATGGAAATTTTATTCCTTTCCAGTTTGCACTGGTGATGTTCAGAAGAGCTCTGAATGTTTTGTCACCTCACTTTCAGGTGTTTGGCACCAAACATTGGCTGAGAGACCCCCCCTTAGTTTAACTTATTTATTTATTCCAGCCTTTCATGCCAGGGGCTTTTTGGCTGTTCCCAAAGTCAGTTGCCAGGGGACAGCTCTCCCCATCCCCATCCCCATCGTCTTCCTGCACCTCTTCCCACTTCTGGGAATTTCAGAAGCAGTGGAACATGGTGGATTTATGTCCCAGAGCTGTTTTTTATGGGATGCTGGTGCTTCACTTCCTGCACACTCCACAGGATTTGTCCTTTCAAGGGATCAGGGTAAACCCTGGGGTGTGGGGTGGTCCTGGGACACCTATGGACACCTGAGCCTCATTTGGTGTTTGTAGGGACACAGAGGGGGCTTGGGAGGCCCCAGGGATGGGCTCTGGGCTCTGCCCAGGTGTGGGAGTACCTGGGAGTGAGGGATTGGCTCCTTTTTGGTGAAGGTTCAGCAGGACCTGGGGATCCTGAGGGCTGGAGCAGCTCCCGAGTGAGGAGAGGCTGGGAGGGCTGGGATTGTTCAGCCTGGAGAGGAGAGGGCTCCAGGGAGAGCTCAGAGCCCCTTCAGGGCATAAAGGGGCTCCAGGAGAGCTGGAGAGGGGCTGGGGACAAGGCATGGAGGGACAGGACACAGGGAATGGCTTTAGCTGGGAGAGGGTAAATTTGGATGGGATACTGGGCAGGAATTGTTCCCAGGAGGGTGGGGAGGGGCTGGGATGGAATTCCCAGAGCAGCTGCCCCTGGATCCCTGGCAGTGCCCAAGGCCAGGCTGGACACTGGGGCTGGGAGCACCTGGGACAGTGGGAAGGACAGACATCCTTTAAAGTTCCCTTCCAACCCAAACCATTTCTATTTTAGGATTCTTTGCCTTGCTGCACCCCCAGGCCATGGGGACTGGCTGGGCAGCCAGGTGAGCTGAGCTCAATCCCATCCTTGGTGCAGGGAATGTCTCTGTTCCCAGGCTGGGAGGGAATTCTTGGGAGCTGCTGCTCCTGGCTCCCTGCTCCTGCAGCTCTTTGGGAATGTGCAGCTTTCCCAGCCATCCACCCGATGGCAGCACAGCGATGGATGTCACACTCCCGGCCTTCCCTCCCAGCCCTCGCTCCCACAGAAGCAGCAGTTTTTCCCCAATCCCAAAAACCAAACAAACAAAAAACATCAAAAAAACCCCCAACAAACCCCAAACAAACAAACAAAATCCCCAAAAACTCCCCCCCCAAAAAAACCCTCACAAAAAAAACCCACAAACACAGAAGAACCCAACAAACAAAGAAATAAGCAAAAAACCATCCCCCAAAATGCCCCAAAAACCCCACAACAACCCAACCAAAAAACCCAATGAAAAAAAAAAAAAAAAATCTGTTTTTTAAAATTTTTTTAAATTACCTCTTATCATGCTATCCAACATTTTTCTTTAAACTCCTTGTTGAGATATATACATTTACCAAATAATTCCCATAGTTCTGCCTTCTGATAAAAACACTGCAGCACATATAAAACAGCCCTCAGAAATTCCCAGCATGTGGCTAAAAAAACCCCATTTTCTGAGTGGCTCAAACTGGGCTTTCCAGTTCAGCCTGGTGCAATTGCAAGTGCATTAAGTCATGAAGGAGGGTAATACAATGTACCATCATTTTCAAGTAATTCAATCACGAAAACTAAAAATTTGGAAGCAAACAGATATTTTACTTAATAGAAACCATCTGCACTGTACAGTAGGCAAATTGTATAAAAATGAATAAAACTGTCTCTGGAGGAAAATGACTCAGGCACCAGCTTATATAATGAAGATGTATATGTGCCTTTTAGCATTTGCATTGTCTATTAGAGGAGGTAAATCGCAGTGCTGGTGTGAGGAAACAGCTCCAGATTTTATTGCCATCCTGTGACTGATGGCAAAGGCAGCAGGGGAAGTCACTCCTTTAGAGGGCCTTGCTCCACACCCCAAAAGCTTTGGATGGCAAAGCTTTGCTGGTGGGGAACATTTTTGGCTTTTCCTGGGGAAGGACTTTCCTTAATTTGGGGTTTTTTGTTTGGTTCAGGCCTGGCTTATTTGGGATTGTCCACAGACCTTTCTACTGAGACTTTTCTGCTGGAGTTTTATTTGGTAGAGCTCGTGAATGAGTCTTTAACAGGTCCTTTAAAGTGATATTTTAAATTTCTCCTTCAAACAGGTCCTTTAAACCCCCACCCAGCCTGTTCCACACCCCAAATGTTTGTATGGCAAAGCTTTGCTGGTGGGGAACATTTTTGGCTTTTCCTGGGGAAGGACTTTCCCTAATTTAGTTTTTTTTTGCTTGGTTCAGGCCTGGCTTATTTGGGCTTGTCCAGGGAGGATTTGTTACTGAGTTTTATTTGGTAGAGCTGCTGGATGAGTTTTAAACAGGTCCTTTAAAGTGATATTTTAAATTTCTCCTTCAAACTGATCCTTTAAACCCCCACCCAGCCTGTTCCACACCCCAAATGCTTTGGATGGGAAATCTTTACAAGTGGGGGGATGTTTTAGGCTGACAGATTGCTTCTCCTGGGGAAGGGTTTTCCCTCACTTGGGCTTTTTGCTGCTTGATCCAAGCCTGGCTTATTTGGGCTTGTCCAGGAGGATTTTCTACTGAACTTTTATTTGGCAGAGCTGGGTAGATGAGATTTAAACTGGTATTTTAAACAGGTGCTTTAAACTGGTTCTTTCCTGGTATTTAAATGTGGTTCTTCAAACCCCACCCAGAGAAGGTGCAGGCTTGGCTGGTCCCTGCTGCTGGCACCTCTCCCTTCCCCTGTTGTTGAAGGACAGATTTCCCTACTTTTCCAAATATTTATTCCCTGGCATCCGGCAGCTTCCCTAAATGATGGCAAATAATATGAATTATTCAACCACAGGGCTGCCAGAGCCTGCCTCCAGCCTGCTTTTAAAATGAAGTTTGTAAGAGCCACTTGCAGGGGCTGAGATTTAACACTGGAAATAAATGTGCCCTGCTCTAAAAGCTTTGGATTCTTTCTCCCAAATCCACAATGAGATCTGGTGAGAAAAGCAGGAATTTTCTGGTACATTTCTTAACAAAAAAAAATCCCAATTTCCCGGGGTTATTCCTGCTTTTACTTTCTCAGCTGAAGTGTTGAAGGATGGGGGGAGGAGGGAAACCTGGGTGATGCAAAAGCAGCTTTATTTTTATTTTTGGTTTGGGAAGAGTAAGGAGGCAAAAGCAGAATCAATTTCCCCTTGAATATTAAAGCATGTTTGGTGATGAGAACATTTCACATTAACAAATATGTAAAGTAAAAATATGTCCCAAAAGACCGAGACTTCTGTGAATTTTAACCAAATTAGATGCAATTTTCTGCCCTGAAATTCTCACTTCTTGTTGTTGGAATCTCCAGATCCACACAAGCCTCACCTGCCCTGGTGCTGCAGCTGCTGTTTCACACCTGGAACACAAAACCTCACCAATATTTTAGGTAAAAAGCTGCTTTTTTTTTTTTCCTTTTTTTTTTCCCCTTGAGTGTGGCTTTGGGTGTTTTTGATACTCCCCTGTGGTGTTTGAATGCTCTTTAAAAAAGGAGCAAATCCTTGGGATTCAGAGGCTGCTTTTTAGCAAACAACAGTGTCAAGGTCAGTTTTGGGGCTGAATTGTTTCCAAATGGATATTTGGGGGGGAAGAGATTTTGGGGAGCTCAAAACCACCCTGGTCAAGGCAGTGGGAATCATTCCTGACTCCAAAAACCTGGATTAAAAACTTTCTGACCAAAATCCAACACAGATTTTAGCCCAGAGCTGCTGCACTGGGTGGAAGTGAGACCATCAAGTTCAGAGCAGGATCAGTCCCATGCCCTTAAATACTTTATTAACACTATTTGATTAATTAACATCCATTGCATTCCTGAAAAAGAAAATGTCTTTGCTTGCCCATTCAAATCTGAATATAAAAAACTCCTTACCCGTGGTTTTCTTTTGTGAAAATGTAACTCTGGGAAATCTCAGTTATTTCCTTTTCTTTTTTTTTTTTTTTAAAACTAAGAGATGTAAGGAATTTAAATCCTTACAGATTTGTAATGTTCAAAATATAATATTTTGTGTGTTCCTATACCACAGGCAGAAAGAGCAGTTTATCTTTTTATTTTTAAATTTGGCGATTAATAGCCAGTAAAACATGAAACTCTGAAATGGAAAGAGCCCCAGAGTCCAAAAGCACAAAGGAAATGGCTTCAGAATGAAGACATTTATTTTCTTCTTGCTTTCTTGTCCCATGGTTTATTTAGTTTCATGTGATTTGTGCCAGGACAAAGTGTGTTCTATAAACAAAAAAAGGGAAAAGGTTAAACCAGTAATGAAGTGCAATGATAATAAAAAATAACGATGATTTAAAAAAAAAGAAAGAAAAAAAGATGATTAAGGAAAAGAAAAGAAGGGTGAGGAGTTACAAATGCAGAGTGGGTGAGACAGTGGGACCCCAAACAACAGATTTATTAGGGAATTAAAATAACTGTGTTTTCTGGGGGAAAGAGGAGGGTTCAGAGCTCCACGGGGCGGGAGCACCAATCCCAGATCCACACGATGGCACTCTTAAGCTTTCAAACAATTCCATCCCCAGCTCCCAACACTTCACCCAAACCTAGTTTTTTTCCCCTGCCAAAAGCCAAGGAGGAGCTGGAGGGGGGGAACAGAACGCCCAGAACTTGGAGTCCCCCTTGAAATCCCAAAGTCCCGAGCTGTCCCCATCCCGGCCCTGCTGCATCCCGAAGGATTTAGGGACAGCAGGACACCCTGCAGGGCAGGGAGGGACAGGCTCGGACCCTGGGCTGGCTGGAGGGTGCTGGGACAGGACACCTGGAGGGACTGCCCTACCTGCACCCAAAAATCAGATTGGAGCCCTTCTGCACGGCAAGGGGGCTCAGAGCCCCCAGCCCCAGCCAGCCGTGTCGGGCATCGGTGGGGAAAGGGTCAGAGCTGGTTCGGGAGATTTCCCTGCACAGCCCGAGCTGCACAAAGTCAGGAGTGAGTGGGATGGAGGGGGCTTCAAAAACAACAGTCCTGGGGTCCGTCTGGGACACTGAATTCCATTGGGAAGGTTTGGGAAGGTTTGGGAAGATTTGGGAAGGTTTGGGAAGGTTTGGGAAGGGAAGGGAAGGTTTGGGAAGGGAAGGTTTGGGAAGGAAAGGTTTGGGAAGGGAAGGTTTGGGAAGGTTTGGGAAGGGAAGGTTTGGGAAGGGAAGGTTTGGGAAGGGAAGGTTTGGGAAGGTTTGGGAAGGTTTGGGCAGGGGACGGTTTGGGAAGGGTTGGGCAGGTTTGGGAAGGTTTGGGCGGTTTGGGCGGGAAGGTGAAGGTTGGGAAGGTGGTCCGTGGAAGGGAAGGGAAGGGAAGGGAAGGGCGAGGGACGGGCCGGGACGGGAGGGAAGGGCCGGGACGGAGGTCCCGGGCAAGGGACGGGCAGGGCGGGAAGGGGGCGGGAAGGAGGGCGGAGGGACGGGAAGGTGGGGGGACGGGCCGGGAGGGGGGGGCAGGGCGGGTGAGGGAAGGAGGCAGGGGGGTGTTGGGGCAGGTCCTGCCCTTCCCAGCGCTCTCATGCCAAGGCTGCATCACCCTGGCCTGGAGGGATGGTGGAAAATCCAGCAAATCACTGCACACCAGCACAGGCATGGAAGCAATTCCTGCTCCTTTCTCCCCTCTGCCCTCCTGCCAGGCAGGTTTGGGCTTTGTGCTCAGGGCTCAGGGAGGATTTCCCACCTTCCCTGTCTGCCCTGGTTGCCCAGGCAGCAGCTGGAGCCCTCTCACAAAGCTCAGCCTGGGGTTGGGTACAGGTTGCTGACCTCCTGTGTTTTCCTGGCAGGGGAAAAAACAAGACCTCGCTCCTTTGTTTCCTCCTTCACCTGAAAGGATCCTCTACCTTTGGATACAGAGCTCCAAATTCTCTACCAGGTCTCGACCAGCAGTGTTAAAGCCACTGCTCCTGCTGGGGCAGCCTGTGCCAAGGTGCTCAGGGAAGAGATTCTCCTCACCCTTTCACTGATCCAAAGGAAAAGGGCATTTCATCAGCAGCTGGAGCAGGAGGGAAGTTTGGAAGGTTCCAGCAGAGCCCCTGTGTCAGCTGTCCTCATATCGAGGAGCTCTGGCTGCAGGAGTGGGAATTCATCCTGAGAAAGTGGCACAACCCCTTATTAAAACCTCAGTGGCAAAGGGTCACTGCAACACCAAATCAGGGCAGCCAGAGCACAAAATCCTAGAAAAAAATGGACAAATTTCTGACTCTTACACCAAATGAGCCCCTTGTGGGGATGATTTCCAGGTGCCAGTGTAACCCACATCCTAAAGGTACAAAAATAATCAGATCCTAAAGATCCCCGTATAATGCAGATCCTAAAGATGCAAAAATGCACATCCTGAAGGTACCAGGGTAAGACACCCCCTGAAGGTCCCAGCACCCTGGGAGAGGGGCTGGTACCAGTTTGGGGCTCTGCAGATGACAGAGCTCTTCCCCCATGCTGGGATGTGCCCAGTCCTGGTGAGTTTTGGGGTGTCAGGGCAGGAGCTGGGAATGAAGATTCCTTCCTGGTGACTCTTGCTGCTGCTTTCTGGGTGTCTGTGGCCTTGGGGTCCTGTGCTTGCTGTCCCCCAGCACCCACAGGAGCTCTCCTGAGAGGGGGGAGAGAGGCTCCTGGGCTGTGCTGGATCACCTCTCTCGAGATCTGCCAAGCTGGGGTTAGAGAGCATCCTCAAGGGAGTGTCCAAAACCAACATGATTATCTTGATTATTAATATTTACACTGGCAGGACTGCTGTGGGTTTGTGGGGAAGCACAGTCCCCCCCCCTGCTCGGTGCTGCACGGCTGCTGAGCCCGTGGAGCAGCAGCTGGTCCAGCTCCAGAGTGGACAATCCCATTTTTTTTGTGTTTTCCCAAATATCAAGAGAGTTTGTGGTGCAATCTGTGTTAATGGCACCTCTTTGGGGCAAATCCTGACACTGGCCCCAGGATGTGATGCACTGAGCCTGGGGTAGATCTCCTGGATCTTCAAAGGAGAGGTAGGACCTATATTTTAGATGGGTGTGGGAAGTTTGGGCATATTTTTCCAGCATTCCTATGTATCCCAGGCACCTTAATTCTCTGTATTTTCCCTCTAAAATCAGTCAGTTTTTGCTGAAATTCAGTTCAGTGTCACTTTTTAAGAAATGCCCCCAGCCTTTACAAAACAACCCCTGGCATCCCAGGGGTTAAAAATAATACACTCCTTGAATTTTTCAGCTCTTAATTAGACCAGAGATTATTTAGACCGACCAGGAAACGATGATTTGGGCAGAGCTCACTCTCTGGGTATGCTCTGCCTTATTTTTCCTATAGAGATCCTTTTCTTTTGATTTTTGAGCAGGTCAAGCGTCATCCCTGGCTCTTTTTTTTCCTTTTTTTTTTTTTTTAAAGTGTTCTAGTGCATTTAACAGAAATCTACTGGAGAGATTTATTGCTGGAGATAGAATTTAGTACTGAGATTCCAACGCTGGGTTAAGTTCATTAGTTCTAAAACTCCCCTTTTTTTCATTGCTGAGCATACCCTCGCTGTGTTTTCTTGCTAACTGAAGCAGGAAATTGGGTTGGTTTGTAAATCTGGTAAAAAACAATAGATCTGTGCCTAAGAAGAAGAACTTGGTGCTGTCTCAAGTTCTTAGCAGAGCTTTTCCCTGGAACAATCTGGGCAGGGAGTGTGGCAGGGACTCAGAGCAGTCACTGATCTCTCTGGAGGTCACCTGCATGTTGGGCAGGGGAATTGATCCCACTCCATTCTGCATTTGGGGAGCAAAAGTCCCAGGCCATTCCTGTGGGGCTGCAGCAGCTTTGGGGCTGCTGGTTCTTCCTGTGCACCCCAGCCCTGCAGCCCAGCCCTGGCTTTGGGGGCCAGGCCTGAGCTTCCCCTTCTGAAGTGCAGGATGCTCAATGAATGGCAAAAGTGCTTTTAAAAGGGGCTCGTGGAACACTTTGAAAATATTAATTAGTGTGTTGAAGCATTCTGCATAGCATATCATAGTAAAACTGCTCCAGGGGGTTGCTTGGAATGAATTATTAATATGAATCCCTCTCTCCCTTATGCTTCACACCCTGATTTTATGGGACTTGGCGTGGGTTGGGGTGTCTATTAGATTCACTTATTGCCTCTTTAGTGGGAGTACTTTGTAGACTGCATCAAAAGGTCACTATTATTATTTTTTTTCCAGAATCCCAAATTTTAATCAGTGAAAAAGACTAAATTTCCCCAAATGTGGAAGGAGAGCTATGAATAAAAAATTTAAAAAAACCAAGAAGAAGCAAATCACCACAAAGCCATGACTGAAATAATTTTATGTGCAGGAGGGGAACAAGTCCAGGCCCTGGGCCCAGGCTGGTTTAGGAGCATCACTGTGGGGTTTTCCAGAGCTGGGATGGCACAGCCACATGCAAATCCCACCTCCAGCCTTGTCCAAACCACTCCAAGAAGAGCAATTCTGCTAAAACACTCTTGTAACATGTTCGTGCTTCCTTCACAGCCATTTAGATGCCTTGTACCACAAGAAGAGAATTCATTAAATTCACAGAGCACAGTTCCTTTTCCCCTCTTGGCTTTACAATATCACAGAGCTGAACCTGTTAACCTAACACTGAAAGAGAAAAGCTGTGCTTAAAAAAAAAAATAAAATTGTTTTTCAGCTCTTGAGGTCTGTTTTGATGAAGTCCCTCGTGAGCAAATATAAATAAATCCATAAAGTAATTTGACTTTTAATTCATACTTGGATTATGGAAATATTTGTATTTGCATGGCTGCTAGACTGAATTACAAAGGGGTTTGAGGGTCCAGTTTTCAGTCTTGGAAGAAGAGAAACAGGAAAATGATGGTTTAGGAACCCCTGGCACCTGTGACCCAGAGATTGCCAAGGGACAAAGGGTTGTGGCAAACCCCAAATTGTAATCACAGAACCCCAGACTGGTTTGGGTTGAAGGGGGTTTAAAGCTCATCCCATTCCACCAGGGACACCTTTCCCTGTCCCAGGTGCTCCCAGCCCCAGTGTCCAACCTGGCCTTGGGCACTGCCAGGGATCCAGGGGCAGCCCCAGCTGCTCTGGGAATTCCATCCCAGCCCCTCCCCACCCTCCTGGGAGCAATTCCTGCCCAATATCCCATCCAAATTTACCCTCTCCCAGCTAAAACCATTCCCTGTGTCCTATTCTGCAGAGGGACACTGAACTTTGGGCTTTGCTCTCACCCCACATCCAGAATTTCCAGTGTCTGCAGCCCTGCACTGAGTGCTGAAGATGAACAATTCCCCCATAATATTAAACAAAAAAAAGAAATGAATAAGAAGTTGATTTCTGCATCTGAAAATAGATGCTTAAAAATAGATCTGAGTGACACCTTTGAAAGTCCAAGGAGATGGAGTTTAAGCTTTCTCTGCAAGAAGCAAAAGGAAAGAAGAAAGGGAAAGCTGCTCACAAGCAGCAGTGACATTCTGGAAGCAGAAAGGTTTCAGTTTATTTATGGTGTTAAAAACTTCAGGCAGAGTCATCATTTTACAAAGCAAATCGCAGAGTGAAAAATGCCAAGGAGATTACTAAGAATGGCACTTCTTCTCCCCTTTTTCTTCCTTTTTAAAAAAAAATTTAATTAAAAAAAACAAAAGGTGAGAGACAGCATGTTCCACTGGAGTCTAATAGAGAGCATAAATCTGCACCATCTGCAGAAGTTTGACACAGATTTGCCTCTCTTGCTGTACTTCCCAGGAGTTCTGAGCTGCAATTCCTTGTTGATGACAGCTCGCTGCAATTATGACAGAAAGCAATCATTAGCATCAGCCCTTCCTTACTTTTAGGAGAACCAGCAGCTTTTTCATTTGGTTTAAAAAAAAAAACCAAAAAAACAAACAAAAAACCCCAATCCTGAGAACTCCCCCTGCTTTAGGAGTTTAGCTGCTGATGGATTTTTCTGAGGAAGGGATCATCTTACGCTTTCTCAAGTTGTGAGTGTTATTGGCTCTGTGAAATGTCTTTTTTTTTTGTGTTCCAGAGGAGAAATGTTGCCAACTGATTAATATTTTAAGCATGTAGACAACCTGCAGACCTTGCTCTTCGACTCGGATTTCTCCTTTCTCCCCTCCCCAAAAATGGTTTTGCTGCTTTAAACTCATTGTTCAGATTTCCTGCTCCCAGGTGAGACGTGATTATTTATTCACTTCATGTCACCAAAACTCAGGACAAATAATTCTAGAAAGAGTTCAGCAAACAGTTAAAACAATATCACGTGGAATCTCTGTGGAGTTTGGCTGAGATTTCAGCTCCTTGCTCAAAATTATGTGGGTCAGCCTTATGATGTGGGCAGTGAATAGGAAAATCTGCTGCATTTCAGGCACTGAATTTTCCATGTCTTTAAGGAAAATGCTGGTGGTGTTTAGTGCAACAACGTCTGGGGTGCCAGTTTAGGGGTTTGTGTGTGCTCAAGGTAGTGCAAAGCAAGTTACAGAGTGCAGCTCAGCTCCTCTGGGTAATTCGTGGAGATTTGGTTTTATTTATTATTCACGTTTGGAATCCAATATTCCACATTGTTGTGTGCAAGTGTAAGCTGAGAAATGGAGAGTTTTGGTGAGACAAGAGAGATAAAGGAGTTGCAGAAGAACTTCCAGTGGCCTCTCTGTGCTGGCCAAGCCCCAAATCCATTTGGCTTTGTGTGGACCTCGAGGCTGGGTGAGAGGAGCCACCCCAAAATAAACACCAAAACTGCAAAGCTGGTGTTTAAATTGAAAAAACCTTTCCTGATAGCATTTTCCTCTAATAAATTCTGCATGATTTCTCTTCATAGGACCTGTTTCTCTTCCCATCCCTTTTATTTGTTCACTTTTGATTTTTATCTACATGGGAATTTCACTTTGGACTACTTTGAGCAAGCACCAAACCCAGTCTTTAAATTTGTTATTATTTGAATGTCCTTCTTCTCACCCCAGATTTCTTCTGAATTGTCTGTTTGACTTTACTCTTGTTGAAAGGTTCATGGGAATAACTTCTAAAGCACAACAGCCATGGCAAGTGCAGGAGAATAAATTCTAATTAGAAAATTAAAAGGAAATAGAGAATTTCTTCATCTTGAGAGTCCTGAATGGCAACTGGCAACAAGTAAATTGCACAAAAGTCTGCTGTGCAGACCTTACATGAGTTCAGAAAGAGGATTCTTCTGCCAGGGAATGTTAGGGAGATCTACAGGTCAGAAAAGGTACACATGAAAAAGGATTCAGAACTATAAAACCATATTTTTGGAAAAACTGGTTCTGCACCTTGGAGGTTCTCCCTTTCTTTTGGCTTCCTGTGACTCCAATTCTGATTTTGCTCCTGCTCCCTGGTGAGAGTCAGTAACTCCTCATCAACCTCTGCCTCCATGAGATCATGGACCCATTTAGATGCACTCAGCCTGGGCCTACCTGAGTTTTTCATCTGCAGGCAAGCTGGGTTTGAGCTCCTTTTAGTGCTAAAATCTGCATCTTAAATATTTGCAGAGTTCCTCCTGTCTGTTGTAAAACCACAGATGTGCCTCTCCGTAGATATATACACTTCAGTGTGATATATTATGTTTTATAATTAAAGTTTTATTGAATTTTAATATAAAAACAAATCCATACATTAAAAATTAAGTAGAGAGCAAACATGTGTGGTATCAGGAGGATACAAGCTCCAGTGCAGTAGGACAACAACATCTGACCCATAAAAAACACCCTGCTTTACTTCTAAAATACCTTTGTGGCTGGGAGATTAGTGGGATGCATTACTGAGGTTCCAATATTTGGGAAAAATAATATTGTTTTGTCACTTCCATTGATGAGGAAAGGAGCAGCTTTTGAAATCCCTCCATTAAACATTGGAAAACAAATGGATTTTGACAGAGCTTGGCTTCCCAGCCAGCAGAGAGAGTTATTTGTGGGATAAAGTCAATATTTTAGAGCAGAATAAAGGGCTTTACTTCTTGCAGGGAGCACAAGAATTTGGATACTGGAGATCTGAGCTTGAATCCAGGAATAACCCAGCCCTTGTCCTCCTTCCCTGGGCAAAGGTAAGCACTGGTTCCACAGAGTAACTCACTCCTTGTGGGATGTGTGTCCTGAAAGATGGAAAGGTGAAGAGACAAGAGCTTGGAGTGCCCAGAAGAGGGGGAATGGTTTCAAACCATTGGGGCTAGATGGGATTTTGGGAAGGAATTGTTGCCTGGGAGGGTGGGAAGGAGCTGGAATAGAATTCCCAGAGCAGCTGGGGCTGCCCCTGGATCCCTGGCAGTGCCCAAGGCCAGGCTGGACACTGGGGCTGGAGCACCTGGGACAGTGGGAGGTGGGATGGGATGGGATGGGATGGGATGGGATGGGATGGGATGGGATGGGATGGGATGGGATGGGATGGGATGGGATGGGATGGGATGGGATGGGATGGGATGGGATGGGATGGGATGGGATGGGATGGGATGGAATGAGTTTTAAGGTCCCTTCCCACCCAAACCACTCCATGAATTTATATTCCTGTGATAATTACATCCCACAGTCCCAATATGAGATGGTCCAGAGCAGTTCACCAACAACATTTAATCTTTATTTCGCTGTCAACTTTGAGGATAAAATTGCAGTTTGGAGAAAATGAATGGCCCAGCCTTGGTCAACAGCAGGGACAAGCAGATATTTGCTCTCCACCAATTCCAACTCATGGCACCACCCTGCTGTCCCTTCACTGATCCCATTTTTCCCTGATAAAAAGCAAACCCCAGCACAGGGTGTGTGAGAGAAAACAGTGCTGAAACATTTGAATGCTGTTCCATAAAGGGGCGAAGAGCCTTTGCCTTGAATGCTGCTTTCATTTCCATTTCAAAAAAGGTACAGCTGAAGTGTAAAAAGTTCAGAGAGGGCTGATGGCAGTGATTAGAGAGAGGGTGAGATGTGCTTGTGACGAGAGCCTGTCAAGTTTGGAACGAGAATTTCCTGGCTAACAAGGAAGAAAATGGCAAAAATGTATCAGATAAGGAATAGTTGATAGGGAATATCTCAGGAGGTTGTTGATACCTTTTTTCCTCCACTTTCTGCTGAAACAAGAATCCAGGAACAGCTAAAAGATGTGGCAGGGCCCACAGCACAGGCTGGTGGTGAGACATGGGGCTTTGGGCTGGGATGTGGGATCACTGCCACAGGAGACTGGGACATCAGGAGAGTTTAAAGAATGAGGAATTAGAGATTTGGGCAGCACTGTTTACATTAGATCAGGTACAACCAAGGGATGGGATCATGGAATCATCAGGGCTGGAAAAGACCTCCTAGACCAAGGCCAACTTTGATCTCACCCCACCAATGCCCACTGAGCGTGTCACAAAATGCCACATCACTCCACATCACTTTTTGGACACTTCCAGGGATGTGACTCCAATGCTTGACCCTGTTTTCCATGAAGAAATCTTTCCTGATATCCAGCCTGAGTCTCCCGATGCAGCTTGAGGAGGGACTTCATTCCACATCAGCTCCTGGGACAGAGGGAGGTGTTTCCCAGGGCTGCCTCATCCCTTTGCTGAACCTCCTGAATCTTTTCCAAGGCCTTTGGAAGTTGTGCCCTGTCTCCAGCCCTCCCACATCCAGCAGCACCATCCTCAAAGGAGAAAACAGGCCCAAGCTCTGCTAAAAAAGTAAAATTTACCTTTTAAATCAGTTTCATAACCCACATCATCATTTTTTCCCTGTTATTTGGGAAATCAGGTAGGAGCAACACCTGGGAGTGTCACTGATGAGCAGAGCCAGGCGTGTGGTGGCTGCAGAGCCCAGGAATTCTGGGCAGAGAAGTTCTGGAGGAGCACACCCAGCCCCACGTGCCCACACCTCTGCCCCAAACCCAGCCTGACTCTGCACCTCCACCTTCTCCCACACTTCCCCAATTAAACCATTCAGAGCTCATATTAACGAGCTGTCCACAGCCCTGCACGCTGATTTATCTGCTGATGACAGTCTGAGCTGCTGCCCAAACTGCTGGGGAGGAAAAAGTCTTTAATTTAGGGGTTGTTTTCTTTTTACTTGTTCCTTTTCCCACTGATTTTCCCTTGCTGTTGCTTCACAATTAACTCAAGGTCACAAGTTTAGGAGGTATCACGGGGTGATGTCAGCTCCACTTGGCATAAATAATATTTGTGTCCCTGTTTGTTCAATGAACGGATTGAAATAGGATTTTATTGGAGTAATGAAGCTTTTTATTTATTAAAAATGGGATTTTCCAAAGAGGATTGCTAAGCTATTACAGACAATTATTTTTAAGGAATCTTTTAAAGGTGTCACTCCCCATGGCAGGGGTTTGGAATGAGGTGATCTTTAAGGTCCCTTCCAGCTCAAACCATTCTTGGATTCTGTGATTCACTGTTGTTATTTGTGCCCTGAGGATTTACTGAAAAGGAGCTTTTCAGGTTGGAAATTTATGGAGAGTATGAAGAGCTGGTGGCTTCTGTCTGGTGAAAAAAGGGGGATTTTCCTCTACTCACACATTTACATTGTTAATCTGGAGACTCACCAACACAGCTGAGTTATTCACCATTTACCCAAAATAAACCTGTGATGAAAGATTGGATTATTCACAGATAATCTACAGCTCTCCCAAACAATCACTTTATGACTGTGCACACCAAAAACAAACTCCTGGCTTGTTTTTGATTTGGAAAAACCCCCCACCCCTTCAGAAATGATTCATAGTAATTGTCAGGAATTTGTTTGGGAGGGGGACTGTCCTTATGTTGTCACATGTCCCCTTAACACTGGCAGCAGGATATTGATAAGCCACAAACAAACTCTACTTGCAATAATTTCACTGCAAAAGAGCAACTAAAAGAAACTAAAAAACCCAATTTAGAAGTCTATAGATTTGTTTTGGTGAGTCTACAGCAAGATAATTTACAGATAAAATGGAATAAATGGTGATAATTTTAAAAGATGTTATTTTGGTACAGCTTATATGTAACCTTTTCACTATCAAATGGTGTGAGGCAAAATTAAAGTTCTGTGAGCTTGCAGTAAATCCTTAAAAATTCATAGTTGGATACTGATAGAAGACAGGGAAAGGGAAAATTATCATCCCTGCCATGTCAGTGCTCTTCTGTTCTGATGTTTCACTTCACTTCCAGGAAAATTTTCCTCAGTTCCAGCTGTCTTAAATCAGAGCTAAGGAAAAACCCTTTGAGTTATCTCAGTGTCTTCAAGAAAACTCACTGATAATAGAAAATAACAACCTTTAGACAGCACTTTTTATACCAGACTGTAAAATTTAATCGAGGGTTTTATCTTGCCATTGAAATTTGGTTTTTTTTTAATAAAAATCCCAGGAAACATTATGATTTCTGTTCAGTCCTTTTTCTAAGGAATGGCTGCGGAATTGACTCATTTTTTTATTTAGATACTTCCAGGAGCTGCACCTGTTGAATGACACAGGACTCTTCCAAGGGCAAAGTTGATTCCTCAGGAGGTCTGGAAAAATCCCAACCCTTCTCATGATATTGAAGATTATTTTCACATCTATCAGTGTCTTGGGGGAGAAAAAAATAAATTATATTTGATAGGAATTTGGTGAGAGATACACAACCTCTACAGGAGGGAGGGAAGCTGCACCCCATCCAGGGATTTTTGGGAAAGTGCAACCCCATCTAGGGATTTTTTGGGAGGATGGAGCCCTTAGGGTTGAGCCACCTCGTTCAGCATCAGAGGGAGGAAAGCAGGAGCTGCCTGGGATAATCCCAGAGGATGCCCTAAACGCTCGTGTGTTTTGCAGCACTTTGAGGCTTTTTTGATGCTTCTAAGGAGGATGCAATTAGCTTTTCAATGATAAATAAATTAGAGATAGTTGATTTTGCTGCTCACACATTTGTTTTCTTCGCTTTCATGAGGGACTGCAGCCTGTTTATGATTTTCTCAGAAGTTGGAGAGACTTGCTTTGCTCCGTGACAAATCCTCCCCTCTAGGCAGCACAAGGAAAATAAAAAAAAAAAGAGGAAAGCAAAGATAGTGGGAAGCTGCAAGTGGCCAGTGTGTCTGCAGGGAAGGGAATCCCCCCAGGACTCCCAGAGGTTTGATTTGTTTCCTGGCTGTTTATTTACGTAATTAGAGCTGGTAATTCCACACAAGGCAAAGGGAAAGAAGGAGCAGCAACAAAAGAAACCATGGGGAAGCAGAGGCAAGAATCAGTTGGTTATGCAGGACTGGAATAAGGCTCTGGTGGAATTTCAAGGATGGCTTTGGCTCTGCAGGTGGTGGTCACCAGCTGGTCTCCAGCATGGGTGGGACTTTATGAAATCATGGAAAGGTTTGGGTGGGAAGGGACCTCAAATCCCCCCCAGTGCCACCCCTGCCATGGCAGGGACACCTTCCCCTGTCCCAGGTGCTCCCAGCCCCAGGGTCCAGCCTGGCCTTGGGCACTGCCAGGGATCCAGGGGCAGCCCCAGCTGCTCTGGGCACCCTGTGCCAGGGCCTGCCCACCCTGCCAGGGAACAATTCTTTCCAAATATCCCATCTAAAATAAATCTCTTCCAGCTTTCAGCCATTCCCTGTGACCTGTCCCTCCATCCCTTGTCCCCAGCCCCTCTCCATCTCTCCTGGAGCCCCTTCAGACCCTGCCAGGGGCTCTGAGCTCTCCCTGGAGCCTTCTCCTCTCCACGCTGAACAATCCCAATTCCATCACTTCTCATCCCCCAGATCCTGTGCAGGGATTTCCTCCACCACCACCACGTGCAGCTGAGGGAGAAGCTCCCGAGCAATCTGTGCAGCATTTGAGGACCATGATTCAGAGAGACATCCAAAGATTTGCAATGTAAGTCTTGTGAATTCCCTTTAATTTGAATTTGGTAATTATTTTGTACATTCCAGCTTGGTGTTCAAACCCACCTGGACAAGTTTTCCTATGGTTTCAGAGTTTCATGCAGTTCCAAGAGGTTGGTAGAGGAGGTAGGGGTAATTCCACCACCAACCTCAAGCTTCTAATGGGCTAAAATTGTGCTATTTGGAGAAAATTTTTGCTTCAGAACAGAAGTATCTGAAAAAAAATGCTTGAAGTAGCAAGAGTGTGGCTTGGAATTTGTACAAAAGAAAGAATAAAATACTTGTAAAAAGCAAAATCCAAGTAGAAAGAAGTACTCTGCATAGTCATGTTAAAAGGGGGGTTAGTGAGGTCAAGGATAAGTTTTGTTTTGAGAACTGTGCTGCTGAGGAGTGCAAAGAATAGAAAAGAAGAAAAATGTGCCTTTCTTTCTCTCTCCTCCTGAACGAAGCCCAGCATTTTGTGGAAGGTCAGGGGCTGGGAGCTGCTGGGGGATGATAGAGGCAGGTCCCCAGCTCAGCTGCAGAGATAATTTCCATCCCATTCTGTGTGAGCAGTGCAATGAGGCTGTGCCAGCCTTGTCTCCAGGTGCATTTCCATCACACCCAGCACTGCCAGCTCTGCCCTGGGAGATCACATCATTGCATTAGAGCAAGGAAATAGGGGCAGCAATAGCCCAGCCAGTGGGGCACTCCAGGCAATCAGAGCAGCCCAGCCACCCTCAGCTGAGACTTATAAACTGCAAGAAGTGGGGAAATGTCATTTTTTTCCTTCCCAGGAACAGATTTTATCCGTGTGTGTTTGTGTCAGAAGCAGTGAGGCGGGAAAGGAAGCACAGCCAGAGCTCTTCCACCCACCCAGGGCAGGATGGCCGTGGATCCTCTGCTCTGAAACTCTGCCTGTCACCTCCCAGGGACACCTGCTGGTCTGCAAAAGGTGGAACTGGTGTCTCCACACTGCAATAGGCTGGGAGCAAGGTGGGTAACGGGCATAATTAAAGGAGGGGTAATTAAAAATTACTTCCAAGTGGTTTCTCCTTCTCCAAGAGGAGAGTGGAAGGGCTGGTTGGGCTCAGTGCTGAGGGAATAAATATCATTGTGTAGATGATGGTGGGGAAAGTAAGCAAAGAGTAAGGTGGAAAATGAATTGGAGTTGTCTGGAATTGGGTGATCAGGAATAGTTGTGCTGTCAGAAATGAAACTGGAGAATCACAAACTGGTTTGGGTTGGAAGGGAACTTAAAGACCACCTTGTTCCAACCCCTTGCATGGATGGGGAGGATGACAGGCACCTGCAAAACTCTGGACATCACCTGATGCTGACTAAAAAGAGAGACAAGGGAAAAAAATTAAAGAAATCAAAAGAAATGATCCTCATTGTGAAAGTCAGAGCAGTCTCAAAGTGCTTAACTCAGACTTCAGGTCCCTCAGTCCCTCTTGAGGGTGGAGGAAGGAGCTTCCCATGTATTTTGGGAAGGGCAGGACCATGGGAGCTGTGTCTGTTTGCCAGGCCTGCAGTGAGCACCTTGCCTGACATTAAGCAGAGGCAATAACTTTGTGATGACCTAAATTCATTTAAAAATGAATTACTGATGTGTATATTCAGGTCAATAGCGCTTTCCCCAGGTTTCAATAATCGGATCAATTATCTGAATCCAATAAAATCTTATTAAAGAAATTCAGAATTATCTTTAGAATAGCTGGCCTTGTAGTCCCCGAGTAGGTAACAAAAACTGCTATGAAGAATTAGTGTGACCTACTTTCTGGGCGGTACAGATATCATTATCATATCAGAGGTGCAGGCTGATGAGGCTGCATGACTTCCATCTCTTATTGAAGAGAGTTTGGCAAAAAACTCACACAAAACTTTAATCTAGCTCTCCAAACTATTTTATTTTCCTAAACGCCAGCTGAAAATTTGAAAAGTCAAATCGTTGCACGTGAAGATGCACCTATTGAATGGAGTGAATGAGGTAAACCCAACAGGGTGATGAACATTTAAAGCACCTGGGGTGGGGACAAATTGTTGTTGTTGAAGGTCACAAATGCTTGGTCAGCCCAGGCCCAGCCTCGCTGACCCAGGGGCACTTTGCACCTCCTTCCACAGGGTCAGTGGGAACTCAAACTCTGAGGCAGAGGGGGAATTGCAAAAAGCCAATGTTTTATCACAAAAGCTGATGGGAAACCTTCCAGCCTTCTCTCTGCCAGGTGAGATGTTGCTTCTGAGACAACCACTTTGTTAAAATGTGGCTGGAAACTTCCTCGTGTTTCTAAGCTGTTTTTTGATGGGGCAGCATTTGCAGATCTGGCCTGGGGAATCAGGCTGTGCTGGGCAGGATTGCCCTGAGAGCTGCAAAACCAAATCTTTGGTACCTCTGGAGTAAACCTGACCTCCACGCCGGCTGTGTCTGGAAGAAGCGTTTCCTTAAAAAATACCCTGGGATATGTCAGGGCTGACGGTTGGAGCTGTGGAAGATTAAACTGGATTTAACTGGGGCTGCTGGAAGCAGTTGGCGATGCAGGACTGGAATAAGGCTCTGGTGGAACTTTGAGGATGGCTTTGGCTCTGCAGGTGGTGGCTCAGGGTGGACTCTGCTCTGGTGCTTGGGCATGACACCCCTCCCTCAGGCAGAGGAGCAATGAAGGAGGGGTAGGAGGTTCCTGGCCCTGGTTCCTGGAGGTTCCAGCTGGTTTTACCTCAGCTCTGCCCCATCCAGCTGGAAGTGTGAAGATGTTGTGCTCCTGTGAGGAGCCAGGTCACAGAAGGGGCTCCAAACACCGGTAACCCTTTCGTTAGGTTACCAGCGAGGTGCTGCCAGCACATGAGGCCGGAACTGCCTCGTGCCAGCCCGTGGGGATGGCGCTGGAGCAGTGCCAGGCTCCTGTGAGGAGCCAGGTCACAGAAGGGGCTCCAAACACCGGTAACCCTTTCGTGAGGTTACCAGCGAGGTGCTGCCAACACGTGAGGCCGGAACTGCCTCATGCCAGCCCGTGGGGATGGCGCTGGAGCAGTGCCAGGAGTGCTCACACCCTCCTGTGCCTCTCAGGCCTCTCCCCAAGGCCGGCCATCCCTCACCCAGCCACCCCCGGGCGCAGGGTGGGCAAAGGCGGCAGAGCAGCCACGGGACCCCCGCCCCAGCGGGCCGCGAGCGTGGCCAGGATGGTTTTCCAGGAGTTAATGAGGAAGCCGAGGCTGTGGGAGCCTGTTGGAGAGCGCTGAGCAATCCCAGCTGCTCCGCAGGCCCCGCCGGCGTGGCAGAGCCAGGCCCTCCTCCCTGGCAGCCGCGGGCTTTGATCTCGCCAGTATCAAACCAGTTGGGCCCCAGTAGGGTGGTGGGAGCAGCGGGGGCCACTGGTGGCCTGTGGCTCAGGGCAGCCACCTTCTCTCCACACAGGCCCGCTGGCCCCGCTCGGCGGCGGGACATCAAGGCAGGGCCGACCGACGAGCGCGTTAATTAGGAGGCTGAAATTATAATGTTGTGTTAAAGAACAAAGAGTCTCCAAAGGAAAAATATGTGCCGCATATCTGACAAAGATAAATTGGATTATTCAAAATATTCCTGATGAAATGTTACATTTTGCAACTAATTATCAATCTGTTTTATCTCCGGACCAGCTGGGCATTTTTGTGCATGCAAGACCTGCCTTACCAATGATCTTAAGATGTCACTGTAGCGTTTACATCTTTTATTTCAAGATTTAAATAACTAGGAAGTAGCTAATGTAATTCACTGCTGAGAAGAAAGGCTAGTTAGTTGAATGCTTTCCAAAGTGATCTTTTCCTAATGAACTTCTCTGGACTGTGAGTAATGAGGCTTTATTCAAATAATGTTTAAGAAAGGTTTTTATAATGTAATTTTTTAAAGAAAGAGCAACATTTAATGCATTTAAAATATCTTTATTAATCCTATACTGCCTCATGTAGCATTAAAGCATTGTGAATATTTGGTTTTGTTCCTTCTGAATGTTCCTTTTGTGATGAACTGGTTGTAGCAGCAATGGAACTATAGAAATTGGGCAATTATCTCGTAAATGTTCAGTGATATCTTACAAATTACCGTCTGACATGATTACAGAGCCATTTTGCTGTGAAAGCATTTGTTGTTTAAGTATATTTATATACCAGAGTGGTCTGTATTTCCCCTGATCCCTACTCAGACACCGCTCCTACGTGCAAGCACTGAGCTTTGCTACCCCTTCTGTAGCTCACCTTTGGGACAGCTGTGCTGAGATTAATCTGCTGGAGGTGTCATAAAAATTTTCTTTGGAGTGTGATCTTGTAGTAGTTTTCAACCGGAATAGGAGAAATACCTTATAGGTTCCCTACAACAGCAGTGCTCTGCAATATTTTGGATTCTTCACAAGGTTCTGAAGTTCTGAAAGCGTTCTGGCAAATCTTGCTTTTATGATGCTGAACTGAAAGGGCGGGCAAAAAAAAAAAAATTAAGACATTAAATATCTTAACATAACATCTACTTGGGCAATTTCTAGAAAGGGACAGCCACAAATGTATTTGAGCAAACCTCCCTATTTTTGCTAAACTAATAAAGTGCCATCATTGAGTATGGGCTGATCTCATCCTCCAAAAGTTGACTCCCACTGCTTATAGGACCTGACTGATACACCCCATAACTACACATTTCTGAAGCTGGCTTTATTTACAGCAGAATATCAGCTCCAAAAGACTGCACTCTAAATCTTGAATTTTTCTGCTTCTATCCCCCAATAGTTAAATTTTAAACACTATATCCAGCCTATATTCAAAGCTTTCCTAGAGAAGGGGAATTAAATGTGGAGACTTCAGCCTGTGGTAGATGGAATAAAACCAAAGCAGTTTGCTCAGCCTGTCACTTTTTCCTCCCTCTTCTACAGAGTGAATTCTGTCCCACCTGATGATCATTTTAACTGTTCAGAGCAGGTTCTGCTTCATTGTAGAAATGAATTCTTTCTTCCTTTCAAAAAGGCTCTTCCCAAAGCTGATCAGTGCACTCCCTGCTGTTTTCCATGCTCTATCCAGGCCTGATCCTGCTAAGAGCAGGAGGTGCTTGGCTCACTGACCTTCTCCCAGAATTCCTGCCAGTTAGGGGTGGCCAGCACCCACTGGTGCTGGCCAAAACAAAAACAAAGGTTTTGCTTTGCACAAAAACCTCCCTCAGTTTGAATGTTTCATAATGTATGTTTAAACAGTCACAGCTAGCAAAGAACTTTGATGAGGCAAAGGGGTAATTGGATTTTCTTGTTCTATAATTAAAAACGTATATATTACACCCACATTAATACCAAAAGAGTTCATCATGAGCAGTGCTATTACAATGAATACCAAAGGATTTAACAGTGATTGGCCACTTAGTTTAAAGGGTACCTGAAATCATTAAATTGTTTGCTGGAGGGCTTTTGAAGGCCTGTTGGATCGCCTGCCACTCCATTTTTTTTTTACTCCTGGCCTGCAATGTGAGGTTTACTTTTACAAAGCTGGAGCAACAAGGTGATCATTTTCCTTTATTATTCCCTTATTGACTTCCAGTTAATTTTAATCTTTGCATTAAGTGACCTCCATTAAGCTTGCCAGGTATCTGATTACTCTGCCAAGGTTGAGACCAGAAGGCGACCTATTGCACCACATCAATTGTCCTTCACAGAAGCCCTTACTGTTAATCAAGAGAGGAAGATTAAAGGAGATCAGAACTATCAGCCTGGAGTGAATTTTGCATTTGAATACACCTTTCTATCAGTGTGTGTGTATTGTCCTAGAAGAAAACAAATGTGAGCTCTTAGGAGCAGCTTCTGCTCAAATCTCCACTGGGAGAAGCTCTCAAGGCAATGTGGTATCTGCAGCCTTAGCTCTACCCTTAAACACTCGAATATGTTAGTAAAATTCCAAATTAGATACATTTGAATATATCTGTAAAATCCCTATATAAAATCCCTATGTAAGCTTTCTCATATTTGGTTTGGACAAACACAACTTCTCTTTTTTTTCCCCCTGCAATCCTAAAATGCTCACATTTAATTTTGTTCTGTTCTGTACAAATGAGCTTAATTAACTCTCATTCTTAGAATCACAGAATCTTTTAGGCTGGAACAGACCTCTAAGATCAACAAGTCCAACCATTAAACCTATTCATCTTAGGTTGTTGGACAGGTTAGAGTTGACTTTTCATCAGCACATGAATGTTCACACTTTGAGGCAGCTCCTCAGGGGTTGTTGGTCTTTGTAGACCTCCTTTTGGAGAATTAAGAATTTAGGGTTTGTAGAATCCCTAAATTTGTATCAGTTTGTGAATTTTCATGTGGCAAATCCAGCGACTCCAATTTATTAAACTATAAATTAATTTGTTCAGGAAAAATATTAATTTTCTTGTATTTCATTCTCTTAATATGTTTTGGAATTTTGCCTGAAATTCTTACGGACAAAAATTCTGAAATTATTGTTGAAAGCCACAGTGTGGGTCTAGAAAAGATATAATAAATGTATGTAAAAATAAATGTATTGATTGAATGATCCCTGATTATAATTATGCTATTATACATTGGGCTTCTGTAGTTTAAAAATTTAATCTCTTGTCTTCAAATGATCTCATGTACACGACTTCACCTTTGATCATCTACAGAAGTATAAAAACCCTTGAAATTTAAAAAGAAGGTAAGTTGGTGTTAAAATCAGAGTTTTACTGCAATTAAGTATTTGCAAGGTCAACTACTGCAGTCTAAAATATTCTGAACTAGTTCTGAATATATCAAATTAATAAATATATTCATAGAGGGAAAAAAGTGAAAATTAACCTTTTTTTAGCTAAGGAATCCAACAGGTGCTTTAAAAAGAGACCTGATCCTTTGGAAAGATATTTTTTGAAACCTAAAAATCCTCTTTTCCCTTTTTCCCAGCATCTCCATCGTGCACAAAGCCTCCCAAGCTTGGACAGTTTGTTCAGCTTTCCTAGGAGCTTGCGGAGCTTAATTTCAGTGCAGGGGATCCCAAGAGCTTTTCTCTTTTATAATCAATTCTACCTGCACCAACTTATTCTTAATATAAAAATGGCCAGTTGGAACACGAGAATGTCATTTTATTGGGATTCAGGTCAATTATTGTATTTATTTTCTTGACAGAAGAGTCACCTCCAGCATTCTGTAATTTGATTATTGTGCTTAATTCATAACAAAATTGGACCAACCCAACTCAGAAATGCTTTTGTTCTATGGTTAACTCCTGTTTTAAAATAGTTTTATGATATAAAGGCTTCTATTTCCCCCAATTAGACAGAAAAGTTTCCCAGCTCTTCAGCTCTCCAAGGGAAATTGGGAACAATTTAAAAAATTATGTGTTGATGCATCTTTATGACTTAAATCACAGCAAACGTCTTTATAACTTTTGAAGCATCGAGTATCTGTTCTTCCTCTTCCAGGCTGTGCAAACAAGAGTGCTTTGGCTTTCCCTAAAATATCCCTTTTTAACAAGTCCAACAGGCACCCTGTGGTCAATGACAAGGCATCCTGAGCCTGCCTTGTTCCGATCCACTTCTGCAGGAGCGGGATCGCCAAGGGATCGCGGGAGTCGGGAACAGCGTTTAGCACTTTGCTGACCTTGAGTCCACCTTTTCAAAACTCCTTCTGGAATCAAGATTTTTTCCAGCCATTTTCAAGTGATTTCTTCCACTTTCTCCAGAGACTGAAACACTTGATTGACCTGTGATGTTCAGTGAAATTCTTGCACTGGAAAAGAAAAAAATGTTGGTAGTCCTAGACATGAAAATGCTCATGAACTTTTTCTTTTTTAAATCTTCAAAAAGTTTTCAATGTATCATCTGTCCAGGGTGTTTAACAACAGGTATTTGGGGTTTCTTTTCCTTGTGAAGGAAGATACAGAAGCAAACATGAGAAATAGATATTTAATTTTAAATGTATGATTTTCACCTGTATTTTAACCTTGTAGATAACACTTTGTCTCACTTGAGAGTTGCTAATAACCAGGAAATGATTACTGAGAACTTCTGAAATGACATCAAGTAAAAAATTAAAGGATGTGAGGAGACTTTTTTTAAGAAATAAAAGCTTTTAGAGCTGAGATCATGATAAATTATTTCTCAGCATTCCTTAGAAAGAATAATGGAGCTGAAGTTTGTACTGGGTGTATTGTGTTACTTGATGAATCTCTGGCTCACAGTACCTACATGAAATCAGGACTCCCCAAAGACTTGTCAGGACTCTATGTTAAAAAAGTTTGCACAGGGAAAGAGATTTGGTTATTTCTAACTCGCTTTTGCATCTTATATTTTTTGCTTAAACTTGGTAGACCTTTTGTGGCATCAATAAAAAGGTCTTTCAGCTTGAAATTTTGAATCAGTCCATGCTGAACCAACTGAGTGGTGGAAACAAGTCATGGTTGACCAGTTTTCTGTGTTAGAAAACGAAGGAAAAAAAAAAAAAAAGGTTTCTTTTTACTAAATGACTTAAAAATATTTTTTTAATATCCAAAGTTTAATCCTACTTTGAGGAATTTACCTGTTAATTATTTTCCAAATGGCATCAGCAACAAATATAGGTGATAAATTCACCAAATAAGAAATTCTGCAACAGTAAATATTTTAGCATTTGTATAATGGGTAATCATGTTTGATCTCACCCTGCTAATTTGCTGTCTCAGTTCATTAGACAGAAAGTTTCTCTGTTGAAATGTACCAAACCAACATCCAAAAATGCAACTTAATTGCACTGAAGCACAACTTTCTGAAAATCTGCATCTTGAAAGCTTCAGCTCTGTACGTTTCCTCATACTTCTCTTTCAAATAATGCCCTGGATGAGAGTTAGGTTTTGTTTGGTTTTGAGTAAAAAAGTGGGACCAAACACTGAATCAATGGAAGTTGAAGATGAACATTTGGAAGGTAAGTATGTAGGGCTTCATTTATTGTAAAAATTATTTTTGGGGCTCCATTAGTTTATTCTGGATAATTGTCCTGGCTGGATGAATTATTGCTTCCTAGGGATCCATCCAAGCCCTGTGGGTTGCCATTGGCCTCTGGGCACTAGTGAATTCCAGTGTTAATTTTATTAAGCCTTGGGATTTCCTCCTCCTGGTCACTTTTCCCTGGAAATGAAGTGTGGAACATGTATGGCCTCAGCTGCACCAGATCCCTCCCACAGCACATGGAATGGGGCATGGCATGGACAGCATCTATAATTTAATTGTACAGCCTGAGTGTTATTCTCTAATCCCCTTGCTCTGCTGTGTCAGAAATCAGGACTTAACTGTCTGGCTGAGTTTCCACGTTCCAGAGGTGATACTGGGTCAGTTCTAAAAAAAAAGAGGAGTAAAAAAAGGAAGCTGTACAGTTGCAGAACAGTTCTGTGCTACAGGCAAGTTCAGTGTGGTGGAGAGAAAGAGGAGTTTCATAGCTCAGGAGAAAATCCTACATCCATCCCAGCCCCTGAATAGGATTCAAGTTGAGCACCACGTGGTACAAAAAGTTGTGCAGCCTTTGGTTTGCTGTTTAATCTGGTTGCTCATCTATCAGATGAAGGTATTGATTCTGATCTCTCACAATCTCCAGCGAGATTTTTAAGGGAATATATGAAGCACCTATAGATCAGTGAGCTCTGCAGAGATGTTTTAGAGTGCAAAGTGCTTTTAAATGGTGCAGCTGTCTGCTGGGCTGTGTTTAAGGCTTGGTTCACCTAATGCTGCTCCCTGTTTTGTGCAGAAGTGCTTGGGGGCTGGCCAGGCTGCCTTGCAACAGCTCTGGCAGAGCCTGCTGGAAAACAGAGCTGGAAAAGTCAATGCAGCTCTTGCTCAGGTTAAAGGGAAGCCTGCATTGTTTTACCTTTAGTTGTAATTCCGAGGGCCACTCCAGTTCAATGCAGGCTGTATTAATGTGCATCACTTATCCATACACTGAGTCAGTCAATGACTGCATTGATCCAGGGCTGTGTTTTCTTTCAGAGGATGCTGCAATGAGGCAATAGAAATCATTAGGGCTTGTGATATTGAAATCCTCTTGGTGCTGGCAGACCTGGAGCTCGCATTTCACATACTGTTGCAGCAGCACAGGAGCAGTCATGCCTGGAATTTCGAGTGAAAGTTTCTGTTTATATTTTTTTGTTGAGTGAATCTGTTCTGTTTTGCTCCTTTCTCTTGTACTTAGGTTATTTTACTGAGTTCTGTTGTGTACCTGGCAAGCTGGTCCAGGGCAAGGTGTCCCTGCCCGAGGCAAGAGGTGGGACTAGAAGGGCTTGAAGGTCCCTTCCAAGCTAAACCATTCTGTGATTTGATGATTTTATGTACAGGATGTAATATTTTCTTCTTGTGTTGAATGTGATTTTAGGAATGGCATGGTCTGGGTCAGAAGGGACCTTAGAGATCACCTCGTTCCAACTCCTTCCACGGGAAGGGACATCTCCCACTAGACCAGGTTCCTCATAGCTCTGGAGTTTCCTCATAAAACCCTCTGAAGGTCTCAAACAGCTCTTCCAAAACCTCAAAATTATTCAATATCCTCTTCTTGAGGTCTCTTACCCTTTTAGTTGTCATCACAGACATTTAAGAGTGAGACACAGCTTTTGTACCTTAGCTTTTTCCAAGCTTTGGCAAATGGCTGGATGTTTAACAGACTTCCAGAGTTGATACCTTGTTCATTAAAAACAGTAATCTGGTCATTGCAAAAGTGTTTATGAGCTCTTCTTCAGGGAAGAATGCAATCTAAGCAAAAAGAGCCCATTATAAGTAGAAATCAGAAGGAAATTATGTGACCCTGGTAAACATTATACAGGGGGTTTCAGCAATCTGCAGCCACATTATTGTGAAGTTCTTTAGGATATTCATAGAGGGAGAAGGGGAATAATGACCTACAGTTGGAGGCATGAATAAGACAACATTCAAAAAGCTGCAAGTTTAATTTGGGGAATACGGCTGAGGAAGAAATGGCAGCAGGGAAAACAAGAAGAAATTTGGAGAACATTTTCCCAGTCACCCAAGTAAGCCCCCAGTAAATACACTCAGCAACTTGTGCCCATAAATCTGTGTGCAGGAAGGGCTGTTGTCAACAGGTCGTTCCAATTTTCAAATGAGGTTTGTCCTTGCAGGTTTTCTTCACACCTCTCCTGATGGCTGCAGGATTAAGACTATAAAAAAAGCAGGTCATGGAAACAAATTGGAAAATGCCAACCCTCCCTCCAGCTTTATGTTTCCTTTTGAAATACTGCTTTAAAAAAAAAAAATCTCCCAAGGAGATCATTGATGACTTGAGGGATGGAAGAATTGGGGTATGGATTCTTCAGGAAATGTGTCAGGATTTTGGGAGGTTATGGAGCTGATTCAGCTAATCTGGATGGATTAGGGGAAATCTCCCTGGTCTACCCCACCTGAGCATGGCAAATATTCCTTTCATTTCCTGCAGCAGACATGAAGACGTGTTACGAGGTGGTTTTTCTGGATGATCCTGAGATAAACAGAAACTTCATAAGAAGAGCTTTTCTTCATGGTAACCCCACTGCAATTCTGAGGACTTTTGGGTAAAGTTTTGATAACACTTTGTAAGTGTTGGTAAGGAGCAAAGTGTTACTGAAGGCAGAGGCATTCAGGTGGAACCCCAACCCCAAATCTTGACTGTTTGTTACTATTAAAGACCTCTTGGCACTTTTCACAAGAGCAGAGGTGTGAGCCCTGATGTCCTGGCCAAATTCCAGCTTGGGTAATTAAATTCTGCTCTCCTAAAATCCCCCCTGTAGTTTCAGCCGAGTCCAGGATTCCTCATTTCCTCCGCGAAAGTGCGGCACAGAATTGCTTTGTGCTGGTAAACAGCTGCCACAGCTCACCCCAGAGGAATTGCTGCAGCTCAGTCCTCAATCTCTCTCTGCCTCTCCTTCACACTCACACAGGGCACAGCACTGCCCCAGAGCACCCAGGAGCATCCCTCCTCTCTGGCAGTGTGGGATGCAGGAATTGTGCAAGGCACAACCAACCTGCCAAGCAACCCTGGACCCCATTCCCCTCCCTTAGCCCAATATTATAAAACCCTGCTCAACTTTAGGACTCTAGCCTAAAAACACCTTGCTGTTTCTGAAGAGCTGGGGAGATAAAGTGTTGCTGGTGCTGCTCCCCTTGATTTCTGGATATTGGTCATACCTGGTAAATGGTTTCATTTTCTTTGCTGAGGAAGAAATCTTGAGTCCACTTCTACTGGGGCTTGTTAAGCTGTTGCCTTGGGGGCCAGTTGATCAGTTGTTAAGTAGTAAGCAGCTTTGGCAGGCAACAGGCGTAGGATCCCCTGCAGCTACTCCAGCCTGCCCATCCTATCATTCTTTAGAGAGGGAGCCAGGGTATTGTCTTAGAAGTGCAATAATGATAAAATACGGGCAGAACCTCTTCCTTCCTCTTTGCATGCGCAGGTATTTTAGTAAACTCTGTGACATCTGGAGGGACAAATATATAGATAAATATTTACTTGACAACAGTGGTTGTAAAGTCCGGCTGAGAATTTTTTACAGATTTTTTTTTTTTTTGATGATAAATCAGGGGCTCTCAGTGAAAAGGCTGAGAACTGGGGCAGCTGTACTGAGAGCTCCTCAGCTGTTTGTCCTGGCTGTTATCAGCTTCAATTCCTCATGAAAAATTATACGAAAATATGTCAGAAATCCTGGCCACAGAGAGACAGGCTTGGTATAGGGTAATTGTGCCACTCTTGTATGTGACAGCAAGGAAGTTCTTCAGTTGTAATTTTTAAAAATATTGCTATTACTTTATTCTTATTTACTGCCATTGTTGTGTCATATTTGCCTGAAAGGTGTAACACTTTCTAAGCATTGGGACAAAAAAAAAGCCAGCTTTGTCATTTCTCTATCTCAGAAACATTTCTGTGCTAGCAGAAATATTTATTTTCCAATCTTTGTGCACACTGAGAAATTTCATCCGTCTGGTTTTTCCTTAGCTAAGTACACCGGGAGTGATTCAAAGCGAGCTCGACAGATTCCTGCTTTTCACATGCCAGTAGGGTTTTTTAAAATGTATTTTATGCTGGGCTTATTTTGTTTGGTTTTTTGGTTGACTGAATTACCTATATTCCTTGAAATGGTGTTTAGTAATTCTCAGCGACTGCAGAGATGCCTACTGGGAAGTGGTCAACGGATCACAACAAACCCCACTGACTCTGGGCTCTCCTACTGCTTTAACTCAATTGCACTTTCTTATCCGAAGCCACATCTCTTAGGAAAATCCCAGAAATGCTGTTTGCCGTGAAGCATGGTTTTAATATTATCACAGCTATTTGAAAAGACAAAAGATTAGAAAGACTATTTGGTGCTGAAAGAAGAAATAGTTTCAAGGGATGGATTTACCACAAACAAGACTCACATTTGCTGCTAATGTTTGCCCCAGAGTCTGTCTTCAGCTAAATCATCACCCCCTTGATGCTGGGTGTAACTTCTATGGATATGAAAGGGGGTGGCCATTCTTCATCCCAGTCTTGATCTCCTACAGGCAGTAAATAAATACAGGGGAAATTGTAGCTTGGGATCTGTCTGTCTATCTATCTATCTATCTATCTATCTATCTATCTATCTATCTATCTATCTATCTATCTATCTATCTATCTATCTGTCTATCTATCTGTCTGTCTGTCTGTCTATTTTTGGCCTGTATTGATAATGTATCATTGGGATTCTAAGCTTGTTAAAAAGTCACATGAGGAAGTGTGACCTGATAATTAAAATATGAGTGGATTTTAAGGCAAACTGGATGCTAAATTCCAAGTCCATGGAGCTGTTCCATAAGAAAACCACTGGCATCCTCAGGAAGGGCTACGATCCAGTTACAGTTTTGCAGCAAGAGAAGGGATAGGAGGGGCCATTTATTCTAAACAGCTGAAATTTGACACCTCTGTCGTGACATAAAATAAAAAAATTGTTGTTATCAGTATTTGCCAAAAGGAGATGGGGCAAAACTTTCAGAAGTGGCTGGTGGTCACCAGAGTGCAGGTGCTGCACAGGGAGGATCCAGTCCTGAGGAGTGATGGATAAGCCCAGCTCATCCCACAGAGGAATGGACCAGGCTTTATTGACAGGCATCACCTCCAGCAGGATGGCAAACGCCCCAGGCTGCTGAGTCTCTGCACACTTGTGTGTATTTGCTGCTGGGTTCTCCAAAGATGACCTCTCCTGCCCCTCCTCTTCAGCCAGCCTCTCTACAAAAACACCTCTGTCAGGTGGGTAGGGAGGGAGGGGCAGGCAGAAAATGGAAATGCCTTAGTAAGTAGAGTCTCCAGCTAAAATAGTTATTGGCTTTAGAGGCAGAGATCTTAATTTCTAAAATAGGATTCTTTGCAGTGCTTTGCCTTCCTCCGCAGCGACTTTCTCCTGAGCTGAGTGTTTGTTAGTGGAAACACCACAGCAGTTTGTTCCTTGCCCCACAGGACACCTCCAGCAGATCTATCAATTCTCTGCAGCCAAAAGATTCACATTCCCTATCTTAGGTCAGCACAGAATCTTAGAATGGTTTGGGTTGGAAAGGACCTTAAAGATCACCTCATTCCAACCATGGGGGATGGAACTGTGCATCTTCTTTCTTTGTTTGCTTCTTCCTCTGAGAAAAAAACCTTCTCTTTTTCATACTTAACACAAAATCAAGCAAAGAACATTCTCTGGTTCTGTGGCTTTATCCCCACTGATGGCAGGGATCACAGTCCAGAAAGCAGCATCCTCTGCAGGTTGGATCTTCAATACATCAAACGCCAACGTTGGCATTGTTTTGAGAGGGTTAACTAAGATTAATGAGAAAAGAAACATGAAGCCATGGAGGATCAACATTACAAATCAATGCCTGAATAAATTTAATGTGTATTCCAGCTGTACTTTACCTGGCATGATCCTGATTCTTACGAGTGTATCTTTTATGCTTCTAAATAACCCAGTAGGACAGGAACACTGCTTCCACTTTAATAATGCTTTATTTAAGCTTTATACAGTAGTCAATGTATTGATTTAGGAGGAATTTGCAGAATAAAAAAAGAATCCTTAATAAGGTACAAATACACTCCTCCAGCCTTCTGCGTTCCTCATCCGTAACATTTGCAAACTGTAACTCCAGGATTTTAACTCTGGAAAACAAAGTCATTAGAAAATAAACCCGGACTTGCTGGGAGTTAGAACTCTAGTCTGGATGAAGTAACTTCCCTGAAAGGTGGACTCTTTAAATCCTATCACTTTATCTACAACTTTTGAAAGCAGATGAAAGGAGAATGAGTATTTATTGTTCTACATCAAATTAAAGCTCAGAGCTGGGAACGGCACCCGTGTCTTTGCGAATTTGTTGTTAAACTTCACGGCGGGCTGGGCTGGCTTTGTTTCCTAAATCAAAATCAAACCCCTGCTATCCTGAACCTGCTTCCCAAAATTGCCATTTGTGCCACGGACCTGGCAGAGCCGCGGCGCTAATTACGCGCGCGGAGGCAGCCACAAAAGGAGACCTTTTCCATGAAAACGCTGGTGCCGGCCAGCCTCCTAATCAGATTCCAAGGAATTGAACTTGCAGAAAGTTTGTGCTAGCCTTGTGGATTTTCATTTCAGATGTTGTCAACTCAAGGGCATTTGGACCAATCAATATCTGTCTGTCTTCTCGCACAGAGAAAGTTGGCTATTAGAAAAGAGAGGCTTAGAGCAGGCTCAGCCAATACCATTAGCCCTTGCCTAAGGGCAGTTGTGGCCGTGTGCCGGGGTAGGCACCTGCCCCCTCCCCTCCCCCACCATTAAGAAGGCCACTGGGGATGTCATTTGGACATAGCGGGCAAAGAGCACTTCTTTATTCTTTCTCTTTTTTACACCCAGACTTCACCAAAAATCAATAAATCTGTTCTTTGCTTATTTTCAGAACTTTACTTCAATATAAGCAAGGACTTTCCTTCCAGCTACAAACTCCAGTAGCACCAAGTCAGGGATGGTTTTTTTTTTTTTTTTTGTGTGTGTGTGTGTTTTTTTATTTTCCTTTCTCTGTTCCAATTTGAGAGATAATTGGAAATAATATCTACTGTTTCTTCTTTTCCCTGCTAAAGATTTTTTAGAAGAAAGACCTTGATCTGCTGACTCTTTTCATGATTCAGCACTTGATTTTTCTCTCCTTGCTCTCCTTTTATTTCTAATGATTTTAAATGATCAGGGAGGGAAGTGATACATTTCTTTGTTTTCCAATCAACAAAGTTTTCACCATATTGAATTAGGTTTTGCTATTTCCTGTGTCAAGGCACTATTAGTGACACAGCTCTTGATAATTCTATAAATACGAATAATCACCCTTCAATTTTAGGCAGCATTTCTGTACATGGGAACCAGGAATAAATTCTGGGAAGGCATCAAACCTATGCATGAATGCTGTGAGAAATTTTTAAAAGACATATTTTTGAGTCTACTCTTTCTCTGGAATAACTGAAAAAAAGGAAAGGTAAATTAAAGGTTATTGAGTTCAGTGACCAAACCAAGTGGCAGTGGGCTTAAATATGGAGCCTTCAGAAGGGTGGTAAAAAAACCTGCAAGACATGCCAGTAAATTTTTACTAGAAGGATATTCATTGATGAGCTGATGGCAGAGGACAAAGGGAGAAGGTAAAAGCAGAAATCTGGTTGATTTGGATGGAGAGAAAAGAACTGTAGAGGTGGTCCACCAAAAAATAAAACAGATAAAAAGCAACCAAACAACAATGAAAAACCCAAATGAAAAAAAACCCACATGAAACTGTTTGGAAGGAAAAATGTATGGATAAATCTGGAAGACAGAAAATTTTTTGGTCAAAACTTGTGGTGGGAGCCAGTGATAATAATTTTATTTAACAGATGTTACCAGGGGTCTTCATGCTGAGCTTTAATAGATGCACAAATATTGTTCTTTTGACTGTGAGAAGTGAGAATGGACAAAGTTCCTGAAAATGGGAGTATCCCATCCTCTGCCAAACAGTTTGGTCACATAATGCATGTCTCAGCCAAATTCCACCCTTCTACTATGGGATTATATTTATCTCAAAAGCTAAGGAGTGTTGTTTAGATAAAAAGACTAAGATTTACCTCAAATAATTTAGTGAAGAGACCCACTGCAGATCTGTCCTGAAACCGTCACCTCGCTGAATTCTTATAAATTTAGAATTGGGAACTTAGGGAATACCACAGGATGAAGATTCTTTTTAGCTGGGTCTGAACCACAGAAATGCAAATAATTAAAATGAAAGAGGATCAAACCAAGTGAAGCCATGAGTGGAAAAAGGTTGGGTCGTGTTCCACTGAGAAATTCAGCATTTTTTGACCATTTCCCTCAAATAGCAACCAAAGAATGTTGTTCTTAAATATTCCTCAAATGACTTGTAAGAGCTTTTTAAGGTTCAAAGATTTCCATCATCCAAAGATGTCACAGATAATTTTGTGATGGGGGAACAGGCTGGAAGTTCAGCCAAGATCCTCTGGAGGTGAGTGATCAAACATCCAGGCTGCTAAGCCCTGGCCAGCTGTGCTGGTTTGAGTTTGAACGGTTTAATTGACACTTTACCTGTTTGAAATCACCAGCAAGGTCCAAGAGGACAGTCAGGACCAGGAAGCCTTCTCCTTCTTCCATGGGGGATCTGGAATGTGGATGAATTTCCATGAGGAATGGGAAGATCCTTGCAGCTGGATTCCCCCAGAAGATGTCAGGATTCAAGGCGCAGAGCGAATTTTATCCAAGAGCAGGTCAATGAGTAAGTAGGAAAGGGGCTTTTACCTGAAGGTTTCCATGTGGTTTGTAGCTAGAAACAGATTTCATGATAATACAGACTAATTTCTAAAATGCCTTTAAATTAACACAGTTTTGGGGTTTGAAACTTTTTCCCCTCTCTTTTTTTTTTTCCTTTTCTTTTTTCCTATGAAATGCACAAAGGTCAAGTTTAGGGCTCCTCTCCCAATCTGGAAGAACTCCTGCATTTCCAGGTGCTCATGCTTATCCATTTCCAAGGGCTCCTACTTGCTGCTTCATTGAAAAGAATATTACTGTGCCAAACAACATCATCTTGGAATCACTTATGGGATTTAGTGGTGTTTAAGGGATGAAGGCCAGAATACTGCACAGTGAAAACCTCCAGTGCAAAGAAAATAAGGAGCATTTCTTATGAACCCCTTAAACAGCTGCACTTCATTCAATGAATGCATATGGAAGAAAATACACAGGCAAAATTTTATTTGCTACTGATGTTATAATGACTTGGTATGATTTTTTGAAACTGATGGGTCTGGAGGTAGATTTTGTGGATGCTAAATCTCAAGAGCTGGAAATATTTCTTCATTTAAGTGAGGAAATTTATTATGCCATCGTGTGATTATTCATTGTATGGATTATCGTTTGGAACCAGAGCAAGATCCTTTATTTTTGATATTTAAATGGAAAGAAAAAATAAATAGCATGTCCTTTTCAAAACAAACAGTTCAAAATGACTGGTCAATACCAACTATTAAAAATCCCAGACAGGTTCCTTAGCTAGATTCCTACATCATTAAATTCTGAGGAACTTTGGTTGGGGAATTTTGGACTGATTTGATTGTGGAGTTAAGATCCATGAGCTGGGTAAATATGACAAGGTCCAAAGTCTGGACCCACTGTCCTGCCAGTGCTGTGATGGGCATTTCCACCACATTCTTTCAAATCCCACACATTCATCTGTCCAAAGCTGTAGCATGTGGAACAACAGGTATGAAATAAATTATGTAATACTTTAAAAAATTGTGAAGTGTCCTTAAGAAAAAAGTCATTACAGAACAGCTCTTGTTCTGTTATTCACATTATTTCTGATAATAATTTCACCAAATTCTTCCAATTAGGTGCATAGAGATATTTTTTAAAAATATATATTTATATAAATATCCTTCTGTACTATGGAACTTCCTGCTGTTGAGTTAGGAATTTGATTGTTACCTCTGTCATTAGAAGAGAAAAAGCATCTGAAAGTTAATCTTTGACCTTCTTAAGCTCAAATATGACCAAAACTAAAGTAACAGAGTGCAGAAGAGTTTTAGAGTATTAGAAAAGTTCATTAATTAAAATGGTTGTCTTCTGCTCATACTTCACATCCCATGGCAACTGAGCATTTATGACTGAAGGAAATCTCAATAATTGTGTAATTTATCAGGTCCTACTTATGAACTTAGGTTGTAGAAAATAAATGCCAAGAATTTGCCACAGTCTGCTCGCAGGCTCATTTTGTGAAGATGCAGCTTGGCCTTGCCTAAACCAACTGGAATTCAAGCCACTGCGGGAAATGCACAAATACTTTCCAGGACACACTTTAAAAATAATGCAGGTTGTTTTTTCCTTAGGATATTCAGAAATTTCAGCATTCACAAGGCACAGGAACGGGGACAGATGAAGCGTCGGGGATGCAAACTCCCTCAGTCCGTTTTGCCAGACTGGTTCCCTTTTTAACCGTGGAGCAGCCGGGGGATGAGCACATTTTCCTGTGGGCTCCCCAGTGTCAGCAGTGGAGCACATTAGTGTCACTTGTGGCTGCAGCGTCCCTGGTGTGGGCGCCTGTCTAATGGACAGTGGTGGGAGCTGCAGACATCAAACCCCTGAGCTGGAGCCCATCAGGCAGCGAGCGGCGGATGTGTCAACTCCGGCTTCTTTGCGGAAAATGTTTCTCCTCGTCTCCAGCCCCGTTGCTCCCACTGAGTGTGCATGCCAGCTTTAGTGCCTGCTCCACTTATTTCAGGTATTTTTGTGTCAACAGCGCGGTAACAGTCTAAAAATGTCGCTTTTTTTTTTTGCTGACAGTGGTAGGAAATATTCTTCTTTGACCAAATCCTAACTCTTCCTTCTTGTTCAGGTAAAACCAGTTGGAAAATCTCTGACTGGAACAAAGAATTGCACATCCAGCTTGCTCCATGTGAATGCTGCAAAAAAATTAGAGATGTGAAGATTTTAATAATCTGACCCATTATCGGCCTCTAAGGAACAAGTGGAATCCATGCCTTAGAATTTTTAAAGACCTAATGAATAATTTTCCATAACCACAGCATTTTACTTTGGTAAAATGGAGCTAAAGTAATATTTAATTTGCTTATTTACAACATCAAGTAAAATATTCTATTTCTGATTTAAAAAGGAAAAAAAAATGTTGCTGTTTATTGTGACAATTATTCGAAATCTCAGTGCTCAGTTCTCAACAGAGCTTCTTGGTGTGTTTCAGAGCCTCACACAGTTAAAATTATTCCATTAGGCTATTAAAGCATGGAATGTGCAACATGCCATCCACCTCAAGGCATTTCTCTGCTCATTTTTATCTTTTTGGATACCTGTAGCTTCCTTTCTGCACAAACATTTTACTGCGAGCGCTCTCTCGGATCTGCCAGTTAACTTCCCCTTGAAGCCCGGTGGCCTTCTCTGCTATGGTGGTCACTCATCTCGGCCCTCTCAGATCTCAGAAGGGGGTGGCAGCAACACACTGAATGAAATATCAAGCAAATTCCCATCAAATGGCAGCATGACCCCCCCAGGTAAGAAGCAGACGTCAGGTGTAAAACCCTTCTGTCCCACGACTCGTCCTTCTCTGCGCGGGTGGCGCCAAGGCGCGTTTTCCAACCTAATTCAGAGCAGTTCAGTGCCATCCCTTCCCAGATCCCTGTGCTGGGGTTCTTAATTAGCCATGCAGTGCTAGGTAGGTGATGGGAAAGGAGAGGGGAAGAAACAGCCGGCAGAGAAGAACTGTTTTATTGATGCCGGTAGTCTGGGCTAAAGCACAGCTCCTGCTGCATTTCTTCCAGCAGCGCGAGCTGAATCTTTTCCCTCATTTGATACAGTGACCTCTCAAGTGCATCATTGCCCTGAGGGCTGAGGGCAGTCCAGCAACTGTTAAACCCCTTGGGTTGATAATCTTCTCCCACATTTGCCCTTAACACCAGACATACCACCATTAGCTACAGCTCCACTGGTGCTCATTAGAGCCGATCAATATAGACTAACATAAAGAATGCTGCTGCGCCTTCTGTTATTTTTCAGTTACTGCAAATTTACAGACTTTTCACCTACAATGCGAGGCTTTGCTGCTGTGCTACGTAAAAAAGAGGATTTGAGACCTAAAAAAACCAAAAAAACCAGGAGTTTTTATTAGATGCCTAAATGTTATTTATCCTGATGCTCAAAATACCTCGTTACTAGAGAGCGGATGGGAGATGTTCTGCACAAAATTCTCTTTGGATTAAGTTGCCATAAAATCACAACTTTTGTAAAAAATCACGGCAGCTGGACTGGCAAACAAAACCAAGCACATTTTAATATGAGAGTGCTTGAAACTGCAAAGCCTGTGCAAGTGTTTTCACAAACTTGGGCTGATGTTTCAAAGCCCACTGGCCACGTCCATGCTCTTTGCAGGTGGCGAGGGATTGTGTGGCCAGTGGAAGGTCTATATGTTGAAGGCACATATGTAGAGTGGTTCCAGCACTGCAGAGTACCACCAGCAGGTGTTGCCAAAGATCATAGCAAGAACAGCAACAATTAACAAATATATCATTCTTTTCCCACGTTTTAACTCAAAGAGTCTCTCACTGAGCATGATAGGTAACAACAAACAAACTAAATCTAGTAAAAAAAAGGGCATAAAGATCAAGTAACATCTATTAGGCATTTCACAGGGAATAATACACAAGTGTTCATTGGGAATTATAAATATTTTTAGTTTTCATTTGCATTTGGCAAAAGGAAGATCAAAAATCTTCTTTGGATTTGCCAAACCACAATGCCATGCAAAAATAAAAGTTGAGATTTCTCCTGCTTTGTTAAGTCCTTTTGGTCATTCAAATTTTATGATTCTGCTTGGGATATAAAGCATCTGACCAACTTCAGGAAAATATTAATAAGATAGGAGAAAAAGATTTTATTCAGTACAAAGACAAGTATCCCTTCTCATGGCTAAACTCAGCCACACCATCAAATAGGATGGTTAAATGGGTATAGAGAACATTAAAAATACTGACAGGACTTTGAATTCCAGTGAATCAAGGATAATAAAGCCTCATCCATACCAAGTCTTTCCATATTCCTGGACTTAAGGCCTCCTGTATCTTACTCAAAATGATGCCTTAAAGAGATCAGCATTAATTGCTGAGTGAAAAGGAATCCTGAGCTCTCTATTTGAGCTGAGAAAGCAGCAAATGCTAAATTTTACCTGTTTTCTTCAATAGCCTTCAACAACCTAACTTTTGCCATCGTTCTTTAGCATTTGAGGGATTAAATACTTCTGTGGAATGACTTATTTAGTTGGGACCTTTCTGAAGAGCTGGAAGGGTACGAGGATTTCACTTGTGGAACGTGGGATTTCTCAAAGTCCATTAAAGCACCTTTAGCTGGAGAACGACACAACTTCTCCAGATGCCTCCTTTGCTTTAGGGGGCCTATTTGCATCTTAGGTATTACTTAGTTTGAGTAATGTGGTAGGACTGAGCCCTTGATGAGAGGCTGATTAATGAAATCCGTTCTGCTGGCTGAACATAATGGAAAATGTGATTCTGTTGGCTTCTAGGGGCTGAAATTCATCTCCATGCAAACGACACCCATTTTATGGATGTCATAAGACTCCCACTATCCTTCTGCTTTGATGGGGATTTCATCTGGTGAATGGGAGGGTGGTTGTTACATCCATTAACGTTGCTAAAATGTACCCAGTAAACCCATGGCTCATGACTTTGCCTCAAGTTGGAGTCTTCCCTTCAGGAAGAACTTGGATAAACTTGAGCAAAATAAATAATCAGTGAATTAAACCTAAAAAAAGAACCCACAAGCTTTTTGTAACCGCACAATGTTCAGAAAAAACATCCAAATAACTTGATTTTTAGACCTTTAGTGAAAGAAAAGAGGCAAAATCTCTTGGTGTATAACTTGATCAGTCAAATCATGGCAGGTAAATTCTAATTTGCATCTTTCTCACACGGCTTGCTGTTGTCAGTGCTCTTAATTCATACTCTGCTAAATTAATGGCTGTAAGATCCCAGTTCTCCTATTTATTTCCCTGTAAATCTTGTCCTTAAACTTCTGGTCAATTGGCTTTGAGTTTCTTTCTTCTCCCATGATGAGGACAGAAAAAGAGCCATATTTTCCGAAGCTTTTTTGCAAATTCCCTCCAACTTTTCCAAGATTCACTTTTCCAGGCGTGGGATCCAGGGGGGAGCAGATATTTCAGCACTGGGTTCACAAATCTGGCTGACAGCAGCAATAATTCCTCCCCACACCTCTGGATAATCCATTATTTTCAATAATATCACAACACAGATCCAAGAGCCACTGTCCAATTGAGAGTAATATTTTGTATGTTTGGATCAACAGGGAAAGGTTTTTGGGAATTTTCTTTTGTCAGAGCTGGATATACATTCCAAACCTTAATTATTGACCAAATTGGCACTTCAAGCAACAATGTCTTTGGCTGTAAATTAGCTGGTTTTAATGGTCTGCAGCAAGGCTTTCAATATCCTCTTTAGTGCCAAGTTTGAATGATGGAACTCACTATATGTGCTGACACTTTTTATTCTTAAACACCTAACGTGCAATCTGTTCCCGGGAGTTTTAAAGGGTAAGATAAAATGTCAAAATTGTTCAAAAGTATCATGTATATTTTTTACTCAGAAAGTTACATACTCAAAACTCTAATCAGTCCACCTGGATTTATGAAATCCCTTGTTATTGTAGCGGTGTGAAAACTGGACTAGAGATAAAGAAAATGGTATTTTTATAGACTGGTCCTTGGAGATGGGGCTGCTCCTCTGTTGTCAATGTAGGCCAAAGTGCCAGTGGGAAGTGCAGTACATGACCTCAGTCAATTAGCAGGGTCTCCTTAATCTCTTGGGATTACTTTGATCTGCAATATCAAGTCTAACACCTTAATGAAATTTTACAGATAGTCACAGAAGACATCCATGTAGTGAAAAAACAATTTCATTTTATACCTAAACTCCTAACACATGCTTAATAATTCCCCAGAAGGGAAATAATAACTATAACCATATTCAACATAAATTTCTCTTTTTTTTTTTTTCACGCTGTGTTTATGGCTGAGAAAAACAAGATTATAATAGACAGGACTTTGCTTGTGAAAACAGGGAACAGATCGAGCTGCTGATTCACATTTTTCTTATGGAAAACATGTTCTTTGTTGCTGTTACATTTTAAATCTGAAATAAGGGTGGTGTGCTAAATCTTAATTGTATTTTTTTTTGTGTGTGTGTGAATACATTTCTGACTTATTCACAGATATATGAGATTTCAGATATATTCAGATATATCTGAAATATTTATATCAGATGAATTTCAATATGAAATTTCCATAGCATAGCACTCTCCTGATTTGTGTGTTCAACCCTACTTATTTTAAAATTTGTGCTCATTCAAACCTTGTCATAGGTCTGAACACTTTTGGTGGAGTTAACTGGACAACCTGGCCCAATTTTAATTATTAAGTATGACATTTATTATACAAATTATTATATATTTTTAAAGTAAACATTAACCATGTGACAAAAAATTTTGGACTGTGTGTTGATTTTGTTTATTTTTGTCTTCTCTTCTCACCCAGACTATTTCAGCTGCAGGTCTTGCAGTTCCCAGCTTGAAGAAATACAGAAATGCTGTAATGAGAATTTTATTTTCTGGGAAAAAGCTCCAGGATTCCCTTCTCAGAGGTGAAAATGTTGCATGATTCCCCCTGTCCTGGAGAAGAGGGGAGGGAGCAAAGGACGGGCTTTAATTAGGCCAAGGCTTTATTAACTGCATTTGTCCAGGAATTATGCAGTGATAACTCACTGTGGTCACTTCTTTCCTTCCTGGTGGTTTGTGCCACCAGCAATGCCACCCTTCTGGGTGACCCTGGGGGGTGGGTGGACAATGCCAAGGTTTGACCTTCTCCTCTCTGCTGATTCTTGCCTTCTCCCTGAAGACCCAGCAAGTTCCTCTCTGCAGTCCTCAGCACATCCTGCATCATCTGGGGAGAAGGTCTTGTCTCCACCCTCATCTCCAGCTTTGAAAAATCCCAAACAGTCTTCAGCTGGGAATTACATGATCATTTTGTATGCCTGGTGGTGAAAAAGCAGAGGAGGAACCTCTCCAGTGGCTGTGGGACAGCTTGGCTGTGATTTTGGGAGGTACCAGGGGTGCTGTGGGACAGTGGGGTGTTGGTGGAGGCTCTTCTCTGTCCCTTGCAGTGTCAGTCCACCAGGAAAGGTCTTGGGTGGAAGAAGGAGGCTTTCTACACTCCTCTAGACGTGCAGGAATCCCCTGGAGCTGATTGGATGCTTCCTAGGAGGAAAACAAAGTGGATGTGGTCATTCCTGCTGTAACCACCACCTGAAAATTGCAGCATTTCATTCTCTGCTCTTGCTGCTCTCAGGGCAACCACTCTGTTATCCAAGGCATTTCACCAAGATCACTTTTTCTTTGGGATCTGACCTGTGGTCCTGAGGCAAAACACAAGCTGGATTTAAAGAGGGATTTTGCCAGAGTGAGGGCTCAAAGTTTCACCATGGCAGCTCAAGAATTTACAGAATCATAGAATAATGGGATCTTGGATTGGTTTGGGTTGGGAGAGACTTTAAAACTCACCTGTCATGGGCAGGGAATTTTCCACTAGACCAGGTCTTTCCAAGCCCCATCCAACCTGGCCTCGGACACACCACATTTCTGATGTTCCACATGGAGAACTTACCTATCCACAATTAGTTTTGGTTAGGGGAACCAGAGATGTTCAAGAGAGCTCTCTTATAAATTGCTTTTTGCAGTGATATTAAGGTTTATTGCCGAGTGCCTCGTGGTTTGCCCCAGCTCTGCTTTGCAGTTTTATCCCTTGTTTTACCCCTTGTCCTTCTACGGCCAAAAAACAAAACAAAATCAGCTCTCCCTGTAGGCCCCACGAGTTTGATTTCAGTGTGCAGAATTCAAGGGACAATCCCCACAGCATTTCCTGGGTTTTGATGCCTTCAGTAAGTGTAAAAACCTCTTAACAGGGAGCAGGGCTGTAAAACGTGGCTCTGCCCCAATTAACACATGACGGATACTCGCGGCCGTTCCGCCGTGCTCTCCTCTGGAATCTGCTCCCCACAACCATAAAACCTTCCACGAGGCAGAGCAGGCACCAGCTTTGTCTTCATGCACATCTGTTGCATTTTTTAAAGGTGAAAATAAAGTCTGAATTTTTAAAATCTCAATTTTAATAATGCATGAAAAAGTGGAGCGGCTCTGCTTTATTTCCATCCAGGTCTCATCTTGCATCTCTTTCACCACTGCCAAATATTCCCAAAGTAGTTTCTATCCCCTCTGTCATTCCAGCTGCAGTGATGAGCTCCTGGAGACCAAGGTGAGCAGTGCCAAATCCTGGCATCCATCTCAGAATCCTGGTTTGGGTTGGAAGAGACCATAAAAACCCTTTAATTCACCCCTGCCATGGGCAGGGACACCTTCCACTGTCCCAGGGTGCTCCAAGCCCCATCCAGCCTGGCCTTGGACACTTCCAGGGATGGGGCAGACCTTTTTTGATCCTCATTTTTCACAGATATCCCTGTGAAGGAAACCTCTAAAAGGGGATTTCTCATCAAAATATGGATTTGAAACAGGTGTGTGAAAAAGCATATAGTGATTATCTCACTAATAATTTTATTTTTTAGCTAATTTAGCAATTCCAGCTTGAAAATTTAAATTGTTTTGACCAGCCTATTTTTTTTTTAATTAAGGGATTCATAAATCTATCTTATTAATATTATTTGCCTCATATTTCTAGGCTTCAAATTAGTATTTAACCATGTGTGAGGTTTCACCAACATAAAGAATGAGGAAGTTCTTCCTCAGGATTTTTACATTTGAACAAAGAGTGAAGGGAAAGGGTGAGAGAGTGAGCAAACAACACCATGCCTGCTTTACCAGAAAAGAATTGAGTGTTTTAAAGATGAATTTAGGTAAAAATAGAAATGAACTCTGATTTTTGAACCCCTGTTCACTGTTTTAAGCTCAAGATCTCACTTCAGAAGTGATTTTGCTGATACAGATAAGTAAAAATCTGGTTGTCCCCCTGCCCAGAGAGCTGCTGGAGCTTTATTTCCTCTTCTAGGGTACGTGATGAGACCCAGATGGGAGAAGGCAAAACTCTCCTTAATGGCAGCTGATGTTTTCCTGGATGGAGCCAAATCGGAGCAGACAGCAAAGATCCTTATCTTAGCATGAGAAGCCTGACAGCAGAATATTTCTCTTGATTTCAGGATTATTTTGTTATGGACTCCAAAAATAACTCAGATTCATGTGTTTGCTGATGCCTGTGTGCTCCCCCATCCTCCTTGCACAGGTAAGTCCCAAATGCATTTTTAATTTAAAATTGTCTCATATAACAATAAGAAAGCTTTCAAATCTAAATATGTGACATGGCTGCATACAGGATTAAAAAAAAATCTATATTCATTGTGGAGGGGGGGAAAAAAAAGGAAAATATTACAAAAGACCAAAAGCTCTAGGGTTCAAGCTAATTTTTCATCTTTTCCATGGGGAAAAACACTGGTAAATGTTAAGAAACACCCTTCAAGAACCTTTAATTTGTTTTTCACTCTCCGAGATATAGATTTTCTCCTTCCCATTTAAGTAAAAAAAAAAATTTCCTGTGGGTTTTTAGAGTCATTTGAGAAAATATATATGTATGTATATATATTTGTATATTTTTCCCTGCTTTCTAGCATAGCTTTGATTATGCTGTCAGAGCAGACTAAGCAGAATTTGAGTTGTAGCCAGGTCCAGTCATTTTTTTATCTGCTGAGGAGGATTTTCCTGTAGATCACACAAATCACTTGCAGGATCAGCTCCTCACTCCAAAATCTTGGTGTCATTGGTCAGTGGCAAATGGATCAGCATTGCCCAGCATGGATCAGGATGTTGCCATAATTATCCAATATTTTGAAGTTGTTGGCAATAAGATTAGGTCGTTTTATTTTTATTTTATGCTGTGATGTTGCACTTTTTCAACTGTTTTTGCTGCTGTTGAGTTCAAGCAGGTACGAATGGATCCAGCCCTGTTTATCAGCAAAATGCAGGAAAAAACATTGGAATTGGAGCTTTATTTATTGGAGATATATTGTGGTTTTGTGTGTTCCTAGATCAATAAAGGTCTGAATATGCTTTTATAGGCACACAAATATATATTTATAGCGTCTATAAAAACATATAAATATGGATGTGATTGTATGTGTGTGCATAATCTCCCTGTAATGAAGTAATCTATTAATAATACCAAGGATTTAATTAAATTTATAATACTCTGCTTTTCTTAAACTGATCATTTCAGTCATTAATTAAATTTATTAATATAAATTAATCAAATGTATCTTCAGAGAGGTACAAGTCTTGGCCTCCACATTAATGAGTTCCACTTGGATATTTGGAAGTTGACCTGGCTTTGTTTTTTTGGACTTAACCACACAAGTATGTGCAGGTGTGTGAGAAAATCAGTTTTACATTTATTATTCTCCTCAGTCCAGGGTTATATCTGGAAATTGACTCCCTAAATGCTGGGATGTGGAGTGGGAATTACCCTGAGTTACAGTGTCCAGTGTTCACTTGCAAGAGTCATGCAGGGCATAAAGAGGATTTAAACAGGACAAGAGGTTTGTGTGGACATCCTGCTCCATTGCTGGTGTGGGCTGGAGTGAGCTGGGAAGGCAAAATATAAATTTCCAGAAGATAATCTTCCATCAGGACTGTTCACATCCATGACTCTGGATATCTCACCCTGTCAAGAGCAGCTAAAACCACTCAAGAATATAAAGTGCAGCAGTTGTTGCAAAAGTTGATTCAGTCATTCCAAACCACGCTGTGAGCCCTGAGCATGAAATGACAAAGCCAGGCCTGGATATTTTTCCATTCATTTTCTTCAATGCATTTTTTTAGATAGTTGGGGTTTGAGTTGGGAGAGCCATTTTTATAAATCCTCATTGTAATTTTAATAGAGATTTTTTTGGGAAAGGTTTTAAATTTACAAGGCAAAAACCCCCAACCAAGAACTTTGTCTTCGTGCCTGAAATGATGCCATCAGTGAAGTCAGTGGCAAAACTATGGATGTCAAGAGCTGTAGGATTTGACCTCTGGGCTTTGGAGCTGAGTTGGCAAGAAAGAATAAATAAATCCTGCCAAATGATATATGAACTTTACAATCTGTGCCTCACGTCTTAGGCAGGCTATACAATAAAATATCCTAAAAATCTACTCCTGGCTTTTTCTATCAAGCTAATTTGTAGTCAAGACAGCTTAGTTCATGTTCTTGAACATGCTGAATAAGCTGAGAGGTAAAAAATTATCAGCTGTGTGTATTTTAAGGACTTGGACCAAACCTTTTCAATGTCAAAATGCACTGGATCAAACCCAAACATGCTCATCAATTAAAACCCAGGTTTCTTCAAAATTTGGCCTTATTTTGCTTTTTGCATGGGGTTTGAGTAATACTGAATTTGTACCTTTCACAAGATCTTTCAGGATGAATGATTTGGTTTTATTATCAAAAATAACCCGTAAGAAAATATTTTCTTCTTCTCTGTACCCACAGAAAAATTAACAAGTTTTGTTTGATGAAAATAGAAAAAGAATAGAGATAGAATAGAAATAGAAAAAAAAAAAAAGAAAAATAGAAAATAGTAATAGCAAAAAATTGAGGCTAAATTGGCTTGGCTGAAAAGATTCAGTGAGTGACAAGGGGTGAAAATGCCCCAAACCATTGCAAACCCTCCCTGCCTCCTCCCAGTCGTGTCAGATCGATCCTGTCCATCCAGGGCAGTCTGTGGAAACCCTTTTCCCAAGCAGCCGTTTCATCTCCTTGTTTATCCCCAGCCTCCCTGGGTGGGAGTGTTCTGTGCAAGGCTGGCTCCCAGGGCTCTTCCCACATTTAGCTCCCTGCTGGCAGGTATGAGAAGCTCTCCTGTCCTCAGATTTTGTGTATTCTGGTCAGAGGAGCTGTCTGCTAAGGGGGCAGCGAGGGACCGACCCCAGCCACGTCTGCAGGGCTCGTTTGGCCATCGCTGGGCTCCAGCAGCATTCCCAAGGAAGCCACCCCGTCTGGTTCATCTGCTCTGCTCCTCCTTCATGTGCTCAACAACAAAACACGGGGGAAGGTTTGGAACCAGCTTGGAAAAAGTAATTGGTGGTGGGAAAAGAAAAATGCTGATGTTGGGTTAACCCCCAAATTGCTGCGGAGGGAAAAGTGCCAAAAGCTGCATGCCCTGGATCTTGGAGGGCCCTCAGTTACCCAGGATCCTGGAATGGGTTGGGTTGGAAGCCTCAGAGGCAGAACAAGCTCTGGGTCTGCAGCAGAGACTGGGCTGAAGCGGAGGGAATCGCTGCCCTCAGGGAAACAGGAGCAGCCTTAAATGTCCTGCAGCTCTCAGTGCTGTAAAACTGGAGCAGGTGATGGAACTGTGGAATGCTTTGGGTTGATTTAGGATTTGAAATCCCATCCAGTGCCACCCCTGCCATGGCAGGGACACCTTCCCCTGTCCCAGGTGCTCCCAGCCCCAGTGTCCAGCCTGGCCTTGGGCACTGCCAGGGATCCAGGGGCAGCCCCAGCTGCTCTGGGCACCCTGTGCCAGGGCCTGCCCACCCTGACAGGGAACAATTCCCAATTCCCAATATCCCATCCAGCCCTGCCCTCTGGCAGTGGGAGCCATTCCCTGGGTCCTGTCCCTCCATCCCTTGGTTGATAACAGACTTTTAATCCTGGGGAGATTTCATCATAACCAATTTTTGATAGCTGCTTATAATTCAAACAGGTACTGAGTCAGCAAAACGTTCTAATTTTTGGTTCACACAGAGTCAGTCCAGATAATCATTCTTGGCCTTAAAACCTATGGACTGTCCTGTCCTGTCCTGCTGGAACATCCTGGGGTGCAGCACTATTTCTTTGTGCCAGGGAGGTTTTTCCTTCCCCTCAGCCCCCTCAGCAGCTCTGTACCAAACCCTGCGAGTGCCCCAGAGCTGAAATGTGGCAATGCACAGGAGGTTTTCTGGCAGGCAGCCTCCCCACATGGAAGGATTTGGGCTGGCTGTGTTGGGAGGTGAGTGGCTGCAAGGCCAGGGGCTGTGCCAGGCCCAGCACTGCCCCAGTTCCTGCCCAGTTTAAACCCAACCAGCTGACACAGCCCTTGGGCTGCAGCAGCATCCCAGACCCACCGAGTGACAACCTGAGAAGATTTCAGGGCATTCACCTTTTTTATCCAGTTGGCCACTACTTTTTTTTTGTCCCCAGAAGCAAAACTGGCCCCCAGACAAATCTGTGGCAGGGTACCAAAGGCAGGAACATTAAAAGGAGCAAAAGGAAAGCCAAATTGCTTGTGGAAATCAAGATTGCTTGCATTTTCTTTTGCCATGGCCAGGCAGAGCTCTCTGTGCTGCGAGTGATTCTTGGTTTAAGGACAAACAGTGCAAAGAGTGCCAGGACTAGGGGCTGGGGACAGAAATTTTTATTCTATTATTGTATTTTCAAACAGCTCCAATTGTCAAAGTGCATCCCTGGAAGGTGGAGAAAGGCTTCCAAAGTTCACTGACTTCCCAACCCTGACAGGGATTCTCCTGATAATGGCACAGCAGGTCCACAGTGGCAAAGCCTAATTGACAAAGATCAAAATCTAATTTGGATAACACCAGGAGCCGAGGGGGTCATGCTCCAAATAGTGCTTGAGCCACAACCAGCCGTGTTTGTCATTTCACGGGGAAAATGCAAAAAAGATCATCCCAGGTCCCCAAATGAGGGAGATGCCAATAATATTGAAAAGCAGCCACAGGAAGAAGCCTTGCTCCTGAGGGTGCAATTACCGGGGCTGTGATGTGAAATGATAAAAAAATATTAAGTAGATTTTAATGTTGTAACAAAGGGTGGCCCTGCCCTGGGCATAGGGATAGGGGAGGAAGATCCTTGGGGCACCCAGATGAAAAATAATACAAGTGTAGCTATTAGCAGAGCTCTTCATGCCAGGGAAATTCCTCCTTGGGAGGAATATTTCCTTACCTGGAATTTAGGTCACTTTTCCTCGGAAGAAGCAGTTGTTATTATTATCTATTAATTCCTTGAAAGGAATTAGACTAACCTGGTCTGTGGCTTGAAATTAAAAAAAAAATAATAAAAGCAAAACCAAAACCATCTGCTGAGGGGGTTTTGTAGGATTTTTCCGTGATTTCTGGGGTATTTCAGTAGCTGTGCTGTGTGCTCAGGATCCCAACTCTGATAAACCAGGCTAGGATAACTGAGGGAAGGAAATCCTGATATTCACAGAGAAATCCTGAGGTGTTTTTATGTGTATTTTTCACCCCAGCAATTAAAAATCTAACACAAATCCTATAGGATTCCTTTTTATCTTCAGTGTAATTTGCTGTCAAAAAAGAGAAATTTTAGGTAAATTTTGAGCCCTCCTCATAATTTCTAATGAGTAAATGCAATATTTGACCCATCCATTTACTCTCTTGCAGCTTCTGTGGGATTTTACTCACTCCTCACTTTTGCCTGTGAGTTGCATTTCATTTTCCCAGTTAAAATTTGCAAATTGCAGCAGAAGAGAAATAATTTCAAGACCTTCCTCTGCACTGGGACTGAATTCATGTAGGTGCAAGTCAGCCAAGGTACTGCTGGCCTTTGGGACTGTGATAGTCATTGGAAAATGGACAGTAAAAAGTTTAATAAAAGAGATTTTAATGAAAAGGAAAATTATTCCATAATGGACAGTGAAAAAGAGGGTGCTTGGAGGAAAATTAGGGCTGAGCTGAGAGGCAACTTGGGGTTGGGGTGGTGATCTGTTTGTGCACATATTTTAAGTTTATATGTGATTTATTGTGATTTGAGATTTTGGGATTTAATGTGATTTCTGAAAGTGGTTTAGGTGACTTAGGAGCATGAGCTCCATTGACTCAGCTTTTCAAACACAGAGAGGAGCTCAAAGCCCAAATCTCAGCACTGTGTCCTCCTCAGCAGCTCAGGTGCTCCAGAAAACACAACCTCATCCTACCCCATAATAGGAAAAATAAACACTCATGCTGTAAATCACAGCCAAGGCTCCTGCACCCTCTCTGGCAGCACAGAACCATTCAGAGGAGGGCTGAAGGGGCTGCAGGGAGCTGATTCCTGCCCCTGGCTGGCACTGCCAGCTTTGCTGTCCCTTCATCTCCGCTCGGCCGAGCTCCTGTGAAGGCTCCAGCACCACTCCAGAGAAGCCTCTGGAGAACAAAACTTGCTCAGCACACGGGTTTGGCACGTTCAGCAGCCCAGGTCCAGCACAGAGGGAGCAGAAAATGCTCCTCACACTGCCTGTCCTGGGCAGGGGTTACAGCTGCTCACAAGCACTGCTGGAAACATGGCAAGGGCACCAGCCCATCCCAGGGATGGCTTTTCCTTGTGCTGGCATAAAAAACTCAGGAAAAGCAGAGTTTTAGCTCTGTCTTTTCATCATCTCTGCATTTTATCCTCGCTGGTTTCTCACTGGAGGGTGATGGTCTACATGGCACAGGTTAGTGAGAGGTGGGAGGTGGATTCTCAGTGTGATCTACAGCTTGTCGTGCTTGTCGGGGCACTGGTGAGACATAAAGATCCTTTTCATGACAAAAAAATGAATGATTTTTATATCCTCAGAGGTGAAATCAAACCAATCCCATTAATTTCAATTAAAATGTTACCTGTCTCCAGCTATCTCCTTTTTTTGCTTGCCCTCAAAGACTGTTTAGGGATGGGAAAAATGAAATATTAATGCATTCTATAAATAATATGTGTGAGGTCCATGGGGACACAGAACCCCCACATCATTAGTTAAATTGATCTTCCTCTTTGATTTTGCAGGAAATCGGGGGGTTTTGTGGCTTAGTTTTCAGGAAAAGTGGTCAAACCTGGGTCCAGACTGCAGCAAAAACAGAGGGTTTTGCTGCTGCTCCTTTTTTTCTGGATGCTTTAGACACTGGGCAGTGTCACAAGTTGCAGAAGAGGTGCCACTAACCTGTACTCATGCAATGGATTCTGCTATGGAATTTCCAGGAGGAAGGAAAAGGAGATTGGGACTTCTAAGAAAGAAGAATTGTCAAAACACAATTTTTTCCTGCTGCAGATAATTCCCTGCACATCGTGGTTATAAGGAACTTCCTGTAATTCACAGAACCACAGAATGGTTTGGGTTGAAGAGACCTTAAGATCTTCCAGTTCCAATCCCCCTGCTGAGGGGTTTGCTCTCCAAAGGCAATTTTTTGTGGAATTCTTGCAGACCTTTTAAGCACCTGTGACCATCACGTGGTGAGAGCAGCTTTGAACAAAGCAGGAGCTTCACCTGCTGCAGCTCCCACTTGAAAATAAAGCACATTGTGGTTCCTTCCTCCTTCCCTGGAATGCAGCTGAGGAGCTTTTCCCCTTTATTTTTTATTTTTGTGTGCATGTAATAACACAAAGTCACTGCATGAGCAAGCAGCAATGTTTATTAATAGAGATCTCCAATTTTGGAGTCTTTGGTAAATTGAGAACACACTGAGAAAGAATCTTATCGCTCGAATCGTAGGAAATCCATTTCCAAGTTGTCTGTTTTTCATCAAATTAAAATTAGTTTCATGGGAATATGAGGAGGTTTTTCTAATTAGATAATGGAAATTTGCCTAGGTTATCTTCCACTTATTTGGATGGACCATAAATAACAGGAATGTCACGTCATGCCAGTGTTTACTCCTCTAACTCAGCACAAATCCTGGGTCAAGCAAAAGAGATTTGGAAACATTTCAGTGCTTGTTGCTTAGAGACCATGTTTAACCACGGGAAGGATTTCACTGGAATCCACGGCTGCAGAGTGGAAAACCTGAAAATTGCTGATTGTTGGAAGGGACCTGATGGACCATCTGGTTCCAACTCCCCAGCCACGAGCAGGGACATCTTCCACCAGACCAGGTTGCTCCAAGCCCTCAGGTGAAACATTCCCAAGAGTTATCCATCAATGTCCCCATTCCCCATCCCATGGAGAGGTGGGGTGGGGGATTATTTGGGCATATTTCTCATTTTTAGTCAAACCTAGTCAGTAACCAGTACTTTTGGCTTTTGATTTTTTTTTAAATTTTAACTGTTATAATCACTTCTGCTTTCTCCCCTCTCCACACTTGTATTGAGTATTGAATCCACGTGGTTTAGGCGAAAATTCCTGAGGTTTGGAGCCAATTCCAGTGGGGCATTGACAACAACTGGTGCTGTTGACCCTCTCATTGCAGGATGTGATGTAATGGAGACAAAATATGACATCACATCCCTTCCAGACAACCGTGATGTCAAATCCCAGTTATCCCGACTGTTTTCCTCCTCAGACATTCAAAAGTCCATTTTTCAGTCCTTTCACTTCTCCCACACATGAACTCTAAATCAATTTCAATCAAATTTCCAGTTGGCTGAAGTGGGTTTGCACATGTTCCCACCAGGCACAGCTCTCCAAGGATTTTGTGTGACCATTTCTTCCCAGGGGCACTGGATTCATTGCCTGAAAACGAGGAAATATCCTGATAGGAAGGAAGTTTTTCCTGAAAATGGCTGAGAGCTGGAATTCATACAGGGGAATCTTGCAGATCACAACCAACCCATTCAGCTCTTTAAATAAAGGGGAAAATTTCTGCATCAGCGACTGAAGAGACACTTAAATTAAAGGAACCAGGGAAGGAGCATGTCCTGCATCATCATTTTCAGGGGAGCTGGAAATAAACATGTATAACCAGATTTTAGGGAATATTCAACACCAGCCTGTTCATGCTGGGAAGACTGAAGATCTTCCCCACAGGTTTTGCATAGTGGGAGCTGTAATTTCTTTTTTATCCCTATATCAAGTGTCAGGCTTTTATATATTAATCGCTGATTGGTTTTGTCTTCCTTTAAGAAATGCAATCCCTGCAAACACATCATCCCTCAGTGCTCTCTGCACATGGAGAATGCAAAACCATCTCCATCAAGCATTGCTGCCCTGGTGCAATCAGCCAGGCTACAGCTCTCACTGCCCCTCAAAAATGAATATATTCCATAAGCTTCCCTCTCTCCCCCTTCTCCACGTTCTCTTCATTTTTCCCCCCTTGCCCTGAATTCCATGTGCTCACCCTCTGGATATGGGGTTAGTGAGAGGAGTTTAAAATTGACACCTACAGGCAGAGAATGTCCCACCCCACGTCCATGGGATGTTCCCAAGGATCCCAGCCAGGAGATGCTGCAGGGAGCTGGTGGCACTTGCTGGGCTGTGACATCTCATTGTGTCCTTGGCACCAGCTTGAAGATCAAGGAATCACAAAATACCCTGAGCTGGAAGGGACCCACAAGGATTGAGTCCAGCTGCTGTCCCTGCATGGACACCCCAAAATCCCACCCTGGGCATCCCTGGCTCCTGGAGCTCCGGCAGCCTTAGGGCTGTGCCCATTCCCTGGGCAGTGCCAGCACCTCTGGGGATGAACCTTTCCCTAAATCCAGCCTAACCCTCCCCTGACACAGCTCCAGCCATTCCCTCGTCTCCAGAGAGCAGAGATTGCTGTCTTCCCCTCCTCTTCCCCTCAGGAGAAATTGTGACTACACCAAGGTCTGCCCTCAGTCTCCTCTCCTCCAGCTGAACATTCCAAGTGCCCTCAGATGCTCCTCACACGGCTTCTCCTCAAGGCCCTTCCTCATCCTCGTGGCTCCTCTGGACACCCTCTAACAGTTTAAGGTCTTTTTTATATTGTGGCACCCAAAACTGCCCCAGAACTCGAGGTGAGGCTGCCCCAGCCCAGAGCAGAGCAGGACAATCCCTCCCTGTCCCACTGGTGCTGCTGAGCCTGATCCCCCAGGGCAGGGATGTCCCCTCTTGTGGTGGTTGAGATGGAGACAACACAAAGCAACACACTCCATTTTCAGAAGGCTTCAAACCTGTTTTTATTGTTCCATGCATGCTTTTTATACATTCCTACAAAACTCCTCAGTTTACACTTTACCCATTGGCCAGGGAAGACAAACAAAATCCTCATTGGAACAGAGCTGCAGGTTTCTTATTGATCCTTCTTTCTTTCTTGGTTTCTAGGTCAATGACCTTGGTAGGGAATTCTTTCAGGGTAAACATGGATCTTCTTATCAAACATGGATCCTCTGATCAAACATGGATCCTCTGATCAAACATGGATCCTCTTATCAAACATGGATCCTCTGATCAAACATGGATCCTCTTATCAAACATGGATCCTCTGATCAAACATGGATCCTCTGATCAAACATGGATCCTCTTATCAAACATGGATCCTCTTATCAAACATGGATCTTCTTATCAAACATGGATCCTCTTATCAAACATGGATCCTCTTATCAAACATGGATCTTCTTATCCATCATGGATCTTCTTATCAAACATGGATCCTCTTATCAAACATGGATCCTCTGATCAAACATGGATCTTCTTATCAAACATGGATCCTCTGATCAAACATGGATCTTCTTATCAAACATGGATCTTCTTATCAAACATGGATCCTCTTATCAAACAGGGATCCTCTTATCAAACATGGATCCTCTTATCAAACATGGATCCTCTTATCAAACCTCTCCTGGCTCACAGAAATCACTGTAAAACCTCTTCCACCCCCTCTGGCCCCAGGGCACTGCTGAACTCAGATCCAACTTTCCTTCAGCCAGGACCCCCAGGTCCCTTTCCCTGGCCCTGCTTTCCAGCCCCTCATTCCCAGTCTGTCCATAAATCCAGGCATGTCCCACCCTGGGTGCAGAATCCAGCACTTTTCCTCGCTGAACTTCACCTGGTGGGTGATTTTCCATCCCTCTGATTTGCTGAGGTCTCTCTGCAGGACCTCCCTGCCCTCCAGGGAGCCAACATCTCCTCCCAGGTTTGTATCATCCTCCCTCTTGCCAAAATCACCCTGGAAAACTGCTCCCCTTCTCCTTGCTGCCTCTGGAGGCTTCCAGGGTGTTGTGCTCCAGAATGTTCCCCTTGCACTCCTGTTTTGTGGCTCCCCAAGTTTTCTCTGGAAGAGCAGGAGCAGGATTATCTGCAGCCACAGCAGAAAGGGGAATTTCTGGTGTTACAGCACAGCTGTCATCTCCCAAGAAATTACAATTATCTCTTCCATAATTAGGACAGGTTTGGCTGAGCCTCTGAGTCACTGGGAAGTTCAGGTCTGTTGTTGAGCCCAGAATAGTTCCGTGGTTCCATAAATGTTCTCCCTACAGACTGAACCTCGAATTTGTGATGGAGGTTAAATCCCTCCCACTCCTGAAGGAACAGAGGAGGTGGGAGGGTTTTATTGGGTGGTTTTCCAGGGACTGGACACCAAAACATCTGGTAAATGATCAGGGAAAAGAGAAATATGTGTAAACCAAAAAGAAAAAAAATCCAAAACCATATATATATACACACATATATATATATACGCATATACATATACATATATATATATATGTACACACACACACATATATATATGTATATATGAAAAAAAAAAAATCTCATTGTACAAAAAATAGTAAAGCATGGGATTTTTTGATTTTTCCTGTTTTAATTCCAGTGTGAGCTTCCAAAGCATAAATTAACAATTAAATACATTGAAGCTCAAGTGGATTTTCTTTGGAGTTTTATTACACAGACCAGAAATTCTTGCAGGTGACCTGGTGGGAAATTGGTAACATATTTAACATGCCAGGCCAGAGTGTCACCACCTTAAAAACCAATGAAACGAGGCAAAAAAAAAAAAAAAATCGAGATTTTAAACTGCTGAAAAGTCTAAGTAATGCACAGCTCTTTAAGCAGAGGGGTAGAACCTGCTCATTACCTCAATTAATTGGGAGTGTGAAGTAGAATCTGCCTTAATTAGTGGGAAGAAGCCCCTGAATAGGGGAGAACACCCCAAGTATGAGGTGTGCAGTGCTGGTGCTGTCAGGGAGAGAGAATCCTCCATGCCAGAGGTAAGGAAGGAAATATTTGCAGTTTCTTTTGCTCCTTTCGTTGGCTGAAAACTAAAACAGAATTTCCGTGGGAAAGAGGGTGGGATTTCCACCAGCAATGAACATTTGGGTTGTGGCTTTACGAAATTTAAGGTGAAATTTTTACTTTCTTGGGAATCACAGTGGTCCTCTGCACGTGTGTGTTGGATTTCGAGTCAACTGGCTGTAAGGATTTTATTTATTCTTCTGTCTTGAAGCTGTTTGAAGTGCTCTGTGATGCACTAAGTGGGAAAAAATAAGTTAAAATTCTGATGTCTCATTTTTTCCTGCTTACAGCAAAAAAACAAGCTATGTTGGTTTGGGCATATTTAAAAATCTGTTTCATTTAGTTTTGCTGGTAAATGTGAAGGTTTCTGTGCTCATGAAGAAAATCTAAAATAGGATTCTGGCTGTAGAGAGGGAAAAATTCACTAAGAAAGATGACAAAGTGTGGGTTGTGTACATTCCTGTGGAGAAATGTCTTTCCAGAACTCACCTGGTTCTTTTGTTTTGGTCCAAAACTTCCCCTGCTGAAGCTTGGTTTGTTTTAGGAACTGTTGGTGAACAGAAAATTTTAACTTGGAAAAGAATAATGGAAGTTTTGATGGTTCCTGTGCTCAGTGTGATGAACAAATGAAAGACTGGGTGACTTTTATTTGGGAAAAAGAGAAACAAAGTCACAAATAAAACCATAACTAAAGGAGAAATCTGTATTATTTATAGCTCTTTATGTCATTCCAGAGATATAGAGAGACAGCTTTAAAAAATAAACTTATAAAGAAAAGGAACTAGCACCTCTCAAAAAAATTGCTCCATCTCATCTGATCTCTTCCTGTCTCTGTTGTGCCATTCATTGGTGAAAATCAAGGGAAAGGTGCTGGAAAGGAGGCACTGTTTGAACAGATCTAATCGTCAATAAGTAATTGTGTTTTAATTAAAATGTGTCATGTCATTCCGAGGGTCCTACATTACATGAGTATGAAAATGTATGACTGCATAATTCGGTAATAATTAGAATTACATTTTCCTAACTCTTAAATTAAAATGCTTGGCAATTAACTGCCTGATAAATCTCACTTTTCCATGTGTGTGGGTTTTTTTTTTTTTCCTTTCTATCTGGGAGTATTAAATAGTCCTAATTGCTGATTGCACATTCCTGGGCTGCTGGCAGTTCTGTGTTGTGTGTACCAGATACAGCTTCCCCAAATATTGCTTTATTTTTGCACATGAGGCAAAGAGGTTGCAAGCCACTTTTACTGATTGGGGAGCTCATGAAGTCCTAAAGGCTCCAAGATGTATCCATAGAATCAGGGTGGACAAGGACTTGGTGCAGGGATGTGGAATCCAGACACAGCTCTGAAAGTGTTGGCACTGCTTGTACCTTTCAGGCAGAATCCACTGGTGGAGATTGTCTGATTTGTACTGGTTTGGTGAATTCAGAAATTAAATCTCTCTCACTCTCATAGCTGGGCATAGTGGCACTCCTTGATTTGGAGGACAGAATCCCAGACTCACTGAGGCTGGAAAAGCTCTCTCTAATTTAGTCCAACCATTCCCAGCACTGCCAAGGCCACCACTGCCCTGTGTCCCCAAGTGCCACATCCACATGGATTTTGAATCCCTCCAGGGATGGGGACTTCACCTGGGCAGCTGTACCAGGCCTGCACAAACTTTTCCATGGAGGAATTTTCCCAGTATCCACCCTGAGCCTGCCCTGGCCCAGCCTGGGGCCGTTCCCTCTGCTCCTGTCCCTGTTCCCTGGAGCACAGCCCGACCCCCCCGGCTGTCCCCTCCTGGCAGGAGCTGGGCAGAGCCACAAGGGCCCCCTGAGCCTCCTCTGCTCCAGGCTGAGCCCCTGCCCAGCTCCTCAGTGATTCTCCATCCCCTCAATATCCTTGTCATGAATTAAGTAGTCCCGGACTGGTTTGGGTGGGAAGGGATTTTAAAACTCATCTCATCCCATTCCAACCCCTGCCATGGGCAGGGACACCTTCCACCACCCCAGGTTGCTCCAAGCCCCGTCCAGCCTGGTTTGGATGAGGATTTTAGCAATTTCAGATGAATTCTGCTGTTTCTAAGCCCCTCTCTGGCTGAACAATTAACAGATGAGTGGTTGGATGGCACAGCCCTGGCTGTGGCTCTGTGTGACAGCAATGTGGCTTCTTGGGGACACACAGCTCATCCCAATGTGGCTTCTTGGGGACACACAGCTCATCCCAATGTGGCTTCTTGGGGACACACAGCTCATCCCAATGTGCTCTCATGGGTTCAGACTGTGCTTCTAGCATAAATGTGCTTTTTCCCCATAAATGCTCTGCTCTGCCTAACAAACATCCCAACACAAATGCATCTGGAAGGGGTAAAATCTGCAAAAGGCATCTCCAGAAAACTCTTCCATTTGCATTTTGCATGGAGTCATCAGCCTAAATTGAGCTGGAAATAAAGGCACTTTCAAAGATGTTTTCTGTGTGAGCAGGGAAAGGGTTGGAGAGGATTCAAGGCTGGGTAAACACGGGAGGATCACCCAGGACCCCACAAATTCCTTGAGCCAACGGAGTTTGGGAGACGACAAAGGCCATGGCACAATCCCAGCCATATCTTCCTTTCCTGGGGAAGAGCAGGGTCTTGGGAGAAGCCATTCCCTTAAACACTCATTAATCTCCTTCCCTGCAGATGTAACATTTCCCTGCTTTTCCCCTGCTCTTCCCATGGTGTGAATTTTGCAGGGAGTGGTTCTTTAGTGGCTGGCTGGGGGTGAGCCAGGAGCAATGGCTTCCAGGCATTCCCCCGACATTCCTGCAGCATATCCCAGCCCCTGTGCCAGCATGGGCTCGCTCTGAGTGCTCCTATCACCAGGGCCCTGCAAATTCCCATCATCTCTGGACTTTTTGAGCTGATAAAGATGAGATTATAGGGGGAAAAAAAGGGGAAGACATTTAAATCTGTCACTGGAGTTGTCCCAGCTCTGCACAGTTCTGTGTACATGGAAATCACCTGCAGAATGAATTTAGGGATTTTTCTCCCTGTTGATTATTCCAGTTTTGGTGCATTTCCATCCCAACTCAGTGGTCACTGTCTGTGCCTTTGATTATTCAGATTGTGACTGCTCAGTCCCAGCCTGGACCATTTGATCCTCGTGTTTTGTGCCAGGTGATGCTGAGGCAGGGTCCCTGCAGCTGGGATTTGGGGGAGGAAGAGGGGAAGACATTTAAATCTGTCACTGGAATTGTCCCTGCTCTGCACAATTCTGTGTACATGGAAATCACCTGAAGAATGAATTTAGGGGATTTTTCTCCCTGTTGATTATTCCAGTTTTGGTGCATCTCCATCCCAAGTCAGTGGTCACCTTTGGTGCCATTGCTTATTCAGATTGTGACTTCTCAGTCCCAGCCTGGACCATTTGATCCTCGTGTTTTGTGCCAGGTGATGCTGAGGCAGGGTCCCTGCAGCTGGGATTTGGGGGAGGAAGAGGGGAAGACATTTAAATCTGTCACTGGAATTGTCCCTGCTCTGCACAATTCTGTGTACATGGAAATCACCTGAAGAATGAATTTAGGGGATTTTTCTCCCTGTTGATTATTCCAGTTTTGGTGCATCTTTGGTGCCATTGGTTATTCAGACTGTGACTTCTCAGTCCCAGATTGGACAATTTGATCCTCTTTGTGCCAGGTGGTGCAGAGGCAGGGTCCCTGCAGCTGGGATTTGGGAAGGTGGGAATTGGGATGGGATTTCAGCTTCTCCTGCAGTCAGCAGGGAGAAGGAAAGGAGCAGCTTTAGGCACAGGTTTCTCCCCCCAATGGTGCTGTGGTTCTCCTCTGGAGAAATCCCTCTCCCAATGACAGTGGAAGCCCCAAGACAAACCTTGTATACAGAAGAAGAAACCAAGGGATGTAAATCCCTTCTTTCTGGTCCTTGTGGAAAAGCTTCTTCACTGAGAAACTCTGGCCTGATAATTAATATTTTTTTTTCAGTGTTCATATGTGCAGGCTGCAAGCAAACCCAAAAATTCTTTTTAAAAAACGAAGTGGAAAAGTTGCCAATAATAATTCCTAAAAAAATAATTTTACTTAATAACAAAAAATTAGGTTGTGGGGTTTTTTTGTTTATTTTTTTTTTTTAAGGTTGGCCTTTTTTTTTGAGTCTCTGTTGTCACTGGAACACATTTGCAAGAATTTTTGCAACTCTGGGGCCTTGTGATTTCCTTGCTTATCTGGAGGAAGGCTGTGATTCTCATTTAATCACTGCCTGTGAAAGCTGAGGCTTGGAGAAAATCTCCAGCCCAGCCACGCTCTCTGCAGCATCAGGAAAATTGGCATCTAATAAAATATTTGCAAATATCTTTCTTGCCAGTTTTCTTCCCCTCAGTTCTGCTCACAGCCATCAGCAGGGCACCTTTTGAGGGATAACTGCTCCCTCCATGGGATCTTCCTGAGCCCAGCTCAGAGCTGGTGGGTGCAAGCACAACTGCCCTGGCTTAGAAATGAAAGAAATTTATTCTGATCAGAACAATCAAAAACTCCCTTGATTTTTGTTTTTTCTGCTTTTCCACCATTTTGTTTACCTTCCCCCCTCCTTTCTAAGTGGGAAAAAATGCCATTTTTGAAGGTCCTGGGTGCATTAAAAAGAAATATGAAATTTATCAAAATTTATCTGGTGGAAGATTTCACTTGGGCACTTTACTATGAAAATCTCCCCTTGTATTTTTGAAAACACCTCCCAAATTCAGGTGCAAATATGACATTGGGAAGCTTTGGAGACTGACAGCTTGGGAATAGGGTAAAAATTGCTCCTTGTTCCCTGCTGGTGGGAGGGAGCAGACCCTGCCCTGGGAAGGAATGGCACCAGGACACTGCAATCCAAGGATTTCCTTCTCCATGGATATAGAAAAGCACACACAGATTCCTTATTTCTTGCATGGGAAGGCTACAATTAATTTTTGTGTTATTTTGAGCCTTGTTCTGAGGATTTAAAATCCTTTTGGAAGTTCCCTAGCAGTGATTTGCTGGTGGCCTTGCTTTACCCAGCTCTGGGGAACTTCAGCCCCTCAGTGCACAGGGAAAGAATCAGCTGCAGGAGTTCTGGGGCAGGGCTTGTCCTGGGAAGGGGCAGCAGCCAGGCTGAGGTGTGGTATGGAAGTCAATTCATGCAAATTCTTGCTAAAGATACCCCAAAATCAGGGGGAGCAGCCAGCAGGGGTTATGGGCCAGTGACAGGAAAATCTTTTGCAGAGCCAGCAAATCCTTGGTTTGTGGTATGAGGCAAAAAAAAAAAAGGGGTTTTCTCTCAATTTCCTTTTTTTTCCCCCTCCAGCATCAAAACTATAACAGAGAGCAGAAGAGTTTTGGAAAAACATCTGCTCCCTGCCTGGATTTCTCCAGGAGCTGTTACAGCCTCTGGATGGGGTGTGGGGATGCTGAAAGTCTCATATTTGGGAAAGCAAAGCTGACAAAACCAGGGAGTGGTGACAGGCTGGGCTGGGTTCAGAATGGTGAAAGTTTGGGAGGGAAGAGACCTTAAAGGCAACCTCATCCCATGGACAGGGACACCTCCCTCAGACCGGGCTGCTCCGAGCCCCAGCCATCGGAATCCTTTCTTTCCTCTCTCTCTCTTTCTTTTTTCTCTCTCTCTCTCTTTCTTTTTTTTTCTTTCACTCTCTTTTTTCTCTGTCTCACTCTCTTTTCTCTCTCTCTCTCTTTCTTTTCTCTCTCTCTCTCTCTCTTTTCTCTCTCTCTCTCTCTTTTCTCTCTCTTTCTCTTCTCTCTCTTTCTCTCTCTCTCTTTCTCTCTCTCTTTCTCTCTCTCTCTTTCTCTCTCTCTCTTTCTCTCTCTCTCTTTCTCTCTCTCTCTTTCTCTCTCTCTCTTTCTCTCTCTCTCTTTCTCTCTCTCTCTTTCTCTTCTCTCTCTTTCTCTTCTCTCTCTTTCTCTTCTCTCTCTTTCTCTTCTCTCTCTTTCTCTTCTCTCTCTTTCTCTTCTCTCTCTTTTTTCTCTCTCTTTTTTTCTCTCTCTTTTTTCTCTCTCTTTTTTCTCTCTCTTTTTTCTCTCTCTTTTTTCTCTCCCTTTTTTCTCTCCCTTTTTTCTCTCCCTTTTTTCTCTCCCTTTTTTCTCTCCCTTTTTTCTCTCCCTTTTTTCTCTCCCTTTTTTCTCTCCCTTTTTTCTCTCCCTCTTTTCTCTCCCTCTTTTCTCTCCCTCTTTTCTCTCCCTCTTTTCTCTCCCTCTTTTCTCTCCTCTCTCTTTCTCTCTCTCTTTCTCTCTCTCTCTCTTTCTCTCTCTTTCTCTCTCTCTCTCTTTCTCTCTCTTTCTCTCTCTTTCTCTCTCTCTCTCTCTCTCTCTCTCTCTCTCTCTCTCTTCTCTCTCTTCTCTCTCTTCTCTCTCTCTCTCTCTCTCTCTCTCTCTCTCTCTCTCTCTCTCTTTCTCTCTTTTTTCCTCCCTCTCTCCTCATTTTTCTCCTTATTTCTGCCTTTCCTTTGCTCAGCCACTGCCCAGTGAAGTCCAGATCTGCTGTTTCATTCACAATTTGGTGCCAGCTGAAGCCCTGATTTGATTGCTGTTAATTCAATGTCATTTATCAGTGAATGCTGGGACAGTGGCTGTTCCTTTGTACAGGAACTCCACTTGGTGCTAGCAAAACACTCAATATTCAATTGCTTAAAAATCACAGTCTGTTTCCCATCCCAAAAATGTTTTTTTCAGGGGAATGAATGGCTGTGCCTGGCTCAGATGGAGTTGCAAGGGGGATGTTGGCAGGAATGAGTTGGATACCACAAAGCAAGAGGAGAGCTGGGGGTTTGTTACACACCCTCAGTTGGTTTTGGGCAGTGTTTTCAGACATGAATAAAGGGGAATAATGGGAAATGCACCATTGTGGGCCTCATTTGGACGTGGTTTTCCTGTATATTTGCCTCATGGGAATCCTTCACATCCATGACATCAATTTTCTGGGATAGAGGATGCCTCAGGATTAAGGGATAATTACTGACTTGCAGGAGACACCTCTCCCTCCACCTGCATTGCTCTCAATTTGGGGAAAAACACAATTTTGGTACTTTTGGTTTTGTTTTGTTTTTTTTAACATGGAATGTAGGTAAGGATGGGGACAAGCTCCTCCAGTGACCCTGTGCTGCTGTAGGGATTTAACCTCTAAAAAAGGAGATGTCCAAGAATTCTGGGGTTTTAAAAGATCTTTTATGGCTTAATTGAATGGAAGTGGTGAGAAAATGAAGGAGGGGTTTCCCTGCTGGGTGTGGATGGAAGTGAGGGGGATTGTTGGTAAACAAGAAAATTAAATAAAATTTAGGTCAAAGGAGATGCTGTAAAATGAGGAATTTTGGCTTTTTTTAGGTGTCTCTGTGAAGAGGAGCTTAGAGCAGGTCAGAAGTTGATTCTCTGAGGGGCCAATTCCACCACAAGGGTGCTGAAAACACCTGAGGAGTTGAAGTGCATCTTCTCTTTCTGCCTCCTCCACCAACCACAGAGATTTTATATTAAAATAACAACAACAACAAAAATGCAGCTGGAATTAGGCAGACGAGAAAATGCAAATTCATGGCACAGAAAAGAAAAGCAGAGCATGAAAGAGGAAAACATCCCGAGTGCTCACAAGGGGAGGGATGGCTCAAGGGCTTTCACAGGTTTTTTTTTAAAATAGCAATATTATTGCAGTTTATTTCTATGCTTTGTGATGGGAGATGGAGGTTGTCTGGTGTCCAGGCCAATGTGGGGTTTATTTCATTTATTTTATAGGGGGAGGCTGATCAGCCCACCCTGACTGCTCCTGCTCCAAGAGTAGGTGTTTCTTTGTGGATGGACACAGGTCTGGAATTGTGGCCTGGAATTACCTTTCTCTGTTGGTTTTGGGCCACTCCACCTCCCCTTTCTCCCTGGAGATTTGCTGTATTAAATTTTGGGTTTTTTTTTTTCCTAAAGGCTGGGAACAAAGGGAGATTTGTAGAAGATTTGTATGAGGTGAGGGCTCGTATTTGGTCTGTATTTCAGAGAGGTGAAATAAAATGCTGAACCTCCTACAGACAACCCTCTGGGAGCTCTGCTGGGCACCAGTGGCATATTTCTCCTGTGATCCTTCAGGAGCTTAGGGGTGAAGCTGGAGCTCTGAAGAACAATTTGTTTGCTCTTAACAGAGGCAAAGACAGACAGAGTAGGTGAGCACAGCCTGGGGGGCTTGGAGTCATTTCTTCCCAGAGCTCATGCCTGTCCTGCAGCCTTTGCTCAGGTCCCCTTCAGTGCTTGCAGGATGCTCTCCTGCTTCCCAGACTTTCCCCTGCCTGCAGATCAGGAAAACTTCCCAAAATAACAATGAATGCACTGGTGATGTGTGTTTTCCAAACTTAAACCCCTTGTTTGCTATTCATTATCAGGAGTATAAAAAGTGTAGGATAAATTAGTTTTACTAATTGAAAAGGTTTGTCACTGAAAGAAATATTTGTCATTGCTTTGTCTTATAAAACACCACATGAAAGATGAAACAGCCTTAGTTTCTATTTATAGGGGTTTTCCCCTCCAATGTGCAACACAATGGACAAGGATTGCTCCAAAGGTGAAGAGGACCAAAGAATCCTGGAATGTTTTGGGTGGGGAGGGATCAAAGAATCCTGGAATGTTTTGGGTGGGGAGGGATCTTAAACTCATCCAGTGCCACCCCTGCCATGGCAGGGACACCTCCCACTGCCCCAGGGATGCTCCAAGCCCCAGTGTCCAACCTGACCTTGGGCACTGCCAGGGATGGGACATGCTGGAAGGTTCCTGACCCATCAGGATGAAATCTCTGTCCCCAGGTGAGGTTTCTCACCAGCATCTCCCTAAAACTCCACCAGCCAAAAATCTTTAAATATTGCAGAGCAGGAAATGAAAATTAAAAAAAAAAATCAATTATCATCACTAATTCACCATAATAATATAATTTAACTCATTGCCTGGAAATCCAGTAGCTTTGGCCCCCTGCCATGGTGAATTCTGCATGGTGGAGTCTTTCCTGTGGTCACACACCCACAATGTGTGACCACAGGACAATGAGGAGCAGTTTTTGAACATTCAGGTGCTGCCCTTGGTTTAGAGAAGGGATTTGATTGCCTTGCTCAGGGGCAGTGAATATCTCACAGCAGCTGGCATTGATTGCCCTGGTTTGGGTATTTAAAAAAGAAAGGCAGAGAATTCTGTGACTCCAATTTTTTGCTGTAATATGTCTCTCCTTGCTCTTGGATGGTTTAGAAGAAGTTGGACCCTCACCATAGAAGGATCCATATCAGTAATCAAATATAATCCCTATTTTGCCAAGTTTCCTGGGCTGTCGCATCTGCCATCACCACCTGTGATAATTTTCCTCCCTTTTTTTTTGCACTAAATAATCAATTATAATATTCTACTTTCCCCCCCCGAACACGCTGCTTTATTACAACTGGCTCTGATTAGGAGCTCTTTTTTCATGTCAGTGGGGAGGTGTGGGTAACTTTGTGCAGGCTCTTTGAGCACTGCAGTGGGCACTGTGGAGTCCTGTGCTCCCAATCCCAGGACCTGCTCTCTGTTAACATTAAAACCAGATGAGCCCACGTGTGTCAATGCGAATTTACTGAGTCAGGAGATGTCAGACTTGGCAATTTTCTGTCCCAAAATGAAGCCCTGGGTGTTGGTAACACGCAAGGAGCATCTTTGAAAGATCCAGACAGGGCCCATCCCAGCTTGAGTTTTGTGGGAAAAGCCAAGAGGGAAACATTTGGGTGGAAACTGAGCAAATTTGGTCAGGGACAGTGAGTGGAGAGAGCCGTGGTGCCACACTTTCCAGGTGAACTTTGGAAAATATCTGCACTTTGAAAAGCAGGGAATGCAACTGACTGGGTGGATTTATTGCTAAAAGAACATTCTGGGTGTTTCAGGTGTGTGGGTGGGATGTGCCAGGGCTGCCTGGGTGACCTGGGGTGCTTCTCACACACTGAGGATCTCTCCAGAGGGTCCACATTGAGGATTTTGGACCTGGCTTAGGGAGGCCTGAGCAGGGTTTTACCCCTGGTTTGTCCCATGGGGCTGTGCCAGCCCTGGCACAAGATGCTGGTAACCCATGGGGTTGGGCTGTCCCTCTCTGCTCCCACCCACACCCAGGATGGTTCTTGGCACGCTGAGCCTCAAAAGATGAGTCTGGGCTCTGGGGTTTTGGTTCTTCAGAATTGTTTATTGTTTCTTATCTACAAAGTCCCTTCTCTGCCCGACCTGGATCTGACCAGCAGGGCAGCCAAAGGCACTCTGACCACCCCCAAGGCAGGCACATCTTTTATAACAAAAACTACGGATATCAGATTTACCTTTTATCCCCAATACCTGTCACCCTCGTCACCCAGTGCACCCTCACCCCAGACCAATCCCCAAGTGCCAACACCACCACAGCAGATGGATGGCAAGGAGAAGAAAGAAGAGCCCTGTGACACGCCCTGACTGCTCCATCTTGTCTCCACAACCCCCCTGTACCCAAACCCCAAAATCTGGGATTTACCCTAGAATTGTGTCTTCCCTTCACCATTCCCACCCCAGTGATTCCCACAGGTTCCATCTCCTCACACACCGGTGGCACATCCCTGATGGATCAAAATCCATCCACCAAGTGCTTCTGGCAGCATTCCAAGGCTCCTGAGCCCCCCAAGGGTTCTCTGGGTAGCTCTGGACACCAGAAGGGATGGGCTGAGCTCCCACATCAACCCACCCTTATTTCCAGGGAAAATATCAGCACTGGGGACCTTCAAAGGCAGAGCAGAGCAAACAGGGCAGGGATGGGAGTGGAGCAGACATTTACACTCCTGGGGTTTGTGGCACTGCAGCCACAGACCCCTCCGAGATGGATATTTTAAAAATACCCATTTTTTATGTACCATCAGTTAAGAGGTTCTGGTGGGAGAGTGCTGGGGACAAAGGGATGGCCCTAGCCCAGCCTACTGCTGTCATTCCATGGGGAATTCACCCTGGTGATGGCCAGAAATCCCTTTTCCAAAGTCTGCATCCCACCCCCTCCCTCTCAGAGCTGCCCCGAGGTTCCTCTGCACCCACCAAAATTAAAGGTGATATTTGCACTCAGAGAGCTGCTGGACCCCTCCAGCCTGGAGCAGATACTTGTCTTTATCCAGCAGATGAACTCATTGCACCTCAGCTGGATTTAAAACTGGGTTTTATATTTTCCTTTTTAACTGTATGCTTAGGAGGGGGACTGTGAGTAGGAACCTGAAAAAATGTGCACTTGCTCAGCTCCTTTTAGAGCTAGGTTTAACTTTCAGGATGATCCTTTTTACAATAAAATGGAATTTTTTTCTTGGTCCAGTAAGATAAGGTCTCTGCTTATTTGCTTTTCTGAGATGGTAACTGAAGGGGTACAAAAAAACTGGGCACTGAGATAAATTTTTGATAACAGAAACCCATTTAGGAAATGATGCTTTAAAAAGGACAAACTTTAAAAATAAAAAGTCCAAAACGTGCCTTGGCTGAGCTTTTATGAAATATGACACATCCCCTAAATATGTCACGTTTATTTTTACAATACTGTAAATAAAAAAGTTGAGTGAGAAAATAATCTCTTGGCTGTTCTTGGGAGCGCAGCCCCTGCCAGGAAAGGTCTCTGTAAATAGCAGAGGTCAGAACTGCCTGGGATCTCTCCCCCAGCCCTCTGGAAGCCAGGAACACATCTTTGTGTGCATTCCATAAAACATGGAGAGCTGCTCCTCCCTGGGTTGTGAATCCTGGTGACCTGGAGGTGCCACGCAGGTGCCACAGGAATAGAGAGAGAAAGGAAATCCATCCTTGGCTACTGATTCCCAGTGCTTCCCTGCTTTAACTCTCTTGGCCTGGGGATTTTGTGACCAACACTTTTGGACTGAAAACTTACAGTTTATTGGAGTGTTTTTCACAAGAAAAAACCAGTTTTGATGTATCTGAGATGATCAAGCAGTACCAGGAAGCTTGAAGGACTCAGTTGTATTTTTTGTTTTCTCTGTGTTGATTTTTATTTATTTTTTTTTCCCCTGGGGGATTTTACACCAAATAATTTCAGCGGTGGTTGCTGCTGAGAAGAATTTGGTTTGAAATTTGTTTTCCTTTCTGTAAAGAGATTTGCAAGGGATTTTTATTTCTTGCCTGACCATGATTTAGGTGAGCTCTGGTTTGGCTGCTGATGCTGCAGTAGGAGCAGCAGAAATGAAGTGCTTTGGGAAGGGCAGGGGTGGAAGGAAGTTCATCCTTTCCAGCTTCTCTGGCGTAGTTTCCATCCATAAATCCATTTAAAGAGATTAATTCTAATTCCTGCCCCTTCAGGGGCAGCTGGGGGTTGTCCCAGGTTTGCTCTGGGGCTGTTGGTGAGCAGGGGATTATCCCAGCCCTGGAGCACCCACGTGGCTCAGGGTGCTGGGAATGTCCTGGGTGCTCCCTGGGAGGCTGAGCAGCCTCCTCTGCCCTGCCCCTGGAGAGAAAGGTGGGGTTTATCCTCAGAATCCTCATGGATTTGTTTGATTTTCCAGTTTTACAGGGAAACTTCAGAGTTTGACTTTTGGAGGAAGGGCTGCAAGGTCCAGTGCTGGCCTTGGCTGTTGGGCTAATGCTTGGACTCGATCTTGGAGGTGCTGTCCAGCCTCTGGTGACTCCTGAGCCACTACATTTGGAAAAGAATTTAAAGTTAGAGCAATGTTTGTGGGGTTGAGAGGGCATTGATGCTTTCAGGAACTGGCTCCCCATCTTAGAGGTACAAATTTGGGCCCAAACAATTTCAGTGTGAGCAGCTCTGCTCAGCACAGCTGGCAGGAAGGGTGATCCCTACACAGCGTGGGGGAAGGAATCTCAAACTGCTCCATGGTTTGCTTGGGAAGTGCTTGGAGAAAGGAATCTCAAACTGCTCCATGGTTTGCTTGGGAAGTGCTTGGAGAAAGGAATCTCAAACTGCTCCATGGTTTTCTTGGGAAGTGCTTGGAGAAAGGAATCTCAAACTGCTCCATGGTTTGCTTGGGAAGTGCTTGGAGAAAGGAATCTCAAACTGCTCCATGGTTTGCTTGGGAAGTGCTTGGAGAAAGGAATCTCAAACTGCTCCATGGTTTGCTTGGGAAGTGCTTGGAGAAAGGAATCTCAAACTGCTCCATGGTTTTCTTGGGAAGTGCTTGGAGAAAGGAATCTCAAACTGCTCCATGGTTTGCTTGGGAAGTGCTTGGAGAAAGGTCTGGGGGCAGGGACTGAGGGCACACCATGAGCCCATTCCCAAACCCTGTTTTCCCCCCATCACTGTCCTTTCTACCTGGGATTTTCTTCCTGAATTAATTTCTTTTACCATTTCACTTCCCCCACCTCCCCAAACCCAGGTTTGACCCCCTGTGTTTGCTTCCATTAGAATAAAACAATTCCTTTTAGTGCCTTTTGCCCTGGCCAAACCTTCAGCTTTTTCCAGGTCCTTCAGCTCCTTAGGAATGTTCTGATCAATACAGGCTGGATATATGGAATCAATCAGTGTTTGGTGGGAGGTGGGAGACCTGAGCTTGCTCAGAAATAAATAGGAAAGAGGGAGAGGATGAGTGAGCTCCGCTGGGTTTGATTCCTGCAGAAAGAGGTGCTGCAGCACACAGAAATCTTCTCTGAAAGGCATTTTCCTGCTCTTTGGTGTTTTTAATTTCAGAAATAAGCTTTACAGCCCCAAGTGACTGTGATCATCTCTCTGATGCTCATGGGGGTGGTGGCTCTGGGAGAGAATCCAGCACGTGGTCCTTGCTCCTCCTTATCTTGAATTACACAAATTCTTTCAAAACATATGTCAAAAGGCTTTTAAGCAAGCAGATTCTGTTCTGATTAATTAATCATACAGTTTCTCAGCTTCAAATGAACTTTTTAAATGACAAGTATTCATTTTTAATTTTTTTTTTGTGGCTGTTTGTTTTTACACATCTGCATACTGCTTGGTTTGAACTTATTAATTAGAATAAATAAAAAATAAGGAAAGCAGCAGGTGTTCTCTTATGTCTTCTACAAAGAATCTTATTCTTTAAATTTTACCAGATTATTTTATTCCTGCTGCTTCACACTGCAGGTTTCACAACAGAAATATTTTCTTTTATTCACATGAGACCTTTTTTGGGTTTTTTTTTTTTTTGTTGGCAATTTGAAGGCTGTCATGGTTTGTGGAGAAGAAAACATTCTTACAATGTCTCCTTGCTGCTCCATGACTGATTTTACACGGACTCAGGAGTGAGTTTTAAATAAGTGGATTAGCCCAAAATATCCTGGGGAAGGTACAAATGGAAGTGTGGTTTTTTCCCCTCAATTTCACTTGCAGGGACCATGTTTGGGAGTGGCTGCTTGTAGTGGGATTGGTTTTTTTTTAGAGGAGGAGAAAAAAGGGTGAATGATGTATTTTTCTGTCATGATTTTTATTTTTAAGGCTGAAGAGCTCAGTCTTCTGAGCACTTAAAATAATATATAAATGCAAAGATGAGGATATTATTATTATATTATTATTATTATTATTATTATTATTATATTATTATTATTATTATATTATTATTTTATTTTATTATTATGATTATTCAGTGTATTTATTGACTTTTTAGGAAGTTTTCTGAGTCTCTCCATGATTCCACAACCTGGGGCATGTGGTGCAACCACTGTGGCTGAGGGGTGCAGTGAGGATGGGGTTTGGGGTGCAAGAAAATTCCCTATTTCTTGTCTGTGACCTCCTGGGGAAGAGAAATCCCTGGGCAGTACCTGAGAGAGAGCACAAAAATTCCAACCAAAGACATTAAATATCAATTTCCAGCCCATGACTTGTTTATCACATCCTAAAAATGAGGAATATCCACTTTTAAGTTCTTTAGTGGGGGTCTCAGCTTGTGGCCATCACCTGTATGAAGTCATCCCTCCCCACATTTTTATTTCCCTTTTCAATTCTTTTTTCCAAATCAATTTGAAATCGTCAAATTAGAAATTCCACCCAACAGAGCTAAAAAGGAAAGAGAAGGCATCACCTTTTCCTGCATCCTGCCTGAAAACTCTCCTCCTTTCTTTTTCTTGTTTTAATTATTTTTTTTATTGTTCTCCCTATTTTATTTTTAATTGAAAGCCAGCCCGCGCGCCAGCGGCTGGCGCGGAAAGCTGAAAAAAAACGACTTGAAAGTTTGGGGGGAATTATTTCAGCGAGGATTAGAAACCGTTTAAAAGCTTTTTCCCATCCCAACGTTCTCCGTCAGAGGCCCCTCGGAATGCCCAGCTGAATTTGGGAGTGGACAAGGTTCTGGTTCCTTTCAGAGAGCTGCCTCGACCTTCTGGGTTTTTCCTCGGGCATTGATGTTTGGAGCACATGAAAGGATTTCTCCAGGGGTTTCTCCAAGGGTTTTGTGGGAAGGGAAGCAGATTGGGTGAAGTAAGAATGCAGACTTGAGTTCTCTCTGTGTTTTTTTGGTGGGAGAGAACCGGCTCCTGCATTATCTCACAAACACATAGGAAACATAAAAAGGGGAAATTATGCAGAAAAACATAAATTATGTAGATGCTGGAAAGCCTATGCAAAACATGATATGTGCACATAATAGCATATTTCCCTAGGGTCTAATTGCATCCTTTGGGTACCTTTTGAAGCATCTGAATATTCAGAAGAAAGCAAATTTATTGTAATTTACAAAATATCACAAAAAATAAGGTTGATACAATGATGGATGTTGTAATGGAAACTCGCTCTTCAGTTGTTGTCTCAAAGTTGACCGAAGAGTAAAATGTAATAAATTAGTGCAGCTGTTGTGTGTGGGGATAGAGCTGCTTCCCTCAGCCCATCAGCCCCTTTCCCTTGCAATCCTGGGGCTTTTCCAGATGTTTTTTTGGCAGGTCCTTGGTGCCATGTGAGGGGACCTGTGGGTGATAAAGGGCTGGTGATTGTTTTCTCCTCAGGAGCTGGGGTTTATTCAGGGCAGAGGAGCTCCATGCCAGCTCCATGGAGTGGCTCTAAGTGGATGTGGTGGTGGAGCTGTGGTGCCAGAAAAGGTCATCAGGAATTCTGGGCTCCCACCAAAATTCCTCCTGAGCCCCTCTGAGCAAACTGGCTGAGGTGTGTTTGCATCAATAAACAGGGAATGTGCAGTAATCCAAATGTCCCTGCACCAATTACAGCTGCCCTCGGTGATCCCTCTCCTGTCAGAAGCTTTTGGAGAACTTGGGATCAGCCACCAAAATCCAAATTTATTCCTCTGTCTTTGAAACGGCTTCGCTGCTTTGAACTCCGGAGTCAGGAGGAGAAGGGGAGCCATGGGAAGTTCTTGCTGAGCCACGTTTTACCATTTTTCCAGAGGCAGGAGGTTATTGTAGCTCTTCTTTGGGAGCTGTTCTCATCAAAGGCTGACTCAGATGCCCCAACCTCCTCTCCCTGGGCTCCCCTTCCAAGGATTCTCATCAGCTCCTGGCACTGGGGAATGCAGGCTGCTCCTCCTGCAGTGCCTCCCCTTGAGGAACTCCTTTGGATCACTGGGATCTCCTTTAGCTGCTCACATTTTGGGTCAGACAGGTGCAGACATTTGCTCTGAAGAACAAATTCCTTGGAAGAGGGAGCTATCCACAGATTTGAGAGCTTTCCCAGTAAATACTGAAGGAGCATTTGTATTTTCCATCAGCATTTGTGGCTGATCTGGTCTCTCTGAACAAGGTTTTGAGTCATGTCCTCTACAGGTGACCCTGTTTGACTGAAGGGTTGGATGAGATGACCTCCAGTGGTTTTCCAGCCTTAACCATCCCATGATTCCTACTCATTGTTATGAAGGAACAAGGAAGAACATCAGATTCTGAACAGGGATTACTGCACAAAGCTTGATCTGTTAAAAACACTTAAATTGGTCTTTCTGGCCACCAAATACTGAATCCCAAATACAAACAGAGTCAGGATGATGGGGATCCAGCACAGTTTCCCTCTGCAGAGCCTGTTTTGTGGGAATTTGGCTGCTGACCTTAAGGCAGAGAAGTTTGGGGCCTCTGTGAGAGGCAGGAAGCTGTGCTTGATGTAAGAGTCAGGATTTCAACCTTTGTCCTTGTTCAAAATATCCACACCCCATGGAAAGAACGAGCAGGGGCTTCAGGTGGTGGCACGGGAAAAGATTCCCTGGAAGCAAGGTCTAGGTCAGGAAAACACCATGGAAAATCAGGGAAGTTTTTGATACATTACCCAAATTTTAATTGTATTTAAAAAGTTTTCCTCCTGCTCTGGCTGCTCAGACCTTGGGAAGAGCTGTGGTTTATTCTTTGATGTGCCATGTTGATCCTGAAACTCTCCCCATCTCCCAGGGAATTCTGGAAGTTTTTGGATGGGCTGGCTGGGATTTGCCATCTCTTATTTGTTTCACCCTCCTGCATGAAAAGAGAGGGCTACCTTTGGGCACCTTGGGGTGCTGTCGTGGTGGAGAGGGTGGGTCCCATCCTGGTCCCTGTGGGATGCAGGGAGAGCACCCCAGTCCCAGGGTGGTGTCCCTGCTTTGTCTCCCCTCACCCCAGCATCCCTGCATTCAAGGAATGTCTCCAAGCTCCCCCACGCCTGGAATTTAAATACATAAATGTCCTGCACAGATCTGTTGTTGGTTGGTAATGTATTGTCAGCTGTCCTGCCAGCCTTTTTATCTTCTGATTAGCTTTGAAATCATTGAAGCCGGTGAAGATTCGTTTGTTATCCCAGGCCTCCGAGGACCAGAAATCCAGTGATGGTGTGGATGTGCTCTGAGGCAAGTTCCCATTTGTAAGATGGATGATGATTGCTTGTCGATACTAAGAAAAAGAGCTTTGTCAAATCTGAAGTTGTCTCCTTTCTTGATGTAAAATATTATTTTTATTTTCACGCTCAGAGAAAATTGTGATGCTGCCAGCAGTAGGCAAAGGATAAAACAACCACCACCCCAAAACCCAAGGTGACTCGGATGTTTGTTTATTTGTCTGCTTTTGAGGTGTGCAAGATGTTTTCTTTGTTTTGGTTTTTTATTTTTTTATTTTTTCAGGGAAAAAAAACCAAAAACCACTGTCAAGGGAAAGAAAACACTTTTATGATAATTCCTGCAAACCTGCACGAGCTTTTCTTTCTCTAATGAGCAAAGATGTAATCTACCCCTTTGCCTGTTTTCCTAATCATCTCCCTGAGATGTTCTCACTCTTGTGCTTTCAAAGGAGCGCTCCAGGATTTAGTGTTGGAAGGACTTTGGGAGCTGGGAACCTTGGTGCCAACCCACAGGGGCACACCCAAGGGCACCTGCCATGGCTGTGGGGCAATGGGGTTTCCTTCAGAGTGTCCTGGGACGGGGTTAGAGCACAGCCAGCTCAGGAAGGAGGTGGCTGCAGGTATTTCATAGAATTCCAGAAGGATTTGGGTGGGAAGGGACCTTAAGGCTGATCCCCTTCCTCCCCAGCCATGGCAGGGACACTCCCACTGCCCCAGGTGCTCCAGCCTGGCCTTGGGCACTGCCAGGGATTCAGGGGCAGTCACAGCTGCTCTGGGAATTCCATCCCAGTCCTTCCCCACTCTCTCAGGGAGCAATTCCATCCCAATATCCCATCTAAATCTACCCATTGTCAGCTTAAATCCATTCCCTGTGTCCTGTTCCTTCATTCCTTGTCCCCAGTCCCTCTCCAGCTCTCGTGGAGCCCCTTCAGGCCCTGCAAGGGGCTCTGAGCTCTCCCTGGAGCCTGCTCCAGGTGAGCCCCCCCAGGTGTCCCAGCCTGGCTCCATAACAGAAGTGTTCCAGCCTTTGGAAAATCTTTGTGGCCTCTGGGATTGCTCCAGCAGCTCCACATCCTTCTGATGTTGTGGACCCCAGAGCTGGGTCAGAGTGGAGTGGAGGGGGAAATCACTCTCAAGTAATTTCTAACAAAAAACCTGTTTAAATTCCTCGGAGTGAAGTTGGCTACTAAAGCTGGGACTTGCCAAGACAGGTTTAGTGAGGCTCTGCTTAGAGCAGGGCCTTGTTGAAGCTGTACAAATCCCCACTATTCCCCCTCTGTGACTCTGGGGGAATAATGGGGATTTGTACAGCTTCACTCCTGCCACCAGTGGGGCTGGGTTTGCTCAGGGGAGCTGAGCTCAGCCCAAAAGTGCTGAGCTGGAGGCAGGATGCAGCAAATCTGTGCTTGGGGCAGGGGAGATGGATTTGGTCCTGCTGGAGCAGGTGATGCTTTGGTCTTTAGCTGCTTTTATGTACCTGAGGATGATGGGCTCCAAATTTTTCTGTGCTTGTCCCCCATCCCATTCCATCCAGGAAAAAACCTCTGAGCTGGGTGTGAAAGCAGCCACTGCACCCCTGAAAATCTGTGTTTTCCTGGAGGCCCTGGGACAGAGAGTGGGACTGTCTGGGTGAGCTCACACCCTCTCATGGTCTTTGTCTCCACCAGCCCCCGTTCCTTCCAGCCCTCCCCTCCTCTCCCTGGGTTTTTCCATGCCATAAAACCAGGAGCCAGGCTCTTTACAGCCCAGCAGGAGCTGTGTCTCTCTGCTTGTTTGCTCTGCACAGACTTTTGGCCACTGTGAAATAACTCAGGCCAACCTGAGGGTGACTGGGGCTGGCTCTGTGCAGCTCTTGCTCTGCATTCCCCATTCCAAAACTTCAATCTGAGAATCTTTCTTCTCTAAATCCTGTAACAGGACAAGGAGCAAAATTTTTTGTGATTTCTTTCTTCAGGAATTCATAAATTGCACTCTCAGTAAGGGCTGTGCAGAGAGCCTGGAGTTCAAAATGAAGAATCATTTCAGTGATGTGGGTTCTGTTGGTTTAAGAGGAAAAATACTCCTAAATCCTGAACCAAACTTTGACCTTCCCTCCCTGGGAGGGAATAGATGAGCAAATGGGAAAACTGGGGGTGTGGGAAGGAGGATAAGGAAGGCATTGGCTTTGAGCAGAACTCTGCCATACGAATTGTGAACATATCAGTGAATACACTGCAATTATCAACCCTGTAAGTGATGTCGTGGCTTCTTGGCAGCAGCACAGAGCCCTGGGGACACCTCTGGAGCGAGCCAAAGGCAGCAGCAGGGGCTGGGAGCCCACCTAGGGATGCATTTGGCTGGCTGGGCGTCAGGCTGGTGGTGCCAAGCCGCTCTCAGCGGAGGGGCAGGAGCTCAGGGGGCTGCACAGGGCTGCCAGGGAGGTCAGGCTGCCTCTGAGCTCCAGGGAACCCCGGCAGCACAGGGAACACCAGGAGCAGGGGCCAAAAGCTCTGACTGCAAAAGCACATGGTGCCTGTGAAGCCTTTCCAGCGCTGCTGCCGGCCAAGGAGCCGCGGGTTTATGGCTTCACACGTCCTCATTCCTGGGATTTTAGTGCACCAGCAGGGTGGTTGGGGATTAACCCGGAGTTAAAGAGGCATTTATGAGGTGGGAGGATATGGAGTGAAATGCTCCTCGTGTCTCCAGGGGCTGGGTTAACAGCCTGTCCCTGCGGGCCTGGCACTCGTGCCCCGAGGGTGGCAGCAGCACCAGAGTCCAAAAAACTCTACAGCAGCTCTTCCCTTTGCTGGAAATCCCATTCTCTTCCCTTTGCTTGGAAATGCCCTGCACTCAGTGAGGATCTGTAATCAGGGATATTTATGGTGGCTCTCCCAAAAACCAGTGCCCTTCTCCGTGCTGGGAGGATGGGGCAGGGCTGGGCTGTCCTGGAGGAGCCAGCTCGTGTCCTGGGATCTGCTGTGTCCCTGTGCCACTGTGGGGCAGCCACACAAATGAAAAAAGCAAGAGTTAAACCTGCTGTAAGGATGAGACCTTTCCCTGATGGCCAAATGGCTTTGATGAGCAAATAGGAGGGGTTTTTTAATTTGAAAGGTGGAGGGAAAGGGTGCAAAATACAGCCCTGTGTTGTTTCCAACATGGATATGGATAACCAGCCTGATTAGGCAACCCTGGCAATATTTCTCCTTCTGAAAAACCAGTGTTAACTTTGTTCAGTGGAGGCAGAGGGAACAGGGCTGAGGAGAAGGGCAGGAAAATGAAACATGCAGGTGTGAACCCTACCCTGGATGCATTCACACACACTCAGAACTCATTGCAGCAAGGCACAGGGATTCCAGCTGAACGAACTTGTGTCTCTATTCCAAAACAGCATAACAGGGAAGCCTCTCAACAGTGACACAGATTAGAGACTGGGAAAAAAAAAAACAAATCCCTGCTGCCCCCGTGCCTGTATGCACAAGATTAATGCAGAGGAACAGCTCTCTGTCCAAGCCCACCACCCACCCATCTGCTGAGCACCCTCCCCTGCTCGGGCTCCGTGGTCCACACGTGGAGAGAGGATGGAGATGATTAATCAGGGGCTGCAGGAGATGCTGAATGTCTGTGGCCCTGCAGAGCCTGGGGTTGCTGCTGTCTGCAGTGAGGATTTGGGGGAAGGCTCTCAGTTGCCAGATAGGGATAGAAGATAAAGGGCTCCAACAAACTGGGGGAAAAAAAGGGTGTTTCTGTGAAACTCGCAGGATGTAAAAAATCAGTGGCTTTGCAGAGCTCTGCTGCCAGTATTATTCTTTGTGATTAGGCTAATGAGCCCTGACTCTTACAGGTACAGTGTGCTGTGATACCCACAGGGGTTGGGATCTTCATCACACAATTAGGTCTCTCCCTCTGTGCAGGCATTTTATAATAAATAATCAGTAGTCTTAATGTGGTTTGAAGCTGGTCAGCACAGTCATTACCCTGCACCAAGTTCAGCTAAAATTCACGTAGATTGTTTGCTAAGTCTTGCCTGGTAATGAATGTAAATGTTTTATGAAAGTAAATGTTTATATCTCTCCAATGCTTTTAGATGATTTTTTTTTTTTTTTAGGTAGGGAAAGGGTGCCTTGATGAATGATGGGTATAGATGAATGATGGATAAAGAACCTTTTATTTGGGTTCTTGTGCTGTGTTCTGCCTTGGGATGTTGGCTCACATCTGGCTGGGTTTGGTACTTGCCATGGTGAGGAAAACTTGGTGCCCAGTGGTGTCTCCCTCAGCAGGGCTGCTCCCCTTTCCCCACAGATAGGAGCAAAAAAAAAAGAGGAGCATGGCCGTGCCTTACATGGCAAAAAGAAAATGCAGATCCTCCAGGTTCATTTCTGGGGCTTTTTGAAGGTTTCCACGTGGTTTAGCAGCAATTTTGGTGTGTCCTTGTTCTGTGCTGGGCCCAGCTGGCCTGGCCTGCCTGGTCCCTGTGATGTTCAGGGGACAGTGGTGTCCCCACAACCCACCCTGCCAAGCTCAGGAGGCACCTGGCCAAGTCTCAGCCCTGCAATATTCCTCATGAATTCTTGCTCCCTGTTGAACTCACAGAAAGCATTTCAAACCTCCTCTGTCAGAAGCATCACTGCTGCTCAGATAAGTGTTTTAATTTTATTTAATCACTCCTAGCTGCACATCTCGGATGATTGAGCGTGGCCTCTTTGTGGCAGAGTGCTTGGGAGAAGGGACAAAAATCAAACTAAATGATAGTGTTGGCCAAGCCCTCGGCCTGCCATGAAACCAGCTCCTGACTCCCAAAACTGATTTGCCAGGGATAAATTCCCTTCCAGTTAAAGAGCCAGGCAGAGCAGATGTCTTGCCTGGTGCCCTGTAAATAAACATCCCGGGGCTCTGGAGCTCACAACGAGCTGCAGGCTCCAAAAGCTGTTCCTGGATGTGACGAGTGCAGGGTGCTCCCTTCCCTGAGCTGGGGCTGGCAGCACACAATTGGATTTGGGATATGGGGAGCTTGGGCCCACTCTGGATAAGAGGGGTCACTGTTCCCTTGTTAGACATGATGGGCAGCGTTCAAACCCTGGAACTCTGGGCATTTCCAGCTGGTGGCTCAGTGCAGCACTTTGGCTCCTGCTTGGTGGGAAGAGAGGATTAATTTAGGAACCTATCATACACCACTAATTAAAGCAGAGGCTGGGAGCAGCTGGGACACCTGTGGCTCATCCCTGGCAGTGCCCAGGGCCAGGTTGGGCACTGGGGCTGGGAGCAGCCTGGGATGGAGGAAAGTGTCCCTGCCATGGCACTGGGTGGGCTTTAAGACCCCTTCCAACCCAAACCATTCCATGGCTCCTTAAATCTCTGCTTTCTGTTCCAGCTCCTTTCCTGGAGAGGCCTTTTCTGTCTCTCTGGGGAGCCTGACTGAGTGAGGGGTGAAAATAAGGGATGTTTGCTGCCCTCAAAGCAGGGATTTGCTGTGGGGTTGGGCAGTGTGGATGGGTTTGTGCAGGAAGGGAAGGAGGGGCAGCAGCTGCTGGCAGCCCCCAGGAGCTCCTGCTGCTTTGCCTCTGTCTTTTCCTCTGGGCTCCCCAGCTCCAGTGTTGTTTTCCCTTGTTTCCAACACCTTCCCATTTGGCATGTGAGGGCTCTGTGGGGAATATCGTGGCTGCAGTTGGGAGATGCTGAGTGCACATTTCACAGCCTCTTGCCAAAACAGCCCAAATCTCCTGCCAGCCTTGGATGAGTGCTGCTTGCCTGAAGCTCAGCCTGCTCAAAGCAGAGTTTTTGTGGTGATTTGAGAAGCAGAGCACAGCAGCAGAGGTGGTGGCTGCTCTCCTTGCTGTGGACAGCATCCTTTCCCTCCTCCTGGGGCTGGGACAGAGGGTGGGAACAGACTCCAGGATTTTCTCCTTAAAAAAAAGCTCTTATAAGCACTTGGCAGCTGTGCTGCCAACAAGACTTGACCAAGTGATTTGCAGATTTGGGTGACACTGCATAGCCAGGCTTCTCAGATCCTTCTTCCCCCCTTCCCCGTGTGTTACAAATTGTTCTGATGCCACAGAAGGGATCGGGAAGGAAACTTGGGCTCCATTCACGCCGGCATTGTTGCTAGGAAACCTCTCCCTTTGACAATGGAGGGTGAGCGTGCCTGTGTTTGCCTTTGCCTCTCCGAAGGACAAAAATCACCATGTGGCACTGGCGGGGGAGGGAGGATGGGGGGAAAAAAAACAAACCCAAAAAACCCAAACCAACAACACAAAAAACCTGAAAATTACTTTAAAATTTCGCTTTGTGCCAAACGATGCTCTGGATTGCAGCTGCCAGTGCTTCTGGTTTGGTAGGGACACAGATGAGGCACAGCTCGACCCTTCCGTGCTTCATGTGCTGGGAAGTCAGGCTGGATTCTTGGAGAGCCTTCTGCTACCTGAGCTGGCTGGGGCTGCTGTGCCATATGGGAGAGGGGACAGTGCCTGCCCCTGGTCACCCCGGGGGGAGCCAGCCCTGGCATCCATGGGGAGCTCACATTCCCTGGCTCTCGGGAGAGCTGCCTCATTCACTGAGCGCTGTTGGGAGGGAAAGAGAGGCTTTGTGATTCTCTGTCCCTCTCTTTTCCCTCTGAATTTCGAGATATCTGTTTGAAAAATACCCTAAACACCCACTGTGTGTGTATATTTTACATCGTGCCTGCTTTTAATAGGCTTGAAAAGAGAAGAAAATATTTGGAAACTCTTCTGCTTTCTTCCAAAGAGCGGAGAGGACTGAAGTCTTAATTATCTAAAATCAGCCTTCATTTTTTTTTTTTTCACGTATTGGCATCTTTTTTTCCCTTTATTTTTTCTGTCCTGGCTGAAAATCCTGCAGAGTGGAATTATTTTTGGTGGTTTTTTGCCCACAGTAGTTGCTGCCAAACACTTTGGATGAAGAGCTGCACATCAGTGCTGACCCCTGGTCAAGGCAGAAGGGGAAAATCTGGTCTTGTGGCCAGGAGATTCCAATTTTAATGTTTAATGCTGCAATTTTGGCTGCAGGAGAGACCAATCTGTGCCTCAAGATGGAATGCTGGGTGCAGAGAACACGGACTGTGCCCATGCAGTCTCCAGAGCACCGTGGGAGCAAAAGGCTGATAAACTGGTCATTAGCTTAAGGAAGTGAGGAGTGAATGAAGTGAAAACAAGCACAAGAAATTTACCAGTTGTAGTAAAAATCCCAATTCTTGATTTGCAGTTGACTGTAGGGAAATCTCCCATTGAATCAAATGTTCTGTGGGTTTTTTGAAGGAACAAAAATCTGATAAATTGATCACTATCTTAAAGAGGTGGAGTGAATGAAGTGAAAGTAAGAGCAAGAAATTTTCCAGTTTTGGTAAAAAATCCTAATTCTTGATTTGCAGTTGACAGTGGTGAAACCTCCCATTGAATGAAACATTCTCTGAGTTTTTTGAGGGAACTAAAAGCTGATAAATTAATCATTATCTTAAGGAAGTGAGGAGTGAATTAGGTGAAAGTAAGTGCAAGAAACTTTCCAGTTTTGGTAAAAAATCCCAATTCTTGATTTGCAGTTGACTGTAGGGAAACCTCCCATTGAATCAAACGTTCTGTGGGTTTTTTGAAGGAGCAAAAAGCTGATAAATTGATCAGTATCTTAAAGAAGTGGAGTGAATGAAGTGAAAGTAAGAGCAAGAAATTCTCCAGTTTTGGTAAAAAATCCTGATTCTTGATTTGCAGTTGACAGCAGCGAAACCTCCCATTGGACCAAACGTTCTGTGGGTTTTTTGAAGGAGCAAAAAGCTGAGAAATTGATCATTATCTTAAGGAAGTGAGGAGTGAATTAGGTGAAAGTAAGTGCAAGAAATTTTCCAGTTTTGGTAAAAAATCCTGATTCTTGATTTGCAGCTGACAGCAGCGAAACCTCCCATTGGACCAAACGTTCTGTGGGTTTTTTGAGGAGCTGCATTTCCATTTTCCCCTCTGTGCCCTTTGCAGTGAGGGATAAAAGGCAGGAGCTGCTCCGAGGGCTTCCCTGCTTTGTCCATTGTCTGGGAGGGGCACAGAGGAACTGGGGTCCCTGTGCCATGTGCCAGGAGCTTTCCCAGGACCAAGACATGAGAATGGAGCATCCCAGCACATCCCAACCCTGGGAGCAGCTCAGCATCAGGGCAGCACCTCCGGGGCTGTGCTGGACCCTCTGCCAGGGCAGCACCTCCGGGGCTGTGCTGGACCCTCTGCCTCCCTCCTGCTCTGCCTGGGCCACACAAACCCTTTGTGGCTGGCCCTGCTCCCGTTCCCTCCCCTGCAGGCACCTCCTTCCCCACCACCCTCATCCTTTGACTCCCCTCTTGCCTTTTCACACCCCTAAAACCACTGCTTACCCCCTGTTAAATTATTTCTGTTAAAGCAGCCACTGGGTCCCTCTGTACAAGGTCTTGATTGTCTGTGTGAACCATCAGAGCCAAAAGTAGGGTTCCTGTCTCTGTTTTGGGGAGAAATTAAGGCTCAGATGTGTGAATTCAGTTGTCCAGCATCACTTCTGCAGTGCAGAGGGCTCAGATTTGCAGTGCCTCAGTGTTTTAGAGCAGTGGCTTCCTGATGGACCCACACACTTTCCTGAGTTTGCTGTGAAGGCTTCAGTGTGTGCAGCTCAGAGCAGCCCAGGACCTCCTTGCTGCTCCTAGAGGATTTTTATTGGTGTTGTTTTTACCATTATTATCATTATTTAACAATGCAGGTTTCTTTTTCCTGCCATGTGCTTCTAAAATTCCAGTACAGAGGAGTTATTTTCTTTAAGACTTTTGTCTCTCCTGGGTCACAGTTAAGGATTTCACACCCCTGCAACTCTGTCCCTGCCCTCCCTTGCTCAGGGTGATTTTGAGGGGTCTCTGAACAGAAGATTTCCTAAATTTATCAAATTACCTCCACTTTGGTGTTAAGCACCTCTTTTTCTGTTGTGGTCTGTGAATCCCCAGGTTATTCCCATGCCTGCTCTCTGCCCAGTGAGCAGCTGCAGGTGTGCACCACAAAACCAGAAATGGGATTTTTGTGGCGAGTTGTGACAGTTCAGTGTCCACAGTGTATTTGTCTTGGATGAAGTGGTTAATTTGCTGATTTTTCAGGCAATTTTTAGAGTTTTAAGGGATATTTTATCACTTTATATCTCTTATGTAGATCAGGAAAGACTCGTGACAATACTGGGGAGGGATAACTGGGTCTGGTTGCTGACATCAAGGGTTTCTGCACATAAAAAATGTATAAAATCTCATTGTCTCTAAAGCTGACACTCTGTACATTAGATAGGGAGCATTATGGTGATGCATTTTGAGGAGCAGGATCCTGACCTACATTTCCCCATGGAACTTGCCCCTGGGTATTCCCACTTTTTACCCTACCTTTAGGTTCAATATATTCCTTTGCTTGGTGCCTGCTTTCAAGGCTTATGTAGACTGGAGTTTTATTTAATTAATATTTTAAGCCTGTACCCCTGCCTTGATGAGGGAAGGCTCCTTTCCAAAAGCTGCAAATGGGCTACTTTTATTTGAAATTGCATCTGAGCAAAGGGCTCAGCACAGATTTATCTCTTGTGTTTCCAAAGCTTTCTCCAGCTCTCCATCAACTTTGGAATAAAGGGTCTATCCATTAAATTTCATTCATCAAACTCGCCTGCCTATGGCAGCAGCTCCGTTGCCCTGCCTGCCCTTTCAGAGCATTTCCTCCTGAAACCAGAGAGATATTTACTCACATTTTAGCAACTCTTTGAAAATGGCCATTATCAGGATATATCATTATGGGTGAAGTACCCTGAGTTTAATCTGCCTGTTGAAATTTACTTCATGTACCAACACAGTGTGTGCCCTGTAAATAACACGCTGCATCTCAGGAAATGAAAGATGTTTTGAATAAATAAATAATGGCTTGCTGACTACTGAGGCTCCTGGCTTTGGTAATGTACTGTGGAAGAGAAAGTAAATAGAAATCTCCTTCTGGGCATTTCCAAACATCAAAATGCCCTCTGTGTTTTGTTGTGGTTAAACACACAACCCCAGCAGAAGCCTGGAGCCCCCTGTTTGGGTGGCCTTGCAAATGAATAGCTCTGATTTTGCTGTAATCAGGGCTCCTGTGAGGGAGCAGGAGGTGTTGTTGGACGTAGGGGATGTTTTTAATGAAAAGCTCTGGCAATGCAAGGGATGTGTCCAAACCCTGGTGGGGTCTGGTTTAATGATCTGCCAGCATCTGAGGGATGTGTGGTTCTGGGGGGCTGCGGCAGAGCTTTGGGAGGTGTTGTTTTCTGCTGGAATTTTAGATGCTGTGGTGTGCAGTGACCACCTCATGTTGTGTTGAGCCTTGGGACAGGGTGAACCTGCCCCAGGGTCTAATCCAAGCCCTGGATGTGCCGTGCTGCTTGAGGGAACAGGGAAGACCTCAGGAGCAGGCAGGTGGTCGGTGGAGATCATTGGCCATCCTTGTAAAGCCATCTCGGGGTTCATCATTAACTTGAGTTTTAGCTGAAGATTCAGATTTGTGGAAGGAAAAGCCTGGAAACAGTGATTCCTGGTGGGTTTGGGGTGGTATTTAGTTCAGCTTGATGTGGCCAGCTCAGGTGGAGATCATGAAGAAATACAACACCTCCCACCGCGACTCAGCCGAGACACGACCCGTTTGCAAATCCCCTCGCTGAGTAATTTCCACCAACTCTGGCTTAGGTAAAAGACAGAAATCTATCAAATGTTGTACAGATTAACTTATCACCCAGTTAAATCTGCTGTCAGTCTGGGCTGCCTGAGCTTGGCAGGGTGAATTCAAATGCATGCAAATTTCCCTGGTGGCTGACGAGCGACGATGGTGGAGCTGTCAACTGATGACATGTGAAAATACATTAACATTGTTTAAAATATATTTGAAAGGGATAGCTCATATTTTGATAACATTTTCACAGGCAAATGATTTGTATGAGATCTGAAACACTGACCACATAATTTATACTGGGAGGACTTTTTTTTTATTAATTTTTTTTTTCCCTAATAGCAGCTCCTCAGATATGTTTTGTGCTTAGAGGAAGCCCCCAAACAATTAACAATTACCACACAAACCAGTTTGAGTCCCATGTGCCACCATTGTACGGAGTCACTGTTCCGATAGCCTCACTTGTCACTTCCACTTGATCTTTCCAAAAGTGATTAGAAACTTCAAAAGAACCAATTACACAGGCCATTGTGCTAGAGACCTGACACTTTTTTTTTCCCAAAGCCTCCTGCTCCTCCCTGCCTTTGGACTCGCCGTCTTTAATTTCTCCTGTTTGCAAGATGGATTTCTCCACTTAATGGGAACTATTGCTCATGCTAAAAGCTCCAAAGCTTCCACTCCTTCTTTCAGGGCTTAGTGACTCCTTAGGCACCCCCTCCATTAGGACACGTGGCTTGTGATGGTCACTGCCTGTGTCCCCAGTTCCACCAGCGGCTGTTTGGGTAAGCAGCCCTGAAAGGCAGGAGAGAGATGCAGGGAAAGGTCACAGGATGTGAACAAGTGTTGACTGAGCTGTGTGATAAGGAAAACATCTGAAGCCTGTGATTCAAGATCCAGCCTTTAGTCTCGAGTCTTCAGGGGTGAAAGGGGAGAACTTAGCACAGTCTAAAAACAGCAGATCTCACAGTTCAGCAGTCAACCATGGCGTCTGAGACATGAAAAAAATTACTTATGCTGTCAGCTTCCATTATTTACATGATCTTTCTATGGTTGAGTCGTGGCTGTGGATGTGCAATTCAGCTAGAAAAATTGTGTATTTACACAGATGGGTGCTGGCATGTGACCAGGGCTGGAGCAAAACGCGTGGTTAGAGGTGGAAATCAAACACAGAGAGTGGTGAATTGGTTTTTGAGGGGTTTGGTTACAAATGTTTGCAGGTATGAAGGGCTCTCTAGGTGATGGTGATTCTTAGGAAAAGGAAGGTGGAGTGAGCAGGATTGGGGGTTTGCTCTGCTTGGCTTCCTGGGGTGTGTGCACTCTGGCAGGGATATCTCTGCCTCTGGTTTTATCTGGAAATTCCTGGCAAGGACAAACATGATGTCAGTACAGCTAGAAAGGTCTAGCAATAAGACTAAAAAAAAATAGTAATTATAACAATAATCAGAATGGAAGGTGACTGTAAAGGTGTAACTGGAGTGCCTGGGATGGAGCAGAGACCTGGTGGTGCTCCTGCACAGAAGCATCTTCTGAGGAGGGAGAGACAGAGCTCAGGACTGAGGACTTTCCTTTCTCATTCATTCCCTTCTTTCTGTGGATTGTACACGGGATAAACTGTTTCCACCACAGCCTGGATTAGACTATGATTAAATCAGTGGGAATTTATCAGTAAACTTGTTTTATTTTGTGCATTACAGTGGTGTGTTTGTGCACTCTGGGCACCACTGCTTCCCTTACAATCCCTTCAGAACAGAAACCCGGGGATGAGCTGCAATCCCTAACCTTTCCATGGCTTGGGACACTGCCATAAATCCCTCCCTCCCTTCATTTCTGGGATTTGCCTTTTGAGCACCATCTCCAGGTGCAGATGGGCTGTAAAACACTTCAGCCAGGTGCTGAGGAGTTTGCAGAGAGGGAATCCTCAATGCTGGCAACCTGAACCTAGACAGGGTGCAGGTGATGGGAAAACTTTCCAGGTTCCAAACTGGACAGGAGATTCTGTGACAAAGTCTTCACAGAGGCTGGAATTTTACCAGGATTGTTTGGGTAGCAGTGTAGAAGCGAGTTGAGTTTTTTGTCACTGGTGCCAGGTGATGTCTTTAGTGAGCTTTCAATTTCAGCAGAAATCTCTGACCTGGTTTTGATCTCCCAGGTTCAACCACGGGCCATGTGTCAGGAGCACAGCCCTCAGTGCTGCAGGGCACAGGTAATGGAGGAGAGAGGGAGGAGAGGAGGGAAAGCAGGAGCAAGGGGATGAGGCCAGGCCATCAGAGAGACTGCCAAGAAGGGCAACAGGTCCTCTGCTGACATTAGTGGCCAGTGGTTAACTTGGAACAACATGTATTTCACATTAGAACAGCATAAAATATTTGTAGGTGTGTTTGTGCCTTCCTTGAGGGTGTCACTCTCCCTCCCTTAAGGAGGAGAAGTGTCCTCGTGGGTTGCCAGGTATTTAACACGTGGAAAATTGGTACATAAAATCCATTTAACTTGCTAGTGAATCAATTGCATCTCCCCTGGTGCTGGTGTGATGTGCAAAGCCTTTCCCTCCAAATTGTTGTCTGCAGTTCTGCAGGCTCATAGCCTGGTTCAACTCCATTCAGCTGGGTAAGCTGGGGGGGAAAAAGAGACTTTTGCCCACATGGAGACATTTCCTTATGAGAAAGAAGGACCAAAGAGAAGCTCATAGCTGTGATCTTAAGGAGGGCAGTGAGGTTGGTTTTTCCCAGAGGGAATTCAGCCAGTAAATGTTCTTGTATTGAGGGGAAATTTGCCAGTCCACAGCCCAGAAGATTCTGATGTCAGATGCACTTCCCAGAAAGAGTTAAACAGCAGCACAAGCACAAGAAAGTGAGGAAGGGGAACGGAATGGCTCAGCTTTGAGCCGTGCCATCCCATCCCATCCCATCCCATCCCATCCCATCCCATCCCATCCCATCCCATCCCATCCCATCCCATCCCATCCCATCCCATCCCATCCCATCCCATCCCATCCCATCCCATCCCATCCCATCCCATCCCATCCCATCCCATCCCATCCCATCCCATCCCATCCCATCCCATCCCATCCCATCCCATCCCACTCAGCCAGCCTTGCCAGCAGCCGTAGATGAGCAAGGCAGGAGAGTGGCAGGGAGGGTGGAACACAGAGCTGGCCCCCACCTCCCTCCATGCCCTGCTGCTCCGTGCTTCTCCATCTGCAAGGCCAGTTCCAGCCCTGGCTGGGTGAATCCCCGCTGGTTTGTGCATTCCCAGGTCATTCCTTGTGGTGTTTTGTTTTTTATCTCTGTTCTCCCTTGGCTCTGGGCACTCCCTGTGCCCTGGAATGGCTGCTGCCAGCAGGAATGGCCACTTTTCCTCCAGGGAAAATTGGCATCTTGGGATAAACCTGTATCCAAAGCTCTTTTTCCTTTTTTTTTTTTTTTTTTTTATTTTAAATTCCTGTGCCCATCCCATCTCAGGAAGGAGGAACTCACTGGCGCGGGTAGGGAGGAGGTGACGTTGTTCTGCCACGGGGCTCGGTGTGGAGGGCATGTTCTAGAAATCAATTTTTGCACCCATTCTGTCCCAAACACGGCCTCTGGTGAGGACAGGATGGGTCAGGCTCACCGTGACCCTCATGGGACTGTTAGAGCTGGAAGGGACCTTGGAGATGGAGCCCAAAGCCCTGCCAGGACAAGGCCACCCAGGGCAGGGGACACACCTGTGCCAGGTGGGTTGGGAATGCCTCCAGAGAGGGAGATTCCACAGCTCTCAGTCCTGCTGTGAGATCTGCATTCCTGACTCAATCTTTGTTCAGGATCAGAACCCGCCAACCCCAGGGTGAGGCTGTCTCAGTGAGCTCTCACAGCTCTGAGGACAAGATGTGGGTTTTGCTGATCAGACTGTGCCTGGCACTGCAAACCCCAGATCCTGCCTGAGATACCCCAAATGAGCCCCTCAATTTGAAAAGATTCTTTGGCCAGGTATGGAAGTTCTGTTATGATTGAGTTTTCCCCCCTTTCTCCCCTCCTTCTTTTCGCCTTCAAAATGATTATAGATAATAAAGTAGGATGCAAAAATCCTCATTAAAAATGCATTTTTAAAAATTGAAACTTAAGTGTCAGGTTTTTGGAGCAGTCTGTCAAATACTTTGACAATTAAAAAAGCTGTTTTTAAAAATTTAATGAGACACAATAAGGACTAAATGCACAAGAAGCTTGCTCCTTCTTAGGACAAAGTAGAAACATAACAAGTCCATTATATTTCCTTACAAAAATGTCCCATTTGTAAAATATGCCATAATCTATTTTTAATTAAATTAGTATATGCAATTTATTACCTGAGCTATATTTATTAATATTTAATACTTAATTTCAAATTAATTATCCGAGTGAAAGAGGGCTCAGCTGGGCTGGAGAGACTCACAGAACAGCAAGTGTCCTGCAGCAACTGGAGATAAACCTGGAATTTCCATCATTCCCTGAGCTTTGTGGGAATGATGGAAAAAAAAAATTAGACATCAGAAGCTGTGGGTGCAGTCACCTTGCTGTGTGGAGGTGTGGAATCCCTGAGATGAATGCCTGGTGCTCATATATTCATAATTTTGGGAAGTATTTTCACTGTGTTAATCAGAGGATGGATCAGGTTGGAGGGAGCATTGGAGGTTATGGAGTCCAACCTCCCTGCTCCAGCAGGGACATCCCACACATCACTCAGGATGGTGTCCAGGTGGCTTTTGAACACCTGTAGAGAAGGAGATATTGCTGATATTTCATCTCAACACTGCTCTCTGTGACTCTGGAGCATCCCGTGCACCAAGACCTGACCTCCCAAAGTTGCACCTTCCCCCTCTTTCCTGGGTAGTTTGCTCCATTTCTGTGCTTTGGGAAGTTTTGCTTTGGATTTCCACAAGATGGGATTTCCTCCTTCTTTCCTGTGCTTTGATGAGCAGAGAAGAAGGTCCCACTCAGAAATTTAAAGTGTGATTCCTTGGGTCAGCACCCAGCCTGTCACCCTGTGTCACTTTAGGCAATCCCAGGCAGACAGAAATCATGGAATGGGTTGGAAAGGACCCCAAATCCCACCCAGTGCCACCCCTGCCATGGCAGGGACACTTCCACTGTCCCAGGCTGCTCCAGCCCCAGTGTCCAGCCTGGCCTTGGGCACTGCCAGGGATCCAGGGGCAGCCCCAGCTGCTCTGGGCACCCTGTGCCAGGGCCTCAGCACCTTCCCAGGGAAAGGATTTTTCCTACTATCCCATCTAAACCCACTCTTAGTCTGAAGTTATTCCCCCTTGCCCTGGCATAAGATGCTCTTGTAAAAAATCACTGAACTGGGACACATTTTCAGGGTTTTCTTCACCATTGTGGCAGGGAGCAGTTGTTTTATTATTTGTGAGTGCTGGCAGACCCAAAGTTGGGGCATCCCCTCCTGAGGGCATTGTTGGCTCTCTCCTCTTCCCTTGGAAAATCTTCTACCACTTCTGCTCTGGAGCACTCCAGGGCAAATCTCTTGAAGCACCTCTTATTTCTTCCTTTTAGTTTGCCACTTTTTGGTTTCAGCACTTTTGTGAGCATGACTAAATAGATATCTTGCTCTCAGCCATATCCAATCCGACAGGAGCTGCACCAACGGGGAGCTGTGGAGGTACAATGGAACACTTTCTAATTTACCCAGATAATTTGCAGAGACTGCCAGTCCTCTGTTGGTTTAAGCCAAATTTCAGAGTGGGTTGTTGTTTTGTTCTTTTTTCCTCAGGAATATAATTTTATATTAATTACACTGGGATTATCCGAAGGCGTGTGTAAATTTCACGTGATTTGTTGAAAAAGGCACATTTCTGGGAAGGAGAAAGAGCAATCCACTGTGACAGAGCTCAGACAGTTGCAGTATTTTAATCACCATGGGTGTGCAAAACCAAAATAAAAACCCTAGGAGTGGTGATTTTCTACACACAATCTGTTTAGTTTGGGAAAACAAATGAAAGAGAGAAATAATTCAATGCTCAGTTGAATAATTGAACATCCTTCCTTCCCAGGATGCACAAGGTGGTCGTACAAAAAACATTTGTTAAACAAAAGTGACCATTAATAATCCAAAGTTGTTCCCTTTTTGGCTGATTTTCATGCAGCCCCATCCCCATCATAAAAGAGCTGTAAGAGGAAGCTTGTCTTTATTTATTAATTCAGACTGACTTCAGAAAGCGCTCCCCAAACCACCAGTGATGGCTTCTGACAGGCTCCTAATCTCTGCCCGCTGCTGCAGGAGCAGCTTCTCATTAGTCCTGGCACTCTGAGCCACAGCTCCAGGGGTGCCCTGTCCTCCACCCTGGCAGCCAGACGGGCACAGCCACAGCTGGCTCCTCAGCCCGGCTCCTGGATGTCCCCAGTTGTCACACAGTGGTGTGGCCATGTCCCATGGCACATGTGGTGACCTCTCAGCTGCTGAGAATTCCAGACTTTCTGTGCTCACAGGGACTGACCCCCAGGAGAACACTGCACCGACCTGAGGCTGTGGAGAAGCTTCCAGAATGGATGGAACTGGGATTGTGGGGGTGGAGTTTGGATAGAAGTGTGTGACATCACAGGTTGGGAAACTCAGAGTTTGAGGGTTTAGAATACAGTGATGGATATAAAGCAAGATGGAGCTTTTAGGGTGGAGGCTGCTCCTTCTTCTTCACCTTCCTCACCTTCTTCCTCACCTTCTCCTCCATGGGTTTGGGTGGTTTTGTGTCATTGGATAAAAACGTCCCCATTGTGGGCACGGGTGGTTGGTTATTGGGTTAAACATAAAAATAATTTAGGTGCCATTTGTTAATTTGACAAATTATCCTTCAAAGGCCTTGTAGAGAGAGCTGGGGCTCCATTTTCAGAGTGTTGGAGTGAAGTGCTGCAGAGCTCAGGGTTGGTGAGACTGTAACAGAGATAAGAACTGATAAACACCTGAGTCCCAACAAGAAAAACCCTCTCACAATTTAATCCCAGCCTTGGCAAAAAGAAGACAAAACTCAACACTCAGGGTGTTCTGGGTGTTGCAGGAGCTGTGATGGACACCGTGCTCTGACTGCCCTGAGATGGGTTTGGAGAGAAGCTGGGTGTCCCTTCACTGGGGCTGGGGACAGCTCTGTCCCTGCACAGTGCAAGGGACAGAGATGGTGTTAGAGTGGAATAGAGTCCCACAATGGCTTGGGTTGGGAGGGACCCTCAAACCATCTTGTTCCACCTCTTTCCATGGGCAGGGACACCTTCCACTATCCCAGGCTGCTTCTGTCCAGCCTGGCCTTGGACACTTCCAGGGATCCAGGGGCAGCCACAGCTTCTCTGGGCACCCTGTGCCAGGGCCTGCCCACCCTCACAGGGAAAGATTTCTTCCCAAAAATATCTGGAT